>NW_017729025.1:111735045-111741197 GCF_001723915.1 Gavialis gangeticus | reverse complement strand
TCCCTTCCAACCCTAAATCTATGAAACTATGAAACTATTTTTATTGCCTTTTTACATCTCTTACCACAAAACATTATGCAACCTCCTTCAGGAAATAAAATTATGACCAGTGTATATTAGAAGTGTTATTAATGCTAGCTGCCTGACTTCTCATTCACAGTGTAAAGCAGAAATAATTCTACTCAACTAAATAAAGATATACTTGTTCAGTGACAACAAAAATGAAGCTCTTGATATCTAACATAGGCACCACAGCTGGTGACACAAGTGATGTCATCTTTCTTTGAAACTTGCATGGCAGCAACATGCTGAAAAGTTCTGATAAGGAGCCTATTTCCAAAACTATTTCACAGATTTTGCATAAGTGTTTTTACTGGTTAGCAAACTGGGTGCTATCTTGCACTGTACAGTGTAACAAAAGATAATAGAGGTACAGTAAAAGCTGTGTTATCCGGCACTTCATTAACTGGCACGCTGGTCAACATGGCAAAAGCGAAACCGGAAGTCCCACTTCTGGTTTTGCAGAGTCCCATTTTGGCCCACGGCAAATTTATTTTTATATTAATAAAGTTTACATGTAATCCAATGCGACTGGAAGGGACTGTTGTCTCTAGGATGGACAGGGAAGGGGCGGCGCTGTGCTTGTCCCCCGGCACACTGACAAGGCGAGAGACAGGCAAAGACGCCTCTCAGGTAACCGGCATATTTGGTTATCTGGCACCCCCTATTCCCCATGGGTGCCAGATAACAGAGCTTTTGCTGTATATAACAAAAGTGTGAATGGGCATATTCTATTGTAACATTACTCTGTCAAATTTTTAAAACACAGAAAGACTGTAGATTCTTTTATTTGTATATTTGCTTTACAAGAGAACAGATTAGGAATGGAAAGCTCACTTACTCTTCCCATATTATCTCCAGTTCTGACACAATATAAAAACTCACCTGAAGCCCCTCCATTCTTTCTTGCAGCTGCAATCTGTCTTCCAAGTCCTGACAACGTTCCTCTAGGAACAGTATTTGTTCCTGCAGTTGATTTCGTTCCAATTCCAACTCTTCAACTACTGTCCGTAAACCTACTTATCCAAAGGGAAAATTTCTGGTTTCAAGAACAGTCTCTAAAATGTCCTTCAAATAAAGATATCTATTAAAATGTACAAATTACCTACAGTTCTGTTGGTCTGATCTTCAGAGGTGTTAAGCACCTCAGTGCCCAGTGAAATTATTTGGGAACTGTTTCTCTGCACTTCTGAATATCTGGATATAACTGTTACCTCTGCATGTACCTATATAGCAAATATGGCTATTTTTTGCTACACAAATGGCATGGACAGTCTGTGTGTGTGTGGCAAGCGGCAGATCAGGGAGGGAACAGACAGCACACTAGCAGATAGGGAGTGCATGGCAGGGAACAGAAACAGAGCAGCAGAGTAGGGGAACAGGATCAGATTAATGCTCAGGAAGGGTGTGGGCCATAACCACCATAAAGGTTGGCCCCATTATCCTATAACAGTAGTGCTCAACCTTTTTGACCGGTGGAACTGATGGGCAGTCCACCAGCCAGTGGGCCTGATCTGTCACCCGAGGCAGGCACAGCTGCATGGAAGGGGAAGGGGCAACTCGGCCCCATGGGTAGGGCAGAGGGCTCGACCCAGGTCCTATCTGGGCCCAGCCCCGATCTATCTGCAAGGGGAAGGAGCATGGCCTGGCCCCAATCTAGCAGCAGGAGGAAGAGGAGGAGGAAGGGAGCATAGCCTGGCCCCAAAGGGGAAAGAGAGAGGAAGACCAGCTCCAACCCACCATGCAGGGCTTGGGGTTTGGGAATCTGGCAGGGGGAGGTTAGCCTTATTAACTGCCACTGCTCCCCTACTACAAAATTTCCTGACCCATGGGGAGCCCCACAGGCTAGATGCAATGGCTCTGTGGCCCAGAGTTGGCTTGCAGGTTGGAAGTTGAGCACCCCTATCCTATAGTGTAAGCATAGCAAGACCTCTGCATCATTAACCAGTTTTATTCAAGGTTAAAAGCAGGTGACACACCTTTAGGAGTGTACAGACATAACAGTTACATCCTTAAGAGCTAACACATGGTCTGCAAGAGCAATCCTCCTTCCCCTTGAAGGATGAAAGGTTTGATCTGTCCACCACCTCAGAGTTCCATGTGAAAATTCAGAAGCTTTCTTAAAGGTATCGTCTGGCCAAAAGGACAAAACTCTGAACCGGTGATTATACTACAATTGGTTCAGATAACTGTAATTTGGAGGAACAAATTAAAATAAAAGGTTCTTTCTCTTCCGCTTTTAACACAATATACCTATGGAATATTTTGAGGTGGAGAGAGCAGCTACAAACTGGGCTTAGTACAGAGAACGTTTCACAGCCCAACCAAATTATCTGCTCAACATTTGTGTGTGGCAACAATTACTGTGCACGTTTGTACTTACATGACTCCAGCTTAAACCAGTACCTAGTATTAAAGCAGTAACACCCAGTTTTTTTAGAACTGTGAACATCTATTTGAAATCCTAGTCCCGATCCCACAGCCTTGCAAGCTTCTAACCCAAGCTTGGATTTTCATTTAAAGCTTAATCAGGAAAATAAAAACACAACAGCTCTATTTAAAAACATCTTAGAAAACAAATGCCTTGTGTATGTAAATATATTGGAAAGCTATTGCTTTGGGGGCTGAATATAAATGTACATGCAGTAGCTGTAAATTCACTTTGGTTAATCAATATTAACCCAGTCTAAATTACTGTTTGGAGGTAGTTACAGAATAAAAAAGATGAATTTAATGTTTATACCAAACAAGACCTAGCCATATATTTACTTCACAGCAGACCCCTGGAATCAGCACCAGGAAACCCCAGGAAAAGCAGTTTTTTTATCTACAGGGACACTTAGAATGTATGTATTTTACTAACAAGAGGTAATAAGATATAATTATGTCCATCACAGACATAAAATATCTTATCCAGGGAGAGTGATAATATACATGAACAATAATCTTATAACTAAATGAAACGAAGATGGAATATAATGGTATGGTTGGAAAACAACATTATAGAGTGGAGCCACTTTCACAAAAACAATCTATCAACTGAAAAAAGTATATAACCTTAGAACAGTACATTTTCATTCAGACAAGGACTGCTGAAAACCCAGATGTTAAACCATGTTTGTGTTCTAGTTCTGAACCGAAACTAGGCAGTTCATTCAGCACGCACATACTCCAAAATGAAACAGAAAAAAATGCAAGCCAAAAAAAAATTCAACAGAGATTAGAATATACCACAAAATGGGATTGTTAGTTCAATTTGAAAATGAAAATAAACACAAAATACAGATGTTGTGCATGCTTTAATAAACTGTCTAGCGGTTATCACACCTGCATTAGGTGAAGTGTACTCTGGCCACCAACCTCCCATGTTCTCTCCTTCAGCTGAATCAGTGCTATCCAAGGTGACATTCAGTTCTTGAAAGCATTGTTTCCCATCAAAGCTGTATTCTTCCTAAGCAGAAGACATGAAAACAGTATTAATAAAAAGGGAGAAACTAACATAAAATACATATTCAATTGCCAGAGCAGTTTCAATTAAACCTATATGATAAACATTGCTGTAAGGCAGATTTATTGAATCGAATCCTGAGATATCAGACCTTATTAAAAAAAAAGAAACATTCTTTCTGTAAAATATGAATACAAGATTGATGCTGCTATTTCTTATAGATATGCAGACTCTTTCTCCTTAAATATAGTTATAGGATTAGGGACATCAACTAGGTAAACAAATATGTGAAGAATGAAGAAGTGATGCTCCTCAGAGATTGTCCCATACCATCTCACTGACAAAAAAGCCTATTAAGTAAAAGGTATGCCTAAGATGAAAGGTATGCCTAAGTCTCACTTCACTAAGCCCATGCATAACTTCAAGCTTGGAAGTTGTCCCCACAGAGAAATTTCTTCAAATTAAAAAAAAATACAATCCATGTAAATGCCCTAACCAAAGAGGAGACATACTATATAATCATCTATAGCTACATCATAAGCTATACCCTGTAAAGATATATGCATCATTGTCTTAATTACCTCTAAACTCTCATCCGTCTGCCTTATTGCTCAAACTTTCTCAGCCCCATCAGGCATAGACCTAAACTTTCTATTTATGTGTAAGGCACCATACATGCACTTGACATCATATAAGTAATAGAAATTCCCATGTCTCTGATTATTAAAACAGAGTTAAAATAAGTGGATTCCTTTGTTCTAACAACCCACCTGAAGTTTCCTGCTGGCTTGGTTGCTCTTCCTTCTTGATTGTTGCAGCCTGCCGATTCCTTGACCTGTGGTCAGTTCCTCCTCCAGCTCCTGCTGCCCTGAGACTATGGCTGGATCAGAGCAGCCAGGAAAGAACCAGTCATCCTCAATCAGTTTTGTGCCACAGGAAAGCAATCGCATTTATACATCAGACATATATGAGATACAAAGAGATCAGTGACAGACTGAAATCTCTATGAATGACAGACAGAAAAGAGATTACAGGGGCAATCCATAGCATTCATGTTGTGATTTCCCCCAGTGATGCTATGTAGAATGCAAGAATAATTTTATATTATTCTTCAAGTAGAAGCAAATTGTGATTTTACTTCTTCAGCAGAATTATAGAAAGATTGAATATAAAGGGGGGATAAGGTTGCATTTTGACAGCAAAACAAAAATCCAGCCAATTAAATTGCCAAATTACACCCCAGTTCAATTTACTAGGTTAAAACACAGCTAGTTGGTATGATAAAGACATCATCTGAGACTGCTGTATTTTATACAGCTGAACAATCACATGCATTTTTATGGAAATGATGAGTCCCACTTGAATCTTTAATTTTAGCATGAGCTACAATGCCAGATAATTTGAGGAAGTCACAAGCATGTACTACACTGCAAACTGGCATCAAACCATCTTATCAGATGTTAATTACATGATTCTTAGTGAGACAAATATAGAACCACTTGTAAATAACACACAATGAATACATTCAGAATACGAAAGCTTAAATAAGCATCCTGCCCTTTGTTAGAAATGATCTTCCATTTTAAGTACTTCCCATCTGTTTTTTGATATGACAAAACACGTTTGTGGGATAGGCTAGGGAATATATGTTTCATGCAAAGCATACAAAATAGAAAAGCCAGCATGAAGAAATGAATATAAAAGGTGGCTCCATATTTTAATCATCAAGGCCATAAGCTCTTCTCAGATTGAATCCTCACTTCGATAAATTAATCCAATTCAGGGTTTTTACTCTTCATGATGCATATATGTTCCATAGAAGGACTTGCCTCACTAATGTGTGAATTTAAGAAATGGATTAAATTCATTCCTACTGTAACACTGGGCAAGATTTATTCATGCAAGGATTCCACTAACTTAACCCAAATTGCAGAGGAACGATTTTGGCTTGATACCCCATAAAGCTAACAACTGTCACATTTAAGATGGAAACAGGGATTCTTTTTGTTAACATTAAGAATTAACAGCAAACTACATAATAAAAAGAGATTCCAATCTCTGTGTTTTTTTCATTAAGTACATTTAAATTACTTTTAAAGGGCATTTTAAATGGGACACTACTAAAGTAAAATTCATATTTTTTTAAAGATTTTTTTTTAAATCAATGTTTCTACAACATTAAGCTGATTAAAATATTTTCGAACATTAATTCTTTTGGCACTAATGTTGCTTTTTTGTTTCCTGCATTTCTCTTGACTTTAGTTTAAAAAGCAGCTACATTTCACTTTTAATTTTTATTACATTCTTATCATACACTCCCACAATTCAGTATTTGCTCTAAAGGAACAGAAAATCCTCATTTGTTTTTACTTACAAATAAGGTTTCTACAAGAGCTTTATTAAAAAAATATAATGCAAACATTTCTGTAAAAATAATGGTAAATTTGGGTTGCCACCAATCAGTAAGCTTAATGAATGTCAGTAAGAAATCAGCCTAAAAATGGCTTAGTAAAATCTATTAGAAAAAAAAAAAAACTTTAGCCATCAGTAAAAAACACTTAAGCAGCTGCAGCTTAATGAAGGTCTAAGAGACAGAGCACAGCAGAGCCACCACCAAGTCTTGCACCCTGCAGAAAGCACTCTC
>NW_017729025.1:111726115-111730045 GCF_001723915.1 Gavialis gangeticus | reverse complement strand
ATTAGAAAAAAAAAAAAACTTTAGCCATCAGTAAAAAACACTTAAGCAGCTGCAGCTTAATGAAGGTCTAAGAGACAGAGCACAGCAGAGCCACCACCAAGTCTTGCACCCTGCAGAAAGCACTCTCTCAGCCATGTGCTGCTGCTGCATCCCAGGCTGCCTGTAATACTGCTGGGTCAAAGATGTGCTTCTTTGAGCATCTGGGCTTGAAGGGAGGGAGTAGTGCTGGAAAAGGTAAAGCAGGGAGTGGGCTGAAAGGCCAGCACGGTACAGGGTGCAGTTAGGGGCAGAGTGTGGGGATGAATAGGGGGCCACACAGCCTAAAGCCATTGCTGCAGTCAAGCAGGGTTACCAACCCAAGAAATTTTTTTCCTAGCAACTATTTACTGACCTCCAAGCTTTTTTTGTGTTTTGTTTTTTCACTTTTTTCCTATGGTTAATATTAAACCTATAAATTTAATCCCAGACCTTCTAACTGGCAGCAGGGTAGGACATGGCAGAAGAGTTGCATTTATATTTTGTATAACAAACATCTGTAATATCATGCATCAATAAAAAAGTATTAACCATCAGGAAAAAGCTTGCAGACTGTCACTAAACAAATTCTTAGGTTGACAGCCCTATTCCTGACACTGAGATACACTTTCCTCCAGAAGTTGTCAAATGGGAGAGGCTATTTAGGATAGATGAAAATATGGTCTTGATTTTCTTCCTTTAAGAAGTCTAAATTTTTTAAAACTACAATTTTACAGTTTCCTTTTAAATACAGTAAGAAACACAATAAGAAATAATACAACAAGAAACCCTTAGGTCAATAATTTGACAACAAAAAGGAGTAAAATATCTTATTCTTTTATAAGTGATAATACTAATGGGGAAACAACTCTCTCCATTAGAGCACACTGAAATAGAAGACTTCTACAGGCAAGTTCTATAATTGTATTGACTAAAATTACTAGAAATGTAACAACTTATTTTAAAGATGGTTACCAATCAACATTTTTTTTCTAAATGTATAGGGTCATTTTGTAATTTGGACACATTCTGATTTTCAGTTATTTCTGACAGAAAAAAAATCAACACACTCCAGCACTGCTTTCCTCTTAGACACTGTCTTTAACATACAGCTAATTCTGTTAATGTAGTTGCTTGCATTAAGTGCTCACAGGGAAGTAGTATATTGAAAGCAAGTAGCATAATGGACCACAAATGTATTCAGTAGTGTGGCTATACTTATACAGTCCTGCAATCCATTTAGGGTCACAGATGCATGCTAATGCATCTAACTGCAGGACTAGAGTATAAAATGGCAACTGTCAGTGAAAACCTTCATTTTCACCAGTTTATGAATGTTGTTACTAATGCAGTGATATATTTAAAGACAGCTACTACTTAAATACAGTATAACCTCATAAATCCAGATACCAAAAATCCAGAATTATCGAAAATCCGGCACTTTTTAAAACTACACTCCACTGGGGAGCAGCAGTGGCCAGTTCCAGAGCAATGGAGGAAGAAGCTTGCATGCGGCGGCTGCCACCACCACCCACCACCCCGTGCTGCTGCTCTGCATGTGACCACTGCTCCAGGACTAGTCGCTGCTCCCCCCCTTCTCCCTGGACCAGGTGCTGCTCCAGTTTCAAAAACCTAGAATTTTCACATTTCTGGCAGGTGCTTGATCCCAAGCATGCTGGATTCATGAGGCTATACTATATACACCCTTATTCAGTAAATGTTTATGCCAAGTTCTGTCTTTTGGTGATGAGAATGTTTATTTTTTTCCACTGAAACCAACCTAGTCCCTTTAGAAATTTTTTAAGTATTCTTAAAAAAAGAAAAAAAAATTTGAAGGGCAGAATTTGGTTCTTAGCTTTGCACATTATAACTAATTGCAAGTTGTACAGCCTTCCTCAAAATAAGTTTACAAAACAAATATGGAGTCATCTGGAAATACAAAGAATGAAGAAAGATGATTCTGTTAATATAAATGAAGAAACAGATATTGCAAAGGGAAAAAATCAAGTTAAAAATCAGCATTTGTTACATGTATTACAAAAAAAACCCACATATTGCCAAAAGCAGCTCTGAAAATGTACTGCTGGTGATTTCCTCCCAAGAAACCACCATGGAGGAAAACAGTAACAGTACATTACAAGCCAATATGGCTGCAGCAACCTGCATGCACAAAACTGATGGGAAACCAAGTTCTCAGTGGCTGATCAAATCACAGTGTAGGGCAGGAGTGGAGGGGGAAGGGACGCTGAATGCTCATCAGGTGTAACGGCAGGGAGAAAAAAAGAAACAAAAGGTCATGCTTATCCCAAGGGAAAAAATGCAAAATTAAAAACTGGCTGGACAACAAAGAAGGTTTACAACTGTTAGTATTACTGCATATGGATCTATAGATAACACAGGTGAAATAAAAGCTACTCGAAATTAAGGGGGTTATTCTTTTTTCAAGGCCCAGAGGGTTACAGGTATCAATCCTTCACAAAGAAAAGAAGGACTCTTTTAAGCATCTAGGTACTTATAGAATGAACTTTAAACAATCGAGTCCCCAAAAAATTAAAATCTCCAGAAGACCAAAAGGCTGTGAAAATTAATTGCCTGAGCTAATTTTACCTGTACGTGGTATACATTTGTCTTTGTGCCTATAAGCCACATGCAGGTTCAAAGGGGAAAGTAGGTAAAATAAGATAATATGCAGCAGATAACTGACACTCAACTGGAAAATTATTTTTAACAATTGAGACTCATTTTTCTAAACAGTACCAATTGGAAATGACTGAACTACAAATTTAGGATTCTGCATAAAATCTCAGATTACCTGAGATTCTAATATATTATCTGAAGTTCTAATCTAAGTTTCAAATCACTGCCAGTTCACCTGCTCTGTACCAGTGGCACATTTATCAGCTTATTTCACAAGTCTTTAAATAGCTTTCTGGTTAATGACATTTAAATCTCAGGTTTGTTTTTCTCAAAGCAACACTTTCTATCTCATCACCAAAACCAATCCAATAGCTCCTCACACCTTCTCTAGCTCAAGGAAAGCAGCCAACATGCTGAATAATTATTTTTATCATTGATCATTCAACTTCAGATATGCTTTTGAAAGAAATCTAATTAATGATCTTGAAGATAAGCAGCGCAAATGGCAAAAAAACAACAGAATAGAACACTACCAATAAAAAGGATGAAGGATAAATGCATGAAGCAGACTGATTTAAAGAAAGAAACCAAAATACAAATTGTGAATAACAATTGGACTCCGCTAACTTCTCTACTTCTATAAATCTTACATGACTACAGAAGAAAGAGACATGACAGAAAGACATCAATTTTGTTTGAAATGCAGCAGACAGAGCAAATTGGCCATACTTCCTAGGTTGACATAACTGACCTAGATTCTTAAATATATTAATTCACCTTCTCTCTCCTCTTCAATCTGTGCCATTCTGAGAGCTATGGCAGATTTCTCTTCTCTGACTTGGTCACGTGCTTCCTCTGATTCTGGTACAATCTCCTGCCATTCCAAAAGCTGACTCTGTAACTCATCCACGCTGCCCGATTCACTGGCCTACGAGAGAAGTTGAAATGAAAACAATTTTAATTTGGCAAAATATGTAAACTTGTTTGTTATCCATTCCAAAAGAAAACTTCCACAGCTGTGCTTACTTACAGCTTTGTGAAAGAAAAATAAATCCACTGAAGATACACGAAGACTATCTTAGCAGATAACTTAAATGGTTTGCCTAAAAACAAATTTTAGAATGGCTAGTTTTGGCTGAAATTATTTTACCTGGAGAGATTTTTCATACAAAAATGCCTTCTTGGTCAAATATTCACGCTCCCCACTTTTACTCCCAAATGAGAAAAAGTAAAAACATTTTTTCCTGCCATCAAAATGAAATTTACTGGGGGGGGGGG
>NW_017729025.1:111724330-111726011 GCF_001723915.1 Gavialis gangeticus | reverse complement strand
GGGGGGGGGGGGGGGGGGAACCTGTTACAAAAATATATGGAACAAAAAATTGGAGTTATTTTTAATATTTCTTGTAAAATATCTTTTTTTCCCCTTCAACTGGCTCTGCTGCTAGTATCAAATAGGTATCAGCATGTATGCATAGAATCCATGCATTTCAAGGACTATTAGCAGACATTTCTAAAATGCCTCACATAACACCTGAATTTGTGATAGGACTCAGTGTTACTAGTGGATATCTGCATGTAAAACAACAGCATCATTCTGTTTTATGTTGAGTCATCTGAAACAAAATGAACATTACATTATTCAGAATAACATGCATTTGGTGCATACCTAAGAGCTCAGTAAACAGCACAAAATCATTTCAAAACTTAACTTGTTAGCACAATGAACTGCTACTGCCTTCCCAGTTCTGTATATTAGTAAATTAACCTTTGCTTAAATTCAAGATTCAGGTAATATTATCTCAAAGGTCATTAGCACTGTCAAGCTAAGCAAGAATTAATACAAATCAACTTTAAATAGTAAACCTGTGAGGCTGCCCTCTTTGTGACTTGTTCAAGATCAGCCTGCAATTTTCGCTGCTGTTCTTCATAGACTTCCAACTTAGCCTGTAGCTCTTCTGCAAAAACATAATGAATTGGCTCTATTACCTGATAGCATGGTTAAACCAGGAGGAAGAATCCAACTCCAAACTGAGACCAAGGAATCATTTTAGTTGAAAGGTATACATGGCTTATACAGTGCACCTCCTTCCAAAATTAACTCATCTTAGGAGTATTAAGAAGCAGTCAGTCAGTGTTTGAAATGCTGACACAAAGCACTGGGTATGGAATGGAATGGGGTAACATGCATGGTATCAACAGAAATTCGCTTCTAGGAGGTCTTAAAGCATTTCCTGTCTAATGCAATACTTTCTAAAGGAACATAGTTCAGTTGGAAGGGACATGTGTTAGGTTGCTGCTACTGGTTGCATAACCCATAGACTGTGGGCCAGATCCAACCCACCCAGCTATTTTATCTGGCCCATGATGCGTAGATATTGGCAGATATCGAAGGATGGTCACACACAGCACAGAGAAGCAAGAGTCAGGTCAGAAGCACTGGCCCACCCCAGACTGAGTCAGGTTATTTTGACATGCCACTCCTAAAGCATTGCCAACCCCTGTTACACAGTTCATCTTCTTACAAACCTAAAGGCCTTGTTACATCTTGCACTGAGCTGCTCCAATGCTGATCAGTGTTAGTGCTAGCTCGAGTTTAGAGCAGTCACACCTTAAAGTTAAAAACCTTCTCTGACTGTCCCGCACCTGCACAGCTGTGACTTGCCACTAGAGAGCTGGCAAGCAGGGGCTGGACTAGAAGCTATAGCTGTGAGTTGCCCCTAGGGAGCAGGCAAATCAGGACAGGCTTCTATCCCCGCTCTAGGTAGTGTGTGAGAGATGCGTTGAGGGGGTTGGAACATGAAGCTGGGAAGCAGAGTCAATGGGATGGGGGTGGGTAATGAAATGAAGGTGAGGGAACGGTGGTGAAATGAAAGAAGTCAGCCACGAAAGGGTAAAATAAAAAGTTAAAAAAAAGGAATTTAAAAAGAAATGAAGAGGAAGTAAATTAAAGGTCTCTTTTTAATAAATTAGGAGGGCGACTGGTGTATGGAGATGCTGGTCGAGCTGGGATG
>NW_017729025.1:111713633-111724319 GCF_001723915.1 Gavialis gangeticus | reverse complement strand
TGGGAGAAAGACATGGCAAAATGGTGGGTGTTGACATCACAAAATGAGAAACAAGATATGAGGATCAGGTAAGGAAACAAGTTAAAAAATAGTCAGTGGGTCTGTGGCAGGATTCAAAGAGGGAAGCAGCAATGCACTCAGAGTGGCGAGCTGGGATGGCTGGGTGGTAGGAGTGGTCAGGGAAGGAAGCCCCAGCTCATAGGGACTCAATCTGGACCCCTACCTTGTATCAGCCACCTCCCACTTCCCCTGGACTCCACTCCCAGACCTGTCCATACCCTGAGACCTGGCTAACTGGAATGTGCTCTGCAGCTGTTTGCACAGAGTTGTACTCATGGGGCTGGGAAGGTCACACCCCCACAGGTGGAAGGGTAAGTTGGCTTGGTGTCTGAACCATGTCCTGCACAGCAGAATTCAGGGTTAGACGTTTGTCCACACAGAACAGGGGAGTGGGGGTAGGGACACTGCATCCTGGGATACAGGAGGATTGCAACTTCAGCAGCTCATCTGTTGGGGGTGGCCATACATTCATGGAACATGAGCTGGGTAACAGAGATCAAAGATAAACCTGCCCTGGCATAACTAAGTCACCTAAAGTGTTCTTAAAACTGGTTTCCGGTACTAACGGGCACCTATACACGAGCGCAGAAGTTGTTCCAATGTGCTGGAATTCCAGTGCATTGGAGCAGACTCTGTTAAACTGAGTCTGCTGGGGCATGACAATTGCCACACTTCAGCAGTCTCCTGCATCTCCATGCTTAAAAACGGCAGCAGGGGCACTTGAACTAAAGCTTGTCAAACGAGCTTTAGTTCAAGCTTCCCCAACGTCATTTTTAAGCCTGGGGACACTGATACAGAAAATTCGGTGTCGCTTTAATTAGAACGACTCTCGGAGCTGCTCCAATTAAAGCGCCGCCACCACCCCCCAGAGCACATGTAAAAGCACCCAATGTGTAGACAATGCAGGGTTAAGCACTCCCCAGTAGCCACCTAAAATGTGTAAGTAACAAGGCCCTGACTCTTCTTAGATTAGGATTAAGTATCAGTCAATACTTTCAGCCCTGTTCTGTCAGAAACATACTGTCTATGCATATATCTGATTTGAGTATCAAAAACAAATAAGTGGTCTTAAAAGTTATTCCTAGGAGACTTGTCAATATCACAAAAAACCAGAGGCACAGAAAGATGAGAACCTGAGACAGGTAGGGAAAGCAAGCACAGAGGTATGCCAACAACTATAGGTGGGGAGGGGAGGGATATGTGGGTGAATGAAAGGGAAGACATAACTTCCTAGGCTACTGCTGATGCTGTATCAGCATCAGCTCCACTCAGGCAGCAGCAGGCCCATGGCCAGGCTCCCTGGCAGCTGCCTCTGGTGGCCCATTTGCTCCTCCACCCCCTCCTTCCCAACCCCAGATATATACAGGGCACAGGACTATGCCTGGTCTGGCAAAGGCTCCCAGAAGGAAAGGAGGGATAGAAGAGTACCATTCCATTTGCTGCACTCACCCTCCATCCCCAATATACTGCTTGGTGCAGCAACGCGCTGCTTAGGTCCTACAGCCAGACAAGGCAGTGCAGGACTCCTTTTGCTGTGGCAAAGCCTCCCATGGGAGCAATTCTGGGACCCCCAGCCTAGTCAGTACCTATGATTAATGTCCGGTTTGCCCTGCCCTAATTACACCACTGCAGAAGACAGCGGCACAATTTGCTCCATTGTTGGAAAACCCAACTGTAAAAATTTAGGTTCGTCAAGGACTCAGGTATTACACAAAGGCAAAATTTGGGCAAATTGGGAGAGAAGTTTCTACAATAACAGTCTGAACTAAGTCTTGCCGTAACACATGCTGCTGTTCCATTGTATAAAGAAAATTTAATTATTATATAGAATAATAATAGAATCACAGAACCGGAAGGGATCCATAGGATCATCAAGTCCAGTCCCCCGTTATGTCATTTTGCAGAATAAAATACACTTTAATGCTACTAAATAGTATCCTTCAACTTCAAACATAATAGGTTATCATCTTGTGATACCCTATTAAAATGAAGTCTAGAAAATTCTTTCATTTTTTACCATGCTGGATTTTGAACAAATTGATTTAAGTGCATAAAATACATTCAAAAACAGCAAAATCGTTCCATTAATTATTTACCATTTTGAGTTCTGAGTTCAGAAAGTGCTTGCAGTTTTGACTGTAGTTCTTCCTTTTCAATTTCTAAGTCTGAGATATGGTTGTTTAAAGCAGATATGTCATTATTCTTTGATGATAACTATGAAAAGAAATATTTTTGTTACTATGCTTCAACAGAACTGAAATGCCAAATCCTAATCTACACTATAATTTGATATTTTATAAGATTTAGGGTAACAGTGTTTCTAAAATAAAAAGATACAACATTAAATACTTATTAAAAACACTCAAATATATTATTTTAATTTGGCAAAATTCACCTTCACCTTATGACATATAAAAACATTTTTAAAGTAACTTTCAGTGGACCTTTTACCCTTTTAAAAATTAGATATATTAAATTTAAAAAAATAAAACAATAATATTAAATTTTAAAATGTCACATGTACACTTTTCAGTTCATCCTCCAGCTGTTTGATTTTTGATTTGGACCAAGCCTTCGTTTTAAGGAATTTAGCTTCAGATTTGCTTGCCTCTTCTGTTTTCAACTTCACCTGACCTAGCAAACAAACCAAAATCATCATTTAGAATCCTAAGATCAATGTAACTATGCAAAGTATTTCAGCACCCGCCTTTTTCTCTTTATTCAGAAGCCCTTATTAAAATTTCTACGGTATATCTGTAACTAAAAGGAAAAGGAGCAGCTTTAAAAGTGCTAGGCCAAATCCAAAACTTAAATACATCTAGTTTAGGGATTGTCAACCAGGGGTATGCATACCCCTGAGGGTACTTTGAAAGGTCCCATGCGGTATGTGGGGGCAGACAGGGATGGAGCGCTGCCACCCCATGCCACTGCCTCACAGGAGCAGGACCAGGGTGGGGTGAAGGCAGGGCTGCACAGATGCTGTGCTGCCGCCGCTTCGCACACCCCGGCTCGGTGCCTGGACACTCCCCACCCTGCCCCCGGGGTACACTTACTAAAAAGGGGCCACCAGGAGTACACTTATTAAAAAAGGTTAAAAACCCCTGATCTAGTTGTTGCTTTGACCCACTACACCATAGTATTTGAGCATCTTTAAAGTAATTTGACTCCTTCCCTGAAGCTAAAAGACATATACTTGTATTGCACCAGGTATGCATTTAGCTCACAATATGCAATAGAATGACAACAGAGTTCTTCAAATACAAGAGCTATGCTTTAATAGGATACCTTCTAGTTGCTCCATCCTTTCTTTGATTACAGCATCTATATCTATAACTTGTTCTGAGTTACTCTGTCCATTATTACTTAATTCTGTCACTCGTTTCTGAAGCTGCATCAGTGATTGATCTTTCTCTTGCAGCTTAGTTTCAAGCCTGTCTTGGATTTCACGTGCTTCAGCATTATGTTTCTCTTGCATCGCCCTCAATTCAAGTTCATGTTTCTCTAGGCTCTTCTTCATTTCAAGTTCATGTTTCTCCATCATGTCTTTCAACTGGGCTTTCATTACATGTTTCTCAGCATCTAGCTTAGACTGGAGATTATTTTTCTCTGACTGAAGGAGTTTCAGGTTTTCATTAATTTCCTGCATAAAAATAACAAAATTTCAATTTACACACGGGTATATATATGTCTGCATATGAAACTTGCTTAGTTTTCTTACAAAAATTTCCTAGATATTCTTACATGTTTAGCATAATTTAATGATAAATCACTGTCAGGGTTGGTGAATTAGTGTCATAAGGGTCTAAAGTGACAGCTGAAACTCCACTGGGTAGCCTGCAATGCTCTAATGCAGGGCTGGAGAAAATCCAGCCTGCCAGGCCATTCTATCCGGTCCACAGAGCCCCTAAAAAATTTAGAAAATATTTATCTGCTCCTGGCCGTCTGTCAAAGATGACAGGAGCAGTACGACACAGGGGGAGCCGGCAGTAGGACCTGCAGCCCAGCCCTGCCTACCTCCACTCATTTCCCTGCCTTCCTGCCCCCATACTGCTCCAGCACCACGTGGCTCCTGGCAGCCAGACCATGGGACTGCACTGGTAACCTGGGAGGTAAGTGTGTGTGCATGTGCATGTGAGCGTGCCACATGCACACTCCACCATACACACGCACCCAAACACCCCCTCGCACTGCATTCAATTCTGGGTTCCACAATTCAAGAAAGATGTCGAGAAGCTTGAGAGAGTCCAGAGGAGAGCAACATGCACAATCAGAGGACAAGAAAATAGGCCTTATGAAGAGAGGCTGAGAGCCATACAACTCTTCAGCCTAGAAAAGCGCAGGCTCAGGGGTGACCTGATGGCTTCCTATAAGTATGTAAGGGGTGTGCATCAGGATCTGGGGGAACACCTGCTCACCAGGGCACCCCAAGGGATAACAAGAACCAACAGTCATAAACTCCTGCATGACCACTTTAGGCTGGACATAAGGAAAACTTCTTTACTGTCCGAGTCCCCAAGGCCTGGAATAGACTCCCTCTAGAAGCGGTACAGGCACCTACTCTGGACTCATTCAAGGAATGACTCGATGCTCATCTTGCTGGGATCCTTTGACCCTAGCTGACTTCCTGCCCCTGGTGCAGGAGGCTGAACTCAATGATCTCTCGAGGTCCCTTCCAACCCTAATGTCTATGAAATCTACGAAATACACTCAGACCCTCATACCCACACTCCCTCAGAAACCCCAGCCACTCTCCCCCACACACATCCTCCCACAAACCCCATACCCACCCACACCCCACATATCCACACACACACCCATTTGTTCCCTCACCCCCACACCTATCCGCCCCCCCACAGGCGCACCCACACCCCACATACCCACAGCCCCCCATAAACCTATACCCACCCCCCCACAATATACACAAATAAGACTTCATTTTAAGCTATTATATACAATCACCTCTATGTACACTAGACAAACACATGTAAACCAGAACAAAAATATTTTTTGAAATCAAATTAATGAATGTTTTAGAGATGTTTGCTTTTTAGAATCCAAAAGGGTCCACACGTCCATTCAAAATTTCCAGAGAGGTCCAGCAAATGAAAAAAGGTTAAAAACCACTGCTCTAGAAAGTCCTTGAAAGATGATGTTCCCATAACAACATAGAGGGCAAAAACTCTAGTAAACCCCCAATCAGTAAGAGAAAAATAAAGTTTGTGAAACAGTGACATCAACAGTAATCAAGACAGTCTATTACAAACCATTTACATTATTTATTTTTAATCTATAATTTGTTAAAACAATATCTTCTAAAGCATTTTGTGCGTGCAGCCCTCAAAAGTGAGTGGAGTTTACAGAAATGAAGTTACATGGTGGTCTAGAGAAGTGGTCTCCAAAGTGGGGTGCATGCACCCCAGGGGGTGTGCAAGACGATCCATTGGGGTGCAGGAAGAAAATATTAGAACTTCTATTTCTATTTATATAAATATACATATATTGGGGGGGTGCTCAAAAATTTTTTACTGATGGGGTGCGCAAATATAAATATACATATATTGGGGGTGCGTACTCAAAAATTTTTTTTACTGATAAGGGTGTGCGATCAAAAAAGTTTGGAGATCACTAGTCTAGAGCTTTGTCAGCACTAACTGCCTCATAATGGGTCCTAGGCAGATTTAAAGTGTTGGTTTTGTCCAAGAGAGTTCTAAATGACCTGAGACCATGCTAACTGACAGATCACTCTGTTCCCATCTGCTATTGTTTATTAGTCAGAGACTACAATGAGGATCTGGGTTCCACTGTGCTATATGCTAAATAAACACAATGAACCTCTTACCCTAGCAAGTATTAGAAAAAAAATCAAACTGGAGTCGCTTCCACTTGAAGAGACTGTTAGAGCAATGATTCTCAACCATGGTGTGGTAGCACTCCGAGGTACCTTTCAAGGGTGGATCAGGGTACCACACAAAGTTAGCACTGTTAGGTATGCAATAATGATTCACAAGATAAACCCAGAGATTTAAAATAGAAATCCAGTGCTAAAAACATTCTGGCCTGCTGTTACTTTTCTGAAACAGAAAAGCTGCTCTATTAGTTTTTCTCAAAAAATGAGTGAAAACTAAGGCTGGTGTTTTCCAAGGGATGCCTTGAGTCTGCAAAGGTTGAGAATCACTGTGCTACAGAGACACTGTAAACAAGTAGCCCTCAGGTTTTAGCATTCGTTTCATCCTCTGATCTGAAATATCCCAAAATAGTTCACTTTCAGTACAAACTGGAAGTCTACTTCATATAGCTGACTCTGAAGCAGAGAGATATGATGTAGGCTGATGATTCTGACTGGGGTGACATTCTGAGAGATTTGGGAAGCACTAATTTAATTTTCTTTTGGCTTATTTTCTGCTTTAGGTTAATACTGACTTGTATGACTATGAACCTATCTTTAACTAATATTAAACGTAACCAGAACACTCATTATGTATGCATACACCTGTTTAAACAGAAGACCTTAAAATAATGGCTTTTTAGTCTCTAATAGACAAGTCTTAACTGCCCCATACACTATTTCTTACTTTCAGCTGCTGGTCCTTGTCATCCAGTTCCTTCTGCAGCATAACTATCACCTGTGTCCTTCCCAGCATGACTTCCTCTTTTTCATGTAGCTTCTGCTTCAAGGCCTTTAATAACTGATCAGGGAAATAGAGAAGTTCATTTTACATGACAAAGATAAAAAGCAGCTGAGCTAGGCACCTCTGTCTCAAATGCATGGCATTACCAGTAACCTGCAAGATATTTCAATCTGTCACAGCTACGCAAATCAAACCAAGTGAAGGGGTTCCCAATGGTACTGTACCTGTTCTAGATCAGCGCTTGCATCAGATCTAGCAGCTAGTTTAAAGAGCTCCTGTTCATGTTTCTGTGCTTCTATAACAAATTCCTTTTCCTTTTCTTGGATAATATTCTGAAACATACGTATCTGAAAACAAAGTCTTAAATTAGTTTGAAGCAAACCACTCTATTTGCAGGATTCACTGAAGGATGCAATAACATAAATTTACTTGTACAGTGGTACCAGTGATGCTCCTCTAGAAGTGGAGTTTCACCAGAATAAATCCAAATCAACTGAGGGAAGAACTAGGCCTTAAATACAGGGAATGTTACAGTATAGTATGAATCCCTAATGGTAAGAAGGAAAGTGTCTCACATTATACACCTGTGTTCTCCTTCCTAGTTTGATTCTGTTCCATGTCCTAAATTTCATTTCATCCTACAGTACACATTACTGACTCTTATATACCTCTTTTCTGATTCCATTACCTCTTTCCAAATTACTGCCTTGTATCCCAGCTACATTCCCCTTACTGTTTGTTTTCCATTTCCAAACTTATTTTTGTTGGTCACCCAACAAGCGTTATTAAGCTTAAATATAACCTTGGGAGCCTGACCACCTTAAGGATTGAAAAGCCTGTACTGCTTTTTAATAAGAGAAGTCATGTTAGTCAAAGATCCAGCCAGAATTCCATTTGAGTAATTACATCCAGCCTATTCAAAATACCACACATATTCCAACTACATCTCTCTATTTTAGCTCTATTTATTATCCTAAAATTATTAATAGAGCTTCATGCTGCAGCTAAATCTACAGTAAAAAGGAACTGTTATGTTGTGTATAAAGGCATAAATATAGTCGCAAAATATTTGGGGAATATCAAGACAGAGGGTATTTTATAAAGGTTCAACACACTCATCTCCATAAAATCAGAGCGCTGACCTAAGTCAGAGTCAGTGCTCTGAATAATCCAGGACTGGGTACAACTGTTACTGCTGGGGGAGGCGGGATAAAATAATTATGGAGATAAAAATGGAGATAAATAAATTATGAAGAAATGGAGATAAAATAATTATGCAATTATTTTATCTCCATTTCAAGAACTAATCATCCAAAAAGCACGAAGAACTTTTTCAACACTCTCAGAATTACCATTCAAAAGCAAAGAACTGCATCTCTCTCTTCTTTTTTGAGACAGAGGTATCTGACAACCACTACATCAACTCTTGGCACCAAAGCAGCAATTTTTACTGAATGTTTACTTACATTTTCTATATACATAGCTTCTCGTTCTTGGAAATGGCCCTTCTCTTTGCTCTGAAGATTTTGAAGACTTTTAATCTGTTCCTGGAGTAAACTACATCTTTCTTCACTGTCTCCAACCTTCTTTGTAAGGTTCTCAACTAGAATCTGCATGTTCTGCAGCGAAGACTCTTTTGCAGAAAGCTGATTCTTTGGAATAAAAGACCCAAAACTGTTAGAGAAATATACCTAGGACT
This sequence comes from Gavialis gangeticus, assembly GCF_001723915.1. Classification (NCBI taxonomy): domain Eukaryota; kingdom Metazoa; phylum Chordata; order Crocodylia; family Gavialidae; genus Gavialis; species Gavialis gangeticus. The sequence continues at coordinate 111,715,931 of NW_017729025.1, read as the reverse complement.
AAACAACAAAGGGAACAATATGATATTGCTAGCTTCTCTACAATTAAAGCAAATACAAACCAAAATCTACATTTCAGGTATTTTAATCTGCCCAAGAGATCTGCTAGCACAACTGAAATTATTCCCAATATACCTATTTCAAAATGTTCTTTCAAACAGCCTGGAGAAAATAACAAACAAATACATACCAACATGGTCAGGTTCCTTGACCTTCCCACCCCAGTGCCTGCCTATGCCCCCCTCCCTTGCCTCCCTGCCACTACTTTCACCACTGCAGCAGGGGAGGGACCGACATATTTGAAACAACCCTCCAGTAATTAAACACCATGTGGGAAATTATACAAATTTATAAATTTTCCATGTACAGAAACTAATTATTAGGAGGTCGTCTTACATTCAAAATAGTCTTGGAAGCAGGTAAATATGGTATTTAAGCCACCAATAATGTGCACATATATTAGAGGTATACCTTCAATTCTTCATTACAGGCAAGTGTTACTCTTGTAACATCGCCTCCTCCACATGCTAAATGCAAATCAACAATGTAGGCATCTTTTTCATGTAGTTTCTTTTCCTTTTCTACAAGCATGGCATCCATTTCTGCCCCTCGCTGATACTGCGCCTCCAATTCAGAAGTCTAGAGAGAAAAGGTGCTTTTACTTCCAACTTTTAGTGTGCTACAGAGAAAAGGGATGGCTTCACTACTCCCCTACTGCCCTTCCTAGGGTAATGAGACGGTCAAAATCCGATTTCTAAGCAGGTTACATTTTGACTGCAGTTTAACTATAGAAATGACTGAAGTGAAACAGCATTTTGAACCAAAATAGGGAGAGTGGACTAATGCACAATGTTTACAACCCCGTATATTCCTACACCATAGCAAGTTCAAATGTAGAGCTTTATTCTCCACAAAAACATGGCAAAATACCCATTTATTTTATTGGGGCAGGACCTGACATGCAGTCTGACTTATCTGAGCAGAGTTTTACAACACATCTGTTTAGTCTTTAAAGAAATGGATAGAACAAACCCAAGGTCAGTTTAAAAACAAAAATCTTACTTTATTTCGTAGCTCTTCATTTTTTTGTGCAACTTGGGCTTCTAGGTCTTCAATCCTCCTTTTAAGTACTAGTATTTTCCCACGATTTGCAGCAGCATTTTCATGGTCACTATCTTTAGATGCCTAAATGTAAACAGAAAGTTTTGGCTCCTATAAGCAAATAATAAATGCCTTCTGCAACTTCATTAGCTCAAGCACTACTGGTGGCAGACACTCTAATCAAGAAAACAATATTGTATGTTTCCAAGTGGTCTCAAGACCTCAGTGTTTTGAAGAGCTTGACAAAATATTAGACAAAGAAGTGAAGACATATATGTCAAGGCTATGTTAAGGCTTCAAAATTCAAATACAGTAAAAGCTCTGTTATCCGGCATCCCCCAGTAATGGGGATCAGGGGTCAGATGAATCAGATGAATCAGGGGTCAGATGAATTTGATGCCCCTGAGTTAGATGAATGCAAAAAAGTACTGTATACTTAATTTGACCATAATTGGACTCAGCAGGACAAGTTTGGACATCAATACAACTGGGTCCAACTACACAAAGCTGACTGCAGCATAAGAACACAAAAGTCTACAATGTAAAGGGTAAACTCACTTTTTTTTGCTCTGCTTTCAACTCCTGTTGCCCAGATCCTGATAACTGCTTCTTAAGTTCTTCTAGTTGGGAGGTCAGGGATGTCACCTTGGCTCTATTGTGCAACTTTTCTTTAGAAAGCTTTGCTTCAGAAGCTTCTTTTTCTTCCTACAATTATTAATTTATAGCTATAAAATCCCTACACGATGATTTATCTACTCAGACAACTTAATAAAAACACAATCACAAATCCAAAACTTCCTGAGAAGACTGCAAATAAAGACGCCTAATATTCTTTTCAGTGTTACTAGGGATACGCTCTTGGCTACTACTGCAATTTAAAGGGCCAACATTACTTACATTTCTGTATTAAAGATTTTTTTTCTTTTCCTTGGTTAGTAATATCACTGCAAGAGCGAAATTTTCCAAATGAAACAGTGATTTTGGATTCCTCTGGTTTTGGATGCCTGGTCTCACACAGTTTCAAATAGCCTCATTTCCAAGAATAGATGCTCAACAATTATCATGCAGGCTTTTTATTCAGCTAGGATAGTGGAACTAAGATAAGATGTTTCCTATCCACACTGATGAACTAAATGCTAAACAGGTGCAAGGACAACCGTCATGAAATCATTTTCATTTCTCATTACTTCCATTAGGAT
>NW_017729025.1:111705356-111708633 GCF_001723915.1 Gavialis gangeticus | reverse complement strand
GGGGGGGGGGGGGGGTTAAATACAAAAGCTTTTTGCATGTTAGGTTTTACACTACTTTCTACTTCAAAACTTTAACCTAAACAAATCTAACAATATCCCAGTAAAATGTAAGTCTGAAAACTCAGCCCTCAAAAACATACTTCAAGCATCAGCTTGAAAATTTAAAAAAAAAAAAAAAATGATTACCCTTTAATAGACTATAAGATATTTAATATAAATTCATTCTATTAACTCTGACCACAAATCAAGGGTATAAAAATACAGAAATTATAATTAAAGGAGATTTGAGGGGAAATGTTAAAAAAGTCATTTTAAGTCAAGTCTATAGTCTAACCAAACAGCTAATTGTGGATATTAGATTCTATATTTAACCTAAAAGGAGCCTAGCTCTCTATCTAATTCTGTGCAACAGTGAATGTGCAATGGAAAGTTCCTTCCTATATTTATTAAGCGCATCTGTTCATTCTTGAGAACATTTGTTGCTTCTGTAACAACCAGAGCTGGTTTTAATCCTGGAAACAGAACCTAAGCTTATAGGAAGCTGTAATGTATCCTCACACATCTCCTGGCTGTGATCAATGCTTCCTTAGTCCTGAAGACTGACTCACCTAAATCTGAGGCCTACATCTAGACAAGATTAAACACAACTAAAGTTCATTTTCTTTTGTACTTCAATAAGCACCTTGATGTACATATTCAGTACCTTTAACTGATGATCCTTCTTGAGAAGCTCAGTATCCTTTTCTCTGATAAGTTCCTTGAGTTGCGTTACCAGCTGTTCAGTACGTGCCAGTTGTTCAGTTAAATCAGCCACTGGCATATTTGCTGCATTTCGTGAGCCAGAAGCCTGCAGACAATATGCAGTTATGAACAAACGAAACTGCACTTACTACTAGCTCTGTAAAAATACAGTTGTTAGTTTTTCAGCACATCGTATTAAATTTAACTAGAATGTAATATTAAAACTTGAACAAGCTTTTCAGACACTTTTGGTGTAGCTTGTCAAGTACACTTAATAAAACACAACTGAACTGGAAGAGTATTAAAGGGACTCCATAACCCTTGAAACGGCATCTGATCTTTTCAGAGTAAACAAGATTAAAAACTGTACTAAAATCCAGTTCAGACATGATGCAATCACAAATAAAATGACAAAAACACACCTACTTGTTTCTCCCTGCCTCCATAACACTATATGATTGCCTGTCTTTAGAAATTCCTGTTTGTTTTCTTCCCCTAATCCTTGTATGCCTAACTGATTCTAGACTCTGAACTGTTTTAAACAATGACTATTCCTTCTGCCTCCCTGAAAAGCACCTAGATTATTGTATGCACTTTCATAAACAATTTCCAATTAACAAAGCCACAAACCCCTGCAACAAACATGTGATTTCTTGCCACAGAAACTTAGGAGGAAAAAATCTGAACAAATGTGTGGTTTGCATGCATCCAGCAAAATAAACGGGAGTGGAGGAGGGACTGCACAAGAGTGCAGAACGATTCTTGAGTTACATTATCCAAGTCCATTAAAGCCGGCTAAAAAACTGAAAAAGGGGCTGTGTGGAGGGCAAGAAACATGCTTTGTGCCTCACAGACAAAAAGTGCTGGTTACAGAAGTACAGTAATAGTTACCATATAATCCCATTTGTGTTACTGTTAGAAACTTTCTTTTTTCAAAAATTAAAGCTAACCGTTTTTCTCCCCTAGACTTAGAAGAAAAAATAATGTCACTAAATCCCACTTCATTTTATGGGTGGGATATCTTTCAATTGAGATATTAAACCTAGGGCAAAGGGCAGTTGCAGCCACACCACCACACCCTCCCTGGATTTGCCCATGATCATATTAATGTAACTACCTTATTTCCTCACATACATCAAACACTCTTTTCCCCACAGTTCACCTGCTAAAACAGGATGTGAATTAAGTGAAGAAATACAGTAATAACAGTTTCTACCTCTGAGTTTGGAAGTTGGGGGGTGGGGATAAGGAGAGCAAAAGTAACGGCAAGACTGCATATGGGACTCACTAAATGCTGTTTGTGGACACTTTCTCTTTTGTCCCAGTGGAAACTCCTGCTGCAGAAGCTGCTACTCAGTTGATTTATTGCTACTTACTTATTTATACAAGGAAAGATGTTTTTTCTTCATTCTGCCTTTCAGAAACAAGGTACATTTGGGGATGGAGGGTGGTGTTGTCTGTGAGAAAATACAGTTACAGCAGAGAACCAAGGAATAGCCTGCTAATAGTGATCAATTTAATGTTTTCATGATTTTTATTGATCATTTTCTTAAGTCCAGACAAACAGGTTAAAGGTGAATAAGTATAGCCATGCTTACATACTGACAATGAAGTACTGCTTGGAAAAACAAACCACTGCAAACTTCAGGGGCTTCAAACTATCTCCTGGCAAAACCAGTTTAAAAAGTTTTTAAAGGTTTCTTGTGGAAAGCAGTTACTTAGGGTTACTGAATATTAAAATGCTTCCGAAACCCACAGAATTAAAAAAAATAAAAATCAATTTAATAAAAACAAAATACTTACTACTGGTTTGGAGGACAAGTTCTCTTGAGAGCCCCACTTCCACATGGTTTAAAAATGGCTATGAAAGAAAATGATGAAAGAAAATTATATCACTACAAATATTAATACGGCTTGGAAAATCATAGATATAGATACATAAATTAAAAACAGCTATGTTAGCTGCATGAATACAATGGTACATTTCCTATTACGGTTCTTTCTACAGTTTTTTGGTTTAGGATCATTCAAACTAATTTAATAATCCTAGAAAAACAGGAGCTCGCTGCAGTTGCTGAAACCTGATACGAACTTTGAGAGTCATTTCATGATTATTAAGAAATTGCTATTTCAATATTTTACATGTTAGACCACTTCTACAAATTTTGAAGCAAGAAAAGTCAACATTATACCTGTAAATATACAAGGAAGTTACCTTAAAAGAGGAATTACCTTAAAGTACTTTTTTTACAATGGTGCTATTTCCACCCTTAAATAAAAGCTATGGTCTGTTTTCAGCTTGCTTATGCCCAAACTACCGTTCGACTGAATCAGTACTTGCCACCTTGAACTACAGATAAAGCACCTTCAGTGTACCTTTATTTCTAATATTTCAAGGGCCCATTCACCTTTGGCACAGGGGAGCACTTCCATTAGTTGCTCTGCCACACACTGCAAACAGGAGCTCTGCATTTAATTCCATCCTTATAAAGTAAGTTGGGTTATTTCATAGATTTCATAGACATTAGGGCTGGAA
>NW_017729025.1:111688648-111705345 GCF_001723915.1 Gavialis gangeticus | reverse complement strand
GGTAATTGAAGTCACCCATGACAACCAGGGTCCTGGAGCATACGGCCTCAGCCAGTTCCCGGGCGAACTCTTGGTCAAGCTCAGGATTTTGGGTGGGAGGTCTATAGTAGACTCCCACTGTAGTGTCCTCTGTGCCGTGCTCCCCCACAGATTTTAACCCAGAGGGTCTCCAGTTGTTCACCCTGGTCGCCAGTATCAGCTTGCAGGGACACGTAGCTTTCCTTAACATAGAGAGCTACACCCCCACCCTTTTTATCTACTCGATCTCCGTTATCCCTATGACGTCATAATTATTTGCATTGAGCAGGAAGATGAACTTCTCCTGCTTATTCCCCAATGTCCTGGCATTTGTGTACAGGCAGGCAAGTGTCCCCTTGGAGGCTCTTGCCTTGCCCACAGATTGTACCAGGGCTGGGGCGGGATCCCTTAAGTGCCTTGGCCTGCTAGCTTTGCAAGGGTTGCTCAGAGGCCCAGCGGTGGCGGTAATCCCCCCGACCTCCAACAGGCTTAGTTTAAAGCCCGGTGGAGCAGGTCAGCCAGTCTGGCTGAGAAGAGCCTCCTCCTCAGGGGAGACAGGTGGAGGCTATCTCGTCCCAGCAGCTCACTGCCTCTCTTGCCAAAGAGCAGGCTGTGGTCATGGAAGCCAAAGCTTTCCTGATGACACCAGCGCTGCAGTCTTTGGTTGACTAAACTTTGTGATGGTTATGGAATCTAAACTTTGTGAAGTTTAAATCTCAGAGGCCAATTAGATACAAGCAGCCTAAATTCAAATTTCAACACACTGCTGCATTAGTAAGGGAAGTCTCAGCTAAGAAGGAATTTGGTACCTTCTAAAAACAAGTCTGCACAGTAACTTACTAACTTGATTTGGAGCTGCACATCATGCTGTAAAATCCTGGCCTCGGGACAGCCTTCAAGATGCAAGACCAAGCAAAAAAGCCAACCTTCATCTATCCAGTCACTTATCATAGAATCACAGAAGTAGGGTCGGAAGGCACCCTGTAGATCTTCAGGTCCGACCCCCGCCTGGGTGGGAGAAAAGACTGGACTCAAATGAGTCTAGCCGGGTAGTCATCAAGCCTCTTCTTAAAGATCCCCACGGTAGAAGCCAGCACCACTTCCCTAGGAAGTTGGTTCCAGCTCCTAACCACCCTAACTGTGAAGTAGTTCTTGCGGATGTCTAATCTAAACCTACTCTCTAATAATTTGTGTCCATTGTTCCTTGTCATGCCAGGGGGCGCTAGGGGAAACAGTGTCTCCCCTAAACCCTTCTGGTCCCCCCTAGTGAGTTTATAGACAGTCACCAGGTCCCCCTTCAGCCTTCTCTTGTGAAGGCTGAACAGGTTTAGGTCCCACAGCCTTTCAATGTAGGGTCTGCCCTGTAGTCCCCGGATCATGCAGGTGGCCGTCCTCTGGACCATTTCAATGTTATCCACATCCCTCCTGAAATGGGGCGCACAGAACTGGACGCAGTACTCCAGCTGTGGCCTGACCAGTGTTGCATAGAGGGGGAGGATCACCTCCTTGGCCCTACCTGAGGTACAAGTAGCACTTTTCAAAGGAATTTCATTTCCTTTTTCAAATCCTAATGCATGGGTTTCAGGAAAGCCCAGCAGGGCAGCTGTGCTCCTGCTCTTGGCAAAACAGTTTATTAAGAAGCCTGGCATGCAGTATATTTTACAAGGAAGACTGAATGAAAGCCAAGATTGTTTTTAAAGCAGAATGTTAATCACCACCATAGAAGCAAGGTCCAGAGAGTGAAAATCTTGGCCTATGTTATGAAGAAAGTCAGACTAACTTGTAATAATTGCTTCTTCTGACAGAGAGAAGCAGGCATATGTCATACTGGTAGCTTCTACCTTTTAAATCCATAATTTGCAGAGAGAAGGGAACAGAGACTTTATGATCTTATTTTTTAATTCTCTTTTCATCCTTCCAGAAAATCAAAAGCACGTATTTTACACCCAATAACACCAAACAAAGTAACATAGAAGAGGTTACCTGCACATAACAAGGGCAGAATCTAGCACACTAAACATACCTTCATGCTTTGTAAAAATTCAAACGGGTATCAAATTCACTTGGCTCTTCCAGACCAAATGTAGACCCTAACGCTCCCTGGGGCTGGATCCAGACCCAGCAGTGGCATCACTGTGTCATGCAGGTGAACTGAGCCTTTGCTCACATCCCAGTAGACCTCCATACCCCGATTCTGGTGGCGGGCATTGGCTGCAAGTCTGGCTGCATCCACTATGTACCAGTTCCTATCACTGAACACCTTGACCAAACCCTCCTGATATGTCCCAATTTATATTAAGAACGTTACTTAATGACCTCAGAAAAGGGTAAACATTTCCAAGGTGCAATATTCAAATGCCAAGTTGAGCAGCACAACAGAACAGACTCTTTACCCAGCCCAAGCACGACTCCCTGGTGAGGATTATTTTTACTGAATCAGCTCAAAAGAATTATTTTTTAGGGGAGGAGCCACAAAGTTCGAAGGCCCCCCTCTAGAATCCCAGTTCCTAACCCACTCCTTTCTCTGTGGCAAGTTATTACATGGAGCTCCACTTAGTCTTCTATTTATATGCACTTTTAGAAGAAATCTCAACTACCAAAGGTATTTTTCTGGACATAACATGCATGGTCCCAAGATACTGATGTAGATGGCCACAGCATCTTTAGAACTCATTATTGAAGTTATCGGCACTGATTTCCCTTCAAGCCTTTCTGAGTCAACTACGTCAGCTCCAATTTTAAGGCTCTGCATTTGTAGTCCATATTTCCTCTTGCCCCTATTTTGGTTACTTTGCTGTACATCACCTTCCATTAGGCCAGGAAAAGTCTCCGTTCAACCACAGAATGCTCAGCAGGGCCCACAAAACCTTCATAGATCATGAGAAATAATATAGATGTCCTGTGTCTCAGTACAGTCTCTGAATCACCATATTGCTCTCTAGTGAACAGTGGCAACATGGCTCTTATGGAGTCTTTTAGTGGCCAAGGTAACATTTGGCTTGAAGGTAAAGGGTAGGAAACAAATATTTATTGCCAACCACCTAGCCTATAAACTCATAGGAGTAACTATGCACATTGGAAACATCCCACTGAACTCAATGGGACAAGTGCAGGGAGTTAATTGTTAAGATGATCTCGCTCCTAACATTCACTGAAACAGCATGGTATGTATCTGAGTAATCACTGTTAATTCCCCTGCCATGGCTGTCAAGGAAAAAGTGCCTCTCTCCACCATTGCCCTTCACTTAAAGAATGAGGAAGTAACAGGTGATCCTCTTCTCCTGCCACAGCCAATTGTGCAACACGCAGTTCTCCATGTTCAACAGTGGAAGCAACAGACACTTATGTGGAGTTTGTCAGTGAAGGCTCTAACAAGTGCTTTTTCATGTAAAAGAAAATTTATTATGTGCTCAAGATGCATACGTTTTGCAGAGGTCCATGTACTTTAAATGACAGCTGCTCACAATCAGAATGTGATCTTGCTTTCATTTCTCCTGTAGGTGTCACGCAATTAATCCACTGTGTCAATGCTACCTCCCTGGGCACTTTCCATTTGACAAAAAAAAATGGAAGTTAAAATAATTTCTTAGTACATCCACTGGTAGCATCCAAGGTTGTAGCAGGTTCTTACCTACAAAAGTGCATGCTTTTCAATCAGACGGTAGGGCATGGTGGCACACTAGAAACTATCTGCCTGAGTGTTTTATATAATCTTTGCTAAACAAGGGCTCTCATGACAACCTCATGTACTACAGTTTATTAGATTATGGTTGTAAGAGATGATTTGGACTGGGAGGATCCTGACTCAGACAAGGGGTTGGACTGGACTAGACCTCTGGAGATCCCCTCCAGCCCTAGTTCTCTATGACTCATGCAAGAATGAAGTGCATGTTCTCTCTCTCTCTAACCAGAGGACCAAACTATTTAAAGACTTTACCCCCCTCCTCACCCTTACACTGCACTCTTACTTACACAACTTGCACTGGGGTACCTCAGATTACTGTACCCCAAGTGTTTTCAAGCTTTTTGGATCAGTGTACCCACAGTGGACAGACACAGAGCAGTGACACCGGTGGCTGGACATGGAATGGGGGAAAGTCAGATGGATGGCAGGGGGGATGGCATGCGGCTGAGCATGGAGCAGCGGTAGCCACCGCCCCCCGCATCCATCCATCCGCACGGGCAGCACCCGTGCAGCAGCGCAGGATGGTACATGGCAGCGCCCTGTCCCTGGCCACCCGCGCGCATCCCCTAGGGCCTTCTCAAGTACCCCCACTTGACAACTGCTGCCGTAATGAAAAGACAGAAGCAGCATCCTCCCTTGCTCTACCTCCCTGACTTGGGAACACCCACACTTTCACCAGTACCACTGGATAGCAACCCTGCATCCTGTCTGCTCCTCCCCAAGCAGGTGGGCAGGGAAAAAGACAGCCCCACGATGGCAAGACAGAGCAAGACAGTCTTGGAACAACACCACTTCTCTTCTGCAGCTCGCCAGGCTCTGGGGCTAAAAACAGAGGCCAGGGTCATGGTACCTACCTGAAGAGCACGAAGGAAAAGTGGGGGGAGGGAGGGGGCACACCTACAATTCAAGCCTCCTTGCCTGCCTAAACAACCTCCCCATCACCAGCTACGTGAGTGGCACCTGCCAGCCAGAGCCCAGGAGGAGGCGCCTCCCCCCCCATGGGGCCTCTGCGGCCCGGGAGCGCCCCTGCAATCCCCTGTCCTGGGGGGAGGAGAGGGGAGGGGAGAAGAGGGGGGTGGCCGCGACCCCGCACTCACCAGCGAGGGAGGCTGAGGGGCTAGGGTGCCCGCGGCTCCTCCTGGCGCCGCCCCAGCGACGGACGGGCCGCTCGCACCGACCCAACGTCGGCGCGCCGGGTGACGTCAGCGCGGTGGTGACGTCACCCCGTCAGCGCGCCGGGTGACGTTCTCGCGCCCCTCCCCTCCCCTCGCGCGGTGGAGCCGTTACTCCCTAAGAGCCTACGTCACCCCAGCACGGGGACGGAGACGGGGACGGAGGGCGTCTGACGTCAGTAGCGCCGGGCACAGTACCCCTCCGCGGTGCGCGCGCTCTCCTATTCCGCCCCCCAGCCGCTGCTGCAACCCGGCGAGGGCAGGGCAGGGGGCGCGTTTCCTGTCACTAGAGGCCGGGGCGCAGTGCTGCCAGGTGTATCGTAATTACCGTGTTTGCACAAAAAACGAATAATCATAATTAAACTGTTCAAAATGTAGGATGGCTATTGGGGCAGCAAATGCAAAGCCCGAGTCGGGAGAGCCTTAACCGACTTGGGGGTTTGCTGTCAGTGCTTTTTTATGACAGCTGACCTCAAAGTATAGAAATGCTGTGATGACCCAGCCCTCGATCGCTCAGTGGCGAGTTACAGTGATCAATATAAAGTAAAGACGATGACAATTTATATGCGTTCTTACTTGCGTAATTGTTCAGTGTACGATAGCTTTTCAGCACATACAATAATTTTGAGCTTCCAATATGATTGTTTCATATTTAAGGCCTGGCAATGGGGTGGCTTGACTGGGTGTCATTGCAATGACTGGGGTGGTTGGCTGGTGCCCCCGTGCCCCAGGAGCCCAACCCAGGGCATAAGGAAAGGATGTCAGGTCCATTTTTCTGTTGCAAAGAGCTTTGCTTGGTCCTGAGAGTGCGGAGGAACCTCATGTTGCAAAGCAAGGGAAAGGGTTGCACCCTGCCTGGGTCCGGGATTAAATTGTGTGGCACCATTAAAAGGAGCTCACCAGGGCCTGGGTTGAGAATCACCCCATTCAAGAAATAATGAGTTAACCACAGGATCTCCCCAAACGCGGGACTCTCGCCATGAACTTGCTTTCTTCACCATGAGGCAGAAATGGGCTGAGATGTGACAAGTATATGTCAATTTGTAGAAACCCAGGACTTCCATTCCCTTTTGTTATAAACGGGGTCTTGCTGTAATGGAGCTCCATCCACCTCAGCCAGTTTTGCTTTTAACTATATGCTGAACTACACATGGCTCTTATCTTGTTTCCGGTAGACCGAATTATAATAGAGTCACAGGCAACGCATACAATAAAGTCCCTGAAAGAACCTGTGGTCAGTTTTCTGGAGGACAGAATGCCAATGCATAAAGCCTCAGGATAAAAATAATTCCCTTAGTATGCTGTTTCCTGGCTGACCTTTCAAACAACACTGCTTAACTAGGCCCTCTCTCGAAGTCCTGCTGTTGCAAAATTGTAGTTTTTAAAGCCAACATTCTCTGAAAGCTTCCTGAAGTTGGATTTTCTACCTCTAATATTTGCTAGAAAACTTTAGGTTTGCATTCTCATAAAACTTAACTTGATTCGCTCTCATTTATACCTTAACTTTTCTGTGACTAAAGCCAAGTGGGTGCATTCCAGTATTTGTGCTTGTGAAAAGCAAATATTATGGGTACTCCATGTCTATACATGCCAGATAAGCGTATACTTTACTTAGCTACCTAGCACAATGCTAACCCAAATTTCTTGCCTATTGCATATTGAGTAAGAGCATAAATTAAAATCTTAAATGCATAGCACCTTTTAGCTTTGCCTTCAACTTTGTAACTTAATTGTACCCTGGTTAACTGCATCCTAACTGTACCTACTTACTTTGGAACTAGCTGTAATCCTTGTATTTGAGCCAGAACCACTAAAGGGAAAACAGCTGTCAAAAAGCTGCTATTAAAAGACTCCAGAGTAACAGCAGCAGATTCATGGCTGGTAACACCCATCATTCTCAAATAGCAGCATCAATGCTGACTATTAGAAAAACTTTGAAAACAAAGTTTGTACCCCTAATAGTAATACAAAGTGGTACTGTTTATAGTGCTGTAAGCAAAGTTGTTTAAACAAGCAATGTACCTTAAGTATACTGCTATTAGCGCTGTAACATTAGCAACCCTAAACCTGACTACAGGCAGTCCTTAGACTTATGACATAATTGGTTCCTGAAAACCATGTCTTATGTCGAAAAGTTGTAACTCGGAACCTATTTTCCCATAAGAAACAATGTTATAAATGGGGGATTGGTTCCTGAACCAAGGCATGATACCCTATTTTCACCAAGAATAGCCCCAGAATTTTGTACTCGATCAATTATAGATGAGTAATATAGCTACATTAATGTATTAATATTATAAACAGCAATCATATTGATTTGGAAGGACTTCTTTGAGGTAACTTTGCTGAACTTTTTGAAGGGCTCTTGGCTGGAGTCTTCTCATGAGTCTTGGCTGCAGGTTTTTCTGGCGTCTTGTCTGCTTTCTTAAAGATATCGTCCAAGGAAGTTTGGACACATTTTCTCCAGGGAGATGGATGACACAGAAAACTTGTTCGCTGGTATAGCATGGCATGGCATCGAATCAAGCATTGTAAAGTCGAAACTGCCATCAGAAAGTTGAAATGGTATCAATTTATAAACATTGTAAGTGCAAAACATTGTAACTTGAAACGTTGCACGTCAAGGACTGCCTGTATGAGAAACCTTGCAAAGTAGGGGAAGTGGTATCAGAAGCCCTAAAGCTGACTAGCCCCAGTCCCTTCCACATCTAATAGTCATTGCCTGCTGCTTTGGAAGCCTTAAAGAGCTATTGCAATTAAACCTACGACTAGAGGGCATTCAAAATGCAACATGCATAGCCTTCAAAAGTTCTCCTTAATTTATTCAACACCTAATTATACTAAATTAAATTGTTGATTTACTGTGGTAATGAAGGCCATACAAGTAGGTGGAAAGAAACTGAAAGAGTCCCCTAAACTCAGAATTCTGTTTTTCAAAAGTTCTGATTTTTTTTTCAAAATTTCTCTGAGATTTTCTTACAATTGTAATATACATGTGTTATGTTCTTTTCTGCAGTTTGAATGAAATCTGATTTTTTTTCCAAACTGAATTTTGAGAATTGCCCAGCTAGTACACATACTGAAATGAAGTAAATGACTGAACTGCTCTTCTTTTCAAGTAAGAAGTGAGATTTTACAGTTCCTTTATCAGTCCTTACCTCAACCACTGGGAAGTGAAACCACTAGGAAATGAAACCTTACCCACATAAAGAGACAAAATCTATTTTTCCCTAAAATAGCAAACTGTATTCTTTGCCACAATGAGGACAAGTTTCTCTTCCTTACTGAATTCAGAACATCTGCAGAAAAGCAGGAGGGAAGGAAATAGGAAAAGGAATTCAGGCTTGATAACTAAAATAAGGGTGGGGTGAAGGGGATGAGTAGCAAAGTGGTCAAATTTGTAAAAGACACAAAATTATTCAAAATAGTGAAGACAAAGTGGAGTGCGAGAAACTACAGAAGGATATCTGGCACATTTGAGTGAATGGGCAACTAAACAGCAGATGAAATTCAATATAATGTAAAGTGATGCACATGAACACAAATATCTGTGGGTTTCCCCTTGCAGACTGTTTAGGGCTGGGGTAGAGCAGGATGCAGAGGGCAGGGGATGCCATGTGCATGTGCCTGCACTTACATGCATGTGGCAGCCAAGCAGTGTAGTGGAGAGCATCTCCCCCCAGGTAAGTTTATGGGGAGCGGAAGGTGTGGCACAGGTGAAGCATGGGGGGGCATGGGCAATGCAGCGGTGGGGGCACAGGTGGCACATGGGGGGCCAGAGGGGCATGTGCCCCCCCAAATTTCTGTGCCAACAGTGGGGTGTGGGCCTGCAGCCAGGCCTGGCCACCTTTGCAGCCTATCAGACAGGACCCAACACAGGAGGCAACATTGCGCCACTATGGCTACCAGGTAAGGTGTCCCCTGCCCACCCGGCAGCAACGAGGTACAACTCTGCACTGCCATGCCTCACTTTGGCAGCCATCAAAGTGCTCCCTCCTGGGAGCAGCCCAATGACTAACTCTTCAGGGCTGGGAGGTGGAGGGAGGGAGGGGGGGAACAGCCCACCCACAGGACCTGGTTGATGTAAATGAGGGCAATGGATCGCAAAGCAGTCTTTAACTCCTGTACTAAGCAGCAGAGAGCATGCAGCTTGGGCAGCTCCATGTGTCAGGCCAGTGCAGAGGGATCTGCCCACCCCTGCCTGGAATAGTCCAGGAGGTCCCTGATATGAGTTATATTGGTCAGGATCACCCTCCTGTGCACCCAGGGCACCTCCATTGCTGGCACCACCCACCAGGGTTTTTTCAGCAGGGGTTTGGTGAGGAGCTCAGTGTCCTGGGTGATGATGTCTAAGGACCTGGAGGTGGAGACCAGCCTCCAGACCCTGAGGAGGTCCTGGTAGAAATCCACCAGCTCCACCAGCTCCTGCTTGGGGAGACCTCACAGATAGAAGAACTGCAGTCATATTGGAACCCTCAGAGGCAGAGGCAGGTACGGCCAACCAGGCATCATGCTACTTGGCTACCGGCACCATACAGGAGCCCCTGTAAGGCCTGAAGGTGGAAGATGTGGACCTGGCTGCGGAGGTAAAACAGCCCTGACCATCCTCCCATAAAGGGAGGCTCAGGATCTCTGCAGAGACCCAGTGTCCTAGCCAGAAGAACCCCAGTGCCTTCCTCTGGGCCTGCCCAGGAGCTCTGGGAGCATGGCCAGGGTGTTAAAACAGTGTCAGAGCATGGACAAAACTAGCTGGATGATGACTAGTGCCCTCCCATGAAGGGAAAGATGCTGCAACAGGCCTGCCCATGCCTGCAGCTACTCAGATAACCTGACATCTAGATGATTCCAGTTCTCCAGCAGGGAAGGGTGCTTGAGGGGCAGGTAGACCCCTGGTAGGGCAGCAAGCACACGTTCCAGTGGAGCCCACCTGCCACTCATAACCCACTGTCAGGTCAGAATTCTTGATGCGGTTGGCCTGGGCAGATGAAGCCGCTGAGTAGATGGACTGGCAGGCCTCCACCTGCACCAGGTCACCCAGGGCCTGGTTGGCAAGGACATTATTAGTATACAATGACAGCACCACCCTCATGGCCAGTTCTCAGAGCACTAGTCACACCATCCAGCTGCACAAAAGGCACAGGAAGGTCTCAAGGGCAATAGCATATAGCTGGCCTTACAGTGGGCACCCTTGACATGCTCCCCACCCAAACAGGATGGGTTATGTCAGCATCCAGTTGCGCTTGGCCAGACACTCTGTACAGCAATCAGAGAAACAACATGAAGCAGGAACCAAAGCCAAACACTCTCAGTGTACCTGTGAGGTACTCATGATCCACCCAGTCAAATGTCTTCTCCTGATCAAAGGACAGGAGGCTGAATGGCAGGCCCTCCCCACAAGCAAGCTTGAGAAAGTCCCAAACCAGGTACATATTGTCAAAGATGGTCCTTCCTGACACCATGTATGTCTGGTCAGGGTGGACCACATCCACTAGCATGGACTTCAGGCACAACCAAATGGTCTTTGCTACCACCTATTTCCTAGGCAATGGCTGAGAGAATAAGCTAGAGCCTGAAGCTCACATCTTTCTATCTTTTCAACCCAAACATATTGATAAATTATATAGTATACTCAATTTTTGCAACCTGACATGCAAAAATGGTTGCATTCATTGTCTGAGTGAATAAAAGATCCACACTGCATATTAGGAAGGACTCAGAGTGTTTGTTCCTTAATGTGTAAAATTATAGTGGCTTCTTCTCTGGCTTGACAAGACAAATCACATACAACAAGTATATTGGGGTTGATATCCTGACATCTGGTATTATTCTTCCTTTGCCATTGCATCACGGATCCCCTCCCTTTTCTTCTATTGCTAGCTGAGTCTTTGTTAGAGGCGCATCAAGCTGAAGCATCTTTGGCACGCAATTATCCGTTTGTGCTCCTCCAACAAATTATTTCAACAAAAGCTTGCCTATAAAAAAAAGAAAAAGGCCTAGTGATGGTTTAGTTAAGCAAATATAAGCTTCTATGAAACCCTATAAATTAAAACCTTCAAATCAAGAGCACATCTGCATATAGGGATATTTTCCTGAGTATCACAGCTAAGACATAGGCTGCTAGGCCCATGGGGGAATTATTGTGTAGGAAGCATGTAGCATTTTGTTCAAGACTTATTCTGGCATATCAAATGTGGAACAACCTGTAGGTAAATGTTTCAGGTTATATTTCTAAACCTGTATTTAATGTTCATAGAAGAGTTAAAAGCCTTTTTTTTTTCCTATTTTTCACGTTTTAAGCTCAGAAATTGCATTTAGAGTATGGGTGTCAAGCATCTGGCCTGCAGAACCATTTTGTCCAACCCACCTGTAGTTCAGTGGGCTACTGGAGGTGCAGCTGAGCAGAATTCAGGTTCCCTGCATGTCAATGGACATAAGTACAGACAGCAGCCCCCCCATCTCCACACTGCCACCTTAACACAGTTCCATGCAGTCATACACTCCCAGCTCAGTGCCTCTGCCTGGCAGTGCAAAACTCAGGCCAGGCAAAGGCATGGAGCCAGGGGCATGTGGTTGCACAGAGCTGTGTTTGGGTGACAGCACAGAGATGAGAGGGCTGCCACCCTTAGTCATATTCATGTGCATGCCACTGCATGCCCCTCGCTCCAGCTCCAAGGCACCCCATGCCTCCAAGCTCCATGCCACTGCCTGGCCAAACCTCCAAGCCACCGCACATCCCTGGCTCCATGCTGCTGCCCAAATGTGGCTCCATGCAGCTGCATACACCCAGACCTATGCTGCTGCCAAATGCAGCCCCACATATCTAACCTAGAAGGAGCCCCTGCAGTCCAGTTCCAGCCCAGGACCAGGGGTGTACTTGACAACCATGATTTAGACAATATGAAATGGCAACAGACACCTTTGCCCTTCCTTAAGTGCTATACAAGAGTAATGCAATATTTCTTATTGAGGTCTATTGCCATAAAGCCAGAGTGCCCATAGTGTGGTAGAGGGCAGGTCAGTGTGGGTAAAGTTTAGCCTCACTAATGCCTAGTGACCCAACATCACTGCCTACATGGCACAAAACAATGAATGTTTTATTTTCAAAGCCTGAATGAATCAAGAAGCACTCACTCATCACAGAATGTAACAAAGCCATGCAAGTACCATAGAGCTGCTAAGTCACATTCCCCCCTACCTTCTGAAAACAGTCATAAATATGCAAAGAAGAGAAATATTTTCAATTCCTCAGACACAGTCTTGTTGGCCCCTTGAGTTTCACTGATCTTTGTTTTTCATGGGCATTCATGGACACGAATTCAGACGTGCAAAGCAGGAAGTTTTGTGGTCAAATCCTGCAATAGAGCTACTGGTTGCATCCTTGCATACAGCAGTCAAATTCTGCTTTCATTAGCATCGCCAGCAAATTCTATCCAGATTTACATCAGTATAACTCACAGCACAGTCTGGCCCCATTTACAATTTACATCAGTATATGCCAGTTGGCTTGCTTACTAGAGCTGCACACAGACAGGTCCCTCCCCAACAAAGCGTATTAATTCAACCACAAAATAAAGTTACAGTACTGACTAGACAGAACCAATTGCAGAAACCTTTCTTTCGAAATCTTTTTTTTGTGTTGATGGAAAAAGGACATGCTGCTAAATCATATGGTAAGCAAGTGGCCACCCTTAACTTTTTCCTAGGTCTTCCACTGTGTCATAGCAGAGAAACTAATGTAAAAGGAAAGCAAAGCAATTTACACCAATTTGGTATTTTGGTCTTGATCTTTCCAATATGTATGCACACGTTTAATTTTATTACCAATAGGAGTCCTGTTGACTTCAGTGACCTATTTGTAATAGTCAAGTCAAGAAGTATGTACTCAAATGTTTCAAGAACTGAGGCATCGATGTGAAAGTGAACATGACTACAGAGTGCAGCAGTAACAACCAGCACTGAGAAGTGGAATAAAACAGAATTAACACTGAATCCAAAGCATCCTCTGTTATACCCATTTCTCTATGAAGAAACTCTAAACAGGAGCAGACTTTACTTTTGAACTGTTTTTTTACGTTAAAAAGATCTCACCTCCAATCACTTAACAAGCATTAGTCTATTTGACTTGTATTTCAAAACACAGTTTGTGCAGAATATGGGATCTTTCTATGTCATTTTTTATTAAGGATAGACAACTCAGTTTTCCCTACTCACTTTGATGCACTATTATTTACTGAGATTGAAAGCTTCTTTTTTCCTGAAATGGAGGAAGAAGAGATAGGCACAACTATGGGTGGATCTAGGATTTCATAAAGGGGGCATGCAGGAGCAGATAGCTGTGTTGCAGGGGTGACTGCATCCTTGCTCCCACGGCACATTTAATTCCCTTCCCTTTCCTTGCACCCGCTTCCACCTGCTGCTGTCTCTGTCTCCAGCTGACTCAGGGAAGGCTCCAAAGCTGCTCCTACACCACTGCAGCCAGGCTGCATGTGCAGCCAAGCTCAGCTAGAGACAGGGGCAGCAGCAGGCAGGTTCCCTACCCTTGTTCCTGCTCCTGGGCTAACAGGGAACATCTAAGGGAACTGGGCAGGGGGCAAGAATCCACTCACTGCTGCTGCTCCCATGACATGACAGCCCAGCTCTGCACAGAGCCAGACTAAAGCAGACAGGAGCAGTTCTGGAGCTCCCTCCATGCCCCCATCCCTAGGACAGCCAGAGACAGTGGCAGCAGTGGGCAAGGGAGAAGGAAGACGTAAGGGAGAAGGGGACATGCCTCTAATCATGGAGGGGAATGGAATGGGGAGATTCTTACTTGCTTATGGGGCTTAAAGAAAGTCCCCGTCTGCTGTTCCCACAGCAGGATTGACTAAAAGGGGGTGCATCCACATCACTGCACTCCCCTTGGATCTGTTGCTGGACACAGGTCACCTAGGCTCAGCTTGGAATGAATAAGCTGTCAAGTAATGTCAATATTTGAATGAACTACCATGGAAAGAAAAGGAATACAAATGACTGACCATTAATGTTCAATGACAGATAGTCAAGTGCAGCAGAACATAAAACTAGTTTAAGCCCAATTGTGTCCAGTGGGCATACAATGCCCACTGGAAAGTACTGAACCCCTGGGCCCAATCCAAGGTTGGAAATTTTATTATCTCTGTTTAAGAACCATACACCATATTCTGCTTCCACTCACATCAGCACAGAATTTCTACAGACAGAACTGGGTTTTTAATCTATTAATGAATGCTAAAAGAAAAGGTGAGCACTATATTACAATACCCCACTTTCTCTTTGATACTTCATGAAAAAAAATCTTACAGTGATGCCTCTTAACTACATTCTTCCTTGATTCCGCCTTACCATAATAGGCATCATATCTCTGTTATACATCTTGAAGGACCACATCATATTGTGTTCAAACTTTAGAACTACCAGCAGCTTCAAGATAAGTTAAGTCTATTTTCTGAAATATTAAATGAGCAGAAAGGAAATAGTTTTAGCTACTTTTCTCTTTAAATCCTTTTCAAGAATTTAGTAGGGCAGGTTTTGGTAATTCAGTGAAGCTGTCATATGCAAAACATCCCATTCCATCTATGAATTTTAAGCGCTGAGATTTCCGAGTGATATTTGCATGATGTCAAAACTGCATCTATAATTCTGAACAAAGTGATCATTGTAAGAGAAACTTGCCCCATTTACAAAGTGATCATTGTACAAAAAAAAATTGCCCCATTTCCATCAAAAGACTGAAACATAGCATATACATGTTCAGATGCCACACTGTGGGGAGAGATTTGAAAGAATAGTCTTGAGTTCAGACAAAGAAGCCTCCAAAGCAACATTCCAAAACAGTGTTTTGTACATTTCCCACAACTCTGCCACAAAGTTATAAACTTGATGTCGCTTTGTTACTTGGTGCATCTTCTACATGTAGTACACAATTAACTGGTTAACTGCAAAATTATTTTAAACTGTCTATGTGGTCTAAATTTGCTACATGCACAGATTAACTATGGCACCATAAAAAGGTCTGTCCAACTATAAAGTTAGAGCTGGAAAATATGTAATAACTTTATAGCTGCTTTCTATCCAGCTTTAATTTGCATATATAGCGAAGGCCTATGCCCCTGCAGCTGGGAGCCCTATCAGCTGAGGACCCCCAGCCACAGGGTTGTACCACAGGCTGCCATGGCTGGAAGTCCCAGCCACTGAAGCACCCTGTAGTTGATAGGATTCTCCGCCCCTGCAGCACCCCGCAATCACATGTGCCATGGCAAGAGGAGCAATTGTATGGATGGCACATCAGATCCTGTCCCAACTTTACCAGAACATCTAGTGGAGCCCTGAGAGACAGCTCCATATCATTACAAAGTTAAAGAAATTGCTTTTTTAAATCAAAATGATGCATGTTGCCTCTTTTATCCTGAAAAGAAAGCAGCTTATGACAAAAATAATTAAGGACTTATCTCAGTGAATTGCAGCAGCTTTACACCTACCCTATTAAAGTTTCTGCATTTCTGCTCTGAATACAACAGCCTTATTGCGGTCAGTGGAGCAAGATCTTTTTCCTCCTGTGAACAATAAATTACACTGCAGAATTCAGTGGTGTATTAACTGTATGAAGAACTATAGGTATTAACTGTATCAATAATTCCTTCATCATTAAGGTGAAAGCAATAGCCTAAAAGTGAGTTACTGTTCTTTATAAAGAGAGATTTGAAGGAAATATTTCCATTATAAAATTCCAGAAGAACTGCACCAGCCAAAGGAAAGTTAGCAGTTCAAGAAACTATTAGCAGAAAATCCTTGTTAAAGACTCCATGGTTAGATAGTTTAGTACAGGGGCGGGCAATTATTTCAGGCAGAGGGCCGCTTACCAAGTTTTGACAAGCTGTCGAGGGCCACATGAGTAGCCCGGCCCCTTGACAGGTGCCCCGCCTCTTGACAGGTGCCCCGCCCCCTGGGCACCATCTTGGGACCAATGTCCCAATGTCTTGGGACCAACGTCCCAGAGCCAGCACCAGTGGGGCCCAGAGTAGGGCACAAGGGTTTGTGGAGCCAGGTTGGGCTGCACCAGAAGGGAAAGGGGGGAGCTGGCCTGGGACCCTCTACTCCTACCATCCCGCTCCAGGCCCCACTGGCGCTGGCCCTGGGACACCGATGTGGGCCCTGTGCTCCTGCGCCACTCATTCCCAGTGCCCCCAGCCCCACAGTACAGGCAAGGGGGCAGCGCACAGCCCCAACCCCCTGCTCACTGGCAGAGAAGGAGCTGGTGTGGAGCACAGGGAAAAGCAGCCCCTTGCCCACCCTGTGGCCCACACTCCCTGCTGCAGCCACTCGCAGCCCATGTGGAGCTCTCCTGAGCAGGAGCAGGCAGCCCCATGCGGGCTGAGAGTGGCCGCAGCACAGGGTGCCAGCCACGACAAGGGAGGGACCGTTTCCCCCACCTTCACTCAGCACCAGCTTGTAACCTGCCCCCACTGCCAGCCTGGACCCCACGTGGCTCTTGGCTTGCCTGTTGGGGATGCACAGCTGGCAGCAGCTGCAGCAGCTGCCGCCCCTCCCCTCCCCCCCACTTCTCACGCTGCACAGTGTTTGCTGCTGCTGCATGTCTGGAGTTTGCATGCTGGGCAGCACAGGGACAGGGGTGGCAGCCACACTGCAGTGTACCATGGCACGAGCTCTGGGCAGGCAGCAAACACTGCTCAGCATGGCAAGCAGGGGGGGGCGCAGCTGCTGCCACTGTGCGTAGCCCTGATGGGTGAGCCCGGAGCCAGCGTGAGGCCCAGGCTGGCAGCAGGGCCAGGTTACAAGCTGGTGCT
>NW_017729025.1:111665796-111688620 GCF_001723915.1 Gavialis gangeticus | reverse complement strand
GGTGCCCCACACTGCAGCCACTTGCAGCCCACGTGGGGCTACCTGTTCCTGTTCAGGACAGCCCTGCACAGGCTGCGAGCAGCTGCAGCAGGGAGCACCATCCATGGGGCAGATGAGGGACCACTTTTTGCCGCGCTCCATACCAGCTGCTTCTCTGCCCTTTCCCACCCCCTTACCTGAGCTTCCCATGCCAGTGCAGCCACATGGTCCCAGGCCAGAAGCTCCTGGGTCTTACTGCCCCTGTTTCCTGTCATCTTTGACAGGAACCAAGAATAGATAATTTTTAATTTTCAAAAAAATTTTAGGGGCCCCATGGGCCGTATTTTGCCCACCCCTGGTCCAGTATGATTTAATCTCTCTCTTTTTAACAGGTGTAGCTCTTCCATTGCTTCTTTAAATAATTATTGGAATGCAAACTGCCTTGTGAATGCAGTCATATTATGCAAAACAAGTTAGTAAATTACAACATTTGAGATTGTACATTGTTAAAAAAAAAGATGACCCATAAGAAGCAGATGACCTTTCTCTAAGCTTAAAGATAGTCTTTTGCTGACAGTAAGCAAACTTGTTCTGTATATTTTGTAACTCTGTAACAGCAAGTGAGAAACCACCCCCCCAAAACTAGTGGAAATTCCCCTAAGATGCGCACACATATATGCCTTATGCCTATGTATACCTATATTTACATATGTATGACCTGTTAGTGTAAAAAGTGCTACCAAACTCAGATCAGGGGAACTCTTTGTCTACTAGGCACTGAGTAACCCCTCTGCCGAGAAATAAATCATCTTGCCGACACTCCCTCGTTCTCTGCCTAATTGATCGCGACTAAAAATGAGCCCAGCAAAAAGAACGAGATCAGTACTCCTCAGTGTATGAGCACACCCTTCAGTGTATGAGTACTACACAGTAGCTGATCAAATTTCCCCAACAACATTCATTCTGAAGAATCTTTTTAAAGAAGGAAAAAAAGTCAATCCATCAATCAAGCCTCAGTTAAATCGTTCATACTGTGGCAATTTTGTGTGGATGAGCTATAATATCTGACTGCCTGACAAATTGGATTTTATCTAGTGCAGAGGTGAGGCAAAGGTAATATGTGTCAAGAATGTCCATGAATTTTGGAGGATCATTTTGAGATATCTATGGCCTGATTTTTTCAGAGAACTGACTTTTACAGCAGTCCTAGGGTGCTGCCCATCCTGAGCAATGAATGAGGGTATGCCACCCTGGAAAAAACAGGATGTGATGTTCTAATCAGATACTCATTGGCAATTCGTACACCAGGGGTGGGCAAAATGCAGCCCAGGGACCAGATGAGGCCTGCCAGGCCATTCTATCTGGCCCGCGGGGCCCCAAAAAATTTAGAAAATTAATATTTATCTGCCCCTGGCTGCCTATCATGCAGCCCCCGATGGCTTGCAAAAACTCAGTAAGTGGCCCTCTGCCCAAAAAAATTGCCCACCCGGGCGTACACGAAGAAGTGAATAAAGGTTGCATAAACATTATAATTCTATCACTTCCTACTTCATTGCTTTACTTAAAATCTTTAACATTCTTAAAAACCTCAATAATTTACATATGAAAAACAGACAAAACCATGAACTTGAATCATCAGTAGAATGACAACCTTTAGCTGCACTGCACAGACCCCTGGAACTAACAGAATAAGCTCTCTCATCCATCTTGTGCTCTTAATCTACATGACAACAAAGCAACATGTAATGAACCTGTAACTCTTCAGACATGCAGGAAAAGAGTTATTTGAGGTAGGGGCCATCCATATCACTGAGTTCTAACCCATTACCATGAAGTTAAGTTTTCCATTGTCTTCATTTGACAATAATCTGAGCTACATCCTACCTCCATCTCCTAGCTTTATTACTGCCATACCTTCCATAGGCTTGACTTACATTCCTGGAATAGCCAAAAGCAGGACACATTCATTTCTCTTTTGCTGTTTCTTTCAGTTATAGAGTGTAACAATTTTAAGTTAGGCAATTTTAAGTTTGCTATTATCAATTAAGCTTGTTACTATACTTTTATATCTTGTTATTGTATCTTTATATAGCAAAACAAGTATTCTTTCTCTTTGTGTTCTTTTTTATGACACTTGGATATATGGATGAATGAATGAAGAGTGAATGGTAAAAGCAGAGTAAGCTATATGTCAGCAAATAAGTTACTAAATGGTGAATCGTGTTGGGGAGTGGCTGAATAATTCAGTCTGTACCACTCAAAGAATAAACATAAGCAGAAAAGATAAGATTGAAGACAAGGTCTGCAACATCTCAAAGCAAGAGACTCTGGACACAGCCCACACCAGCGACAACAGGATGATGTTGTAAAACAGAGTGATTGAAGAACAACACCTAAAGACAATGATGAACTGCTTGTCAGGATGGATGAGATTTCAAACAAAGGAGCCACAGAATCAGAAAAGGCAGACCAGTCACCCAACACCAACTTGATAACACCTATAAAGGAGAGACTTAGTAGCAAAGAGTGGGAGACACTCTGCAAAACTTCACAGGAACACAGATACATCTGTACACCCTGTTCCTAATCTTTCATGCTCACTAGGCTGGCCACCTAAGTGTAGCAGTGTGCAATGGACCTTGGTAACTATAACATCTGCAGCGTGAGTGTGTGTGTATGTATGTGATGTTTTAAATGTTTTTGTAGTTTTAATAAACACAGCATTTTGCCTTATCCCCCTCATAATATCCTGCTTGTCAATTGAGCTAATTGGTAATTTTTGTGCAACAAGAGTTCCCTTCAGAGTGCCCAGGCCTTTCCTCTTATCCCATGTTTTAGGCTTGGCCCAGTCCCTTGATTCTGGTCTCCATAGGTTCATAGTTTCCCTAATACTTCCATATCTCTTTCCCCTGCTCTGTAGGTAGGGTGACCACCCATCCCTAATTGGGCAGAACAGTCCCAAAATATAAACATCAAGTCCCAGTCCAGGGATAAATGACTTTCAGACAGTGTTTGTCCCAGATTCCCCTCAACATAGTCAACTATTGTTTCTGTATCATGTGAAGGGATCCGGGTTTTACATTTGGTGTGGATAAATGCAAATTTTCTCTTTTGAAGGAAAAACATGGGAAACTGCTGGTTTCCCCTTGTAGACTGGCAGAATGTTAGTCTGCAATTCAGCTGCTTGGAGCTGGGGGCAGCAAGACACAGAGGGCACCATATGGCCAGCAATGCAACCAGGCAATGATGGAGAGCAGATCCCCCAGCTGCCGGCAGGCAAGTCTATGCTGGGGAACGGCCATAGGGAGAGGATTCGGGGCAGACTGAGGCCCCTATGGTAAGGGAGGGAGTGGGACAGGGTTGGCAGTTGGGACTGGGGGCACTGCACAGCTGTGGTGGTGCATGGGGCCCAGGACTTGGTGCTGGGGTGGGAATGTGCAATCACGGGGCCCAGCTGGGGGAGAGGGAGGAACCACAGGCAGCTTGTCCGGGGTGTGGTGGGGGCAGGGAGGGGGGCTGGCTCTCCACTACTGTGCACACTCCTAGAGAGGGGTGTATGGAGGGAATGTGCCCTCCCCAGATTTGTATGCGGGGAGGAGGCAGATGCAGGTTGCCCTGCTGTGGACTCAGGACTCCATCCCCTGCTGCCCTCCCTCTAGGGCGTCTGCAGCCAAGGGGGTGGGACCCAGCATGAGAAGGCAGAGTGGGGCAGGGAGGTTTGGTGGTTCCACTGCCACCAAGAGCCCTATGCCAGCCACACCACCATGGCAAGGCATCCCCTGCCAACTCAGCAGTAGCAGGGGCAGTGGCAGTGGCACAGAGTTGTTCCCCCTCTACTGACAGGTAGGCAGGGGGCACCTTGCCATAGCAGTGCAGCTGATGCAGGGCTCCTGGTGGCGTTGGCAGTACTGAACCTCTCTGCCCTTCTGCACTGGTCCTTCCCATTGGCTCACGGAGGCCCCTTGAGGGGGAGGGCAGCAGGGCAGGGAGTCCTGAGTCCCGCAGCAGGCAGCCTGCATCCTCTCCCACCCCCCACAGGCTCTGCTCCAGCTATGCCTCCTGCAGCAGAGGGAGGGGCTCATAAACTCTGTGGAGTTTATGAGCCCCTCCACATCATGTGGCCCAGCCACCAGAAGGAGATTTATCACTATCACAACTATCCGCTGATGGGAAATCAATGAGGAGATTGAGGAAACCCTCGGTTGTGCTCTAGGTTTTGAGCACTGTATAGGTCGGGGTGGGCAAACGATGGCCCACAGGCTGGATCCAGCCTGCAAGGCCATTCTATCTGGCCCGCGCAGCCCCTAAAAAATTTAGAAAATTAATATTTATCTGTTTTTGATTCCTGTCAAAAATTATAGGACCCAGGGGCAGTAGGACCCAGGAGAAGCCTTGCGGGCTCCCGCAACAGCAGAGGCTGCCCAGCCCTGCCCTCCCAGCCAGAAGCCCCAGCAGGGGCTTCTGGTCTGGGACCATGTGGCTGCACTGCACCAGCAGAAACTCAGGTAAGGGGTGGGGGGAAAGGCAAAGAAGGAGCCTGAGGAAAAGCGGCCCCTCCCCCACCCTGTAGCCAGCTTTCCTTGCTGCAGCTACTCGCAGCCCATGTGGGACTGTCCTGAGCAGGCACAGGTAGCCCCACGCAGGCTGCGAGTGACTGCAGTGTGGGGCACCGGCCACCGGGTGGGCGAGGGGCCACTTTTCCCACGCTCAGCAGCAGCTTGTAACCCGCCGCTGCTGCCAACCTGGGCCCCATGCCGGCTCCAGGCTTGCCCATCGGGACTGCGCCGTGGTGGCAGCAGCTGTGGCCCCCTTGCTTGCTGCACCAGGCAGTGTTTGCTGCTGCTGCCCACCCAGAGCTTGCGCACTGGGCAGGACAGAGACAGCCATATTGATATGTTTATCCATTAGAGGCTGTGCCCTTGAAGGTTTCAGGTGGCTTAATTAGCTTAAAATGGCTTGTAATGGTAAGTTTCTCTGGCTAGGCTATTGCCAATTAACAGCCAGAGGCTCTTGCTTTGTCTACAATTATCTACTGCAATTATCTACTGATTCATACATACTCACATTCACTCAGGGGGACCATCCCAACACAGCAATACAATCCCAGTGATTACAATTCCAATGCATTCTTATAATAAAAATTTTAGTAATACAAGGTATGACTCACATCACCTCACAGACCCAGCCCAGCTCCCCCCAATATTGCAGCCAGGGTACCTGAGGGGGGCCCACAAGGAGAGGGGGCTCCATGCCACCCTCAGCTCTGGCCAGGCAAAGCAGCCTGCAGCTCCATGCTGCCACTCTCCCTCCACTGACAACCCCAGAGCTGGAGTGAGAGGAAGGAGGGCTGGGGAAAGGGGCAGTTCAGCAGCCTCCTCAGAGGCTGTTGGGCAGGGTGGAGGGGAGGGGTCGGGGGCAGGTGCTCGAACTCGTGGTGTTTTACATAAAGTGCCATGAGTTAAAACAGGACGCTGAATGTCTGTAGGCACCTGGGTTAAAACTCTTTAACAAGTGAATGCTCCCATTTTAAGTGTCTTTATGATAATTTAAAGGTAACCTCTAACACCATCCCAACTCCTTATCAACACAATCCTATATTAAGGCTAACCAGCCCATGGTTAGCTGAGTCATGGTGTTTACCCTTTAAATGCTAATTCAACATGGACTTTCTTCCAATGCTCTGCCATTTTCATAGTTTCTTAAGAATTATTAATGATTAACCTCAACATTTTGGAATCAACTCCTTTAAAAAAACTCTTGGATACAAGTTATTGGGACCTGCTAGTTTTAAAAAACAGTATTTAATTTTAATTAAGATGTATTTTAATATGTTCCTATACTACTGTTGAATTAACACATTAAATTATGTATCAATTTCCTAATATAATTAAAGCTTTCAAACCAAATACGGACCAAAAATATATGCTGAACCCTTCTACAGAAGCATAGTTTAGTACAGAGTTGCCCAAATAGCAGCCTAAAGGCTCTTGCCTCCATGCTGCTCCCCCTCACCTCCTTCCTGTTGCTGCCACCCACCCACCTGGGTTTCCTGGCTTATCTCCCTCCTCTGGCTTCTGCTTCCTCTCCTACCCCTAGTACAAGAAGAAATGAACAGAAAACAATGAGCTAAATGAATTTTAGTGGTAAGTAGTTATCCATGAAGTTTGCTGTGTCCATGAAGTTTGAGGAGGAATGCATTTATGCAGTAAGTCTAGGCAATTGTATTGTGAAAGCCAAACACATTTAAATTGCTGACAGTAACAAAGCCTTCTGGCACCTAAAACCTTACACTTGAGTGATATCCACAGTTGCTGTGGATCCAAGTTCAAAGGCTAATTTGAAGCAACTCTCTGTTCATCTTTTTATACATATTTCTTTACACCACTTATCTTCCCATGTTCCTGGGCTCTTATTCTTATTTTTATTCTGCCATTGCCATAGAGCAGCATAGTTGCCTTGCTGTACACTTTAGGCCATGCATGGTAATACAGAGAGTGAGCTGATGTACTATATTCTAATTTCTGTGAGTTTGGTTCAGATTATGTCTTTCAAAAACCGTGCTTGATATTAATGGGACCATTATGCTGGAGTTTGGGGCAATGGTCTCATTAAAGTCAGTCGGTACAACTGCCCTCAATCCAGGATGATTATAAAAAAACAGTTATACTCCCTTATGCAAAAGAGATGTGACATGATAAGCATCAACACCAAACACAGACATAAGACAAGACTTGAAAAACAGCTGAACTATGGGGGGCAGGGCTGTAATATAGCAAGGGCAGAGGCCAGGTTACTGAACTGTGCCTGTTTCCCAATAGCAGCCAAAACAGAGTAATGCAACCCAGAACACAGGAGCTCTGGCAACATGACCCAGGCCCTCAGGACATTCCTGGCCCATACCAGATGGAGACTCCCAGCAGCGCATGGTCCTGGTGAGGCCCAGGACTGCACATGGCCAGGTCGCTGGCTCCATCGCACAGGGTTCACATGCAGTTCCCAGGTTCTCTGCTGGAGCCCCTGGGGGGATCCCCATGTGGTGAGGCTGGCGATGCAGATCACAGGGCTCAGCTGGGGCAGCAGGGAGTGGAGAGGAGCCAGCCTGACTCCACAATGCAGAGCTCCCTGCTGTTCCCCAAAACCTGCATGTGGCAGTGAGTGGGGCTAGGCCACTGGCTCCATTGTGTGGGGCTCCCCACAGAGGTGTGCAGCTTGGGTGGAGAACCTGGAAACTGCATGCAAGCCCCAGGGAGCCACGTGCAATGGAGTCAAGTGGACCCTGCACCCCTGCCAGCCCAGGCTTCACACTTCTGCTGCCCCACCCTGGGCCCCCACCAGCTTCAGCCCCAAGACAACAGAGCAGGTCCCACACTCCTGCCCACTACCACTTCCCCCCCTGCCTGCCACCACAACTTCCCACCTGCTTGCTGCCCCCGCTGGATCTCCCAAGGTCAAAAAAAAACCATGGTGCAAAGTAGCAACACACGAAATGCCTGAATGCATGGTGTGTGGCACCATAGATGGGTCTGCAGTGCCACATACTGCACAGCCATGCTCATCTGGATGCAGCCAATGAGTGCAATTAGCAAACAATTTATTTAGCCTGTAAATGGATTACAGTTGAATTACCATTGAATGGATTTAACTGACTTATGTTTGTGTTTGGTCCAACCCTGGTAGGAGACTAAACATACCAATCTAAGCCATTGGCAAATATGATAATTATTCATGAACGTAGCATTGTTCTCACATAACTTGAGGCTGACCACTGTGCTTATGGTGTCACTCTGCTGTTTACATTGGACAGAGAAGGTGATTCCTACATGAAAGAATGAATGAACACCAATCTGCCATAAAGTTCAGAAATACACAAAAACCCACAGCAAAACACTTCCACCTCCCTGGCCATTCCATCACTGACCTCAGGAATTAAAGAATGAGATTTTGAAAATAGACTAGAACATACAACTGTAGAACAAGAAATCATCCATAGACTGGACTGCATTAAACTGTTCCAAACAGGCAATTCGGATTTTAATCCTATTACCAGGATTAGCTGTTGTGTCCTTGTGGATTTACTGCTTTGTTCTCTCCATCCCCACCCTGCCTCACTTAGCACTGCTCCCTCTCCTTCCTTCCTCCAACCCCTTTCTCTGCTTTTTGTATTAAAAATCACTCCTATTTGATAGTCTGCTCTCTGCATGTTATTCCATACCATCTGATGAAGTGAGCTGTTGCCCATGAAATTCTCTGCATCTCTAAACTAATTAATCTATAAAGTATACCTCTACCCTGCCTTTTGCCCAGCTTCAGCCTCACATGGCTAAATAGTCTAAAACACACCAAAAAGTGTACACATAAAACAAACAAAAAAGCCAATATTCTCTAAAACAGGGGTGTCAAACTCATCCAACCCAATGAGCCAGAGGAGAGTCTGTGTGGCCCTCATGGACTACCCCCCTGTGCTCCATGCAGCATGAGGCCAGCCTACACACTGTGGACAGCTCGTACTCCATGCTGGCCATGCATGCCATATACAGAGCGAGTCACAGGGTCAGCATATGCTGTGTGCAGCACACTGGGCTGGGCTGGCCACACATGGAACAGCAGACTGAAACAGGGCACACGGTGTATGCAGCACTCCCCTGGACCGGCCCTTTGTGCTGGTTCTGACAAAGCTTGATCTGAACTGGCCCTGGAGCCAGTGCACAGGGTTGGTCCAGCAGGGTGGCACATGCAGTGTGCTTCTGGACGGACCCCCTGTGCTGCATGTAAGACTCACAGTACCAGGTCCAGCCTGGATGCCACATGTAGCATATGGAGCCAGTGCTGGCATGAGGGGTTGGTCCAGTGCCCCACAGGCTGGATCCGGCCTGTGGGCTGTGTTTGACACCCTGCTCTTAAAGGGACAGAAAAGAGAGGATGTCATATTACATAGGAATGTTCCATATTTCCTTTATTCCATAAGGGTTCTTATAATTGTGACTGAATTTTATAACCTGTTTTCATTTTACTTGTTTAAACACGTCTGTTCACACATGACATAAGAAACTACATGAGATGATCATCTCAAATTAAGCTATATAAGGCATCCTTCTACAAAGTGGATTTGCAACTCAGTTCATGTTCACAGTACTGCCTTCAGGTGAATGCCAGGCCCCAAACATCATTATTATTTATTGTACTGTTTAGGAGTCTCAGCTTTGGAGCAGAACAAAAAAATAACATCCCCATCAATCATCATTCAGTACAAAGTAACTGAATCAATCAGTCTACGTTAAAAGAAAAAATAATAATTTGAAAACTATTTTTTTAAAGAAGTTGCTTGCTGTAATACAACCGCTTCTGCCAATGGCTGTACTTCGTGTAACAGCTGCAAAGGCTTTCTTGGCTGCAAGCTGAGTGAGTGAGCTATGCCTAAGAACTTTGCAAGAAAGGCGGCAAAAAGTTTGCAGAGGGTGCAATGGCTTTTCCAAACAGAGGGTAGGCTGTGCACAATGCCTGCTTTTTACTGGAGCATTTGAACTGTGACCGAAGCTCTTATTGGCTACTATGGACCCAGGCTCTTATTGGCTACTATGGAGCCATAAAAAGCTGAGGGAGAGAAAAGCAGCTGAGGGAGAAGCTGGAGGAGAGGAACACCAGCCTGGAGAGAGGGGCAGAGACCAGTGGCTGACCAATGGGGGTGCAGGAGGAAGGCCATGGCCCCTGGGCGTTGGTCTGGAGAGAGCACCGGCTGGGCCCTTCAGAGTTCTTATCACATGACATAGGATGGGCTGGCCCTGGTTATCTGCAAAACCTGCATTCACAGGAGGCCCTGCAGAGCTGGTGGTGGTGGCTGGGTTGGTTAAGTAGCCCACCCACCTGCCCCATGGATTGGATGTTTAGTTACCTGTTCCAGCCAGAAATTCTGGCTACCACCCCTTCCCCTGCATCTGGTGTGCCGGGACTTTCATTTCCTTCCCAGCTGAAAAAGGTAACTAAATGGCCGGGGGGGAGACTTTAAGTATTGCTATGAGAAGGACCGGGGGTGGGGGGGAATCAACCTGGGTTATGGCAGGGAAACTATTTTAAAGAGTTATAGCCAGGTGAATGTAATCATTGAGGTTGTTTGATGCAAGTGGGGCCACCCAGTGTGGTGAAATTAGTCACCTAATGTTGCACTTATAAATTCTATTAAAATTGTTGGTTTTATATATATATTTATTGTCTTGATTAGTAATTTCTCTTCAGTATATAGTTGCACATAAAGAAAACAATGGTTTATTGGGTTTGGAGTAAATTCTTGGGCAGTGAAGGTGAGGCACACATGCCTCCACAGGACATATCAGTCAGCAGACCTGCCTGAGGGGGTTCTCAGTGCTACTGGCACCCTGAGGTTCCAAAATCTGGCACATCACCTGGCCTAGTGTGCCAGCATGGGTTACATTTGCATAACACATATTTTTAGTTTCTTTCTTTCCACTTCTGCTGCACAGAATACCCAGGCAATTGGAGGGTATCTGATACTTGTCTGTGCAGCAGGTTACAAACAGCATTACGCTTTGTTATGCTGTCTTTAGAAGTGTGGCAGGCATGAGACCATGAGGAAAAACTTACATGGAGTGGGTGAAGAGTGGACCCAGCGGGATTGCACCAAGTTGAGAATGTGCTGGAAGTGGAGCTGCAGCACAAAAAATGCTGTGTCAGGGGAAAGAAAAAAAAAGAACCATGGATCCCAGAGGAGACAGGACTGGCTCCTGCCCTGGAATGGGTGTGCTTTATGGCAGTGTGCAAGTGCCAATTCACAGGCCGGCCCCTTGAACCCAGGATAAAAAGCCCACTGGAAGGGAGACAAGGGGAACTGGAAGTGGGTTCTCTGGTGGGCCCAGAGTGGCTCGGAGTGGAGCAGAGCCCTACTGAAGGAAAGTGGTGGCTGTCCCAGGAAGGGACCTCCAAGAATAAGCTGAGCCCAAACTGGCTGAATGCCCTACCTGAAATGGCACTGTGGACTCCAGACATCTCCGGACAGGATTGGACCAAGCAGGAACCTGAGGAAAAAAGAAGAAATGGACGTCTGTACCATGGCAAGTACAGACAAGAAAGA
Organism: Gavialis gangeticus; assembly: GCF_001723915.1. Taxonomy (NCBI): domain Eukaryota; kingdom Metazoa; phylum Chordata; order Crocodylia; family Gavialidae; genus Gavialis; species Gavialis gangeticus. The sequence continues at coordinate 111,677,558 of NW_017729025.1, read as the reverse complement.
GAAAGAGGGACGATGGGGAGCAAGGTAACCTGGGGTTGGGAAGGAATTTAGGCTGGACCCAATAGACCCTGAAAAACCTGGACAAGACAACATCCAAAGTCGACCAGTGTAATTCAGAAACCCAAGATAGCAGAAACTATACCGAACCAGACCTAGAAAACAGGAAAATAACATCTTTGGTTGGCATTAGGTTGGGTGTAGGGAAGGGGGAGCCCCAAACAGGAAGATGGACAGAAAGATTGATGGAAAGGTACCAGGAGAGTACCATCTTCCTCCCAATTAAACAAATGTGTTCCAGTAAGATGTGTCAGGTGAGAACCTCTGAGGACTGTCTGGAATCTAACCCAGTAACAAGCTGTCCTCTCCCCAAGCAACACTGAAGCCAGAAAAATCCATATAACCAAGGTGCACTGGTGAGTGGCACAGGAGCTTACAAAAAGCCATAGATTAAACCTGTTCATGAAAAAGGATGAAAGTCAGCATTGCTCCAAGAGAAACAAGATAATGAGAAGCTTTGTGGCATTGTTTCATAGAAATCATAAAAATGTAGGGATTGAGGAGTCCTCAGAAGTCCATACCCTAATCTGAAGCAGGTTAAACACACCAAAGCTGTCCAACATTAAGGCAGCTGAGGGTTACAGGTACCTCCTAGGCTGCATGGCCTACACACGCATGTGCAGGTGAGCACTTCTTCCCCCCCCACTCCACCCCACACACAGGAAAGTAATCCCCTGTACAATGTGGCATCCCACCTCATATTCAGCTTCCTGTGGATTCCCCTCTAGCCCCATGCCATATGAATGCTCCAAGGTGCCCACTCCCCTAGCAGACTGGCCCACGCTCTGGGAAGATTGCATGAAGTGGGTGGGGAGGGACCTGAGCCCCTTCCTTCTCTTGCCAGTGGAGCAGGAGGGGCAGTGGCTTCCAGGTGAGGCAGCCTGGGTTCTGCACACTAACCCTTCATGAGCCACCAGTTGGTCAGCCCTGAAATACACCTAGACATCTGGCAAATGTCTGGTTAATCTGCTTTTAAAGCCTCCATTGAAAAGGATTTCACCATCTCCCCAGATAAACCTTCTAATGCTTAAGTTCTTAGCACTAAGGATAGTTTCTTAACCTCCAACCCAGATATCTTCTTCTACAAATCAGATTGATTGTTTTTTGTTCTACCTTCAGTGACCATTGGGAGGGGCAGAAATATCACCATCCTCTTTATAACCTTGTTAAAAGGCACAGACACCTACATGGCCTTTCTTCCTAGAAGCAAACTTTCAACATTTCCTTGTAAGGTGAATTTCCTAAAACTCCAGTTTTTGCTGCTGACCTCTCTCCAATTTATTTGTATATCTTTTTTAAAAGTAGGGTACCCCAAACAGGACACGGTACTCCACCCAGGGTCTCAACATTGTTAAGGCACATACAAAAGTTATTCTGCTCCAGCAGTGCTCAACCTTTTTGTCCATGGGGCTAGATGGGCAGTGCCTAGTTCCTCTGCAAGCCAGATCCAATCTGGTTCCCAGGATATGGGCAGCAGGGCCCCATCCAGCTGCACTGATGTTCAAGAGACTTTCGATAGAGGCAACACAGTCCAGCTGTTGTCTCTATTGGAAGTCTGTTGCCTGTTGTTGTTGACTTGGCTTCAGGCTTCCCAGTCATCTTTACTATTTCTTAACAAAGGTGCATTTAGAAGGGGCTGCTAACAGCTCTGGAAACACTACTTCATTATGGGTAGGTCTACAGGTGAGCATTTAATGTACATTAGCCTGATTTTAGGCACATTAAGGGTGTATGTCTACATGTACACACCCTTAATGCACCCTAAAATTGGTCATTTTATGCTAATCGCACCTAAATTTCATACCCGCATCAAGCAAGTACTAAATTTAGGCACTGTTGCAGGAGTAGTGTCTTCAGGAGTAGTGTCTCTCTGACCTACCATGACTTGATGTATTGCTGAGTTGGGACTATGTATGTAGTGCTGCCTTATATGTGGCCTTGATGTCACAACGTATACACACGGCTCCACTTTTCCCTACACCGTGTCCATGTGCACCCTCCAATTTGAACAGCACTGGTCAGCTAACAGGCTTCCCCATTAGGACCCATGATGATGTCATTCACCATATGAGCTTAGGTGCCCAGTTGAAGACAAAAGTCAGTCCTTAAGTCTTTTCTTCCCTTGTAATTATAATAAGGCAAAACAGCAACTTAAAGAATGGGAGGAGTCTTTTTCCATAAATTTCCCACTTCCTGGAGTTCTACTCCAGGACTGCCTCCTGTGGACCCTTCTCCAAAATCCCTTAGCTATAGTTCCGACCGTGAGAAATCAATCATCTAATGGACCCACAGACAAAGTCCTGGGTCACTTGGCTATAATTCCCACCATAAGAGATCAATAAAGTCTCTGGTCACCCATAGCAGGTTGTAAAAATGCCCCCTACACAGTCTCTCTTTCTTCCAAAAAAAGCCTCCCCAGTTGTTAATTCTCACAGCCTGGGTTCTGTCCCACCTCTGTCGATACTGGCTGTGTCCCCTTTTATCTAGAAGAGAACTGTTGTATTTGGCTCACACTTCTCCCCCTTGACTGGGGTTGTCACTGCCCAAGTCACATCTCATTCTTGAATGGGGTTCGACTCTTCTGCATATGGTTCCCTTTCAAAAACGCCTCATTTCCTTCTTGTCTCTTCTTCTGTGGGTCCTACAAATCTGATGCTGTCAACATCCCAGGGACTACCAAAACCATTGCCATGGTCCACCGCTGCTTCCTGAGATCACTGCTTAGCATTTGCTCACCGGTGCTTCTGAGCTAGCCCAGGTAAGTTCCCTTACCAGCCTCGCCCCTTTCCAGGGGTCACATCCACTATTCGCCATGGTCTCTTCTCCCCTCACCCAGAGCCTCAAAGTCTTCTAATCTCCGTACACCTCCTGACATCATCTTCCTGTGTCCCTCTTAAAGAGGCTGTGGCTGCATTCAGTCGAGTCTTGCCGCCCCCTTTCCCGTGTTGATTTGTCTACAGGTAAGTGTAGCAGGGGTGGATTCTGGCTCCCTGCTACAGGCACAATTAAAGCACATTAATGCACATGCAGATGTATTAATGTACATTAATACAAAGCCTTCAGAGCTGGGTCTGCCCAACCCCGGGGCTCCTGGCTGGCCAACTCTCCTGCTCCAGGGGTGTGCTGGTCTCTGGCAGCCCCCAGCTGCAGGCTATTTTGTGTCTTTAGGCACGCATCACAGGGAGCCTGAAGCCACTGCTCTCTGCAGGAGCCCACCAGTCCCCATGTGTCCCCCTGGACAGGATCCAGGCATCCTCTACCCATCCTGTCCTCCATCCTCTAGCTGGAAATGCTCCTTGGCCACAGATGAGTATTGCAAAGGGCTGAAGCCTACTACATCCTTTGCCCAGATCTGAGAATCCCCTGCAGGGCTGCTGACCCTGCTATGGCAGCAAGTCCAGCACTTGCTTCCTGCTCCTGCTCAACCCCAGCTCTGTCTCTTTGCAGACTTTTTTTTTTTAAGAAACTTTTCATGTTGCAAGCCAGATCAGCCAAATCAGGTCCAAATCTGTGAGTCAGTCCAGAACCATAAGTGGCCCTAAAACCAGCAAGCATCCTCCACCCCCACCACGGCTTCAGATATTTCCAATGTCTTTTGGCAGGCATACTACATGCAGACCCAAGCCCAAAGGCTTGGGATTCAGATACCCCCAAGTTTCACTTGCCCTCAGCCATATGGCTGCAGGAGCAAACTAGGGAGGAGCCTCCCATTTCCATAAAATGGGCATTAAGCCCCAACACCTCAGCAGGTACTAAACCACACCAGAAGAACAGTTATCCCCAGGAATGCTTAAGCAAAACTGCCTTCTTGGACCCGGATACATGGTGTTTCCCCTGCCAGGCAGGCACTGCGGTAAAGTGCCTCTGCTGTGTGGCTCCCTGTCCCTGGCTGTGTCCCTGTCCTGGGTGCTGCTGGCAGCCCTCCAGGGCCAGCATAGTAGGGTCAGCCATCCAGAGGCCCAGACAGCCAGTGTGGGGAGCATATCCAACACGTCATCCCCATCCCGCCTCTGCCCCCTGCCAGGCCCACCCACACTCCCCTGACCCCAGGTTTCTGCCCCCCACCAGCAGAGAGAGAGGCAGGACACAGTTCAAAACTTTAGTGTGCGTTAGGCCGGATGCGGCAGCAACAGGTGCTGCCAGCAGCCTGGTTTGGCCCGCCCTGGGAAGGGGGTAGGGGAGGCAGGCTGCCTGCATCCAGCACCCAGTGACCCCCTGGCCCCAGGGGGGCAAGCAGGGCCAGGGAGCCAACATCTGGATGTGAGGGAGAGGCTGCAGGGCCCTGTGGAAGCACCACAGCAGGGTCACCACCACCAGCTGCTCACCGTTTTGCCCCAGCCCATTTTTTATTTAATCATATTTTTTTATTTAGATGCTTTTTAAAAAAAAAAATGAAACTTATATAAAGATAGCTTTACTTTAAGATATGTAAAAGCTCAAAATATCATGGAATAGGGATTATAACTTCTAAGTATATACTATTATATATTACAAACTAGTCAGGAGGGGGATCAGCAGGCATTGGGGGAGTCCCTGTTCCCCCGAGCACTGCCAGGAGTGACCAGGAATAACGGTCACAAGCTGGCAGAGGGTAGGTTTAGGCTAGATATCAGGAGGCGCTACTTCACGGTCAGGGCAGCTAGGATCTGGAACCAACTTCCAAGAGAAGTGGTGCTGGCTCCTACCCTGGGGGTCTTTAAGAGGAGGTTAGATGAACACCTTGCTGGGGTCGTTTGACCCCAGTAATCTTTCCTGCCATGGCAGGGGGTCAGACTAGGTGAGGTCTACTCAGGTCCCTTCCGACCCTACAAACTATGAAACTATTTGAAACAATATGTTCATGTAACCTTTTTAGAAGTTTTGTAAATAGGTAACAACAGGCGATTAACTATATTAGGGGCCCAAACTTACAGATTAAAGAAAACCACTCTACCCAGTGGGACTCAGTACTCAATCCAGAAGATCCCATTAAGGGTCTCTGCAATGCTTCGTTTCAGTTCTCAATCTGTGGATTTGTCTCTCCAGGTATCATAGGCAGACAAGGTTCTTTAGGGCGATGTGGTATCTTTTATTAAGCCAACTATATAGTTGGAAAAATTGTTCTTTGAAAGCTTTGGGGCACAAACAGCCTTGTTCAGGCACAGGGAGAGTTTGTTGTCTCCAGCGATAGCATCCTTGTTAACAGCTGTATATGGAGCTGAGAGATAACAGACCTGGTTACCCACCCATCAGCCCTATTGTCTCTCTGCAAGTCTGTGTACACACAGTAAGGGCCAGACCAGGTGGCTGCCTAGGGCCTGGACCAAAAGGAGACCCATAAATGGTATTTAAAAAAAAAAATTGTTATCATTATGTCTGGCAAAGGGGGGGGGCAACTAGAGGAGTCTAGGTACAGTACTGCACACAGTCAAGCCCTTACCTTTCTCTAAACGTGCAACGTCTCAAAAAGTTAAACAAATAAAGGCCATCAAACAAGAATGTACATTTTGTAGAAAACAATGATTAAAAATGAGGCTTCCTCACCAGTAATTTAAATCATGATCTAAATCACTACTTAAATCAAGTCTACAAGGTGGCCGAGTGCCAGGTGCTCAGAACAGCAGTGGGCAAGCAAAACAGCTGCAGTAGCCCTGAGGAGTGGGGGACTCAGTCTCTGGGTGCCAGGGCCAGGAACTGGGGCATTCAGGGCTGCAAAGCCCAGCTGTGGCAGAAGCAGGGTAGGCATGTGCTGCTTGGGTCTTCACCACGCTACTGCTCTAACAGGAAGCATCAGCACAGAGGTCACACTGTAGAGGGTGTACTTTCAAGATGGCTGCCAACTGCTGGCAGCTGGCTCTGGCTTCAGCATGGCTGCTAAGTGCTGGACTGACCTGGGACTAAAATTAGTCCCAAGTCCCACCACATGTAGATAGCTGCCAAAAAAAATGCTTACTGCACATTAAATTTAAGCCCACACTTAAATTCATGTGTAGACACATTGTTAGCTGTTGCTCCCCAATAAGCTACCTTATAAATTAAAAGTTCTCATCTTCCAATAATATGAGATGGGATCTCTCTCACTCCCTGAAAACACCTGGATTCTTGTTTAACCATGCTAGCATTCTGGGAAATAAACCACAAAGAAAAAAAAAGTCTTTATTTTTCTGCCTTTTTTTATTAAACAAAAATCACCATAGCCATTCACATTCTGAGCAATTGTTTACGTTCTGAATTCTGTGATAGCCAAAATAAAATTTTGACCAAAAGCAGCAGAAATCCAAAACTGTCTTAGTTTTCACAAGGAAAAGTATGGTACAATTATCTGCTCAGTTTTGACTGAAAAGTAGAAGCTGGTCACCAAGACAGACCAAGGATATCACAGGCCAAGGAACCCACAATTAGAAAACAAGTCTTTGGCAACTGATCCAACTTCAAGACAAGGCAGCACCCCTGAACACTTTTTTTTTTTTTTAAAGACAATACCATAAACACACTGTATGAGAGGAAGAAGATTTGACATAATATAATATCCAATTAAGAAAGGTGCCTAAATACAGTGAAAGCATTAAAGATATTCCTCGTGTTGCTCAGTGGGCCAGTACATTTGGTGGGGGGGGGTAGTGAGGCAGGCAAGAACGGGAAAAAAAAAAAAAAAGGAACAACCCAACTGTGTCAAGAACATTTTACATGATCAGAAAGAATGGTCTCTCATGCAATACATAATAGTGTTAGTTGCAGTAAAATACTGCAAGTTCTAAATGTTGCATAAAATTCAGTTCCAAGAGTTCCCAGTCCAGGTCTGGAACACAGATAGTTAAACTCCTATTTAGGTCTTACTTGTTGATATATTTTGAAGCCAAATAAAAAGTAAAGTGAAGGATATCCATACTGGGCATGTCTAACTGATCTTCCTTTTAAATTCTTAACTGCTTTGTAGATAACTTTCAATACATTAAGCAGTTTGTTGCACAAAGCACATGCTCAACTTGCATCTTAGATGTGAAAGCTTCCGTAAGCTAAAGAGAAAGTTTACACAAGATACTCAAGTAGCAAGTACATGTCTGCATGCTCATAAAACTTGGGAGGCAAGGCATTCCTCATATTTACAATATACAGCTGAAGGGTAAATCAAGGTATAAAAAGTTCATAAGCTTTCCTACTAAATAATTGGTATTCCAAAAGCCTCAATCCTTTTGCAAAACATTTAAAGTTGGGAAAGGAACCAGGATTTGACACCATTGCAATTAAACACTTTTACCAGTTACAAGTGGCATCAGATCAACTAATGCACTAATCTGAGGCTAAGACTTACTCAAAAAGAAAAATCATAACTGCAAATTTATAGAACACTGAAGGTACATTAATTGCTAGAAAATTATCTTTCTTTAGTGACCCTATGTACACCTTTTCCATTCAAGTTATTTTCTCCACAAATATGGCATAAGATATTTATACTCCTTTTCCCAGTTTGCTGTAGACAGCCATTTACCCTCAACAGAAAGCAATCTATGAAATAGGATTTAAAAGTAACAGGTAATAAATGTGTTCCTGCCTCCTCCTCCCACAGTTAGAACTGAGAAAATGTTAAGTACAAATAACAGTGACAGCAAGTCATCTTTAAAAGCAGAGTATCCAGATCATAGTCATTATGGTGGCAACACTGAAGGCAGTTTTACTAGTCACTGTAGTTGGACTCTTATTGCACATATCAGTTTGGCAGCAAAAGTACTCAAAGTTATCAGCATGAAACACAGAGGCAATCTCATTTGTGTTGCATCTGGAATTCTTCCAGCAGGCGTATGTTTTCACTTTAGCTGTTTTGAGAGAGAGAGAGAGAATTAAAAAACAGATCCAACATAACTTTTAAACCAAGAAGCAAATTAAGATAATCACTGCCTGATCTGCAGGTTTGGTTCAAATTCCTTTCTGTTGGTTGCCTCTCTCAACTATGGGAACACATAAGAGACAATGAACTTGTCTCTGCTGCACTGCTTACACCAGAGCTAATCCCTCCATTGTTTAGGAGAGGCAGAGGAAGAATCTAAAGAGAGAGTACTTCAACATGGCAGTTATTTCAGTTTCTAAGGACTTTACAAGACAACTTGTATACAGGGAATAGTTATACTTCAGTTGAGATAAATGAACTTAATGAATTACTTTGGGTTAAAATTAGTAATTGTCTTTATGCAGACAAGCACTCAGGTAAAGGCTCAACACACAGTTCATGCTTTCTTCCTTGCAAAAGTTATTAGAAAAAAATCTTATGACATCTTGCTTTCATTTAACTAGGCTTATGGCAAAGTTGCCATGTAACTCCAACTCCATAGGCTGTTTACTCCTAATGATTCCTTCCCCTACCCCTCTTCAAGAATACTGTTTGAAGGAAATTCAAATCCTAAAGGGAAGGGGTGAGGAGGGGAAGACAGCCACACAACCTTGTAGTAGCAGGCTTGCTTTAGTCTATACACGTAAAAGCAAAAGTTTGAAAGACAATTCTAGCTATAGTCGTTTCAACCAAGACTGCGCAATGAAAGCTCATTCAGTGCATCTCTACGTTCATAGTCCATCTATACAATTTGGCTAACTGCATAACTGAGCTTCTCTAAGGAGAGTGCTCTTTTCCTTCTAAGCAACCTTTTCCCTTTTAAAAGGGTATCATTTTGGATAGTAGTAAGTGCTGGAAGAACAGTGCATCTATTGACCTTTCCTTACTACTAGAAATGTTGTCCTATCTATACTTACTATGATAGAGTACAAGACAATGGCCTTTCCAGTGGCCTTAAAATCTCTTGCTAGTAAGACACTTTCTCTCCAAATAATAGGAAGAAGTGAAATGGAAAAACAACAACAAAATATCACAATATTTATCATCATCACAACTGAAAATAAAACACATGGAAAAACAGCTTTTAGATTACTGTGGAATAATAAAAATCCAAAGAAACAGAAGTGTCCAGACTTCAATATGTTTTTCAAACAACATAAATGACTTGCCAATGTCAGAATGACTGGTTAAATTTGTGCCGTTATGTGGACATACTGAGTTTTCAAATGGTCATTTTAAATTTGTGAGCCAACAGTATGTTGCAGTAGCCAACCTACATCGCTCCTCTTTCAAGCCATTTTTTGACATTTCATCTTTACAGATGCATGTGCACGTACCACAAATGCATATCAGATACCCATACCTATACCATTTCATCAATTGCTTCAAAGCCAGCATTTGACATCAGCACGTACTTCCATCCTCAAGTTAAACTAAAACACTCCTTACTTTCAGACTATAAAAGTAACAGTAAGCACAACAGAATAAGGTCTGTAAAGAGTGTACATACGAAGTCTGATCTGTAGGCAAGCATCTTCACCAGGTATGCAGGTACCATTGGTCTTGCACAATACAGGACTTTGTTCACATGTATAACATCTCAGAGAGTAGCCTATAAAAGAAGTGCTTATTATTATATAGGAACCTGTGGCTTTCCTAACAAAAGCTCAAACATCTCCCTTATAAGGTTTGTTTTACTAAAGTTTCAAAATCCTTAAAACAAAAGAATAAGTGTTCTTCATGGTCTGCAAGAACACATTCAATTTTATTACTGAGAACTAACTATAAAGCTAATAGGAAGAAATGCTCCAATGTTTTGATCAGACTATTTAGAAATATCTTAATACATTTAAATAAAGCAAATAAACCTTGCACCCAGTTGTCACAACAGGTAGCCTGAGTGGACCTGGAATAAAAGTTTGCCTTACTAGTGGTATCCACAAAGTTCCTTTTCTTTCTCCCTCTATTACTTCTCTCTCCATCATTTTAAACTTCTCCCCCTCCTCTTAATTATTAGGAGGTACACTGATGTATCAGTTGCATATCGTATTGGCATCAATAAAAAGGAAAATTAACATTAATGGCCATTGGCTCCTTTTTGACCAATGCAGCCAGTAACATGACTGATAAATGCTGTGTGCATGGCTGCAGCATGCACATGGCCAGGAATACAGCCCAGCACCTTGGAGAGCAGTGTCCTGCTGGTAAGTCTGTGGAGTGGAAGGGGCATGGAGGGGACAGATCAAGGCCCACATGCTGAGGGAGACAGTGGGGCAGGAGCTGTCCAGCCCGGGCAGTGACTGTGACCCTCAGGCCAGGAGCGGGACAAAGCTGCAGGTGGTAGCCCCCCAAGCCTGATCAACACCACCCTTGCTCGGGGCTGGGCTCCCAAGGGAAAGCCAGCAGAACAAAGTGCCCCAAGCAGCAGCAGCATTGGGGCTATAGCCACCCCAAAGTTTTTTTCCATTATATAAAAACTTTAATCTAATCTAACAGAAAACAAATCAACTAGCCAGTAAGGTGATCATTAAGATTTTTTTTTAGAACATTGACCTACTATAACTGCTTTTGTAGTAGTCCATTCCTCAAATCGAATATTCCTATAAAAAAAGTTTGAAGTATGTCCCTACCAAATTTCTCAAGGTTCTTATAACCTGTCGCACCCTACTAATAGTTTCCAATGTGCACATGTGAACAAAACATTCTTGCCGCGTGCTGCCTATCAGATGTATAACCAGCAGTCTCTGCACCCTGGGCAGCAGCAACAGCTGGGCAAGCATGGCGGTGGGGGTAGTCACTGGGCTGGCTGCCGCCACCATTCATGCAACCCTGTGGGGAAAAAAGAAGGCATCAAGGGCTACTGCCCTGCTCCGCCACATTTAAATTATACTACTACTGCCTATTTTGTTTCAGCTTCTTCTGCAGAATATTCAGCTAGATTCACATCTCATTTCCACCATCATAGCACAAAACAAAGATTATGCTGATTTCTATTAATCTGATCCACAACCACATAACATACCTGTTTGGTATATTTACACTTATGCAGGAAAGCTCCAAGATACTTACCAGAACTGCAAAAAACAACCAAAGTAATGAAAGCACTGATCAGGATACAATTCATTTTGTTCATGTTTCTTCCCAAATCTGGAAGGGAAAAAGCCACATACATCAGATACAGTTATGCTGTCCCTAGTCCATAAAAACCTAAAAGCCAGGGATGTTATCCAAAAAGAGCATGGTCTCACACTTGACTTCCTGTCATAGGTTCAGAACACAACTTTTCATCTGTGGCATGGGTAGTCTTTCTGCAGGCCTGAGCAGAAATGCTTTAGTTTCCTGTTTCCTCTGCAAAATAGAAATACTACTAGCCTGCTAAAAGGAGAAGTTACGAGGGTGAATGAAGTTGTATGCAACACCAAGCTTGATAACATCAGTAGGCTTTGCTTAAGACCCTTAACATTTACATCTTCAAAGCATTTTGCAAACTTAGTTATTATGTATGGGATATGAATGCATAAAATAAATTAGAAGAGGAATCTCTGGATTGTTCCATTATCACAAAAGCAGGTCACACACCTGTGCCTGACTGGCTGCTGTCCTCTCTGTTTTCTGCTAAAAAGGTCAGTACAATATAGAAACAGAAGGAAAAAGCATGAATCTAATTTAGATATCCTTACTGAAACCAAGAGCGTTGCGACAGGGATAAATTTGTCCAATTACATCCAGTTAGTTATCTGCAAAGCCAAGTTAAGCTAGTTTTGCCATTGCAATCAGACTGTTTTATGCCCAGTTCCTTTAATGATGATCCCTCCTGCAAGTAATGTGTCCGACTGCTTAACTAGATTCACGTTTTGTACATTCTGAAACCAAAAAATTAAGGGGGGGGGGGGGAAAAAAA
>NW_017729025.1:111664359-111665739 GCF_001723915.1 Gavialis gangeticus | reverse complement strand
CAAAAAAATAAGGGGGGGGGGGGGAAAAACACACACACACACACCACACAACCCACACACCAGGAATTAAAATAGAACACATTCCCTAATCCACCTGTCAAACTATCCTGCTACAATTTCCTACTGAGTTTTTTTCTACCTGCAACTTCATACCCACGCAGTTTTCTAGAGTACACAGACAAGCTAGACATTACATTCTTCAATATGATCAAGTTAATATTACTGAAAGTTTAGTGTGGTTCGTTGCTGGAGCAGGTGGTGACGACAACAGACTTCTATATGCACCCTGCGTAAGTGTGGCACTAATCATTTTGTTTTGCTGTTTTTGCAAGCAGTACTTTCTTTAAAGAAGTAAGCAAAACACTGAGAAGAAAAGCAGCTTTTAAATGATATACAAACTTCTAACTGAAATCTTATTTCAGGGGAACTGGAATTTCTTTCTGCTGAAAAAGTCCAATTTTCTTATATTGTTACTACCCAACTCTGTTACTTTATAGCTGCCACCTAAGACCTCTTAACAGAGGTCTATCTGTGCAGAAACAGTGGAAAAAGCACAAAATGCCTCAAACAAACAGAAACCTTCAGAGTAAGCTAATACATTTCAGAAATTTATTCCTAAAGCCAGAGAAGCTACTAGTTAGTTCAAGCTGGAAATGAGGGCCTGTATCCTACTTACTGCCACTGGAGATGTGTGCAAAACTTCTGACAGTTCTCTGGGGTGGGAAGAAAGGAGGGGGTAGGAGTCTTGGCTGGAAGTATGGGATGCAGAGGCAAAGAGCTGTACTTGCATATCAGGCCTCTTGGTATCTTGCTTCTCAGCAGTGCTGCCCCCAATACCTGCAGCAGCTACTAAACTATACAGCAGCACCTCCTTCCAGAAAAGGAATCAAACTGCAGCCTGCCACTCTGTTGCTTAAGATCTTTCCTTAGGTCTTTATCCAGAGTTATTTACCACACCTAATTAGCCACCTCCCAGCTTCCAAGGGCCCATGAAAAACTAGAAGAGAATTCTTGGGCCCCAAGCCTTGAAGTGCAACCCCATTAGGTAGACTTTAAAGGTTAAAACTTTGTACAAGGCTACAGACAAACCACTTACTTCCCCATTCCCAAGAAGTTTGGGTGCTTGTACACGTGATGAAATTGGCCTTTAAAGAGGCTTAACTGCCCTTTTGCACCACCTTAATGGTGTCACTGTTTACATCTGCAGTCACATATTTAGTTTTAATTTCGTCACACTGTACATGTGCGGTGGCAGATATCACCTTAAATGACTTTGTTGTATAGTAAAGTAAAACACATCTGATGTATTTTAATTTGCAATGGTGCACCGGGCACTGGAAGCTCAGCTGTGCTCGAGGAAGCTCACACTTGGCGGGGGTT
>NW_017729025.1:111663622-111664265 GCF_001723915.1 Gavialis gangeticus | reverse complement strand
CCACCACCTTCTCTGGCTGCCATCATACCCAGCTGTACTTTTACCACCTTCCCGAACTGCCCCAGGGGCAAGTCAGCCTGTTCCAAGGCAGTGCCAGACAGCAGGAAGGCAGCAGGGATGGTGCACAGAGCGCTGGAAGTCCACCAAGCCTGAGCTTCCCTAAACACACCTGGGCCTCCAGTGACCCCATGAACTGCTGGATCGGGCAAGGTGCTGCCTGCAACCTTGGGCAGTACCTGTCTACTAGCACCCCTCCCAGGCAGCCCCAGGGGGCACCACTGCCATGGAGGAAAGCACTGAGCATCCCCACAGCTCAGAGGCTACACAGCCCAATGGCCACTTGCATAGGAAGGCTCCACCGAGGAAAAAAAAAAAAAGTGAGGGGCCCAATTCCCACCCTCCCCAGGTGGAACCTGCCCACCTCTCCCGTGGCCCAGGGGTGACAGCCCCTGAGCTGTGAGGGGCTGCAGACCTTGCTTCCATGGCAGTGGTGCCAGGCAGCACCCACCCTCTAGCACCCTGCCCAGGCAGTCCTGGGGGGTGCTGCCACCGTCTGAGCCCCATGCAGCTCAGGGGCTGCATGACCCAGCGGTAGCTCATGCAGGCAGGCTCCACTGAGGGGGGGGGGGGAAGCAACAAACAG
>NW_017729025.1:111663221-111663460 GCF_001723915.1 Gavialis gangeticus | reverse complement strand
GAGGGGCCTGATCTTTTCTTCCCCCTGCACCCCAAATGGAGCCTGCCTGGGTCTCCTATAGCTGGGAGGCAAGCTGTCAGTGAACACCTGAGCTGCAGGGGGGCCCAGTCCTTCCCTCCATGGTGGCAGCACCCACCTGTTAGCAGCCCACCCAGGTGGTCCCAGGGGGTGCCATCACCATGGAAGGAATAACCAGGCAGGCATGTTCTGCTGGGGGGGGGGGGGGGGAAAAAGGCCCC
>NW_017729025.1:111654566-111663035 GCF_001723915.1 Gavialis gangeticus | reverse complement strand
GGGGGGGGGGGGGGGGGAAATCAGGCCCCTCACCATATTTTTTTTCTGGTGGAGCCTGCCTCCAGTGGCGGGGGTGAGCTGACAGGGGTCATCATTGTTCCATCACAGCAATGGAAGTCCCTAAGTTGAAAATGTGAGTTTTTAACCAAACAGAAGTAAACAAGCAAACAAAAACCAAAAATAACCCACCATTTAAATTTAGGGAGAACTGAAACCCAGTCAGTCACGGTCACATGTACAAACAGCCACTCTGATTTCATATTAAATCAGATCTCAATTTTGCATAATAATACATTTAAGCCTCTCCTGAACTCCTTCCTGTTCAAATCCTTGCCTCTTCCTTTCTCCCCCAAAAAAGCCCACTACTTCCTCCCAAAATACTCCTGCCTCTTTGCTCCTTCTCACAAACATCACTCCACTCCATACGTCTAGATCCCTTATAACTGCTCTTACAACTACATAAAAAATGTATTGTTAGTTGTCCCAACCAGTTGAAAAGACAGGCCCAATTTGTCAGTAACTTCTCTCCTTCCCAGGGATTTCAGGCCTCTGTGAGGCTCAGGATCAGTTTGGCTTCTGCTGCTCCTTTAATTACGTCACATTTTATAAATACCTATAATGCAGATGTTTTTTCTGAGGTCACTAAGGTTCTGACTAAAACATACAGCAAACGGCTTTGCAGCCGCAACAGGAAAAAGAAGGTAAAGGGAGAGTTTGCTGCATAACCCAGTATTTTAACTCTCTCACACAGATCTGGCTGAAATAATCTATTCGATTTTTGTTAAAAATACATTTCACATAACTAAAATAGTTAAGAATTCCAAAATACATATACTTGTTTTGTAAAAATAATTATACATGTTTATTGAAGAAAGATATCCAAAATACATAAGCTCATTTTAGTTTTTAAAAAATTAAATGTCATAATTCAGGTTTCTGATGCAGCTGCAACATTAATCTGGAAAAATATCAAAATAAATCACTGCTTTAAAATGTATAATGTGTTCCTTGTAAAAATGAAACCTCTCTCTCCAAGTTGTAAATCATATGTATTACGTTTATATTAAACAACAAGAATGCACTTTTTGTAGAAAACAATTATTAAATTGAAGTTTCTTGGCCAGCGATTGACTTAAAATCAAATTCACCCTGCTTTGCAGGATTTTCTATCATACATGTACATGCCTATAGCTCAAAACACTTTGCTAGATATCTGCCTGTTTGTGTCTATGTGCACATGTATCAAGAGGCCAGTCAGCCCATGGCATCCTTTGCTACACTGTAACAGCTTAACACCATGGTAGCTCAATAATTTCCATTACCATCCACAAGAACTATATTAGCATACTGTAATGAAACTACATTTCTGGCACATTTAAGGATTTTTTGCAGGGTGGGGGGAGGTCAGAATAAACACCAGGCAGTTTCACAAAGCCAACGTTCCCAGTATCTATCACGAGGCTGGCGGGCATCCCCAACGTCTCTCACTAACAGGCTTCAAGAATATCTATCACGAGTTTCCTTGTTGATTTATGAACAGGCAGATATCCATCCAAGAACTGTCAACTATAGGGAGGTGACTACATCCTGCTCTCTATATCAGCATTTGCTGGCTCTCTTCATTTAAGGGTAAAAAAAACTACACTGAGCAAAGCACTGTAAAAATATACCTGTGGGATTCTATTCAGTTTCTACACTAAAAGATTGCATTGACACAGACATTATTATAGAGCACTATTTTAGTGCAAGACCGCAAGAACAGTGTAGATGAAAAGTTTGAGTTGTGTGTGTTTTTAAAAAAAACAAAAACAAAAAAACAAAAAAAAAACAACAAACAAAAAAAAGTGTTCTTTTGAGTTATTGGACTACCCAGGAATGACAGATTGTTTCATACACAACTACCTAGAAAGTAATGGAATTTTACCAAATTTTCCAAGTCTCAATCACACAAAAGTCCCTTTTTTGGGAAACAAGTAAATGAGAACATTTAGGTCAGGAAGGCTTTCCTCAGAAACTTGTTTATCCCCCCAAAACAGAAGCTTTTTTGTTATGAATCTCTCTCTGCCTTAACTATAGTGGGTCTTCTGCTTGCATCAATCAGCAGTTCATTCCCATTTGCTTGGCCGCATACATTTTCCAAGCTGTAAGTGTGTTTTCAGATGGGAATCCCAAAAAAATATCAGAGAGCTTGGTGCCTTTCAAAACAATCAAACTGTTTCTGCAGGGATAAAGTGTCAATACTGAAAGACAGATAGCAGAGATTCTTCCAAAAGGTAACACAGAGTGCAGGACCTCCATAAGTTTAACAGCAGAGAAATTGGCAGCCCCAACCCTTCTTCTAATCAAAAGCTTGATGTTGTGGCCACACGAGTGTCACTGCTGTTGTAGGCATACAAGCAGAACCCACCACCAGAGATGCTACATACGTTAACAGGAGTTTTTCACAACTATAATCTAGATCAGAGAACCATTTGTCAGCATAGCTTTGCCAAAGAGTTGCATCGTCTCCAGAGACAACACATTTGCTTTCAGTGCTTTTTCAAAACACAATAGCTTAGCCCTGGTCCTTGTTTATAAAAAAGTGCTCACCTGTAGCTCACAAGGCTTTAAAAAGGTGTGCCCCTTGGGAGCAAGAAAATCAAGGAAAAAAAAAAAAAAACCAAATCTAATACAGGGACATTTATTTCCTAAGCAACACCGCAATTTGTGAATTGTAACGCACAAGTGAGGCTCAACATCACAACCAGGAGATAGGGGATATTGTGGGAGCCCCAAAAGGCACTGATACAAGTACCCAGCTGGCTGTGCCTGAGCCTACAGAAGTTCACAAAGCAAGACTCATTTGGTAAAATCTTTTAATTGAGCCAGCTTTTATAACTGGGAGATATATTAATCTTTTGGATATAAAATTTCCTCTTGGGCTTCAGAAAGAAGCTCCAGGTGTAGGCAAGATAAATTTAGAATAGACTAGAAACCAGTAATTACCTTATGGCAGCATCACTTCTTGTGAGTAGCCCTACTCAGCACTAGAGGCTGCAAACCACAGGCCAGACAGACAGAGAGCCTCTTACATTTCACAGTGTGTTTGTCTTGATGCCAACTACAGAGTTGATCCAATAAGAAGACATTGGCGTAAAAAATCCTTGCCTCTCCCATAGTTTCTGAACCATCATGGCTACAGCATCACTCTTACCTGACCAATGCCCACCAAGCATTTTGCTCTGCACCCTTTAATACCCCCCCTCCACCCGCCCCGCACAGCAGGAGCGCAAGATGTGCTCCATGCGCCATTTGTCTTGCCAACTACTGCTGTCATTTGTCCTACGTCTTCCCCCTCAGGGAAGGTAAATTTCCACCTGGCCTTTTGCAACTGTGGGAACAAGTCATTCCCAAGCCTTTTGCATACTGTAACCTCCAGGATAAAGGAGAAAGAAAAAGAAAAAAAAAAAGCCTGCTGCAGGATGCTGGCAAGAGCACTAGCGCAATGCAGCACTAACCGAACCTGCCCTCGGGTCTTCTGGAGCCACGAGACAGAGGTTTGACAGGGTAAAACCCAACACTATAAGGCCTGCCCAACCCCTCCCAAGATCAAAACCAACTCGGGCAAGAAGGACCGGGAGCAAGAAGCCTCTTCCGTGCCTAGCCTAACTGCTGCTCTGCCACTCTGCTCCTCCCGCAGAAAGGATCCCCCGGGACCCAAGAGCGCCCCTTTGCCGCGGGCCTGCGTCCTGGGCTCCAGCAGCCCCGGTGCAGGCGCCCCCCCGCAGGTGCCCAGCCAGGCGAGCCGCACAGTGGGGAGGCAGGCAGGCAGGAAGCTGCTTTCCGGGGAGTGCCCAGGCGCGGGAGGCAGCAGGGACCGGCGGACCCGGGTCCGTCCCTGAGGCTGCGTCGCCCCCGCAGCAACACCAACCTACCTGCACCTGCACCGCCGCCCGCCTCCGACTGCAGGAGCGCTGGCAGCGCCGCCGCCTCTCAGCCCCGCCGCAGCGCCACCATTGGCTCTGCCGCCGCGGGGCGGGGCCACGGGCCGCCGAGACCCGCAGGGGGGGGCCGAGGGGAGACGGGCTGCAGCCCCTGCCCGTGCGCCGCAGTGGGGGGAGGGGTGGTATTAAGGGTGCAAAGCAAAATGCCTGGTGGGCGTTGGTGGGGTAAGGGCGGTGCTGTAGCCCTAATGGTTCAGAAAGGGTGGGAGAGGCAAGGCTTTCTTAGGGCGATGTCTTCTTCGGGCAAAGCCCCTCAGCTGGCGCAGGAGGAGGCTTCGCTTCCCCTCAGGCCTCTTGGGGAGGGGGCTTCTGCACACCCAGATCAACAATGCCACATGGCTCCAAAAGAAGCATGCCAGCTGAGCTGTACCCTTTGATTTTTCCCACCCTGGGCAAGGTTTCTAAAAGATGCACCCTGCAGACCTATCTGCTGTATTGCTGCACTGCAGCTTTCTACCCTAAGGCTCGTTTTTTGTTGTTTTTTTTGCAAAAATCATGTTGGTCTGATAAAAAAAGATTACCGCTACCAGGAGCCCTGATTGTTTTAGATACTGTGCATTTAATCACAGAGAACGAGGGTTGGAAGGGACCTTAGGAGGTCATCTAGTCCAACCCGTTGTTCAAAGCAGGATGGTCCATAACTAGATCATCCCAGCCAAGGTTTTGTCTAGCTGGGTCTTAAAAACTTCCAAGGATGAAGATTCCCCCACTGCTTTGGGTAACCTGCTCCAGTGTTTTACTACCCCCCTAGTGAGAAAGTGCTTCCTAATATCTAACCTAAACTTCCCTTACTACAACTTGAGACATTGCTCCTGTTAGAAAAACAAGATGACCCATGAGAAGCAGATGACCCTTGAGAAGCATATGACCTTTCCCTAAGCTTAAAGATAGCCTTTTGCTGACAGTAAGCAAACTTGTTCTGTGTATTTTGTAACTCTGTAACAGCAAGCAAGAAAACAAAACCCCCAAAGCTAGTGGAAATTCCCCAAAGATGCACACGCATATATGCCTTATGCCTATGTATACCTATATTTGCATATGTATGACCTGTTAGTGTAAAAAGTGCTACCGAACTCAGATCGGGGGAACTCTGTCTACTACGCACTGAGTAACCCCTCTGCCGAGAAATAAATCATCTTGCCGACACTCCCTCATTCTCTGCCTAATTAATCACGACTAGGAACGAGCCCAGAGACAGGACATGGCCAGTGCTCCTTGGTGTAAAAGCACACCCTTCGGTGTATGGGTGCTACACAGTAGCTGGCCAATTTCCGCGACACTCCTTGTTCTGTCACTAGCTTAATAAAGTACTGACTAAATGCACAGTACCTAGAGTTACTGCACAGTAGCCAGCACACTGTTATTTAGTGATACTTACCACACATTAGCCTAATAACCCCGTGCAGTAGGCTGGTAGCACGGTTTGTGCTGTGACACACTACTGCAGTGATATTAAGCTAATGTGCAGTAAGCATCTCATGTAGATGCACCCAGACACACTCTGGAGCCCCAGGGGAAGCTGTTCCTATCTAGAGCTTCCCCCCTCAGTCTTGATGCTTGTGAGGGTGGGGCTGCGAAGAAAGACCCACCAGAGCCTCTCCCAGCCTGTCTGCTCTGTTCAGACCTAATAGGATTTTTTCCTTGTCTTTGTCTTGGGTTTCATTAAAAGGAAAAAATCCAGCCTGGTCCTATCTCAACCAAGAGCAGCTCTGCTCTGGCCTCCCCTGCCAGTGCTTGTGAGTCAAAAAAATTGTCCTCTGCCTGGAAAATGGCATGCTATGGAGGCAGTTGGGATCCTGAGGAAGCTGCAGGCAGTTTCTTGTTCAGGGGACAAGGCTTCCTGGCAGTTTCTTGTCCCTTGAATGAGAAACTGAATGAGAATCCCATTTTTTGGCTGTTCAAAAGGGATTAGCTGTTACATTAGTCTGTAGTGGGCCTGACAAACCAGGTAGCTGACCAGGCAAATGATGTCAGCAAGATAAGCAGACCTGATGTAGGTAGCAGCCTTCATTTTTTGGTTGCATCATGGTGCCATCATTAGCAAAGGCAGAAGAGGTGGTTCTGCAAAGCCAGGCACGCATAGTCCTTACACCCAGGAACTCCCAGCTCTCTCCCAGAGCTCAGCTTTCCCTACCCTGTTTCTAGAGAACAGCCCTGCTTCTGTCTCCTAATCTCCTGTAGTTTCTTGTCCCCTTCCATTGGGCCACATAGAGCTGCATGTGCTGAAGGATGTCCTCCATGCTGCTAGTTTTGTTGTCCCTTAGGCTAGGTACAGACAATCAAACAGCCTAAGGCTCAATCGATTCAATCTTCCCAGGTTAATCTAAGCTGTGTAGACTGAACCATTAAGCAAGTGTACAGACATTCATCTTTGATTTTGGAAATGCAACCACATGCCTGCAGTGGCACAGACCAGAAGCAGGGGGGCGCTAGAGTACACTTTCCTGCTAGCCTGGAGCAGAAAGCTTGGATCAAGCCTAGCCTGCCCACCCTGCAAGGAGCGGTTTGCAGGAGAGGTACATCTAGGGTTGGAAGGGACCTGAGCAGATCATTGAGTCCGACCCTCTGCCATGGCAGGAAAGAGTATTGGGGTCAAACGACCCCAGCAAGGTGTACATCTAGCCTCCTCTTAAAGACCCCCAGGGTAGGAGCCAGCACCACTTCTCTTGGAGTTGAAACAGTGTCAAAATGAAATGGCTGGTGAAATTTCGCACACCCCTGGTGGGGATGCTGTGCTTGCAGGGGGTGTTATGGAGGCATGGCATTACTGGAAAGAGTTGCAAAGAGTTGCAGAGTGAACTGTTATCACAGGGAGGGAGGTGGAATGCTTGTTAAGTGCTAGCTAGGGTGCAGTGCAGCCAGCATGTCTTGTAAGAAAAAAAGCTAAACAACCCCACCCACCCCAGTGGCAAGCAGACAAACTGCAAAACTTCTCCATGTTTAGACCTCCCAGGACCTTTAGCAAGTCTTTGTCCTCCTTGCCATATCTGTCCTCTCAGCCTTCTCAAAGTACAGGGAGAAGGAGAGAAATGAGGAGCAGCATTCCCAAGGCAGCCCAGGGTAATCTCTTCAGCTACCTCTAGGCTGCTCCAGAATCAAGTGTATTCAAAAGAAAGCATTGTGGGAGAACTTCTTTTCATCCAAATTCAAGACATTTGTAATACCTTTGTCTCCTACACTAGGTATTGGCATGTCCTTATCAGATGGGTCTCAGCTAAGCAGGGAGATGCTACTTAGCCAAAGCCATGGTTTCAAAAAGCACTCTGCTCCATATAGAGATAAGTGTTATGCAGCAGATGGCTATCCCCAGACATGTTATTGAGGTGCCTGGAGGGGAGGCCAACCAATCTGAAATATGAGCCCTGACCAGTTGTGTCCAGCCTGCAAAGCTACTGCACTCACTCTAGCTGCAAACCATTCCCAGGTCCATGCCCAGAAATCAAGCAGGAACAAATACAAATCAGAATTTTTGGTCCTCATCTTTATTTTTTCCACAAGAAATTGAATTGCAATCAATTCAATTGTGAAATCACAATTAAGCTAAAACAGTATAGACATTTTTTTTTCTACTCAACAATGCCATTGGTTGTCAACTGGTGAATACTTTTTTTTTTTTTTTCAGTACAGCCATTGCCAGCAAATGGCAATAGGATAAAACACCAATTCACAATATGCTCCCATGATCCCTTGATATGATATGGATGGATAAGGGGCTGCATGGTGGGAGGGCAAGAGGGAGGCAGGCAGGCAGGCAGGCAGCTAGCCAGGTTACTGCCCCTTCCTGGTTACTGATGACTGTGTGACTTTCATTGAGTCATGGCATTACTGCAAAGTTGCAGGGTGGGCTATTATCTTATGGAGGGAGGTCAAATGCTTGGCCAGTCTGCAGCCAGCATTTTCTTGCAAGAAAGAGAGCAAACATACCCACAAAGCTTATCTTGCTGGGATCCTATGACCCCAGCTGACTTCCTGCCCTTTGGGTGGGGGGCTGGACTCGATGATCTTCCGAGGTCCCTTCCAGCCCTAATGTCTATGAAATCTATGAAAAAAAAAGCTTAGTGAGGGAGGGAAAGGCCCCTCAGGTGGGGGCCCCCAGGCATGGTTGGGACCCCCTCAGGTGCAGATGAATGGCCCGACTCTGCTGGCTGGCTGAGTCAGGCCATGCTACTCTCTGTTGCATTGTAACTTTGGAATCTTTGCTAGCACAAAGCTTAGGGAGGGAGGGAGGGAAGGAGAGAAGGGCGCGCAGGTGGGTTGGGTGGGGGAGAGGGATAGAGGGAGGCATCCTGCATCCCCTTCCTGGTTACTGAATATGTCCCAGCAGATCAAGGGGGGGGCGGAGAATCACTCTCCTAGCAGAAAACATATAGATAAAAATCAGCATTGTCATTATCCTTTACTGGGAAACAGGAAACTTTATAAATATAATGGAAACACTTAAGTTTATTTGCAGAAGATAAATGCCCATCTTGAACATAATACAGGA
>NW_017729025.1:111649664-111653931 GCF_001723915.1 Gavialis gangeticus | reverse complement strand
TTAGTGAGGGAGGGAAAGGCCCCTCAGGTGGGGGCCCCCAGGCATGGTTGGGACCCCCTCAGGTGCAGATGAATGGCCCGACTCTGCTGGCTGGCTGAGTCAGGCCATGCTACTCTCTGTTGCATTGTAACTTTGGAATCTTTGCTAGCACAAAGCTTAGGGAGGGAGGGAGGGAAGGAGAGAAGGGCGCGCAGGTGGGTTGGGTGGGGGAGAGGGATAGAGGGAGGCATCCTGCATCCCCTTCCTGGTTACTGAATATGTCCCAGCAGATCAAGGGGGGGCCCCAGGCACGGTGACAAAGGGGCCCCCTCGGGTGGGGTGGGGAGAGGGATGGAAGGAGACATGGGCAGGGAGAGAAATAATCCATTAATTTTCAGCCCCCTCTTAATTCTTTGGGGGCCCCCCCACCACCTATAGTGTGTGTCCTCCCCCACCCCTCCATGTATCCCCCATGTACCCTCCTGTCCTCCCACCCCTCCATGTATCCACCTCAGGTGGGGGGGATTTTCTACTATCTATTAATTTATTTAAAATCTTCCTTCTTTCCACAAGTCAGAGAACTCAAGGAGGAGACAGAAACCTCAAGGAGACAGAGTAGTGGGTGGGTGTCAGAAGACATGTACCCCAGTCTGAATTTGCTGGGACATGACCAGTAAACAGGTAGAGGGTAAGACAACTATATGAAGTGCACCTGCAGAACTTGTGCACATTGAGCTGATGCTCAGGCCAAAGTCAGTGAAGAAGCCTCAGCTTCTGCCACTGCAGTAGTCATAGCTCCCGAGCACAGCTTGCTTTGTGGCCAGCAATGATTCCAAAGTTCCAAGGGTGCAATGGACAGGTGTAAGAAATCGGGAGATGTAAGGCAGAGGGCAAGTGGGGTGAAGAGCCTACTACCTGGGCCACAGAGGTCTTGGCCAGCAACCAAGAAGAAGGCCTCTGCAATTCAGAAGAGAAACTCAAGCTTCCTTAGTGGAAGGCACCACCTGCAACCCAAGCCCGCTGCAGCAATGAATGAAATGCTTGCACAACTTGTCCAGCTTGTACTGATGCAGGATATGGCCAGTAACCAGGAGGAGGGCGAGAAGACTATGAAAGGCAGGGAAGGTTTTCCCCAGCAAGAAGCTTTCCCCCAGTCAAAAGACATGTATGAAATTTGCCAAATTTGCTGGTACATGGCCAGTAACCAGGAGGAGGGCAAGAGGACTATATGAAGTGGGCCTGCAGAACTAGTGCAAGTCGAGCTGATCCTTGGGCCAAAGCCAGTGAACAAACCTCAGCTTCTGCCACTGCAGTGGCTAGCTAACCAGGAGAAAGGCAAGAAGACTATATATTAAAGGCAAGGAGGGTTTTACCCAGCAAGAAGTTTTCCCCCAGTCAAAAGACATGTACTATACCCCACTCCATATTTGCTGGGACACTGCCAGTAACCTGGAGGAGGGCAAAAGACTGTATGAAGTGTCATATAGGGTGCTCAGAAGCACAGCTTGCTTTGTGGCCAGCAATGATTTGAGAGTTACAAGGGTGTAACGGAGAGGTGCAGAGGTGGGCAAGTACAGTGAAGAGCCCACAGGCCTGGGCCTACTACCCGGACCCCAGGAGGGAATTTGCTGGAGGTCTTGGCCAGCAACCAAGAAGAAAGCCTCCATATTTGTGGCCAGCAGCAATCCTCTAATTACAATTCCATGATACGCTGATTGGCAAGCAGTCCAGCAACCAGGAGGAGGGCTAGAATAATATGAAATGGATCTGCAGAACTTATGTAACTCTTACCATACTGGAGCTGATGCTCGGGCCAAAGCCTGTGAAGAAAGCCTCTATAATTCAAGTAGTACACAGAAGAGAAGCATCAGCAGTACTTGTGGCCAGCAACCAGGAGGAGGAAGTAATATAAGTTCAGTAAGGGCAGTATGTAAAACAGAAGGGTATGTATCTCTTCTCAACAGGAATAGAGGGACCAAGAGAAGACCTTGAACCAGGTGGTAGACATTTCCTTCACCCCTCCCCACCAGGGGAAAGAGGAAGGGAGAGCGCATAATCACCTGCCTTACACTCAGTATCTGCTTTCTCATTGGAAGGAATCAAACTATAATTATAAGTCTATATACCATTGTCACGGGGTGGGCCCTAGGGGTGGCCGTGATCCCGCTAGCACCCCCTGCCATGCCAATTAGGAGATCTAGCACCCTCTTATTCTCGCCCGCCAGGTCTTTGATCTTATATAATTTAATATGGGAGGCTGCCTTTGGTCTCCTAGTCTCTATGGGTGACCTGGTGCACCCCAGCCTTATGGGCTATGCGTGCCTCCTGCCTCCCCTTTAGCATGCCCCAAGCCTCGCAGTTGTTCCAGACGTTGTCTAGTCACTCGTGCCCTGCCTGGCACCTTGGGCTTGTCATGCAACCCACGCCCTTCCTCAGGCGCCCCTGGGCTTGTCACGCGACCGACACCCCTGGCTCTAGTGCCCCTGTGTTCGCTAGCCCTCACCCTTCTCTGGGGCCTACTCCTGGGTTCGCCCTTCTTCGGGCTCTATTGCCCGCGTCAGCCTGCCTCGGGCCTCCACCTGCGTGCTCGCCGTACTCCAGGCTTTTAATTGCGCCTCTCCCGCCCTCGCCCTTCTCTGGGGCTTGTCCCGCACCTCTCCCGCTCAGGTGGCCCGTAGCCGTGCCTGGCCCCTTGACCCTTCTCAGGGTTCCTCGCCCTACTGGGCCGAATACTGCCCTCATGGGCTGGGGTCTCAACCCCCACACACCACACCACACTGGTGCCAAACAGCTGTGCCTCCCAAGCACTGCTCTGTGCCCAAACAGGGCACCCAGGAACCTCCAGACTACTGGGGACCTCCCGTGAGGCCTCCTCGCACCCCTACAGCCTCACCCAGTCCTCCGGTTGTATAACAGCAAACACAACCATGAGCCAACTGGCTATAACATAAATTAAGCCTCCTGGCTCTAACACCACTCCACACCAACCTGGCTGTAACCCAAATGAGCCTTGTGGCTACAACATACATCCGCTGCCACCCTGGCCCTCTTCCAGTACCTCCCTACCAGGGTTCTCTCTACCCCGCATTATCATGCAGGTAGTCAGGCTGTTCCACTCTACTTGGCTCTGCTCTGCTTCTCTCTGCTCGGGTCTGCTACAGAGCTCCTACGCCTCAGGCTACCAGATGGTAACTGCCCTGCTTCGCCCCTCTGCAGAGCTCCTACTTCTCAGGCTACCAGATGGTAACTACTAGCCAAGCTTCGGCCTTGCTGTTTATATAAGGCCAGGCCCTGCCCCTGGCAGTCAGCTGACCCAATCAGCTGCCTTAACAACTCTCACCTGCTGTCCTGGTGAGTGACAGCTAAGCCCCCTTCTGCCATTATTCAGTAGCAGGCACCCTGGTGCCCTGCTACACTTCTCCCCTTCCCGGGGTTGAGCCACCTTAGGAGTGGGGCGCGGGAGTGCCCCACGACACTGCTACACTTCTCCCCTTCCTGGGGGTTGAGCCTCCTTAGGAGTGGGCCACGGGAGTGCCCCACAACAACCATAATGCTATATAAGTCTATATCATGCATTAGTAGTATATAGGTTCACCACCCTTCAATGCAAATGTGACATGTGGGCGGGACCGGAAGTCCCACCCCTGTTCCCCCTGTATGGTGCCTGGCATCACCAGCCCCGCCTCCTGACCCCAGTCACATTGTGCATGACATCAGCAACTCCACCCCTGACCCCAGTCACGTTGTGCATGACATCAGCAACTCCACCTCCACCCCCAGTCACATGGTATGTGACATCAGCAACTCTGCCCCCACCCCAGTCACGTGGTGCGTGACATCAGCAACTCCGCCCCCACCCTCCAGTCACATATTGTGTGACATCAGCGATGCCACCCCACACCCCCAGTCACGTGCTGTGTGACACCAACACCACATGGTCCATCACATCAGAAGGACAGCCCATGCAGACCCCCAAAGTCCAACCCCTCATGCTGCAAGAACCACCCTGGGTCACATGGTGTAGTTATGGCCTTTCAGGTCCCAGACTGATCTAACCCCTACCAGAGCAGAGGCATGGCCTATGGGGTGGCAGGGTGGTGGTGTGACCCCTCTAACAACCCGCCCCACCATCCCCAACCAACTGGCGGGGGTTTCGGAGGCCTCAGAACCCCCAAGAATGATGCTGAACTAATTGGAACGAGTAGAGGGGGTGGGATTTAGGCGGCAAACCCCACCAGGTCTATCTGCTTTCCCAAATAACCCCTCTGTTTATCTGAGACCGTGCTAA
>NW_017729025.1:111644203-111644664 GCF_001723915.1 Gavialis gangeticus | reverse complement strand
AAACCAATGAGATTTAATGGTCATTAGAAATGATAAAAAAAAAACTTCTTAGGAGAAGGGGTAACAAAATAAACAAAAGTTTTTGATGGAAATAAAGACTGAATTTAAACATATATATTTTCACAGATTGTGTATGGTATGGGGTGGAAGGTGTGTATCATAAAGATAAACCAGATCAACAAAAAAAAAGAAGAAAAAAAAAGCTGACCAGTGTGTCCAGATCTCCACATATATTTTAAGACTAAAGGGGTGGAGTTGTCTTTTAGTGGTGACTATTTTAATACAGTTATATTTTACTTTATACATACACTATTTTCCTTAATCTATTATTTAATTTTTTAATACAGAGGACTTACTTATTGTATCATTTCATTTATATTACAGAGAGCTTATCAAGTGGGGAAGCCCCATGCAATTTTACCACAGCAAGGTAAAAATTATTTTAAAATGGTGGGTTATTT
>NW_017729025.1:111638785-111639203 GCF_001723915.1 Gavialis gangeticus | reverse complement strand
AACCTCTTCTTCTAAAACAGAAAAGCAGAACAAGCACATACAGTCATGTTTTTATCCAATAGTAAAAGGTAATTTTTCTGAATCAGCTTCTGAAACTTTGTGTTTCTTGTGGGAGGAGAAGCTGTGTGTAGGGGTTAAGCAAATTTTAAATTTGTAATGTGTGAGGAAAGTGAATTCTCAATGCTGAGATGTAAATTTTATATTTCCTAACTGATCACACACACCACTCCTGAAGAAGAGAGAAGGTCTGGGCAGAGACCTCTAAAAACACAAGCAAAAAACCCCAGAAATACTCAGCCTGCAGATACCCAAGGATCATAAGACCACTGGGACAGAACAGAAGGGTATGATTCCTCGAGGAAAACAATCCACATACCTCTGAGAAAACCATATGTAAAAAGACAAGGATTCACACCCC
>NW_017729025.1:111632368-111633785 GCF_001723915.1 Gavialis gangeticus | reverse complement strand
GATCTGGGCCCCTTGAATAAGAAACCCAGGACTGATTACTCACACAATTTAGAGAAAGAGGAAAGTCTTTCTCCTTTTTTGAAAGATCATGATTATTGTGAAAAAAAGAGGGTGGATTTTCAGGGTGGATATAATCACCTTGTCTTGAAAGATCATGATTATTGTGAAAAAAAGAGGGGGGTTTGGGGTGATACTGGCAGAAGTATACATCTCAGAAAGACTGTGCAGAGTGCTTTGAAAGATCATGATTACTACCAGAGCAAAAGAGTAAATTTTACTCAGAGAGGAGGTAGTCTGTGTAATTCGGACAGCAGGCATGGCCTGTATCATAAGAGGGGGTGTCATGGTAAACATGGGGGTAAGAATGGTTGGCAAACCAACAAGGGGCTCGTGGGCCAAAAGTAAGGGCCTGGTTAAAGAGGAGTGTGGGGAAGGCTAAACACTGGTTGAGAAGAAAAAAAAAAAAGAGAGAGATTCCCCTAGGGATCCCTCAAACACTTTTCCTCCTTCCAGTTCTGACCCTTCACCAAAACCCCCAGAGCCAGAGAGAGGGGGTGGAGAATATGGTTTAGGAAGCCCTTTAGAAGGTCCCTCAAATGTACCCCTGACTCCCAGGCCTGACCTTTCACCAGGACAAAATTGATGGCTATTTCCTTTCCCTGCAGGGCCACACACCCAAGGATGAAGCACCTCAGGAGGTGCCCTCCACTGCAGAGTGGCAGACAGTCATCTCCAGAACCAGGGCTGCTCACAACACAGCAGTACCAGTTCCTCCAGTCGGTCTGGAGAACAGGTACGAGGCCCTGGCAACTCTGGAGGATAAGGAAGGAGAGGAGGCAACCAGAGAGGAGGCAACTCCACACTATCCACACTCCGAACAGGCCGAAGGAGCTAAGCAGTCCCAGAGGAGAAAGTGTCGGGTGATTGTCATAGGCGACTCCATCCTGAGAGGTACAGAGGGCCCCATCTGTCACCAGGACCCCTCAACACATAAGGTCTACTGCCTACCCAGAGCAAAGATTCAGGATGTGACGGGGATGATCCAGGCCATGATCCAGCCCACCGATTACTACCCCATGGTCCTAATCCATGTGGCTACTAATGATGCAGCCAGAAGCCCTGATCACCTGATGGCAGACTACCACACTCTGGGGGGCATGCTGAAGGAGATAGGTGCACAGGTGGTATTTTCTTCTGTCCTACCAGTGAGCGGACGTGGAAGACGGCTTGAGACGTGCATCACAGAGACCAACTGGCAGTTTCAGGAATGGTGTCTTGAGGCAGGTTTTGGCTTCCTTGACAACGAACCACACAGCACGACAAGAGACACGATTGGATGCGTTGGGCTCCACTTTTCCCCTAAAGGTAAGCATGGTTGGCTTTAAACTAGGCTCGTCGGGGGAAGGGGAAGACGAGG
>NW_017729025.1:111620208-111632357 GCF_001723915.1 Gavialis gangeticus | reverse complement strand
TCAGATTAAAGAGCCTGAAGAAGGCAAGGGGTACATTTTTAATGATTTTGAATGTGTGCAGGAGACGGGGATGCATGTGCCCAACTACATTTTTGCAATGGAGCTAAAGACAAGGGGGGAAAAAAACGCAGAAAGCCGCAGGCAAAAACCCCAAAAAGGCTTGTAAAACTAAGCCCAAAAAGCCAGAAAGCACTTGGGAATTTAAGGGTGAAGGCTGTTTGTCTGTTTTTTATTAAGGTCTTTATGGATAAAAAGTTCAAGGACTACACCTTCATAGCTCACAATGCCAAAGGCTACGATGGTTACTTTGTTGTCAGCCAGTTATTGAAGGAAAAAGTGGACGTGAAACTAATCGCTCAGGGCGGTAAACTCGTGTGTATTGAAGTGACCAGGCTAGGCATCCGTTTCATAGATTCTTTAAACTTCTTGCCAATGAAACTGAGCAGGCTTTCACAGATGATGGGGTTTGAAGGATGCAAAGGTTATTTCCCACATTTTTTTTAACATGGCAGAAAACCAAAATTGTGTGTGGCCTCTCCCAAAGATGGGGTATTACGGCGTTGAAAATATGATGTCTGGTGAGAGAGGACAGTTTGGTATCAGAATAACTGCAATAAGACCTTTGACATGCAAAAGAAGCTGGCCTATTATTGCCAGCAGGATCTTAAAATTTTGAAAGAGGCCTGCTGCCTCTACAGGGATGAGATTATGAAAATGACATGGGTAGACCGAGTGAAAGTAGATGGTGAACTCCAAAATGCAGTACGCTGCATAGATCCTTTCCAATACGTCATGCTGGCCTCTGTCTGCATGGCCATGTACAGGTTTATGTTGTTGGAACCACAGACCATAGCGCTTCTCCCCCCAGACAGCTATCACAGTCAGAAAAAGAGGTTTTCAACCCTATCTACTCGGTGGCTAATGTACTTTTCGGAGAAAGAAAATATTCAAATTCAACATGCCTTACAGGGTGGGGAATTTTGGGTAGGCCCCTATTTAGACAGCTATGCCAACATTGATGGGGAACCTACGGCATTTGAATTTAACGGATGCTCTTTCCACGGTTGTGTCACTTGCTACAATGAGAAAATCAGAACTCATTGATGGGGACCACCTTTGGATTTCTGAATTATCAGGCATTGCACAAGACCGATTTATCTCAAGAGGGGTTTACCGTTAGGCCCATTTGGGAGCACGAGTGGAGGGCTCCGTTAGAAACGGATGGGGAGCTGGCAGATTTTTTAAACAGAAACCTACTGCCTTCTCCACTGGTGCCTAGGAATGCTCTTTTTGGGGGAAGAAATAATGCCATCTGTCTATATTACCAAACTAAACCAGGTGAACAAATACACTATTATGATTTTACCAGTCTTTACCCCTTTATAAACAAAACAAAGGAATACCCAACCGGACACCCTGAAATCATTCATGACAATTTCTAACCCCTGTCAAGCTACTTTGGAATAGCCAGAGTGAAACTGTACCCACCGCGAAAGCTTTTTTTTTTTTTTTCTGTGCTGCCCACCAGGGTGAACGGGAAACTTATGTTCACACTGTGCCGCCTCTGCGTGGAAACAAGACAGCAAACATGCAACCACACTGATGAAGAGAGGGCCCTCCTGGGCACGCAGTGCACACCAGAATTGAATAAAGCTATCGCGAAGGGGTACAGAGTAGCTCAAATCTATGAAGTCTGGCATTTTGCCAAAAAGTCCAGCACCCTTTTTTTCATGGTACATAAAAATGCACCTCCAAGAGAAGCAGGAAGCCTCGGGCTGCCCCACCTGGTGTACCGACCAAGAAAAACAAGAGAGAGATGTGGCCAATTTCTTGCAAAAAGAAGGCGTGACCTTATGCCCAGAGCATATCAAACCCAACGTAGCAAAGCGCCAAATAGCAAAATTTGTTTCTAAACTTTTTGTGGGGTAAATTTGGTCAGAGAACCAACTTGCCCAACGCCAGCATCATTAGAGACCCCAAAGAACTCTTTGGCTACCTCTTTTCTCCCACCTATGAAACTTCATCTTGCGACTTTATTGATGATGAGGCAGCCTGCGTGTCTTGGAAACACGCCAAAGAGCGTTACACGGTCTGTGGTAACACAAACATCTTTACAGCCTGTTTCACCACGGCTTATGCATGCTTAGACTTGTACGAGCTGTTAGACAGCTTGCAAGACCGGTGTCTGTACCACGACACAGATTCTGTGATTATTTGTGAGCCGCAAGGGAGATTGGAACCCCCCGCTAAGCAATTATTTAGGCAAGCTCACCAGTGAAATCCCACCAGATGCTGACATCACAGAGTTTGTGTCAGCCAGTCCGAAAAGCTATGGGTACAAATTGTCTGGGGGAAAGGTTTGCTTGAAGGTCAAAGGGATTACCCTGAATGTGGCCAACAGTGAAAAAGTCAACTTTGAAACCTTGAGAGATCTTGTTCTAGATTATGGGGCACCCCTAGAACAACTGTGATACAACAGCGCTCTATCGCCAAGAACAAAAGCAAGTGGACGATAGAAACCAAAGCCTTGAGAAACACAGGAAGTCATTTATGACAAAAGGGTCCTCACAGAAAACTTTAACAGCCTCCCCTACGGTTTTTAAAGATGAATATGCATTGGAAGCATCCCTTTTCTATGATTTTTGGCAGGCCCTAGCAACTGTGGTAAAAGTTACTTTTATAGAAAACCTTTTGGATCACGCTGGGAAAATGTTGTCTGTTATGCCTGAGAATATCGTGTGGTGCTATAGCTGTTGGCAGCCTTTGTATAAAGAACTGCTTTGTAAATATCCTTTTATCAAATTTGTGGAGGGTCTACCAGACAGTCTCAACGACGACTGTTTGTTTCCTCGTAATAAAATAAATCTGGTTGTAGTAGATTTGATGGACTCTGCCTGTGACAGCAGCAAAATCAAGAAAGCCTTTTCCAAGTACATGCACCACCGGAATCTTAGTATTATGTATATAGTTCAAAATGTTTTCTGTCAAGGAAAAAGGAGTCGCACCATTGCCCTTAACACAAAATACATGGTTTTGTTTAAAAACCCCAGGGATAAGCTACAGATAGTGTCCCTGGCATGGCAGATGTACCCAGATAAGGCCCATTTTTTTCCAGGAGCTTTTGAGGATGCCACTAAAACACCTTGCAGGTATCAGGTGATTGATTTAAATGCTTCTACCCCAGATGCTTTTAGATTAAGAACTGGCTTTTTACTCCTGACCAACTGGCTGCTTATACTTTTAAAAAAACAGCAGGTGGGAATAAAAAGAGATGATGTAGCGGTGGCCTCTTCTTAGCTCTCGAGATGGTGGAAAAGGAACGTGTCTAGCCATGTAAAAAGAAATTTGGCTGTCTTAAAACTGCTTCTTCAATCTGCCCCACAGCAGAGGAAAGCTATACTCTGCTTGGCCTCTGATTTAGTAGTGGCAATTTCAGAAATTGCTCTGAACACCTCTAAAAGGAAACATCCCTTTGACTCCACATCAAATTCATGTACTGAAAAAGACACGGGATCATTAAAAGCTAACTAACAAAAGATTGCCTCTTAAAAAAAAAGAAACAGCTGGTGAAACAGTCTGGGGGATTTATCAGACCTCTGTTAAGTTTTGCTCTTCCTCTGATTGATTATGGGGCTCTTGGCTAGCCGATGATGGAGCATGCAGAAAAAAAATGTACCTGGTGCCCAAACACGAGCTGGAACAATTAAGGGCTTCCCCACCGCCTCAGGAAAATATCAGAACTGAGGCAACCCACTTATTGAATGTTGAAATGAGGGATATTCTCCAAAGACCGGGGTTAGCAGAATATGATAAGGCTAAACTGTATGCAGCCGTGCTTCAGAAATACCTGACCTACATAAAGCAGGATGAGCTGGACAGAGGGAAATTAACCCTGTTTCTGCCAGAACAGACCCCCCTAGAAGCTGGATACCCCCACAAACCCCGACACAGTCATTCAGGAAGTATTGGATAACGTGCATGCCCGATACAGGAAAAATGCTAAGTACTGCTCACTAAGCTGAGCCAGCACAAGGATATTTTTTTCTTGAGACGATCAAGGGGATTTCTTCTACAAAGAGATGCTCATCAAGCGGTCTAACATGCTCAACTTGGTCCAGAGAACCCTTCAGACTCATGCTGGGACTACTAAATGTCCGCCTAAAATGAAAGCCATGGCAGAGCCGAATGTACCATCTTCTGTTATGGGCAACGTCATGAATCGTGATCATCTGGAATGCCTGAAAGTATCTGCCTCAGACCAAGAAACACCAACAACGCCACATAAGAATCGAAAAACTGTCTCTAAAAGCCATTGGCTCTCCATGTAAAGTTTTATGCTTTGAAATAAACTATTCTATACTGCTATGAAGTTTTTGTGTACAGAGGATTTTTTGAATGAAAACACGTACAAACATACACACATTTAAATACCAACAGCTTTATTTACACAACATCAGCTGAGTGTTTTATTTTGACAAAGCATTCATGAAAGCCATAGCAAGAATTACGTCTGGCCATGTTGAAACATGTTTTGAGCAGGCCCGGCCACACGGAAATTTTTATATTTACTTTTTACAAAATGCATCACCACCCTATCACTTTGTGCTAAATCGTCGGAATAATACAATTTTAAAATCTGTTCAAATGATAGCCCCTTGCTACGGTGGTGTAGAAAAAACACACAATGGCATCCGCAGGCGACTGACTGGGGGTCTTGTAACTGTTTAATCTGAAAAACAGTGTTGGTAGTATTCTTGTTTAAAGACAACATAATGCTTTGAGGAAAGAGAGCACTGTTTGGGGGATGACCGTATGAGTCAAAATTCTCTGCGGTTCCGATCCTCCAAGTAAACAGCCAACCAGTGTTCTGCGGGTTGATTATGCAGGTGCATGTTGACTACCAAGCTCAGGGGCCTTTTAGACAGTCGAGTCTTTAAAAAGCCAGTCACAGGGGAAAATGTCTAAGAAAGTTTCTTTGGCATAAGGGTCTGAGGATAAAACCCTGCCGAGCTGTTCAGTGTCCATCTTCACATATAGTCAAACAGGACACTCTCTCCTCTGACTTATTTCTATGACGTTGTCAAAGACCCCGTACACGATCATGTTAACCGTGGTGGGCAAAGCTGCAGCAAAGCGTATTTCTGCTCTCAGGTTCTCGGTTTTAATCAACGAATAATGATCAGCACACTCCTGGTCAGAAGACAGGTCAAAGGCAAATAAGGCGTACCCCAGAGCAGACACCTCACGGTTGATTATCAGGGCCCGGTCTTTCCTATGTTTACCAGCTGTCTACACCAGTTGCATGTATTCTCTCACGCAGTTACCATTCTCAAAATCTGGTTGCAGGGGCTTTTGTCAGGGTTTGTTCTCCATTGACATAGAGGGCCACAAAATTAATATTGTACTGTTTAAAGTTAAAGGGGTTCTTAGCATAGTTCCCGCTAAAGGCATCATTATCCATGAACCCGATGACAATGAGTTCGGGCAGCTGCCCCAGAAACAGATTCTCCTGGTTGCTGACTCAGCTGCCGGCAGGAATGCTAAACACTTTCATACCCACGCGGTCTATGGGGTATTTAGTGTTGGCCATAAGCAAGGCCTCTGCGTGACCCAGTTGGATGCCCGGGGCTACCTTCACTTTTTTTCACAAAAAGTGAGGCAGATGTGATTTTTAGTTTACATGGGCCAGCCACTGCGGTACCCATCAAGCAGAAGGCATCTTTGCTGCGTGTCAGCTTAATTTTCATATCCACGCCATTCAGCAACAGTTTTTCTTGAAAAAACAAATCGCTATGGAGATGACCAAGCAGCTCTATCTTTTTGCTCTGGTCTGTCAGGTTTGCCCATCTCCAAAACCCCTGATTATAGCCATCCCGCGCAATCATTTCATGATGCCCAGGGGTATCTTTGTAAAACAGGCCAGCATAAAATTGGGGGGCGAGGGTGTCATTGCTGTAGTTGCGAACCGATTCGATGAAAGCTCAGTAGGGGTAACAGTTGTTGCTCTGACTTATCAGAGTCTCCCAGAGTGACATCCAGCTGACTGAAGACAGATGCTAGCAGGTAATTCACCAAACCCACCACTGCCCTGGCATCAAGATCAGTTCCATCGCCTTTTACAATCTTGCAGCAAAGGTACAGCAGCGTATTGTTCAAATCCGTGCAATCTTTGCCATTCCCAGCTATGAAAAAGTCAAGGGGGCTGGACTCAGTAATAGCCAAGAGTGGGGGGATCTCAACATACAAGCTTTTCTCAATGCAAGTCTGCAGAGGGGCTGTTTGAAACGCATCCAGTTCATATTTGGCACATTCTTCAGACCCACAATGAATAGAGGCCATTGTGGTTAAAATATATTTCTGTTTGCTCCAGGACAGCACCCCTTCTTTCTCCCAGGCTGCTTCTTGGTTTTTTCGTGTCTCACTGCCCCGTCGACTTACCGCCTTCTTTTTAAGGGGTTGAGGAGGTCCTGCACGTCTGGAGTCTGGTGCGTCTCTCTTTCTTTTAAGGCTCTTTCTTCGAATATACATGAGACCGTACTCCTCCTGCTTTGCCGGCTTGACCACCTTATCTAGGACTGCTCGGGAGACGTGACCAATCACATCTTTGGCTATGTTTTGTGCAGCATTTTTAGTGTGGGGCTTAATAATCTCCAGACCCCTTCTCAAAAGTGGAACGGCTTTTCTAAAGAGGCTGCGAAATATGCCTCCCATGCCAGCCCTGTACATCACAGGCACCCCCTGATATCCAGGAAGACCATACCCAGCCTGGGCTTTATAATAACTTCTGTACAAATTAGGGTCCCCATAGTTTTTTACTATCACCATTGTACTTTTACTTGGTTTAAAATCTCAGTCTTCCGGGGGCGTAGGTGAAGCTTAATGATAACCTTACCAAAGCGAAATGAGACATGTTTGTTCGGATCCATCTT
The DNA here is from genome assembly GCF_001723915.1 of Gavialis gangeticus. Taxonomy (NCBI): domain Eukaryota; kingdom Metazoa; phylum Chordata; order Crocodylia; family Gavialidae; genus Gavialis; species Gavialis gangeticus. The sequence goes on along the minus strand of NW_017729025.1, from coordinate 111,625,428 downwards.
TATTTCAATGCTGATTGCGTTGGTGAGGTGCTGGATGATGGGGACATATGTGGGTTGTCATATGTGATGGTGACAAACTTGTTGCTCCCATGGACAGACGCAGCGTAGCAAAGGTACCGAAAACTCCCCGACAAGCTGATGTTCCACAATGTCCATGTAGACATACAGTGAATTGAACCCACCAGTAATATCAGCTGGGAAGGGTGGTTTTTTAACAGAGACTCTGGGTAGCATTCCCAAAATATAGGCTAGCTTACCATGCGTATAAAAACCATAAGAGTTATCTTTGGATTTAAGTCTCACTTTCCTGAACACTCGGTCATAGTGCATACCTAATTGAGGCAGAGCAGGATTGGTGGTAATTGTATTGTTTATAAGATCCAGTAATTCTGTGATGGTTGTATAATATCCCCGAGGTAGGCTATACCCCCATTTTTTAGTCCCAGAAACGATTTTGAAAGGGGTGTCTTCATTGAAGTTTTTCCAGCTGTGCGGGTATTGTATTTCTGCTAACCCTATCTCCCAGTTCCCCAGCAGATCCAGAGGTTTAACCAGTTGTATGGTAAAGCTCGTGCTGGTGTTCTGCAGAAAAATGCTGCCGCAAGCGTTGCCAGGCAAAGTAATGTAGAAGTCACCATCACACATCTCAGCCTTCTGACTGAGGTACCCCTATATGTTACAAACTTGGGAGGCTTCCACCCAGCTGTTAAATTTAGACAGTCACCTCAACCATTTCACCAACAACCGCTTCTTTCTTCCCTTTCCTTTCATTGCTAGAACTTTTTAAACCCTGTAAACTCTGTCCTGTTTGGGGTTCACTTCTTGTAGTTCTTCAGGGTAGAAAGAACCCTTGATAAATTCATCTTCATAATCTTTTAGGCGGTATACAGGCATCTGCATGCATCTAAGGACTTTATCCACTATGAAAATCTCATCGGTGAATGTTTGTTCATAACCTTTTTCAAACTTCCCTTTGGTCCTAGACACCCTCACATGGTCTCCTTTTCTAAACATGGGTGCTGCTGGTTTTATTTTGAAATAGTCCCAATACACAGCTTTCCACACCCTTTGAGAGTTTGAGAAGTTCACGTCAACAGGCCTGGTGTGGATGGTTCTGTGAAAACTGTGGTTGTAGCTCTTTATAAACTCTGGTAACACATCAATGTAGCGAAAGGTGTTGCAGGCTGTAAAATGCCTCCACATCTTTGATTTTAATGGTCTGTTAAACCTCTCTACCACTGCCACTTTCACTTCACTATGCATTACGAAATGGTGAATATTATACTGTTTCAACAGTTTGCTTAAAGACTTATTTAAAAATTCTTTTCCCCCGATCAGACTGTAATTTTCGAGGTACCTGGCCCTCTGTAAAAATGGTTTTAAAGACCCAAGCTATTTCACAACCTGACTTGTCTTTTAGACCCAGGCATACTTTGATAATATGTCTATTGCTGTTAAGATGAACTTAACCCCACCATTGTGCTTGGAAAACTGCTGCATATCCACCAAATCTGCCTGCCATTGCGCATCAATATCTGAAACAGTCTTGTTTCTTTTAAAACATCATCTTGCCAGTTTATACAGTGTGTAAGCATCCTGATCTGAAAGACAGGCAGCTACCCCACTTCTGTCCAGAGCCTTATTCTGCCTTTTGGTAGCTTCAAAAAGTGTGTTCACCCCACCAAAACTGCCAGCTTCACCAGGAGAGTAATAAACTTCCTTTAACATAGCCTCCTGTGTAGACATGTCTGATAACCGCTTCCCCCACACCCACCCCCATGCTAACACCCATGTGGTGCATTCAAACACTTGAGGACAAATTTAAACCATGGCACAAAGATACCATCTTCCAAATTCTCGATGTCCGCTCAGGGGCCTGGGCAATAGGCCATAACTGCACCACGTGCTCTAGGGCGGTTCTTGTAGCATGAGGGTTTGGGCTTTGGTGGTCTGCATGGGCTGTCCTTCTGATGTGATGAACCATGTGGTGTTGGTGTCACACACCATGTGACTGGGGGCATGGGGTGGCGTTGCTGATGTCACACACCATGTGACTGGAAGGTAGGGGCGGAGTTGCTGTCATGCACCACATGACTGGAGGGTGGGGGTGGAGTTGCTGATGTCACATACCATGTGACTGAGGGTGGGGGTGGAGTTGCTGATGACACACACCATGTGACTGGGGGTGGGGGGGGGCAGAGTTGCTGATGTCACGCACCATGTGACTGGGGTCAGGGTCAGGGTTGGTGACATCACGCACCATACAAGGGAAAGCAGGTAGGCCTTCTGGTCCCACCCACCTGTCACATTTGCATTGAAGGGCGGTGAGCCTACATACTACTTACATCCTGGGCCTCCACCATATATATATAGCCAATGCGTGTGATGTGTGCAGGGTGATAAGGCAGATCTACCTGCTTTGAAATGCTGTGATAAGGAATTGAACTGTTACAATCATTATTGACTATTAATAAATCAGCATTAATATTACTATACACTCTTATTAATATATTACAAAGTGCTGTGTCTGGGACGGTTGCTTGTATTCATACCCCCCTAGGGACAACCCTGCCACCCTCAGAGCACAGACAAGTGTCAGAGGCGTAGACATCAAATAGCACTCAAAGCTTCACTGCACCCCACTTGATCAGCCTGCAGTCTTCCTGAACCCTGGATTTGCATTGCTGTACGCCACTGGGGCAAGTCTTGCGACTGGAATGAGTCGTTCTCTGCCCCCGCCATGCTGTCATCCCTCACCTGCCTCAAATGTCCCTCATCAATACAGTGAACATGCACCCCAGCCTCTGCTCCCCCAACTTATAGTGCTTGAGTGGGACAACTCCCCCTCCACACACACAGGCAGCCTTGTTTTGGTGTGGAAAAAAAACCAGACAGTCTGGCACTGGCTGGGAAAAGAGCGCCAAAAGAAGGTGGAAAAGTTTGCAAAGTCCCTGGGTTTGTGTGCAAGCAAAGCAGGTCTTAAACCCCCCACTGCTGTGCCCCCACTCCTTTGGCCTCATTTTGGTGTTCGAAAATGAAGGAGACAGTGCCTGGCACCTGGCTAGAAAAAAGTGTGAAAAGAATCTTGAAAAAGCCTATTTTCAAAGTTGCCATCTAGGGAAAATGCAAGGAAGGCTTGTGAAGGGTGATCCATCTGCATGCTCCACTCTGGCTGCTGAGGACTCCAGCAAAAATCTCCAGTGAGGTTCACGGGACTGTCTCTGCTTGCTGTGAAAATCTCTGCAGCGCTCTACTGTAATGTGACTGGGGCACTGTTCCCGGCAGCCATGGGTCACGGTGGCTATCAAAGAAAAAAGCAATGGTGCCTTCCCCCCAAGAGAAGGACAGTACACACCCCCACCATGCAGTGCACAAAATACCCACAGGCACAGAAACAGACCCTGCAACAGTGGGGCACCACTCGTACTGCCCAAAACTTACAAGTACTCACTTCCAAAACAGGTCCATGGCCACCACTGCCCATGCTAGCTGCAAAAAATAAAAGCAAATAATTAGTTTGACTTCTGTTACATTACGAGCTATCAAACCCATTATGTACCACCACTGAAAGAACATGGCAACCCACCTACAGCAACACACGAATTTCTCCCCCTTCCCCTGGGGGGCACCCCCAACCCAAGCATAATGAACCTGGGTATTGCTTGGTAGTGGTAAGAGCCACATTACAAGAGACTTACCAGGCCTAGCATGTTCTTGGTAGCAGTAGATATTGAATAAGCCACATGGGTTTCTTCCTGACCCTCCACCTCCTCTGCTTCATCATCTGTGCTAGTCCGTGGAACGGAGGGACTAAGTGGCACTAAGTGTATGGTGACTGACGGTTCTTCCTGTCACTCATGGTCATCAAGGAGCAGGGAGCAGTCACTGTACAGCTGAGACATGCTCATGGTTTCACTCTCAGGAGGGACTGCTGCCGCCGCCACCGCCGCCTCCTCCTCCATCCCAACCCTGGTGCTGACAGTCTCCATACCCAGGTTGTCACCCACATCCTTGGAGAGAATGATGGACAGCTTGTTATAGAAGGGGGCAATTGTCTGACCTGTCCCAAAAGAGAGTTCACATCTTTGGCTCTGTAAAATGCTGATCTCGGGGACTTGATCTTGCACTGGACCTGGGTCCAGTCATGATTGTGCCATCACGCCTGCATGCCTTTTGCGATCTCGACTTAAACAGGCTTATTCCTCCTATTTTCCAGCCTGTCTATGATCCTTTGCTTTGACCAAATGTCAGTTAAGTCCTCCAGTTCTTCCCAGGTCGGTCCAGCTGGGTCCACAGACATTGGAGGCATCAGCTTCCTGGGCCATTGGCTCCATACTGCTGGCCTTGGCTTTCTGAGACATAACAAAGCAGTTCATGATCAACAGTACAAGCCATTTGTGAAAGAGGTCTGGCAAATCTGGCAATCTTTATGCTCAGGCTGTGCTTGCATGAGGCTCTGGGAAATTCCAAGTATCGTGAAGTCATTAACTGTAAATGTCAAAATACCCAAAGGTGATGAAGCACCCAGTTAACAACAAAAAAAGACCTGGTGATGGGGGGAAATATGGCCATTGTACTTTGGGATGGCTGCTCAATGGCCCAGAATGTTGCAAAAATCAATACCTACCTACCTGCTTGTGCAAAATAATTTTATTACAGAAGCACATCCTGTTTTCCCTAAAGTGGCAGAAGTTTTGAGTAGCCTACTACATTAGCAGGAGAGGAGTAGGCAAAACATTTTTTGTTTGCAAGTTTGATTACATCAGAACACCAGTGGCTGCTAAGCTCAGGATGAAAGCATGTGCAAAAGTGCCCATGCCTTGGGGTGCTGGGGTGAAGTGTTGAAAAAGCAGCTACACCAAGCTCCAGACCACACAACACCCTGCAGTCCCTGCCCTCTGCTTGCTGCAGACAGGTGAAAAGCCACTGCTGATGGAGAGGGGCAAAATGGAGAATGAGGATGAAATATGCAACATGGAAGACATTAAGCAGGAGGAGGAGAAGGAGGTGGCAGCAGTGCTTCTGCAAATGCTGTTACCTGGGGATTACTGCTAGGGCTAACAGAAACGTGGTGGGATTCATCCCATGACTGGGCAGTTAGCATTAGGGGCTATAGGCTTTACAGGCAGGATAGAGAAGAAAGGAAAGGTGGGGGTGTGGCACTCTATCTCAAGGAGCACTACACATCCTCTGCCAGCAGAATGGGGTCAGAGGAAGGGC
>NW_017729025.1:111609164-111620034 GCF_001723915.1 Gavialis gangeticus | reverse complement strand
TGGAGTACTGCGTCCAGTTCTGTGCGCCCCATTTCAGGAGGGATGTGGACAACATTGAAAGGGTCCAGAGGACGGCCACCTGCATGATCCGGGGACTACAGGGCAGACCCTACTTTGAAAGACTGCAGGACCTAAACCTGTTCAGCCTTCACAAGAGAAGGCTGAGGGGGGACCTGGTGACTGTCTATAAACTCACTAGGGGGGACCAGAAGGGTTTAGGAGAGACACTGTTTCCCCTAGCGCCCCCTGGCATGACAAGGAACAATGGACACAAATTATTAGAGAGTAGATTTAGATTAGACATCCGCAAGAACTACTTCACAGTTAGGGTGGCTAGGAGCTGGAACCAACTTCCTAGGGAAGTGGTGCTGGCTCCTACCCTGGGGATCTTTAAGAGGCTTGATGACTACCCGGCTGGACTCATTTGAGTCCAGTCTTTTCTCCCACCCAGGCAGGGGGTCAGACTTGAAGATCTACAAGGTCCCTCCCAACCCTACTTCTATGATTCTATGAATGCTTGAGAAGGATAGAAACTGTACTACAGTGTTCAGTGGCAAGTCGTGTTCCTGCTTTAACAGCATTAATGACAATAAGAAGATACAGGTACCCAGAGGACTTGGAATACGCAGAAGAAAGTGAAGAAGTAGAATTTGACTGGGCTCTGTGGAGAAACCTGAGGAGGACCAGAATCTGCACGGTGTGGGCCCACGAGAGCAGCTCCTATTGGTAGGAGTGAATTGTGCTGATCACTTGGAAGGACCAGCAGTGGCTGGACATGTTCCGAATGAAAAGGGAGATGTTCTATCATATTGTCTCAATGCTGGGGCCCCACATCATGAGGCAGGACACTAACATGCATCAGGCCATCCTACCAGACAAGAGGGTTGCAATGGCCATCATGAAACTGGCCAGCCCATCCAGCCTCCACTACATTGTGAACCAGTTTGGCATGGCTGCCTGCACGGTGAGGTATGTGCAGGCAACTTGTGAGGTATGACAGCTGCTTAAGGAGATTGCTGCAAACAAAGTTATCCACCTGGCGAATCCACAGCAAGTCATAGATGGCTTTAATGAGAATGGGTTCCTGAACTGTGTGGGGGCTTTAGACAGCACTCACATTCCAGTGCTGTGCCCTGCAGGGAGGGGGAAGACATACACAAACAGGAAAGGATATGCCTCCTTGATACTACAACCCATAGTGGACCACCGGGGCTGGTTCACGAACATTTATGCCAGGTGGACTGGCAGCACACATGATATGTGTGTGCTCAGAAACTCCCCTCTGCCTGCTCTTATGGAGAAAGGAAGCTATGCACCCGACATGGAGGAGAGAGTGATCTGCGGTGTTACTGCTCCCCCAGTTATATTAGTGGATGCTGCCTACCCACTAAAGCCCTGGCTCATGAAGCCTTATGGAGGGAACTTCACTGACACTCAGATGCTGGCTTTTAACTACTGCCTGAGCAGTTGCAGGATGGCCGTGGAATGTGCGTTTGGCCGACTGAAAGGACAAGCCGCTTATGTGCCAGCTCAAGATGGAGCAAGAAAATATCACGGCTTTGTAGGGCAGCTTGCATGCTGCGCAATATCTGTGAGAGCCGCGGAGAGGTTTTCAAGGAGTCGTGGGAAGAAGCACAACAGGCAGTGGCCAGACAACAGACGTGGGGCAGCAGCAACATCACAGGGACTGAGGAGATATCCTCAAGGACAGGCTGATCGGGCAGCCTTTGTGCATGATTGTCTGGCAGGATATAATGCTGACAACAACACCTACTGCTTTGTTGTAAAATAAATTCATTTTTTTACACTTTAAATCTGTGTCTGTCTACAGGGGTGTGCAGTGTTGAGGACAGGGGGCAGAAGGGAGTTCAGTCAGGGGAAGGGGGAGGAAATCTGGACTGGGCTAGGGGTTTGTTGCTTTCAGACCATGAGTGGTTTGGGGGAGGGAGGCATTACACACCATGACTCCCATCTGAATGAGCCAGCTCCCCACATGTGGGTAAGAAGGAAGGATAACTATATTATAGCTCTTGGCAAGCTAGGCAGGTAGGGGACAAAGCTGAATGGCAACCCACATTTTGAAAAACATTCCAAAAACATTTATAAAACTATTCACAACACACGTCCAAAAGCTGTATGTGGCACTACACAAACAGACTGACAGTGTACCTGGCCAGGGAACAGGAGGGTTCCACTGGGAGCCCCCATTGGACACTGTATGAAGATCAATGAGCTTGGGAATGCTGGGAAATGCAGTCCAAAAAAAAGCCAGAGGAGCTCGCCACCAGCAACACTGAAAGCAGCAATTGCCAACTAACTGGACAGCAACAAACACCAACCCACCCACTACTCTAGGATATCATAGCAGTTATCATAGCAGCTATAGCAAATGAAATAAAACACACATGTATTTGTAACAGGGTGGGATGGGAAGGGAAAGGAACAGGAGGGGAGGATTCAAGCGGCTTGTCTTTGGGATTGGGATGGGGTCATTGGTATTGTGTACTGATAGACCAGACTGACAAAGCATAGGCGAGCGCAAGTGACAAGGATTTAGGGGTGACCATGACTATGCCCAGGGGAGACTCCCAGTGAGAGTCCAGGAGTAGGGACTGGGGAGACCAGGTAGTTTACATGCACATCCTGCTGTAATACATTAGGAAAGTCATTCTAGGAGGTAAATTGGTATTTGACTCCCCCTACTGAAATCTGCAGGGAATGACACTTGAGGCTTAACTCGCTCAAAAGCACCGTTCATGCAAACACGAACACCATGTCATGCAAACAAAAATGCACCACACCAAAAAAAAGCCACTTTAAAATCTTCAGGTATTCTACATTAAACGCCCGTGTCATCTACACGTGCCCACAGTCTATACATGCACCAGTATTACGGCACAGTAAATTAATTAACTCCACTGTAAGATAGTACTGTCGGGGACAGTACTATCTTAAGCCAGAGTCATTAGTGTGATCAAACACACATGTAGATGGCGACCACCAGGTGCAAATTGTACCTAGTTTGCCCAGCCAGCCAGGGGCCCCCAGCTCCTGTCACTCCTCCACTGCCCCCTGCCACCACCTGGAGCTGACCCCCCTTTGATTCCAGCTGAAACAGCTCCAGAGTTTATTGAGTTGTATTAATTTCATGTGTAGATGCACCCAGTTAGGTGGAGCAATATCTAGAAAGATCTAGAACCAGGGTCATCAACCAGGGGTATGCGTACCCCCAGGGGTACTTATAGATTCATAGACGCTAGGGGCGGAAGGGACCTCAATGGCACATCGAGTCTGACCCCCAGCCTGTGGCAGGAAAAAGTGCTGTGGTCCGAGCCAGGTGCTTGTCCAGTCTCTTCTTGAAGACCCCCAAGGTAGTGGATAGCACCACCTCCTTTGGAAGCCCATTCCAGATTCTGGCAACCCTAACCATGAAGTTCTTTCTGCCGCCCAACCTAAATCTGCTCTCTATCAGCTTGTGCCCATTGTTCCTGGTTATTCCAAGGGGTGCCTTGGTAAACAGAGCGTCTCCTATTCCCTGCTGCTCCCCACCCCCCTGAAGAATTTGTATACTGCCTTCTCTTGCTGAGGCTGAAAAGGTTCAGGTCCCTTAGCTTTTCCTCATAGGGCCTTCCCTGCAGGCCTCTAACCTTGAGAGGGAAAGCCCTGGGGGGGGTATATAAATACATCAGCTGAAGATGATATAGAAGATAAGAGTTGGCTTGTTGCCTATCTAGTAGGAGCATGTGAAACAGGCCATATTCGATTCGGATTTGGCCTGAATCGGGGACAGAGATTCAATTTGTTGATCTGGATCACTGTGCTCGATTCAATTCGGCCAAGTGAGTTGGCAGGGGTCATCGCAGAGCCCTTGGCCTGGCTGTATGAGCATTCGTGGTCATCTGGCCAGGTGCTGGGGGATCGGAAACTAGCTAACGTGGTCCCCATTTTTAAGAAAGGGAGGAAGGGGAACCCAAGTAACTATAGGCCCGTAAGCTTCACCTTGGTCCTCAGGAAGATCTTGGAGAAAATCATCAGGGAGCACATCTGTGGGGGGCCAGCAAGGGAGATCATGCTCAGGGGCAACCAGCATGGGTTCATCAAAGGCAAGTCCTGCCTGACCAACCTGATTGCCTTTTATGACCAGGTAACTAAATCCTTGGATGATAGTGTCGCCATGGATGTAGTCTTTCTAGACTTTAAGAAGGCTGTTGACACTGTCTCTCACCCCATTCTCATTAATAAATTAAGTGACTGTGGCATTGATGCCTATACAGTTGGATGGGTAAAAAACTGGCTGATGGGGCGCACTCAGAGAGTAGTGGTGGACGGGTCGTACTTAACCGGGTGAGATGTGAGCAGCGGGGTCCTCCAGGGCTCAGTCCTCGGGCCCACACTGTTTATCATCTTCATCAGCAATTTGGACGAGGGGGTTGAAAGCACGCTGTCCAAGTTTGCTGATGACACTAAGATGTGGGGCAAGGTGGGCACACTTGACGGGAGAGAGGGCTGCAACTGGATTTAGACAGACTACAATAGAGGGCAGATGAAAATAGGATGGGGTCCAATGTAGATAAATGCAGGGTGCTGCACCTTGGGAGAAGGAATCCACAGCATACATACAGGCTGGGGGAGCTCCCCTCTTGAAAGCACAGAGACGGAGAGGGATCTTGGAGTCATTATTGACTCCAAGATGAACATGAGCCACCAACGCCAGACCGCAGCCAGCAAAGCCAACCGCACCTTGTTGTGCATCCAAAGATGCATCTCAGTCCAGTCCAGAGAGGTGATATTCCCCCTCTATGTGACATTGGTCTGGCCTCAATTGGAGTACTGTGTCCAGTACTGGGCGCTGCATTTTAGTAGGGATGTGGCCAGCCTGGAGAGAGTTCAGAGGAGGGCCACCCATTTGGTGAGAGGGCAGCAGGACAGGCCCTATAAGGAGAGACTAAGGGACCTGAACCTGTTCAGCCTCAGCAAGAAGAGGCTGAGGGGGGACCTGGTGGCTGCCTACAAACTCATCAGGGGAGATCATCAGCAAATAGGAAGAGCCCTATTCTCCCCAGCACCACCTGGGGTGATGAGGAACAATGGTAATAAGCTAATGGGGAATAGGTTTAGGTTAGAGATCAGGTAGCAATATTTTACAGTTAGGGTGGCCAGAATCTAGCACCAACTTCCTAGGGAAGTGGTCCTTGCCCCTACCTTGGGTAAATTCAAAAAGAGGTTAGATGATCGCCTGTCTGGGGTCTTGTGAACCCAGCATTCATTCCTGCCTGTGGCAGAGGGTCAGGCTAAATGGTCTGATCAGGTCCCTCATGACCCTAACTACTATGAAACTATGAATCTGAATCTGAAGATTCGGTACCGATTTGGAGGATCAGTGATTCAGCCACAGACACAGCTTTATATGTTTTTTCTACATACCTAAAGCCTTGTGAATTTTATGATGCTGGGGCAGATGGAGCATCTCACAGGAGCACGGGGCAGGGGGGTGTTGCTGGATTATTACATTGTCTACGCAGTACAAGACAGCACCATCCAGAGGTACCCAAGCAAGTCCTGTGCACTCGATCTCCAAAACCAGAAATAGCATGCCTGTACCTATAAAGCACCATAAGAACACAGCTACACTACTGGTGCTTCAGCAATTAGTGGGTGCTGACCCTTGCGGTCCTGCATTCTGTAGCTGCCCTGCTCACACTGCCCATGGGATGGCTCTGCTGTGATGTATAATCAGGACCATCCCAGATTACCCAAGATAATCCTCTTACTCCATTCTGCATGGGAAAAATATTGTATCCACACTTCAAGAGGGTTACAAGCCAATAGGAGAGAATAGAGATGAGCATGCAACAGACTGGGGTCTAGAAAACATAGCCTATGAATACTAAAATACTTTTTTTTTAATCTTGAAAAGAGAAAACAGTGGGTTCACACAAATGTAACATTTGAAATGTTTTAAACTATAACAGGGTTGAAGCATTTAGAAAAATGTTCAGCTTCAGATAGATATACAACCCCATGTCATGCCTCCCAGCTGCAGCACTTCAAAATCACCATGGTTTATGCAGGACTGTGCTCCCCAGCCAGGGGGAAGGAGAAGGGCCTGGGAGGATTTTGGTAGGCAGAGTGGACTGTTAATGCTACTCTTCAGTCCCCATCTCCTAGGGGTATAGCTCTGCTCCCTCACTGCTCAACCATGAAATCTCCTAATTCTGGTGAGGGTTATGGGGTCTTTGATCTTCCTGTTCCAGGGTCTCATGGTTTTGGTAGCACCACAGGCATGCAAAGTGCTGGAAGCAGCAAGGCGATAGGGGAAAACTGCATTTGAGAGGCTGAAGGACTGACCTATTCTATACACATAAGGTGAAACAAAATGATATAAAGTGGTACCTGCTCCCTCCTGGTACTTTTGTCATGGGTCAGACCATTTTTTACCTCCTGTATGCCAGCCTTTCAAAATGTTTCAAAGGCATTTCAAAGCCATTTGAAATGTTTCAAGTTATATCAATCCATCCCCCCCCCCCCAAGGGAAGACTTGATAACAGTCTTCAGATGTGTAAGAGGATGCTACAAAGAGGGAAATAGTAGTGTAAGAGTGATGTTGTAGCTGTGATGGCCCAGAAATTATGCAAGAGGCAAGGATTTCTTAGGGTAATATTTTTTACTAGACCAACTACATATAGGGATCTACTTCATTCATGATTTCACAATTTTTGTGGAAACTGAAAAACAGCAGTTTCTTTGATCATTGTGAAAACTGGCTTTCCCCACGATTTTGCACAGAATCACCAGGAAAACAAATGACTAAAAGGAAAATGCTGGCTCCTCAGTGGGAGCCAGCAACTGCTGTGGCCCAGCCTCATAGACTGCCAGAGGGGAGCAACCAAGGTGGCAGCTGGCTCCTCCTCCCTCCATCTCTGATTGGCTGAGAGAGCTTCTTTTTTGCAGCCCCATCACTCTCTCCCAATCAGGAGCAAGGGGCAGCCCTCTCCACCAATCAACAGTAAGGGGCAGGGCCACATAAAAGGTGGCCCTCTTGGTCAATCAGCAGAGAGGGGTGGGCTGCCAGGGCCCCTGAGCAAGTTAGCAGTGTGGAGGAGAGGGGGCTCGCTGCAAAAAAACTGTGTCGTTATTTACAGGTGCCTAGCTCTTGTTCCCGGTCAATTAGGGTTTTCTCATTACAGACGATACTCTTCCCTTTTCTTCACATCACTGTGTCCCCTTTCTGGTCTCCCCTGCCATGACTTGTTCTAATTAATTACTCAGAAGGCTCCTGATGAAACTAATAGCACTAACAAGACTATTGGTCATCTTCCCAGGACTCCTGCCTCCCCCTTACACCATCCTTATGCCAACCCGGTGTTCCAAGTAAACAAAATGAAATCAAACTCATGATAAGTCTTTGACAATTGCCCCGATGGTCAGGGTGATACCCTTTAGAATCAGTCCCTACTTCAATGATTAAATGAACTTATAGGGGAACATAAAGTATTCGGAACCACACATGTTCCTGCACTCACAATTGAAGATTTTCCTCGTGCTCTCCATCTGAGGGTTTTGCCCTCAGGCCCTCGTAGCCGGACATTCCTCCGGGCGTCCAGGCTTCCAGCAATCTCCTATAGATTTCACGCTGCAGTTGACTCTTCCCACACAGCTACCTTTCTTCAGTGGGCCAGCTTTCCCACCCTTGTTGGCTCTCTCTGTTGTGCCTGCACTGCTCAACAGACTGGCACTCTTCCATGTGCTGGGTTTTTAAGCTGTGCCAACTCCCTGGCATTCTGGCTTTCTCCAGTGCCGTGCCAGTTCTCCCCAGTGCTCTGGCTCTCTCTGGGGCTATGCAGGCTCTCCCCGGTGTTCCAGCTTTCCCTAGCACTGTGCTGGGCTTCTCTTGGCAAGTGCTGGCTCTCTCTGGTATGCCAGGCTTCTCCTGCTGAGTGCTAGCTTTTCTCCAGGGCCAGCGTGCAACTTCCAGTTACGCCAGAAAAGTCGAGCATTCACACATGCTTCTAAAGCTTGGCTGGGGCAGCATTGGGATTGACTGAAGCACCTCCAGTGCCACTGCATCTCCTCTTGAGGTAGGAGACTCTTTTGGCCCTTCCCAGGCCCACTACTCTTCTCTTGGGGCTCAAGACTGCCTCTCCAGTCTCCTCCTGTCCTGCCTTCTTTGGGATGTTGGGAGGCACTCTACTACGCTCCTACTCACCTGCCATGTCCTGATGTTATTTTTTTTTTAAAAGGTTGGGAGGCTACCTGTGCCTCAGAGAATCCAGCCCACAGCTAAGTTACTCTCTGTCCACTCTGCCAGGTTGCTTTTGGCTCTCTGGTTGCCCTTGGGCACCAAGCATCTTAAGGGCTGTGTTCGTGACCTCTGACTGCCCCCATAGCCATACCCATGCCTTGTAGACGTTACTGGTTATCATCTCAACAAAGCAGTTTGTCACAACTCAATGTTTGGCCCTTCAGGCATAAAAGCATTTGTAGGAGCTTCAGTCTTCCTGGCTTTGTCTCCTTTTATCCAGTTGGGTCCCAAGCCTACAATCCACTGTCTGAGGACCTCGACTTCCAGGCCTCAGCCCTGGTTACCTGTTCCATGCCCTTGGGCCTTGTCTCTCATCCTTCCCCCTTCTTGGGCTCCTGTTTCTTACTCTTGCTCACATCTCTTGTGCACACCCTTCTCAGGCTTCAGTTACCTACTTTTGGCTCTCCCAGTCTCAGGCCACCTCTATATTGTCCTGCCTGGCTCAGGCCCTTGCCCTCTAAGCTTCAGCCTGCCTGTCTTGTGCCCAGCCCTGGCAGGGCTCATAACTTCCCATGCCCTTTGATCCTCCTGTAACTCGTGCCCCTGTCCTTGGCAGGGCTCCAAAGCTTGGTGTATCCCTCAAGGTACCCCAGTGGCCTCCTCTTCACCCCTTGTAGCCACTCTGGGTAAACAAACATAAAGAAAAGACAAGCTGTCACTTTAATGAAAAACCTTTGCCCACTCTGGGTAACACATACTGAAGCAGCACTCCCATTGTTTCTCACCGTTCTGGCTTTGGAGGCAAAAGAGGGTCCTCAGGCTCTCTTTGGACAGCCCAGCTCCCTGCCAGCCACCTGCTGCCAGGTGTTTGCCTTAGCTACCCCTGCCACTGCCTTATCTGCAAGCTCATCCAAGTGTTTACCTTGAGCCACTCAATCCTCCCTGCTGCTGCTTAGTTTTATCTTGGCTGCTTGATCACTTATGCAGCAGGCAAATTGGCGGTCTCCCTCTTTTTGGGACAGAAGCTCTGGCTCCCTGTTACACAAGTGTTGTGTGGCTGTGATGTGCTGACAGATTAAGCATTTATTGCCAAGGCAAGGCTGTGCTTCACTTGATGGCTGTTGGGCAGGGGAGAGCTTGCTTCTGATAAACTGGGCCAGGTTAGGGGGCTGTTTGAAAGCCAAAAGAAGGGCTGGGAATATTTCTCTCGGGGTCTGATCTTTGTCCCGTATGGGTTTGGTGAAAGAGGGAAGAAACTGCTCTTCTTGTCTGGTGGGGTTAAAAGAAGTAACAGTAGCCTTTAAATTGCAGTAAGAGAAATTTAGGTGAGGTATTAGGTTGTCCCAAGTTTAAGACTGCTAAGCACTGGAATAGATTACTTAGAGAGCTTGTGGGATCTCCATTTCTGGAGTTTTTCTAACCAAGAGATTAGATAAACATCTGCAAAGAATGGCTTAGGGGGAGCTGGTTTTGCTTTGGGCCTGGGCCAGATGACCTCTGAGTGTCCCTTCTAGACCTAGTAGTATTTGAGTTGGACTAATAAAAGATATCTGATTTACCCAAAGAACCTTTTCTGCCCTTCTAGACCTATGCTTTTGTACAATGTATGACTTAATGTGTGTACTGCATGTCTAACACAGACTGATTAATTGCTTGTATTCAAAGCAGTTGTGCTAAGGTGGTTGTAAGTGGGTGAAGGATCATTTCCTCTTCTGGAAATTTCTTTCAGTTCTTTCCTGAACTGCTTTTCTTATTCTCAGATAAATCTCATCCACAATGAAAGTCCAGAAGACAGGTGAACAAATTAACATGAGCAAATATCTGAAGAGCATAAGCATCAAGAAGAATTAATTGGTTCAGTAGCCAGAGGTGAAATGATGAAATAGGCTGAACACCAGGGAAAGCTTTGTTGCATTGAAATGCAGTAGGCTATTGATTAATCCAAAGGAAGTAACAGAATACCACTAATTGAAATACACTGAATATATTAGAATAATTTGCTGTTCAAAAACTTCATTAACAGAGTTAAGATTCACCAATATTTCTGCAAAATTGACAAAGGTAGCACATGTTGTGAGGCTACTTCCTGAGAATTATTGCTACCTGCTTTTACCAGTTACCTGCTTTTATTTGAGCGCACACATTCCTTTTATTCAGGTAAAGTGAAGAGGGACATGCTTAATAACATTTTAATTTTCTAATTAATGCTATTTCCTGACTATAACTTCAAAATAAAAGTAAACATATAGACTTAAAAAAATAAAGCACCTGAAATGTCAACTCTTAGAACAGATTTGTAGTTAGGGCAACATTTCCAAGAGTCACTCCAAAATATAAACAGCAAGCAACAGATATACATACCATACACGGACAGAAAGTTGCTAAATTCCAGGGGGGGAAACAGAAGAAAATTAGAAACAAATTTTATAAATACCAGCCCAGGTTTAAATTGTAGAATGTACAACTCAAGCTGCAGAATATTTGTGGCTACTATTCCAGCTACAGATGCAGTTGGAAGTATGTCTTTTATTATTGTGGTTTTGAACACCAGATATAGTGTGTGTGTGTGTGTGTGTGTGTGTGTGTGTGTGTGTGTGTGTGTGTGTGTGTGTGTGTGTGTGTGTGTGT
>NW_017729025.1:111572713-111609077 GCF_001723915.1 Gavialis gangeticus | reverse complement strand
TGTGTGTGTGTGTGTGTGTGTGTGTGTGTGTGTGTATTAGTTAAAGAGCACACACACACACACACTATATAATAGTATATTGCTCATGTGCGTGTGTGTATATATCTATACAGATATATATACACATACATACATACATACACACACACACACACACACACACACACACACAGAAGCAATCTCATACCAAGATATCTTTGCATATTTGACTTTAACAGAGATTTTAATGCTCCCAGCCTTTTCTTTTAAGTATCAAGCCTCTGAATCATTAAATAGATCCTTAAAGAGAACACAAGACCTAACTGACAGTAGAAACACTCCATGTATTGGCAGAGAAACCTGGCTGTTCATAGTAAACAGCATTTGAAATCTGTCCACTGCATCAATAAATCCCAGTTTAATATAACAAGAAATGTTTACTGAATAGATCCTAATAGGCTTAATTATGCAGAGATTTGCTCTACATAAGACTGCAGCTGGGCTAGGAGAGAACTAACAGGTGTTAAACGTGTCTAGTATAATGAAGTGAAAGCTTTTCTTCCTGACCTCAGCTGACATTACATTAATACCCTGAAGCGGAAGGGCTTAGAGATTTATCATTTTTATCCCGTATGTAGTGTAATTACAAGAGCTATTTTTATTCATGTACGTCATCCATTTGTGAATCAGACCAAGATGTCGATTAAGATCTTCGGCACTGAAGATTCAATTCCTTTGCCATTTTTTCACACATTCAATCAATTACATTCTTCTATTTAATTACAAACAACTAGATGAGGCTTTTCAACACAGAGCAGCAGTACAGTATTAAAAATGTTTTGTAAGTCATTGCCTTCAGATGGAAATAATATGTAATGTGTTGATTTACATTAGTCAGCTAGTGGCAGTATTTTGTCTTTGAGTACATTACATAGATCATTTCATGGTATGAACATATCACAGGTTTGCTCAAGGCCTCAACCTTTATACAAGCTCTCCAACTACCTCCTGAAACCAGCCCTAGCCCCATCTTCTTAATAATGGCAGATGCCACAGTTCCTTTCACTGAGACACCCGGCCTTTGGGTTACAACACACAGTGGCGAGGCCACAGGAAAATTTCTTAGTAATTGCAGCAATGCGAACTGGCTTTTCCAAGCAAACCAGCATTTATTATTCATCTGGAATACTAGTAGAGTCAAGTCATATTTGAGAGGGAGTCTATATCAGCAAGAACAAGTGTCCCAACAAGGCATCTCCTTACGAATTTTGCAACTATCCCTCATAGTATGGATGGAGTATTATTCCATGTAGCTGTGATGGTCCAGGAAATTCAAGAGAAGCAAGGTGTGTTTTGGTGTTATTGGAATAACTGTATAACTTGGGAGACATGTTAGAGAAGGTTTTGGGCACAAAATTGCTTTTCCTCACACCTCTCCCTCTGCAGATGTGTGTTTACACAGCACACTGCAGTGGTGTGTGCTGTGTAGGCCCCTGAGCGTGCTTGGCTATCAGTAGCAGTGTGACGCATCTTCTAGAGTGCTCTGCTCATCCCAGGCTGACTGCTGGGTAGACATAGTGAATCTACTCTGAACAGCAGAAACAAAAACCTGAAACTGGAAGAGGCCTCCTGAGCCATCAAGTCAAGTCTCCTGTATTTACAGGCAATTGTTACCCAAATGAATCCTCAAACCTTCATGCACCAAAAGCATTTCATAATATGCCTCAGGTAAAAACCAGAGAGTTCATGGCACCACCACTGCAGCAGCAGGAAGTTGTTGTTTAATATCTGCTCAGGATATCCTAGGGAAAAAGACTACGCTTCATGTTAGAGAAAGGCACAAACTGTCATCACAATCCAAATTTGGTGATTGCCAGTTGTTTTTACCTTCCCTCTGTGAACGTTAATTCTTAAGGAAACAGTTTATGGCAAGGGTGGCCAACCTGCAACACATACCACAAGTGGCATGGGCTGGCTGTGTGCGGCATACAGCAGATCAAGGAGAGGACGGACAGGCAGCACAGTAGCAGATAGTGCAAGGAACAGAAAGCAGAGCAGCAGATTAAGCAGAAGGGGATCAGAGTGGCACTTGGAGAGGGTATAGAGCTAATCTGCAGCACTCCTGCCCAAAAGGTTGGCCCTCACTGGTCTGTGGTACTGACAAGTACAGGAAACCATCGCTATTTGTGGGTTCAGCATTCACGGTTTCAAATATTCGCAAATGCCAAACCCGCACCTTAAATACACTTACAGGAGCTCCTCGGGAGCTCTGTGCTTGCCGCCACCAGGCTCCTGTGATCGCCAGTGCAGCTGTGCTTCCCCCCACAGCCGCCGGGGACACTGCATTCATGACATTCATGAACGCAGTGCCATATTCGCGGATTTTGCCATTCACATGGATCTCAAGAACATATCCCCCACGAATGGCGAGGGTCGCCTGTAATTGACCAAATAAGTGCTTCATATTTAACTGCTGATAGTAACCACTAATATACTACTTATCATAAATTTTCCTCTACTGCTAATGCCATATATTATACCATAATCATGCAATAGGGCTTCTCACTTAACCCTGTTGTATATTAGTTTCCTCATCTCTAAAACAATAATACCAGCTTCCTGCCTCACAGGTGAGTTAGGAGTAATAATATTAACAGTGATATTAATATGTTAAGTACTATGTGGCAGGCGCTTAATAGAAAAACTATCAGCTGACTTTTCCTAATGGTCACTACATTTACAAAGCACAATCCAAGCAATATGACTTTAATCAATTTTTGAGCTATTGCCTGAGCTGACTCCATGATAGGAAGCCAAATAGAGGCTTCTTGTTCCTTTATCTGGCAGAAAACCCATCCAATTCAGAATACAAAAAGGAAAGATTCAATGTACAATTCAGGCAACAATACTCTCAGCCACTACCAATCTAAGCAAGCAATCCTTCAGTCTGCTGAAGTGCATATGTATGTCTCCCCAGTGATGGATAATGAGTATTCAAGTTATCCCTTCCCTGCTCTATGGCAGTCCAAGAGATTTTTTTTTTTTTTAGTGTTAAGCTGCAGGCAAGCTTTATGAAAACTATCTGCAGAAGTGGCTTGCATATAAAAAAGTGCCCATCCAGGCATTTTTATATCTTGACCACTTCTGTAAAGCAATCCTGTTTGCTTAGGATAAAAGCATGAATGTATGCAAGTGGACACTAAACATTACAAACATACTTTGTCCCTATTTACACAGTACACACAATTTTTGCACTTCATGGACTTGATTAAACATCAGGTCCTTTCACTTCTGACCAAATCATTTCCTTGGTTTCAGGCACTCACACAATGCAGTAGTGTAACTAGTGATGGGTGACTGGGGCATAAGCCACCAGCACCAAATTAATAGGGGCACCACAGATCTACCGTTACCACAAGCAAGGGGAATCTGTGGCACTTGGGCAGACTCTAGGCTTTGGCCTCAGGGAGCAGTGGTAGGAGTTGCTTGCAACCTGTGAGGCAGTTGGGAGCTTATGGGGGTCACAGCCCCAATTCCCTTTTCAGCCTCAGGTTCCCCCAACCCCAGTGGGAGATACCACAGCTGCAGGGGGTGATGCTACTGAATTCAGTGTTGCAAAACCCTGTGGCAACTGGAATCAGCAGCACTGAGCAACAGGAGTGGCTGCAAGAGGGACCTTGCATTAACCCCTTGGCTACTGGCCACATTGACAAGCCCGCCTGCAATGACATCTCCTAAAGTGGGCAACAGGGAGAAGCATGAGATTAGAGAGCAGACAGAGACTACTGGGACACAACACACATGTTGCCAAGGGCACAATTCTTACCCATTAAACCTCTGTGTCTACATCAGGAGGAAAAGGCTGAAGTTCCCACTTAGAATCTCCCTCCATTTCTGTTGCATCCTTTTTTGCCTTTGTGGGAAAAACAAGGGGTCTAGGGCCATAAAAATCTCAAGGACCACTGGAGGGACAGGGCCTCTAGAGCAAGGGTGGCCAAAATGCAGCCTGTGGGCTAGATGCGGCCTGCCAGGCCATTCTATCTGATCAGCGGGGCCCCTAAAAAGTTTAGAAAATTAATATTTATCTGTCCCACCATGAGGCCCTCGATGGCTTGCCAAAACTCAGTAAGCAGCCCTCCACCTGAAATAATTGCCCATCCCTGCTCTAGAGGGAACCTAATTACTTTCAAGGTGGCTTTAACAGAGTCCCACCTGCAGAAACTCCACTTGTCATGGCTACTGCCTTAACCAAGATGCCACAAAGGTATCAATAAGTTGAAAAGGACAAGACCATGAGATAGATGGGTTTACCACAGCCCTGCCCTCCTCTTAACTAGTGTTAACAGGATCTGACTGAAGAACCAAATCACAAGTCAGAAGGGATTTGTACACAAACACCCAGATCCCTTAACTGAGAAGGATCAAGTGGTTTTAATTAGGCGACCGAAAACAGTACTTACGTAGCCTCTTAAAAATCACACCTGAATATGAAATGCTTTAATCTGGAGTGCATTAGTTCTGTACAAAGGCACATCAACCCACCTCCTCCCAGCTGAAGTACTAGCCAGTGCTGTTGCACCACACCAGCTAGAAGGTTGATGAGGAGGAAGTTGGTGGCCCTTGTGCCATAATCCCCCTGAGGCTTCCAAGAATAGCTGAGTGACTAGCCAAAGCCTTATAGGTAATTTGACACCCCAGTTTCTGCTCAAGGCTTCCTGACACTGCAGAGCTGGTCAATTTCATGCATGCTGCAATGCTGCATTCCTAGTGGGAACAAAGAATGGATTTCTACCAACTTTTCACTCTCTAGCCTCTCACAGAACACCATTGTGAGGTATTGGCTCTGCTCCACGGTTTGCAGCAGTAATTGCTTACTTGGTCTTTTTCTCCATAGTCTTCCAGCACATCTGTGAGCTAGCATCCCAAAGAATAACAATCAAGGCTCCATGACCCTTGCACTCAAGGCATTCCCTCCAGCTCTGCTATATGCTCCACACATCTGAGAAAGTAGAAATAAAGGACTCCTTTATGGACAGCTTTGAGATTCCCTTGGGACCACTTGCAGACAGGGCAAGTCTGAACCAAGGAGACAAGCAGACAATCCTGGAGACCTGGAATACCAAACAGTGGTGGTAGAATTTCAGGAGAAGCAGAGCCACGTTCCTCAAGTCAGCCCCAATGCTCCAGGGCCAAGCTATCAGCCTGCATGTGGCCATGCCTAATGAGAAGCTGAAGACAACTGCCTTCTGGAACATAAGTAATTGGTACCTCCTGAATCTGGGGGGGCATCCACAGAAGCCACCAACAGCAGTGGCCTTGTTGGCGGGGGCACCAGCCCTGCCGACAGCATCAGTGTCAGCTGTCAGGGAGAGCACAGGCCCCGTCAGGGGGGGCACGTGCACCCCTGTGCACCCCCTACCAGTCACCTACGTTCTGGAAATTAGCAACCCACAACATTCTCCAGTCTGTCGTCAATTACTTTGGCACAGACAAGTCCACAGCTGGTTCACCCATCCACAAGGTGCTAGCACCACATTTCTTTTGCCTCTCCAACACACAAGAGATCAGTATCAGGTATGCCCATGAGCTTTTCAAACTGCATCCTGGTCATCAATAGAACCTATACTGTCATCCTGAGCCTAAAACACCTGTCAGCTCATTGCCTTGAACCTGGGGGCCTAGCCTACCTGGCACAGCCACTCTAAGCTAAGCAGACAGAACCCTCCACATGGGCCTAGTCACCAACTCACTTCCTGCCACTGGAGTGACTAGCCAGAGTCAGTAACCTTTCACTCCAATATAAATTCCTGACCCAGAAGGGGAAGTGTGTGGGCAGCAAGGCTCAACCAACACCTAGACTACGCCTCATGCCTCTGCTAGCTGTCTGATCCATCAGCTACCTTATTTGGCTTGCCCTTGGACTACATTTTTCCTGACCCTTCAGCTTCCTAACCCAGCCTCTTCCTCTGTCTGACTCCCAACCTGATCTCCTATCTACCCAACCCAGCTTGCCTTCTGACTCTGCACTCTGATAAACCTTCCAGTTTTCTGACACAGCTCTTCAGATTGACCTTCTGGCTTCCCAGCTTCCTAACACAGATTCTATGGATCCTTAATCCTGGTTTCTTTCACCTGACCTGGTGTGACAACACCATGGTTTAGAGTAAGTCAACCTCAAAGACTATTTCTCCATTGTGCTGCCCCAGGAGCTGATCAGCACTCCCAGACTTGAGAGCCCTGCTCAACTGATGTCTGGCCACACATGCAACTAAGGTGCTGTGAAACATAACCAGGAGTGACCAGGAACAACGGTCACAAGCTAGCAGAGGGTAGGTTTAGGTTAGACATCAGAAGGCGCTATTTCACGGTCAGGGCGGCTAGGGTCTGGAACCAACTTCCAAGGGAGGTGGTGCAGGCTCCTACCCTGGGGGTTTTTAAGAAGAGGTTAGATGAACACCTTGCTGGGGTCGTTTGACCCCAGTACTCTTTCCTGCCATGGCAGGGGGTCAGACTAGATGATCTTCTCAGGTCCCTTCTGACCCTAGAAACTATGAAACTATGAAAACCAGCTACAAAGTTATTACACATTTTGTGCAATAACGTTGTGGCTTATTCCTTGCTTTATCATGCCATTAAGTTCATTGTGTGATCAGGTTACTCATTAAGATGTGATTATAACTGGTGTTGTCACAAGACACTACAATATAAGAAACTGGCACATAGAGGGTATGTCATCTGAAGGGCAACCTGAATCCTGGTTGGTATGATGACCTCTTGTGTATGGCACTTTTGGGACCTTTGCCATGGTCGCACCTGCAAGCAGTCATCTCTGTCACAGAGCCTGGCTCCAACGGCTCTGCCTGAGTGGCCACTGGCTGCTCTCCTCACCCCAGATATAGAAAGGATCCATGACCTCCCCTTGCCTCCAGCTGGTAGAGTATTTCACAGATACAATTAGTCTGGGTGTAGGTTGTTCATGTCGCGAGTGAGCAGATGTTCAAAACTATTTGCAACACACTGGAGAAGACAAGTTTCTGGGGTGGTAGCCAGAAAACACTGGCTGCATCATGCCTTATCAAGCTTCAAAGAAAAGAAAAAAGCAAGGGCACATGCAAGACAAAACCTATGAGACCAGGACATTCAAGGTGACAGCAAGTCACGAATAAGCCACACTGGTTTCCTCGTAGACAGGAAGCATAAACTGTGGAGTGCTGATGGACAGACAGAACAAACCCATTCCATACTCTGATGAGGAGAACTGCTGTAACCAGAAGAGCTTCAAAGTCACACACTTCAAAGTCTTTTTTTTATGATTTAAGCTAATTTATAGTTTCAGTGCTGTCCACTGTCTGTACCTGTAAGTACTTTTAAAGGTGCTATAAAAAAAATGAAGTGCTACAAATATTTAGTCAATACATATATCTGGGTTCCCTTAAAAGACGGACAATAACTTTGTGCCCTCAATGAATATTAGAATTTTCATCCTTTTAATGCTACATTTTTAAGCTTATCCTGAAAATGGTTGTTAACATCACATGCTATTTCCTTCCACTTAATGTAAAGTGCTCATTAGTGTTTTTTAACAATTCCCATTACTTATGGAGTTTATTAGGATTATCTCCCAAAGGCCAAATTCTGCAGACCCATGGAGTTTCTCTTTCTCCCATAGAAGTTTTGCATGAATAATTAATACAAGACTGATTCCTATAGCATTTTCTGGTTCTGCTTAATCCTGCTCTGTGAGATCTTAATCCTCAATGACACTGCAGATAAAACAACAAGCACCAGAGAAAGTAGCAGCATTAAGACCACGTGAAGAAACCAGCTGGCACAACCTACCATAGCTGCAGCCAGCCAGGCTAGAAAAATCTAGCCAAAGAGGTTTCATCTAGGTCCAGGAGTGCCAGGCATATTGGTTTATCTTATAGTTGGAGGGAAACCAGCTGCTAAAGTGACACTGCTTATAACTTTCAACTCATTTCTCTAAGATTTAGTGAGAAAGGTCCCAGGTAACACTTTAAAGCAACAGAGGCTATAGTGGTTTATTTTATTAACAGCAATGAAAACAAAAATAAAAGAATAAAACAAAATGCTCCTTCAAATATAAAGCTTATAGACATAAAACTTCTAGTATTGTTAAGCCCCAATTCTGAATCAGGCATAATTACAAAAATCCATATAGGATTCAGAAAAATACAGATTCTTAGATATGGGACTTGTCACTTGTGACAAATGTTGACAGCAAACAGTGTAAAAAGAAAATGCCCAAACTGTATTTACAAATGTATATGATGTAATAATTGATAAACTGCTTGTTAGTAAACAGCAGATTATGCAGTTATACTACATTCCAAAGGGTATTATCTAATCAGAGTTATTATGTGTAAAATTAAACTGAAAGACAGGTTATCTGAAAAATAAAGTCAGTTTCATTGCAGAAGTATATGCACTCAGTCACCAGAATTTCCTGGTATCTGTATGTTAATATAAAATGCACAAGAGCACCTGATTCAACCCAATAGGGTTACCTAAGCCCAACTGCAAATTTCATTCATAGCAGAAATTATCAACAGTAGAAACTCATTGTGAAAGGACATTTATACATTTTTTTGCAATTATTTGTTATCTATTGCTGCTGAGTTGTAAATGCTTGTATAAAAACAAGTCTCCCCACACCACATTTGTAATATGGTCATAAATAGGCAATAGTGATAAAATGTACCATATGATTACCTCAAACTATCAAGCTCTTTGTACTTTGGAAAAAAATGAACAATACCCAAGGCCCTCTTCTGTTCCCCAAAGTTCCCAACGCAAAAAGATTCCTATATTTTCATCAGATGAAAATCAGAACTGGCACCAACATTCATGCTAGCTGTCCTGCTCAGCAGCAGAAAAATTCACTTATTTACAAAATTTCAATCTTTTCTTATGTAGCAATTCCAAAGAGTTCAACTTCTGTGCCCAAGAGTTTTTTGTTAAGTCTTATCAGGTATGACGAGGACAACATACAGAAGGGGCAGGCATATCCAAGGCTCTGCGTCTGTCTTCATAGTCATCAGTGTCTGTCGAATCCTCGTCTTCATCCATAGCATATTCATTATGATTGGTTTCCTATGAACAAAACACATACATGTTTTTAATTCTGTCCTTTCCTAACTTGCTGTGATTGAGTGCTAACAACTTAACTGTCTCAAAACAATTATGGAATCTTACATCTCATTTATAATCATATAAAAAGCCACTAATCACAGATACAGATTGATTATTATAAATAACAACTCAATACTGTTAAGAACAAACCTGGCTTTACATGAGACACTGAATTTACATAATTCAATCATATTTCTATACTGTTTCACCTTTCAGGCAAATTGATCCAGAACCCGATCGTGAATTTGAAATCAATTTTTTTTCATAATCACAAGTAGATAAGAGCAAAAATGTAAACCACTAATACCTTTTCTTGAGCAAACACTCTAAAAATCAGAGCATCACTCAACTATAGTATTCAAAGCCCACTGTAGAGCATTAGATGCAGAGCAGTAAAATTACTACCAAATCAAACAGCTAATGCAAGAGATTTCTATACCTTGTAAAAAAGTCACAGCTTTATTAAAATGTAAACAAACTAAATAAAAAAAATTAGATCACGTTAGAAGCGTGACCTCTGCTGGCTTTCTATTTACTACTGCTAAAACAAAGCACGGTTCATTTCCCAAATCTTTAAAAACTTTAATTCATTCCTAGTGACATCACTTTCAAAAGACTGCCAATGGAGGGGACAAAAATTTAAAATGAATTTTCACTCTGGGAAAACAGTGACTCGCCAGAGAACAAAACCCCAATACAAAGCACTACCCTGCCTTGTGGATGCCAGTATGATGAAGTTTCATTTCCCTTTTGCAGAACCTCTGAAATCTGTGTTTCATAGTTTCAAGGGTCAGAAGGGACCTGAGAAGATCATCTAATCCAACCCCCTGCCATGGCAGGAAAGAGTACTGGGGTTAAACGACCCCAGCAAGGTGTTCATCTAACCTCTTCTTAAAAACCCCCAGGGTAGGAGCCTGCACCACCTCCCTTGGAAGTTGGTTCCAGACCCTAGCCGCCCTGACCGTGAAATAGCGCCTTCTGATGTCTAACCTAAACCTACCCTCTGCTAGCTTGTGACCGTTGTTCCTGGTCACTCCTGGCTGTGCTCGGGGGAACAGTGACTCCCCCAATGCCTTCTGATCCCCCCTGACCAGTTTGTAACAGGCCACAAGATCCCCCCTCAGCCTTCTCTTGTGGAGGCTGAACAGGTTCAGGTCCCGTAGTCTCTCCTCATAGGGCCTGCCCTGCAGTCCCCTGATCATGCGAGTGGCCCTCCTCTGGACCCTCTCCATGTTGTCCACATCCCTCTTGAAGTGCGGCACCCAGAACTGGACGCAGTACTCCAACTGTGGCCTGACCAGTGCCGCATAAAGGGGGAGGATCACCTCTCTGGACCTGCTCGAGATGCATCTGTGGATGCATGACAAGGTACGGTTGGCCTTCCTAACTGCCTCCCCACACTGCCGACCCATGTTCATCTTGGAGTCAATGATGACTCCAAGATCCTTTTCCGCCTCCGTGCTGACAAGAGGGGAGTTCCCTAACCTGTAGGTACGGTGCCGGTTGTTCCTCCCCAGGTGCATCACCTTGCACTTGTCTGTGTTGAAACCTATCCTATTCTTATCTGCCCACCCTTGTAACCTGTCCAGGTCCGATTGTAGCCTGTGTTCTTCCTGTTTATTTGCGAGAACAGTGGTGCTCAACTTTTTTGCCCCAGGAACCAGATGAATTGAGCAGAGTCAGATCAGACACTGCATGCCAGGATCAGGGCCCTGCGCCACCAGTGCACAGGATCACAGCCCATGGGGGTCCCCACAGGCTGGATGACATGGCTCTGGGGGCCAGAAGTTGAGATCCTCTGGATTAAAACAGTGTGTTACTCTCTGTTTTGCAGGGCTCCTTAGAGTGGTTTTTTTTTTTTTGGTCACACAGCTCAACAATTAAGCCAACAAGATCTCCAAGTTCCTTCTGAACTACCTGTAAATGGAGCCATTTCCAGCTTTGTAACTCAACAGCTGTTAAAATGTAGATGCACAACAACTGCCAAAGTCCACCAGCTATTTCCAAAACTTACAATTAGACAATCATTCACAGGAATAGCCTTTCACTTAAAGTATTAGGCTTACTGCATGTGTCACCAGGTAGAATTCCATTGTCTGTGTTATTCAAGGACAAAAGGTCAAAAACAACTCTCAGTTCACCAGTTAAAATGTCTGTTAACTAAAATTCTCTTACAATGAGCAAACAAGAATGCCACTCCAATTTAGAAGGCAAACCACAACATGGTTGCACAGAAAGAAAAAACTCCAACATTAATTTGGATATATAAAATGTGTGTTCACTAAAAGCTCTAATCACCATTACACTGGTTACAAAGGCAAAGAAAATAAAACCAACTCCCCTCTCTTGAAAGTGTAGTTCTGCCACAACCTCAATAAAAATATCTCTTAAACTAGGGACAGACATTCAAAAAGCCGGAGCCCGAATTGATTCACTCTTTGCAAGTTAGTCTAAGCCGCACAGCTTAAACTAATTAATAACTGGACAGACATTATCTGTTAAATCGGAAATGCAGGTATGTGCCTGCAGTGGCTCAAGCCAGAAGCCAGGGGGTGCTAGAGCATTCCTGCCTGCCACTGCCAAAGGGGAGGGAAGAGAGACGCTCTCCAAGTCTCTCACCCTTCCCTGCTGGAGCAGGGGGGATGTGGCTAAGCACCAGCAGGGGCTAGCAGGACTCACAGGATGCCAGCCACCAGCCTGAGAGATGGGGAGCGAGAAGCTGCTGCCAGACTGAGTGGGAATGGGAAAAAAGTCCTCTCTCTGAAGCAAGCATGTACTGAACACAGCAATTTGCAAAGCATACAACAGGGAACTACTACTTATCTATGCCTAAGCTAAGATACAGCTCAGTAACACAGCATACACAACTTGCTCTAACTTAAAAGGTAAAGCAGGAAGACAAGAGAAAGCCTTTCATAAGTCTTAGTAATCCTGACGGCAGAGTGTCTCCTTACAGCCAGGCATTCAGTAAGATTTTGTTTAAGTTTTACAGGTTCTGCTTTATAATGTAAATGTAGCTCTCTGCATTCTTTGGTGGGCAACTTCCAACCAGAAGCTGTCTGCAACTTCCCTTAACTCCACCTTCAGCACATGTGTGATGATTGTCAGGTCTTTGCCAACACTTCCCAACTCTCAGTCTGGTCCTGCAGGTCTTAACTCTGGGCTCACAGGTGCAGGTCTTGGATCTACACACAGAGGACTAGCTTGCCTCTCTTCCACACTCCAGTGGAATTAATCCCCTCCAACCCTCCAAGGTACAGCTGGGGCTCGCAAACCCCAGCTGTGGTCCACAGGGCTTGCCAGCCAGGGAGGGGGAGGAGACAGGATGGAGGGAGGAATTTATCTCAGGGGCCATGGCAGGCCAGCACCTGACCACACCCCACCTGTTCTGGCTAGAGAGGAAAGGGGAGGGGCCAGCCCAGCTCTCTTGGAGCAGAGCCCAGCCCAGAGAGCATGCCGGGATGCTAGGAGTCTCTGATTTAAATTAGACCAGGCAAGGGGTCTGGAACAGACACTGCTTAACTGATTTGGCTCAAACCGATTTAAGTCTGATACTACATTCAACCATGTTTATCTCAAACCAGTTTTGGCCATTTTCAAACTGGTTTATGTGCAATGAATGATTGTTGTTACAGGTTTAAACCAGTTTCTGATCACTTAACCCGGTTTGTGTGTAATGTCTGTCTCTAGCCTTAAAAACTATGCTCTGATGCCTGTAATCCCTTAGCTATGTTTAACTGTCTACTACTTGCAAATACAGTAATAAGGCATTTGGAAAGAGACAATTCCTTCAAACTGGACAGTCCAATACTGCTTACATCTTTACAGATCAGAAGATTTTTAATACATTTGGGAGGCAATATAGATAACAGAATGCTTCTGATATGTACTGCCACTAAGAAGTATACACAGCTTCTGTTACTAATACTATTACTGCATTTAGTATTCTAATCCAAGTGGCCTATGCACAGTTCCCTAGGGAGCACACTGTTAAAATGCTGATATCATCTCAAGACTGATTACTGCTGATAGTTAAACATTAAAATCTGGTGAATTCTACTGAATTGCACTACTCTATTTACTCGGCTTCAAGATCATCCCAAAAGTTCAAAGGAATTCATACTGGTAAAAAGAGGAATTCTCCTTCCTAACCCCAGAGTTGTTGGTATAGTTCCAGATTTTGCAACAATTCTTATCCTTCAAGCCCGCCTGTTACAGAATTTAGTAGTAATATTAAGAAACAAGTTAAAAAACAAAAAAAAAAGAAGCATCATCATTGCAGAGTCTGTTGGACCTTGTCAATAGGTATGGAAGTTATGTTACCCATGAAATCTAACATTGATCTTATTTTCTACAAAAATAAAAGGTTAGAAGGAAAATCTGAAACAGCATAAACTGCATCTCTGCTTACCAAGCGTGCTGTAGACACCTTGAATGTTGGGCATACCATATGAAACCTGGGAATGGTGACATTGAAAAACTTGTCCTTATAGTAGAGACAGTGGAAGGTATAGTAGCCTTCCATGTATCCTGAAGTAGTGGAGAAGGTAGTACAGCTGGTATATTCATATACATGACCAGGGCTGATTATTGGAAACTCTCCTGTTAGTACAAAGTTAATAAAGAACAATTGGAGTTTTGAAGGAAAGTGTATAAAACATATTCCCCTCTTATAACAATTGTTTTCTAAGAAAAGTTCTACAGCTAGAGTCCTCTACAACACAGAGCTAGTAATGAATGATTTGGAGTGCTTTAATTGTATCATGTGAAGAAAATGTAACTTGATAGAAAAGTTCTACATTTGTTACCTGAAAATTCTCTTTTCTCATGTAAGTTTCAGTCACATTAATTTATTAAACACACACACATTTCAATAAGCATCTTACTCCCTGAGAAGCAATCACTACAGTAAGTTTATAGAACAAGTACAAACCATGACCATGTTGTAGATTGTTTTGATGGAAAACATTTAGTCAACAACTTGAAAGTAAAAAAAAATTACAAATTAACTTCATTTTCACAGAGATAATTTTGTTTTAATTTTTACTTACCATATTTACTTGATTTCAAGGTGAGTGGCCACCTCTCCACCCCCCGTCCCACTATTTAACATGGGTTGGGGGATAAGACCCTTGTCCTGGAATTGAGTATGAGACAGCAGGGAGGCAAGCTACTGTGGCTCCGGCTCCAGCACCAAACTTGGGCTGAAGCCACAGCTTCTGTCTGACCCCTACTGCTCCTCCTCTGCAGCCTCAGACCCCTACTACACCTAGGCTATCACCCTGTGCCACATCTCCCCACTCCCCCACCCCCGCACCAATGCTTACTTTTGCTTTGGTATTGACACGCTCTGTCCCTGCTGCAGCCAACTCCATGTCACTGCTACAGGGCTGGGCTTGGCCCATGCTCAATGATTCAGCAGGGCTGGAGCTTGCCAGCATAAGAACAAAATAAGGAGGAGGTGAAGGGACAGGTGGTGGGGGAGGCAGTATTGGGGCAGGTGGAGGGAGCATTGTGGGGCAAGTGGTAGGGAGTAGGTGGTGGGACAGGCAGGCAGTTGCCACTCTGATGCCTGTAGGTCCCCCCTCTCCCTTCCTTACTCTCCTTTGTGCCTGCCCCAACAACAGCCTTGGGTCTCAGCCTCACCTTCCCCCTGCAGTACTGGGGGAATGAATTAAATATCAATAAATTAGATTCTATACATGGAAAAATTATAACATTTATAATTTTTCCATGTATAAAATCTAATGGGGGGGGGGAGGAAATCTCAAATTCGGGATCATCTTTGAATTTAGAAAATACAGTATGTGCATGTGACACTACAAAATGTAACAGAATCAACATTGGGACATGGCTTATTGCCATCTTCTGATTGTCAGAATCAACCAATGTCACTAGCAAGAATGGATGAGCACAATTCGCACACAAAACAGTGAAAAACCTTTTTATGCCAAAATGCTGAAATGGAATTTAATTTGGAGTTACATACCGACTACTCCAGGACCCTGAACTTCTTCCACATCACCTTTGGCATTTGTTATTCTCCAGTACCGACTGTCCAACTGACAAGCTTTTTCAGGAAGAGCATCTTTGGACATTTCAATTCTATGAATCAAATTAAATATTTTATGTTTAGAGATTATTTCCATGCCTACAAAACAATCATATAAATGTTGAACACTACTCTGCTTAGAGAAAGGTGCACAGACTAAACTAGCCCTGGTATACAAATTTGATCAGACACATTCCCTCCATTTCATTATTATTCTTCCTTACCAGTTTCCCTTACAGGAGTATTGCAAGGGCATAGGCTGAGGACACATTTGCAGTTGGTGCATGCTCTACCTAGATGAAATGAATAGTAAAGAAAGAAAGAAAAGGCAGCCTCTGGCTTCTTTACTATTCATTCCATCCAGGAAGAGCACATACCAACTGCAGATGTTTCCTCAGCCTGAAAAAGGGTATTTATACCCAAAAGCTTGCAAAGAAGAATTTTTCCAACTATCTGAGTTGGTCTAATAAAAGATATCAGATTTACCCAAAGAACTTTGTCTGCCTATGTCCTTAGGCCAATGGAGTATTGTCTGCCAGGAGTATTGCAAGGAATTCCATTTGCTATATATTGTTTTGGGGAAGTTTCTTCTCAGTAATAAACATAGGTTTAGGAAACGAACACCAACCCATGGTTTGGCATGGTCATCAATAACCATTTTAACATTACATTAAAATTAGAGTATTGCATGCTGCGTTCCAAACTCCTTATAGACTATGCTTCACTATACTACTGAGCACACACTTGCAGTGATCTGGGAGCTCCACCCTTACATAAGATTCTTCCTGTCATCAAAAGAAGGTAACTCATTTACTATCCTCACCTGATTCTGTAAGTAAAGAAGTAATGAGGTGGATGTACGGAACTGAGCTCAGGTAGAAAAGATGTGGAAACAGAAACAGTAATATCTCCTGTTGTAGCTACACATTCCTTATCGTGAACGTACCTGTGAAAGAGTTTCAAATCTCACCAAATTCCATGGGATCAATACAAACAAACAAAAACTACTCAATTTTCATAATAGATACATGTCAAGTTTCTAGCTATTTTTGTGAGGTTAAAAGGACATTAAAAAAAAATCTCTACATGTGCCAGTAAAAGAAAACAAATAAACCCTATTTATGCAGCATATTTACAGTTTATATTTTTCTTCATCCAGAATAACTCTAGTCAACTCTCCTTTGGTGTATATATTAGTCAATGGTGCAAAGCTTGTGTTAAAATAGAGGGATATGTTTACATACAAAAAAAGCCCAATTTGGTCAACTTCAAAACAAAAACAGGTATATCTTTATGCAGTAAACATTTCAGAAACCCTACATTTATGTCTGAGAACATTCCTTTAGTCCCAAATGGGGCAGTTTATATGCAACTGTAACAAAAGTATAAGAATTGACAACTGCACTTCTAAGTTTGAGGATAAACCTCTCTCCAAATTCAGCTTCCTCAGAAGTGTTGTGTTCAATGCAACATTAGTATTAACAGGGACAGACCAGCTCACTGGAAGAACTGCAACTGTAAATACCATTTTTGTTTACAATCAGTAAACTGCAACTGTATCTCAGTCATACTAGTAAGTAGTAGCCCTGTTATTTTGCACTTCAAGTTTCAAGACAAGAAATGGATTAGGGTGGATAATAATAAAATCCCTTCGATCTGATCTACTGGTTTCAAGTCTTCTTGTGACAATGCAGGATTACTTTAACTCTCAAATTTTGCAACTCCCACCTCCTATTTCATACATCCCTCCCATATGCCACCCACCAACCTCATGCCATGAACCACCACACCCAACTGTTTTTAAAAACGTTAATTCTAAGGAAATTAACATCTGCACCTGGTAATAATGCTGTACTATAGATCAAAGTCACACTACCTGAAAATCTGGTCCCTGATGATAGGATAGCCACCTGTTACAACTTTGTTTACGTAAGAAGTGAACCATTCCAAGTAAGAAGTACCTAAATGCCAAAAGGAAAAATTTTCACAAGGACAGGTAAGCTTACAACTGAGCCAGAAAACATAACAAACAACAGCGAAGCTTGTATATCTCTATAATAGATTCCCAAATCTTCTTGGTGAGTCAGTTATTCCATATTCTAATCTGTTCAGCTATTTGCAGACAGACAACCTTTGCTGGGAGATGAATTGCTCAATTATCTCCACGTTACTGTGTTAATATTAAAGATGAGATGATCCTTGACCTGAAGGCTGCACAATATCTAGCTGTACTATGAAACATCTAGCACAATTCTCATGTTGTCAGTCTCCAGCTTGTTTTCAGATAGCTGCTAGTAGGGGATATTGTTTTTCACAATTAAGATGATTACTATACATGCTTCCTAAGCACTTTGCACCACTGCTAATCTAATACTCTACCTGCTCAAAGCGATGGTCTACTATTGGGTTTGATTTACAGAATTGGTGTGGGCACATGGTATTTTAGGAAATCTACTCTCAATTTTGTTTAAGCTTTAAAACCCTACTAATTCACAAAAACAAAGCTCCACAGTAGAAGAGATGTAGTAATATGCACACCTGTCGCCCAATAGAGAACTTGGTTTTTAACAAATCTGCAAGCCAGCTGTTTTGAAAGAAGTTGATTTTTCTAGTGGTAAATATAACAAAAAATGGGGCCTGTTATAGATTAAGGTTGACAGAGCTGAAGGAGTCCTTTAATTAAAGAAATTTTTCAAAACAATTCTATTTTACCCTGTATGGAAATGACCTCCCTTGGCCAGTTCAAATATAATCAGTTCAAGCAACATACTATGGATTTCCATTAGTGGATAATACATAGCTCTTTATATCTGGGGGGGGGTTATTTTTAAAATTAACGATTTCATATTATTCCACTTGTGCCAAACTCCCCAGGTTTGGCACAAGTGGCAATGATAGCACCATCTATTCATCTCATTAAGCTCATATAGCTTACCAGAGGCAAAAACCCACCATTTGTACTATCCTTCCTTCTTTGGGGTCGCCATGTTATCTAGAAATCTCATAAAATTACCCTCCTTTTGCCTTCTGTCATCAACCCAACTACACTTAAAAATTCTATCTTTGCCTTGAATGGGTAGGTAACCGGAGGGCATATGTTGCACTAATTCACTCTGCTATTTAAAACAAGTGTTATATAGAAATATTTTTCTCACATTAAACTTTAATTTTCGTAGGCAAATGAGTGTGCCGTATGACTACAATGCCACATTGGTCCACAATTAAAAATTAGCGCCCACAAAGACTGTGGCAAGTAGAACTCACTCACTGCACAGTCACCAATTCTAAAATAGTGCTTCTCTATCAAGATGAAATCTAAAAATGAAAAAACACCCACATTATTTTAATTTTCTAAAAGTTCCTTTCATCTAAAAGTCCTAACACACAATATATTCAGAATCAAGGTAGATGACAGACTACTTCACTCAGCACTGCAAGTGCAGCAAGCTCTGGAGTGGAATGAAAGATGTGCTTGCAAATACATAGTGAATAAAAATTAAAATCTGAGAAAACACTAGGGTACAAACAGATAAAAATAAGCTAGGAAATGAACTTAAATTATATTAGCTACTGTACAGTAACTGCGAAAATAAGGCTTCCCTCGTTTTACCTCTTATTTAAGCCAGGAAAAACAGCAGTACAGTGCTGTCCAAAATGGTTACTGATCACTGGCATTATATTAGGATAGCACACTTCTCAGGATGCAGTTAAGGCACATTTATCATTAGTTTCCCAAATTATCACACTGCTTTCACTTAATGAAAAAGTGATTCATCTAGCTTATCTTGCTGTTACTCTCCTGGCAGATGGTACACCATGATGATCATAAAGCATTACACAGTCAAAAGATGGTTTTGCAATATTTCCTTCCCCATTGTTTATACTCTGTATACTGCAGTTAGAATCAACCTGAGAAAGCCAGGAAGACCTCTCTTTACAGGACTGATCAAACATATTTCATTGTTAAGTGACAGGATATACTGAATTTCCCAACACAGCTGCAAATGCTAGCTGGAAGTTCACATCAGGAAAGATGCCATGTTGATTGTCTGTGTTTGACGACTTCCCTGACAGTCACCTTAATGTCTGATGCTCATCTTGTCAGACGGCCCAGTGTGTTGAATGGTTCAGAGCAAGATGTATGGAAAGACAAGTTTTAATACAGAAGACTTGTGCATCTCAGTTTTGATCAGTAATAAGAATACATGGACAAGATGGAGTGCTTATTCTGCTCAGGTCACAAAGTTGTAAACATATGCCACCCAGACTGTAACAGGTATCCGTTATTTACTAATATTTGCAATTTAAGAGTGTGAATTTATTGAATACTTTAAACAAAGTTTTCTTGGCAATGGTATTTTGCTCCAAAGCACCCTTACCTGTAATGAACATATCAATGGCAGATGGATTACGAGCCATTTGATCCTAGAAAAGGAAAATAAGTACATATATTAGACCCTTAAGACAAAAATCAATACCCAAAATATACCGTACTGAACAAGTTCTTTATATTCCAGAGACTCATACCTGGCTTTCTCATTTAAATATTCAAATGGAACACTGAGAGATATTGAAAGCAGTGTCTTAAACAATTAGTTCAGCCTCCATCATTGGCATTCCAATGATATGTTACCATTTAAAAATTAAGCTCTGTTCTTCATTTAAAAAATATTTTAAATCAGTTTTAGGATAATAATCTGAAGATTAAAAAATAATCAAGTGGAATTAAACTTCCTTCTTATTAAATCTCCACATGAACAAAACTATTAAATAATTTTCCCAGTCCTCAAAATACATTTTCCAAGCAAAGTGTAGGTTAGCGTTAGTGTAAATTTTCAAAAAGAGAATAGCATGCTTCCAAACCTCCCACCAGTGCCACATGCCTAGAACTCACACTGCTACATTCCAGAAAATTAACCACAAAACTCCACCAGGTTAAGGATCAATAATAGGCTGGCAAAGGAAAACTCTGAGCTCTTTACATCTTGCTTTCAGCATTTGCTGTGAATCCCATTAGTAATTAGTTATGCTAGCAGTTTTAAAGACTTTAAGGGGATTTAGCTTAATTCTAGTCCAAAATTATGACCTAAACCTATGATTATTATCTGTTCTACCTTACTACTGCAGACATCTGAAAACTACAATAGCAAATATGTGCTGTAATAGTTTAGCATAATGAGATCAAGAATAGTTTTGAACTTGAAGCTTCAAAAATAATGGCATTTGAACTCAAGACTTAATCTTGCTGTATTACTTTACTTAACTGAAGTTTTAATTAAATATGCAACTTGACCAATAAGGAAGTTTAAAGAAGTTTGCTTGTATTTAAGAGAGAAGATAAACATATTCACATTCATGTG
The DNA here is from genome assembly GCF_001723915.1 of Gavialis gangeticus. Lineage (NCBI taxonomy): Eukaryota > Metazoa > Chordata > Crocodylia > Gavialidae > Gavialis > Gavialis gangeticus. Next base: position 111,588,533 of record NW_017729025.1, on the reverse strand, counting down.
GTTCCACATTTATTTGCCACTTTACAAAAGGCAGATTTTGGACTGCCAATACTATAAATGCAACCTGGAACTGTGAAATTAGCTTGAGTTCAATTGGGCACCACTGAGGGTAAATCGACATGTCACCCTGTGATGACATGGTGATGCATGATGTCGCCATATGGCGAGCTATGGCAACGTAGTGATCACACAGGTCTACACGTGATCGGCAGCCACATCACCATAGTGGTGCACTCGGTGTGCCACGTACATGGAGTTTTGTAAGTACTAAAGAATAGCACCATAGCAGCTTCACTACATGGCAACGTGTGGACACATCCTGATAGTATAAAGTCTACAAACATAAATTTAATAAATAATTCTGTTGATGACTAGGAAGCAGTACTGGTTCAGTGACATGAGCAAAAGTAGCAAAAACTATTTTTCAGTTCTTAAAATAAAAAGGACACTGATGGTAGAAAAGTCAACTAGAGTGACAGTAACTAAAATGTTTTACTCTATACTAGGGCTGTGCAAAATTTCACCAAGTGTTTAGTTTCAAAGCTGTTGTGATGCATTTCAAACTCGAAATAGTGAAATCAAAACAAAACAAAAGCCTTCAAAACAGCTTCAGAATGAAAGAAGGGCACTCAAAACATTTAGAAAGTTTCAAAGCCAGGCTTACTTGGCTTCAGCACTGGTCCCAGCCAGCAGCGGCAACCTCCTGTCATCTGGCATGCAGATTCAGAGGCCACACCCCCGGAGAGAAGTCTGGCACAACCCCACAACCCTCCTGGGGTGCGGGCCCCCAGATCTGCACGCGAAATGACAGCATGCTGTCTCTGCTGGCTGGGGCCAGTGGCAGCAGCAGTCTTCCCAGAGCATGGCACAAACTGTACCCAGCGCCAGTCCAAGCCAGCAGCAGCAGCAGCCTCCTGTTACCCGGCATGCAGGTTGGGGGCCCACCCACACCCCCAGGAGGGCTGCAGGGCTGTGCCAGACTCTCACCAGGGGTGCGGGCCCTCGATTGGCACACCAGATGACAGGAGGCTGCTGCTGCTGCCTGAGACTGGCACTGGGCATGGGCTGCGCCAAGCGCCTTGAACATTGGTACTGCCACTGGCCCCAAGCAGCAATGGCAGCCTCCTGTTATCCAGTGCACAGATCGGGGGGCCACAATCCAGGAGTCTGGCACAGCCCCACAGCACAGAGGCGGTGGTGAAGCAGCCCCACCACAGGCTAGCATGGCGTGGATTCCAGTCAGTGGCCGCACCAAACACTGCCCAGCGGGGGCAAGTGGGGTCTTCCCAGCGCTTGGCGCAGGCTGCACCGAGCACCGGTCCGAGGCAGCAGCAGCAGCCTCCTGTCATCCGGCACACAGATCAGGCGCTTACTCGCACCCTGGGAGGGCTGCGGGGCTGTGCCAGACTCCTTCCAGGGCCTAGTCCCAGCTACTGCTTCTGGCTGGGACTAGCGCTGAGCACAGCCCGTGCCAAGCGCTGGGAAGATTGGTGCTGCTGCTGGCCCCAGCCAGCAGCGACAGCAACAGCATGCTGTCATCCTTCGTGCAGATCTGGGGGCCCACACCCTCGGGAGGGCTGCAGGGCTGTGCCGGACTCCTCCCAGGGACGCGGGCTCCCAATCTGCACGCCGGATGACAGGAGGCTGCCACTGCTACCTGGGACCAGCAGCAGCACCAATCTTCCTAGCGCTGAATGCATGCAGTGCCCAGTGCCAGTCCCAGGTGACAGCAGCAACCTCCTGTCATCTGGCACACAGATCCGGGGTCCTGCACCCCCGGGGAGGAGTCTGGCACAGCCCTGCAGCCATCCCAGGGGTGCAGGCCCCCGGATGCGTGGGCCAGATGACAGGAGGCTGCCACCGCTGGCAAGTGTTACAAGTTTTGCTTTGAACAGTTTGAGGTGCAGTTTCCCTGAAACCTCTGCACCTATGTGCTTGGAACTTGGGAGACTTTGTGTCCTCAGAAGGGACTACAATCCCTCCATGTTTCATCTGAATCAGGCAAGAAATGACAGAGTTATAGGCAGTTTGTGCTTCCCCATTAAAGCCTATGGGCAAAACGTTGAAACAGCCGTTTCAAAGCTTCCATGAAATGAAACGGAACAGTACTTTCAAAACTAAACAAAACAGTCTCACTGAAATGGCAAAACAAGAGTCGAAACGAAATGGTGCTGCTTCGCACAGCCCTACTCTATACTGTAATTCCTGGAGTAAGCAATGCTGTTTGGAAAAACTCAGGGCCTGGTTCTCCTCTGATGTCAAAGCAAATAGAAGTAAATCCATGGAAATCAATGGCATTAAGCCAATGCAAAATTACAACAGCTGGACTCTGATTTGAGGGCTTTCTATACTATCCATGACTTCAGCACCTTGAAGAGAATTTGCAGCATTCAATAAGATTCAATTTTTGTCATTTTTAAAAACCTCAATTATGGAGGACTGATGCTTTGTTAGAACAAACATTACACACTGCCACCAAAAAAGTGTGTCTTGATACTAAACTGGGACAAATTCATACCTGGCATGGTACCATCAAGTTAAATGAAATATCACAGGGATGCCTTTAGTCCATTATGTGAAATTTGCTTACAAGTCACTATAATCATTAACTATATTTCACACTAACACCGCTACACTGTGTGTTAAGCATTCTTCTTGGGTAATCTATGTCATTGAGACATTCTTGGGTTAAGTAATTTTCCCCAAGATATGCTCTCTGGGTATAAAAACACTAAATTATGCATACCTTTTATATTTCAGAACTTTATGGAATACAAAGGAGCAATGTCAGTTTTATTAGGAAGTACATGTACAAATATAAAAACATTTTTCTTTCTTACTGGACATTGGTAGAAGATCTCATGTCTATTACGACCCTCCACACTCTCCAGTGCCATATATTGACTCAGGCCAGTGTGAATGCAAAAGGTTAGAGGAAGGCATTGTTTCAGACCTAGCCGCTGCTGAAAACCCCCAGCTGCTGTGTCGATATCCAACAAATCCTCAGAACGATAGTGATTGGACAGTGCCATACTTCCCATCAACCTTAGCACCCAACAGAAAGAACAAAAAAGACACAGAAACAAAGAATACTTAGTTCATAGCAAAGATTTTTTTTTTTTTTTTTAACTCTACTTGAATAATTATGAATTTTAAGTGTTTCACAACCTTTCTGGATGTGTGGCACCTCTCCAAAACTTGTGAATTGAGTGGCACTATTTGAAAACTGTACATATTACAGCGCTTACTTCCTTGCAGAGACAAGCCTAAGCCTGTGCTTACCTGCTCATCTTCTCATACCTTGCTTATCTTCTCAAACTTCATGGCAGCCTTCAAAAGATCTTGCAGCACCCTGCTTGAGAATCACTGATCTATCTATACTTCTAGTCCCAATACTTACAGCCAGTAAAGTCTAGATATAGGATTTCCTACAGACTCAGGTAGAATCTTTTGCCTGAAATAATTTAATATTTTAAAGAAAAAGAGTAAGGGTATAGAAAAGCCCCCGTTTAACTGCTTTGAACTAGGAGGGAAAGTGCTCCTCCAAAACACACATCTATTGTTTTGATCCAAGTGCATCTCTGAAGAATCCTATAGCAATGTAAGTTTGCTAAATCACTGTTTTTTACCCTGCCTAAATTTGTTTTGCTACACTTAGATCCCTACAGAAGCATGCAAGATGTAACAGTTACAGTTTATATCACCATCATTTGATACCAACACAGTTGTTACATCTGTCTATATGCCAAGTGATTTAATAGAGTAACATTGCCCTGTTCATTTTCTGTGTCATGCAGGAGTAGGGGAGGCCTATGTCATACTAGGAAAGTGTGTGTGCGTGTCCTAGTCAGGGACCAGAATACAAACAGACACGGATGCACAAGAACAAATAGGACAATACTGATCAGCACAACAGAAAGTGGTATCAGCATATCAACAGCCTAACCAATACCAAAGGGGTTTTTTGTAGGCATTATAGCAAAGGACAGTGTTAAAAATAATTAAGTGTCTTTACAGATGTTTCAAGGCAGCTTCTTTAAAACAATCCTATGAAGCATAGGAGAAATTATGAAGGCACGTGTCTGAAAATCTAACAAGTGGGCAATAGAAGTTAGCATCACTAGTTAACTGAAGGCAAGAGATATAAACGATAGACAGACATGGATAAAGTGAAGACAAGCAGCTTATGCTTGATGCAATAGAGAACGAGCTAGTGGGAGAATGCCAACAGAGAGGTGACAAGGTCAAAGCAATAGGCTAGAAAAGCAATCACTGCAACAACATCCTGAATATGTATGAATAAAGCAAGACTGCGTATGTTGAGAAAGACTACTACAATGATTAAGACATAGCAGTCATTTATAGACATGCTGGGTGGGGGTGGGGAACAGGGAAGGAGGGAGAGAGACAGGTATTTTAAATTAACGCAGCTCCAAGAACTGCACTAATTAAAGCACCTGGAACGTCACATGCATCAGTGTCCCCATTCTGAAAAAAGGCAGCAGAGACGCTTTAACTAAAGCTCACTAAACGAGCTTTAGTTAAAATGTACCACTGCTGCCATTTTTCAGCTCAGGGATGCCGATACACATGACATTGGAGTCTGCTGGAGTATGGTAATTAACACCATCCAGCAGATTCTATTAACTGAGTCTGCTTCAATACACTATAATTTACAGCACGTTGGAGCAGCCTCCCTGCACATGTATAGGAGCCCAATTTGAGGACAGCACGGATGACAGATCTAGTTGTACAAATGATAAGAAAGGCCTACACTGAATGCCTTCAAGAGCAAATTGTTTATCTTGCTGGAATCGTATGACCCCTGCTGACTTCCTGCTCTGGGGCAGGGGACTGGACTCAATGATCTTCCAAGGTCCCTTCCAGCCCTAATGTCTATGAAGGACTGGTAAAAGATACGTCTGATGGGCCAAAGGAAAAGTCTTTCATTCCAATTCTAATGGAAGATTACTGACAGCAAGGGATCCCACACAGCAGAAACTGAAACTAGGAACAAAAACCCTGTGTGGATTTCTTACATCTTTTGCTTGTATTAGAGGGAGCATCAATCATTAGAGAACAAAAAAAGAGCCAACTCTTTCCACATGAAGTTCTAGTTATTCTAAAGTACTGTCAACAGAACAGGACTCACATGACGAATCTGAAAATGTGCATCAGTGCATAGTAATACTAACCAGATTCACCAATAAATGTTCATGCCTTTCAATGTGGTCACTGAAAGCGTAGCTTGGAAAGTAGTAATATTAAGCCAGGATCCAACAGATTTGTGAGTTATACTTAGAACCCTCTATGGTCTTACTGGAGTTGTAGTCTAAGATTAAGAAAGAAAAGATACTAAGAAGGCACTACTCCCCTTATCCACTGAGATTTCAGAGTGATACAACTACATGCATCCACCACTTCACTCACTCAATCACCACTCTATCCGAGTTTCCCCATCTTTTTTGAAATTGCCATTTGTGACTATTTTTGGTACCCGTGTCAGTTCACATCACGTTTAGCCAACCAAGCCAAATACAAGAGGCTTGAAGATACATTATTACTATGGCTGAAAGATATGGAGCTACAATAGGTCACTTGCAAAACTAAATATCTTATGGTTAAAAAGATAAATTCAATATGCTTTTATTTTCATAACAATATTGCTATTTTTTGTTTGCAAAGAGCAAAATGTATACAGTATTATGTGTGTGTGTGTGTATATATATATATATATATATAGCCTTGGGAAAAAAAACATGCACTTTGTTTTTTGAAAGGCAGAATGAAGCAAAAAATATACTGACCAGATTCAGCAATAAATGTTCAATGCTGTTAGAAAACATTTCAACCCTCAATCTACTTTCAACTCTAATAAAAACAGCACCATAGAGAAAGTAAGGCTGCTTGCAGATGTTTTTTAGAAAAGCGCTTTACCAGAAACAGCAGCACATTACTTCAGTCTGAGTCTGCAACATCTGTAAAGATCAGGCGCACCAGCAGGGCTCTTTGGTGCTCTTAGCTAAAGCTGATTCAATCCGCTATTAGATATAAGTGCCAAAAAAGCTTCAATGAAGCACCCAATCTTTACAGGCATCAAGCGAACCAATTTGAAGTAACACATTGACTCTTCACAGCATGTGTGGGACTCAGCATGGGGATATGCCAAGTTTAAAGTAAAGCACTGTGTTTGGGGGGGGGTGTTACCTCTGCAAGCAGTCATTAGGACAAAACACTGAAGCTGATAAGTAGTTTTAGTTCCTCACCCAGGAACAACTAGCTTTTGTCCATTATGAATACGAAATGAACATCGATAATCATCAGGGAGTTTGCAACCTATTTGTGCTTCCACAGCATTTAGGTCTTCCTCTTGCACACTATCTGCAAAATATATAAACACAAGAAATTTAGGTTGTAGATTCAGACAACCAAAAACAAAAATCTAAGGTTTCACACATTATAAATAAAAAAGTCTACATTTGTAACCACCTTGTTCAAGCAAATAGCAAGTTTACCACCTACCACTTACCTCAATAGCAGGCTACTGTTCTGTAGCATAGAAGGACTAACATAGGGGTGGGCAAAATGCAGCCTGCCGGGTCATTTTATCCAGCCCGCGGGGCCCTTAAAAAATTTAGAAAATTAATATTTATCTGCCCCTGGCTGCCTATCATGTGGCCCTCGATGGCTTGCCAAAACTCAGTAAGTGGCCCTCTGCCCAAAATAATTGCCCGCCCCTGGATTAACACATACACATGAAACCAGGGGTCACTCAATAGAATGGCACCTTCTTTAGGTCTGTATTAACCAAGTATGGTGCCAGGTCATACCATACTAAAACATGACATATATGCCACTGCCCAAACAAGAAATGGCAGTGTCACGTAAGTGCAATGCTGAATGCACAACAGCCACAGCTCCTTGCCCTTTGATCCCCACCCCAAAGAGATACTATAGCCAAGGAGTTGGCAGCGTTTTTGGCTGGAGTGCCAAAAATCACCCCAACATCCACCCACACCTCAATTTGGCATGCCAGAGATGGGGGTGCTTCAAGGGGCCTGATCCTCACTGCTGGCGGTGGCTGCACACATACCTCCAGGTGGACGGCAGGGAAGGAGCCAAGGTTGCGCTGCCCCAACACCTTCCCCACCATGTGCTGCAAACCATGTGTGCACCCGCTGCTGCCAGGGAGACAATGCTGGGACTCCAGAGCCCAGCGCAGCTGTTTGAAGCCTCCCAACTGCCTGCCATAGCCGACTACTCTGGGCAGCTTTAGCAGGCAGCTGGGAGGCTGCAAACAGCTGTGCCAAACTCTGTAGCCCCAGCATCAGTTCCACAGTAGCCGTGCCTGCCTGTGCCTCCAGGAGGACGGCAGGGGAGGAGCCAGGGTTGTGCTTCCCTAGTCCCTTCCCCACCATGCACCTGCTGCCACTACCATGGAGCCAGTGCCAAGGCTCCAGAGCCCAGTGCAGCTGTTTAGAGCCTCTCAGCTGCCTTCCATAGCCAGCCCAGGCTCTGGACAGCAGTAGCAGGAAGCTGAAAGCAGCTGTGCCGGGCTCTGCAGCCCTGGCACCAGCTTCATGTTGACAGCAGCTGCACACATGCCTCTGGGAGACAGTGGGGGAGGAGCCAGGGTTGCGCTGCCCCAGGTCCCTTCCCAGCCATGTGCCCAGAGGTGCGTGCACAGCTGCTACAGCCACAGAACTGGTGCTGGGGCTGCAGAACCCCATGCAGCTGTTTATAGCTTCCCAGCTGACAGAAGCTACCCAGAGCCCAAGGCGGCTGTGGCATCCAAAGAAAATGGCCTTGCATGACATGATCTGGTAAGTGTGCCAGGGGTTGCCAATCCCTGCCGTAGCCTTTGGGCACAATGAGTGTGTGCACCACTGCAGGACAGTGATCAGTTTAGAACTCAGGAAGGCACAGAGAAAGGACAATTTTTATTATATTCTGGAATTTGCACCAATAACAACAGTTTCCTATATAAATGTAGATGTTTGTTTTCACCTAGGATGTTTTGGGTCCCAAACGCTTAAGAACATCTCTCCTGCAGGCCAAGAACATAACATTGTGAACTGCTAAAACACTTGTGCTTCCAGACTGACTTAAGGAAGACAGGGCTGGCAAAAAGCCACTTCTGTTAAGGGGACTCATATCTGAACCTCATTTTCTTGCTCCTCTCCCCCTCCCTTATCTTCTTTTGTATTAAAATTTCTCTCCTTCCTATACACTGCTTCGTGCATGTCCTTTTACAGCATGTGATGAAGTAGACTTCAGCCCATGAAAGCTTGTGCTGTATATTTATTTATCGTCTTTATTAAGTCTATATGGTGCAAATCTACCCTGCCTTCTACTTGGCTCACTTGGGCCATGATATGAAGAATGTCAGAAAATGTCATGAACTCATGCTTGCTTAAGCTTGTGAACTCCATGAGAAAGAAAAGGCAGAATAAGTTCACATCCAAAAGAGAGGAATAATTGTGGAGGGGGAGATTCCATTTATCAAAAGCTGGTATTTCAGCTCACATCAAGTACTTTAAAGATGGAATGAGTATAAAACACACTCTATAAGTTTACCTTGGATTTATAATAAAAAGAGAATGAATTTGCACAGTACCTTTCAAAGAACCAATCATCCGTGGACACCGCTGCCCTAGGTATCTCTCTAGATCATCCCAGGCTTTTTTCAGCATAGCATAATACTGAATATATCTTCCTAAGTCAATGTAGAAACTTTTGAAGATAGCCTTCCAGGTCTGATTTCGCCGAGTTCTCTCGTCCCTGAAGAGACATGAACAATAAAAATCTTTTGTTTCCATCAAGTAATATCAACACTGCTATAATAAATATAGCCAGAAACACTTTTTAAAAATCACATTAAGCTACATATGTTGAATTCTTTCTGACAAGAATCCAACATATTAATATACTGATTTACCAGTTTTTGACATTTTGATCAGTTATCTTTTCCAGGGAAAATTAAGACATAGTATTTTTTTTAAAAGAGACAGGACACTTTAAAGCTGAGAATTTAAAGGACACTCGATCAGATCACAGGTAAGTGCAGTGGGCTCTTAAAACAGGACCATTTTGTAAGTAAAATGTAGGACCAGAAACCAAGTCACAAAATGAAAGTTCCTCTGCAGATGAGGCACCACATACAACAAAAGGTACCACATACAACAAGAATTGTCCATTAGAAACTGATGTGGGATTCAATTTTTGTTTGCTGAATAGCACTAAACACCTCGTGTTTTAAAATAAAAATGCAAATACTGGGGACTGAATTTAAATCTGAAAGGGCACATACACAGAACACAACATAGAACTTGTAAGGTTTAGCACTTTAACCAACTCTTTTTGGTATAACAAAAGAAAAGCCTTTCTGAGACCTTTATCAGAAAAGGGAGATGCGCTTGGTTACTGACAATGCGTGTAGTATTTATTCTCATTAAAAAACATGAACCCCTCACAAACTTAGAACGATCAAAATAATCACTGAAAGGAACTTTAAAACTAGGTATTCCCTCTAGGCCTTTTTATACAAAAATATGAATTGACAGCAGACCACCATATGGCGAGCACTGGTATTCACAAGACTCAGGTATAATCGCATGGTTCTTCCACCAAGGTATACGACTATCTCCTCAAGGAATTGGAGATCCTGAGCTGTAAAGAACCTGGACATCCTGAATGATCACTCAGCTGAGGTGCAATGATACCAGACAGTTCTCATTCATAAGGATTGAGACTGACATCTCCATAGAAGCTGAGAGAGAGGGCTGACAATGGAATTCACTCTCTTTGCATATTTCCCACCATATTAGCTATTCAAGCCAAGACACTACAAATACTACAGCTTTCAGATGCAATGTGCTACTTGAACAGACCTCTCTCCTCTAAGAAATATGATTTTTCCAAATACAGTAAGGTTGCTTTTTGTATTTAATGATTCCTACTTTAAATAAGAACATATATAGAATACAATTAACCCAAGAAATTTAAATATGCAGTCATTGTATTTATAAAGATGTCAAATATTTGTGAACAATAATTTTAATGATCGTTGCCTTCCCATTTCCCTGCTCTCACACTTCATTGGTCACCATCACTTGCCAAGTTTTGTCTATGCCAGGGGTGGGCAATTATTTTGGCTGGCAGGCCACTTAACGAGTTTTGGTGAGCTGTCAAGACCCACACACACAAAATCTTTCAAAAGATATCATTTTAACAAAGTATAGATAAAAAATAAATCATATACTAAAAATCAAATATCTACTATAATATATTTTAATTTTATTTTAAAAAATTTAAAAAAAAAAACACAAATCAGGACAAAATTAAGTAGTATATATAGAGGTAATTGCATAATAGCTCAAAATAAAGTCTTACTCTTGTGTATTGTGGAAGAAGGGTGTCGGGGGTGGGGGGTTTACATGTGAGGAGGGATGCCTGCCCACTAGATCCCAGGAGCCAGCTGCGGGTTGCAGGGGGCAGGAGGCATGTGCAGCAGAGCTTGCCCAGGCGGTGCAGGGCAGGTGCACCCGCAGGTGGTGTGATGAGTAGGCACCTGTGGGTGACCAAGTGGGTGAAAGAAGGCCAGCAGCTGAAGCTAGAGCGCCGCAGCTGGGGCAGGAGCTGCCTGGCTGCAGCTTCCCCTCTGCCTAGCTGGGCACATGGCGCCCAGCACCACTGCCGCTTCCCAGCCCTACATGCTACCTGGAGCAGTGAAGCAAGGAAAGGAGTCGGAGGAGAGGGGGAGAAGCTGGAGGTATGAGAAGCCAAGCAGCACCCAGGTGACTGCTGTGACAGCAGCACTGCATGTATAGGCTGGGCCAGTTCCATCAGCAGGCATGAAGTGAGAGCAGGAAGGGCTCAGCACCATCCAGAGTGCCGCAGGGGCAGACACAGGCTGGATACAATCAATTGGCAGGCCAGATCCAGCCTATGCGCCCACCCCCAGTCTGTGCCAAGGTCCCATTCCTGAAAGTCTGATGAAGCCAAGTGTCATCTGTGCAGTTTGCAGGATAATGGTGTTAGTTTGTATACTCTGTGGAATACAAACAACATTTAATCCAAGACTCCCCACACATTTATGGCACTGTAAATATTACTTAGCTAGCTTCCTGCACTAGAGGGCCTCAACCCAGCATGTACATAAGAAATAGTACAATATTAAATAACTGTCTACAAGTACATTCTGATGATAACACCAGCTTTGTTCAACTCATGTCGCATAAAGCTTCTCTAACAACTCTGGTGATATTGTACCAACAGACCATCATCTGAGATAGTGATGCTGCCCAGCTGAACTAGTTAAAAATTTCTTCTGCCATCAAATTTTTGTTCACAAAAATACTATCCATACTTACTCAGATATAAGCCAGTATTTCTTGCAATGTCTTTTCCATAATGGATCATGGCTGGATAGCTGGTTTAATCTTCGACTTAAATAGCAGCAGCTATAAAAACACACCAGTAGTAAGTCTGATTATACAAATCAGTAAAACAACAAAGGACAAGCATAAGGCATGATATTAAATATTGTACTTCATGAAAAAACCCATAAAGTTATAAAATTTCAACCAATTTTAAAAAGTGAGAAATTTTATACATTATGCTTAGACTTGTATGATTAACATGGCTGATAAGAGTACTATATACAGAAACCAAGACAACTTCAAATTTAAGAAGACCCCCTCCTAGTAATTAGATTCTATACAGGGAAAATGATGGATTTGCTACAATTTCCCATGTATATAATCTAACTAGTTGAAGGTCATCTTAGTGGTAGGGGCTGACGGACCAGACTCCCACTCCTTGCTCCCCTACCCCATGTATCCTGGCCTGCCCTTAGCCAGTACTCAAATCCAAGACAAGACTTTTTTTCCCTCCTCCTTGCTGATTTGAAGGGGAGGTTTACCCTCATCTCGGATTCAAGTAAATAAGGTATGTTAAAAACAAGCCTGTCAAGAAGAGGTACAAGTTGTGGTAACAAACCACATTTTTGATCAAACAGATACTCAAACTACAATTATGCCCTCTAGGATTCTCCCTTCATCCATCCTCAAAAAGATCTTATTTCACCTTCCCTGAAATAATAAACATTGGCTAAGTACAGACAGTGAGTTTCTACCAGGAGAAATTCTGCTTTCCCAGTCGAAAGCAAAAACATATAGATCAGGCTTGTCCAACATGCGGCCCTCCAAGGCTTTTTCTGAGGCCCAAGGTGCTGTGATGGGAAATGAAAGTAAACACTGTACTTTCGTTTCTGGGGGGGTGATGCGATACCGCTTCCTGTGAGTTCTCTGAATATGGCTCACAAGCCCACTGGGTGATAAAAAGTTCATGATCCAGCCCCACATTCAAAAAGGTTGGGCACCCCAATATAGATGTTCAGGTTTTTTTCTCCTGGATCAAAAATGGCTGCTCAGGGAGAAAAATAATCGTAGAACAGCCAGGGTTAAAGTGCTCCAAGGAAGTTGCTACTGGAGATTAAACATCTGTACCATTACATAGTTTTATTCCTTCTTTTGGTTTTTAATTTTAAAGTACACAAGAGAATTCCTAAACTACCTGCCTAAACAGTAGTTGAGTTACAATGCAGGTTACAGATAAAGAAGGAATTTGAAGAAGACATGGTAGGTTTTTGCAGACTAAATTGGGAAACATTAACTGGATTATATTTTTAAACTGGAATGTACCTTTATTTATACTATCCGTAAAGTAAGGAATAGAAGTGTTCAGAAACTTCTTTAATATTAGTTATTAAGCTTACTGTTCTGTTGCAAGCAACTGTACAAAGTTGGAACTCAAACCACAGCAAACCTTTGCTTAATGGCAAAGCTTTATCAAATACTAATTTTAATGATTAATTCCAAAAAATCCTCTGAACAAGCCATTTTACAGAAAAAATAACAGATTTTAGGAACAGCTTTTATTTTCCCTGAATCTGATGCCTCAGAATATAGATTAAGGTTAATGTGCTCCATGCAACATGATTTCTTAAGCAAGATCTTATCCACATTAATAACATGAATGCTGGCTTCTTTTGTAGATAACCCTCAGATCTGCCTAGACATGGATGCAAGGCGAGATAAAAAATAGTCTTAACCTGAGAAAAACAGGTATCCTTCCTTCCCCCAACCTAATTTAGTCAGAAATGTTTCCATGGTTGCTTAATCTGTTACTCCTCCCTTTTTATTTTATTTTTTTTAACTTCTAACTCTAGAGCAGATATGCTACTATACCGCAAGATACCACAGACACTCATCTAATGGACATAATCTGATAAAGAACTTTTGAGCTGAGCTGGGTCCCTCTGGCCCAGCAACTGCTGCTTTTCTGAGTCACTGATCTCCAGCACACAGCTCCACATTCTGCACTTCCCGTTCTTGGATTTATCAAACTATTTTTATCAAAACAAGCCAATCTCACAAACCAATCTCAATCTCTCTAGGTATGGACACATGTACACTTAGAGCCATTTCAAAAGGGAATCAACTCTTACATTCTAACTCTGACATGAAACCACGTCAATTAATTGCAGGTAGCATCACCCCCTGAAGTTAAACAATCACACGCAACTAAGTCATGGTTGCCACCCATATTGTATTTCTGAGAGCATTCTGATTTTAATACAGTATCTTGTCTCTTGTAAAACTTGACTACAGATGGAGCTATAAAATCTGAAGTTACTTCCAAGACCCACAGACCTGCAAAATGTTCTGCCTCCAGCCTGCAAAATCAGTTTCATGCAGTGGCAGTGTAACAACAAAAAAAAGTGATGCAGCAATAGCACACAGCACTGTACAACACTGGCACATGGGGAGCCAAAAAAGTTTCAAAGTGATAAGACAGGTGTAATAAGGAACATTTTAATGCCATGGGCACAGGGGACAGCATTATGAGCAGCAGAAACATAAGGCATAAGAAAATATGACAATGCATCAATGACATGTTCAGTGATAAAAGGCAAAAAAATAGGTTTATTTTTCATAGATGCATAATGTAAGGTCAATTCAGGTGTTTGAACCTCTCGGGTATTACAGGCTATTGAATTTCAGCCATTTCCCCTGCAGAGAACCTAATCCTGTGTCCAGCTAAAATAACTTCCAGACAGGCATTCCCAATCTTGATCTGATGACATCAAATCAAAATGGAAAATCCTCCACTCACCCCTGTAGCTTGTTCCAACAGTCAGTTATCTTTGTGACAGGCCAGTAGGGGGTGCTCCTGAGCTGAGCTACCCAGCTCACTGCACGGTCCACCTGCCAAGCCAGGAGTGCCTCCCCGGAGCACACCCACAAGCCTAGGGGTATCGCTGCCATCACCCAAGGGATCTGGTCTGTCTTCGGGCATGTGTCCCCTGGGGTACACAGGCCTTGCAGACCTTGAGGGTGCTGGACCCACTGCAAAAGCTTGGGCTGCTTCCTTTAGCCTGAACCACAAAAGGTAGCCTCCCTTAGTCAGCCGAACCAAGGGGACACAAAGGCATGCCTCTCCCAACAAGTCCACCACACTTGATACAGTGAAAAACTTTATTGGCTCAGAGGGAAGGCTTGGGGAAGGGTGCAGAATAGAGAAGTATTACAGAATAACCCTAAAGCAAACAGTGTGGCTAGGTAGCCTTTGATCACGCATCTACTTTACAGCAAGCTATACATCTAGATAGGTTTCAGCAGTTTCTCGCTCAAGATGCTGAAGTGAGTAGAGCAGCAGATGTTTCAGCTCCTGAGTGTGTCTTCATCATAGCTGTTCTGCCCCACCTCCTGGGCAGTCTTGGCTTATATAAACCTTTTGACATCACCTTTGGGGGCCCAATGAAGGCCAGCAGTTGTTGGCTGCTAGCCAACCAATTTGAAAAGCATCATCACTACATGGTGGAGTGAAAGGGGATACTGGCCCTCCTCCCCGGCCATGAGGTCTCCGCTTAGAACAGAAAGGAAAATTCACGCCCCTCTTACCTGGTCCAGGTCACGTAGGCCGAGCTGGTTGCTTAGCAACCAGTAAGAAGACAATGATAGAGGGGAAAAAAGCTAGCAGGAAAAACAGGGAAGAGACTGGGGATGGAAATCCTCCACAATCTTCATGGGTTAAAAATAAATATAGGACACGTCCAATTTCTAATCTGAATTTGTGCAGCTTTGGGATCCAGTTATTGATTTTTATTATACCCATTTCAACTTGCTTGAAGAAGTCTTCCGTACCCAATACATATATGGATGTAGTTTTATAGCCTAACCCCATGACCTCTCACAAATCAAGTGGATTAAGCTCCAAAAGTCTCATTTGAGACATTTTCTCCAACCCTTAAATCAATTTTGTGGCTCTTCTCTGTATTCTTTCCAATTTTTCAATACAAACTGCCCAGTACCAGTCTCATCAATGCTACTTATAGATGTTAAAAAAAAAAAAAGGAATGGCACTCCACCCCTATCACTACTCATATTATACATCCACTTCTTTCACTCTTTCCACCACAACATCATACTAGCAGCCAAGTTGTGCCCATTATGCTCTTTTAATCCTCTTCAACAACCTACAGCCCACAGACCCACTGGATCCAGCCCACAGCCATGAGCTTTTGGCACTGCAGATCTTCAGTGAGTACGGCTGTTCTTCCCGTGCCTCCACAAGGAGAACTGGCAACAGCGGGGGGGGGGGTCCTAGTACCTGCCTACCTCTGGCCCAACAACCTGCAAAAGGTTGCCAACTGCTGCTCTTCAGGATCACTACACTTCAGGGCACAGCTCCACATTCTGCACTTCTTGTTCCTGGAT
This sequence comes from Gavialis gangeticus, assembly GCF_001723915.1. Classification (NCBI taxonomy): domain Eukaryota; kingdom Metazoa; phylum Chordata; order Crocodylia; family Gavialidae; genus Gavialis; species Gavialis gangeticus. Next base: position 111,572,751 of record NW_017729025.1, on the reverse strand, counting down.
TTGTTAAACTAATTTTATCTGAGTAGCCCAATCTTACA
>NW_017729025.1:111547883-111567713 GCF_001723915.1 Gavialis gangeticus | reverse complement strand
AAAAGAGGGGTGAATTATTATACAGAGATGAAGAAACATAAAACATTAACATCAGCTTAAACAAAGGAATCCCAGTCTCCAGGTATGGACATGTATACCTACAGTAGGGCATCAACTCTTACATTCCAACTGTTACACATGGAGAAGCCAGAAAACAATGCAAATGTTCCAAAACCACTCCCACTTTAAAACAGCTTTATCATGTGTTAAAACTGAAGCAGTTTTGCTACATCTGCATCATTTTCTGGCTTCTCCATGTGTAAAAATTAGAACATAGAAGTCGATGCCTGTTTAGAATGCCTCTAAATGTACATTTGTCCATACCTACAGAGATCAAGATTGCTTCCGACTTACCCATATTTACCATCCTAATGGCTGCTGACCTTTTGAAATGACTCCAAAGGTACCCGTGTGCATGCCCTCTGTAAAACTGCCTTGTCTTCCCCATTATTTACTATTAAGCCCACCTTTGGAGTAGCTATGAATTTTCATTAATCTGTATACTTTACTTCCAATTTAATAATGAAAATGTTTAACAGTATTGGGCCTAGTACCAGTCCTTGCAGAATCCCACTGCAAACACTTCAATTTATGACTATTCCTCCTGGACAAGTACTTTGAGACTTGCCAGTTTGCAATTTCTTCACTTACTGTGATACACAGATACCACATAACACCAATTTTTAAAATCATAACAGTATTCAATACCAAGACAAATGACTTAGTGTAAATGCAATATGCTTTTTCTGCTACTTTTATCAGCCAAATCTGTAATCACCAGAAAGAATGCAATCAGATGCATCTGACAAGACATTTTCCAAAAAAACATTTTGACTGACATTTCTCTCCTTTAATCCCTTGTCATCTTTTCTCTTATTTTACTCAGGACTGACTGATGCTAGGCTAACTACAAGTACTGGGGTCACCACAACATTAACATCTCTTCCAGTCTTCCAGAAAAGCTGTGGAATACTTGGGATAATTAAAAATGAACACCAGCAGGCCAGAGATTGGTCTTGAACCAATTCCTAAGGAACAAGTTATCCAAGCTTGCTGATTTAGAAATGTTTATTAGTAGTAGCTGCCTAATAGTCTCTGGATGAGTATCACCTTTTGCTTCATTCCTAGCGCAGAACTAGGAACAGAAATATTTAACACTGGGCACATCTACACAAGACACTTAATGCGCATTAGCCTACCAACACTGCGCGGTACTGTGTCACAGTGAAAACCGTGCTAATAGCCTACTGCACAGTGTTATTAGGCTATGTTGTGAGTATCACGAAAAAAACATGTGCCAGTGCTACTGTGCAGTAACTCACTGTACTGCACATTTACTTAGTACTTTATTAAGCAAGTACTAAACTAAATGCGCAGTATGCAAGGTGTATATGAAATGTACATAAGTGCCCACTTTTACCTTTTTTACACTGTCCCCATCTTCAGCTAGTAACAGGTTTGTGCAGTTATGAGAATTTCTTTTGTTCCTCATGTATGAATTTCTTTTGTTCCTGGCTACTGTCCCTAACCCCGCGGTTAAGGATATTTTGCCGACGTGGTTGCCAGCCCCTAGACAATGCTCTAACCGTGACAACTTCGGACATATACTGACAACTGCTTACCCCTTGCCCTTTTTCTATTTATTATGAAATGTGATATCTGATGTTTAAATCACCACATTCACCCCACTGCTGAACCAGGATAGGCTGTAAGCCAGAAAAAAGGGTGAGTTGTGGGACTCCTTCACCACTGAGGCAGAGGCTCCTTAAAATGCTTAAATGTTGCAGAAAGGACAAGGACTTCTTGGTCCAAGGTAAGATCTCCCCTCATGGCACAGCTGAGACAGAATCAGATGAGCTTGCAAAAGGCAAGGCGTCCTTCCTCGGGTCCGAGGCGTGGAAAAGATGATGAACCCAAGAAAGAACCTCTTCTGGCTGCAAAAGCTCGTCGAACTCGACCCTGTCAACCAACGCCATCACCCTGAGAAACCCTTGCCTGTCACATCCCTCCTGGGCTGCCAGGGCTGCAGCATCCCTCCAGTGAGCGCTACCTCAGGATCCCACCCACGTTTTCCTGCCTCAACTTCTTCCCCAGGTCTGCCCCACTTGCCTCTCGTCACCTTTTGGCAGCAGCAAATGGGTACCTATGGTGGCTTGCACCCGCTCCTTTTTTCCCCTCACCCATCCCGCCCCAGCTATTGGTGCTACCAACAGTTGCAGGAAGACACCAGGTGCCTTTCTTTTTTTCCCCCCATCTCAGCTGCTCCCCAACAGGTCCAACCAGTCACACCCCTATTCCAAGCAGGTGTGCAGCCACCTTCGCTCCCCTTCCAGCCTGGGGTGATGATGACTAGGAGGACGAGCCGCACCCCTCAAAACAGCCAACCAACCACATCCCGGGGCTAGGGAGCCCCCACCACCTCCTGTCAGCCCCACAACTGCCGTGGCTGGAGCGTGGAGTGGGCACCTGCCCCTCACAACCCCTCCCCACCAGCGACCGTTGGGGGCAACGCCCAGGCTTCGAAGGCGGGGGGAGGGCGCGGACGTCACTTTGGAACACTCGCGGTTGCGGGGGGGAGGACACGTCACTTTCGAACGCCCTCGGGGGGGAGGACACGTCACTTTCGAACGCCCCCGGGGGAAGACACGTCACTCTGGAACGCTGCCCCCCACCTCCCGCGCTGGGCCCACCTCACGAGGTCGCGGTAGTCCAGGAAGCTGAGGACGAGCAACAACGGGTCCGTGGGCAGCAGCTCCAGGCTCAGCGGCTGCTGCTCCATGTCCGACATGGCGCGAGGCCGCGGGTCCCTGCTGCCGCTGCTGCCGCCGCCGCCCGGGCCTGGTGCGGCACCAGCGCCCGCCCCTCGCGCCGGTTTGTTATCGTAAGTCACGGCGAGCCGGGGAGGGAGGAGGTCCCGGGCGGGCGCTGGGCGGCAGCGCCACCTGCAGGCCGGCGGGGGGACTTCAGGCTCCTATCCTGGCTGTGGAGTGGCGTTGTGGGCACCTTGCGGAGCCGCCCCGGGCGCAGGAGTGCTCAGGGCTCAGCCCAGCCAAGGGGCGCAGAGCAGGAGCGTTGTAGCACCATCGTTGCCAGGTCTGAAATGTGACATGATCATATTGGAAGCTCAGAATTCTCGTGTTTGCTGAAAAACGATGCAAAAAATCTGCAAATATGTATGCAAGGCAGCCTTTTCCTTATTTCCTTTATATTGCTCCCTGTAACTCCTCGAACAGTGAGTGAGAACCGGGTCATCAAAGTTGATGCATGTCTTTCTTTCTGAGGCCAACAGTCTTCAGAAAGAGCTGGCAGCAAACCCAGAAGTCAGTTAAAGTCTGTGAGAGTGATTTGGGTTTTGAATATGCTGTGTCAATGAGCTGCCTCAAAAAATACCGTACATTTTGAACACCTCAGTAGTTGGAAAAAAATTTTCTTAGCAAGCTTTCTGGTTTAGAAACCTTTCGTCAGGCTGAGGAAGCGCCTGCAGTTAGCGTGTGCTCTTCCATCCAGGAAGGTGGCTCATCCAGGAAGAGCATGCACCAACTGCAGATGCTCCCTCAGCCTGACCAAGGATTTCTAAACTCAAAAGCTTGCTAAGAAAAAATTTTCCAACTATTTAGTTGGTCTAATAAAAGATATTGGATTTACCCAAAGACCTTTGTCTGCCTATGTCCTTAGATCAACACGGCTACAACCTATGCCCCAAGATACATACATTTTGAACGCTTTTACTGTTATTGATTGAACACCATACAAGGGGTTAATTATGGTGCAAGTATGATAATTATCGTATACCTGGCAACACTGCCCAGCATGGGGTTACACCCAGCCCAGGGGGCCTTGTTCCACTGCAGCTAGGGCCATGACGCCCACAGGGGCTGGCCTAGGTCACACTGGTCACCTACATGCAGCAAAGGCCTCCTGGCACCCCTCCAGGCAGTGAAGGGCTGCCACCTAGTGGTGCCACCTGCTGCCCTAACCGCTTAGCCCAGGGATTGTCCCCCAGGGGGCACTGAGGTGCCTTGAGAGCCTTTCCAGGATGCCACAGGGTGCCACACAACGGTAGCAGTCTTAGGTGCGCATACCATGATTCACAAGCCCAGAGATTTTAAATAGGAGTCCCCAGTATCCAAAATATTCTGGTGTGACCTTTCTGAGTTCTTTGCAGCAGAATTATGGAGAAACAAGGCCGGACGGGACCTCCACAGGTCATCAAGTCCACCTCCCATAAAGGACTGCTCTATTTTTTTCTGTAGTCAAAAAAAAGAGTGAAAACTAAGGTGCTAATTATTGTAACCAACATCATAAAAATACATGTATAATCCCATTGTCCTCTGAAAGTAAGGATCTCAAAGCCTTTTACAAACAGTAAAATACACCTCACAACTTCCTGCGTATTGATAAATCTCCTGAGTTTTGCCAATAGGGAAATTAAGGCATCATGTTACTGAATCAGAGAAAACTATAAACCCTTTGGGTCCTTATACATGCATCTGAATTAGTTCCCCTATCCCTCTGTCTCAGATAATACAGTTAGGATCCCTAGGACACACGCTTTTTCAGGAGGGAAAAAAAACTCTCAATGACAAATGAGTGTTAAAGTGTCTGATGAGAAAAATAGACTAACTTGGAGTAATTACCAGCTGGAGGAATAGTTCTACTGATACCCTCAAACTCATTACCTTTTTCATTTTTCCTTTATTTTTAGATCTCAGTAGTGTGATCCTGAGGCAGCACTACACTGTCATGACACCTCCAGTAAAGTAAGGACTTGTGAGGGAGACACCAGTGTTTGTATGTGTCTACATTTCTGTGAACTTGACTTTGCCTTTGGCATCTATGTTTTAAAAACATATCCCCATGGAGAAAAAATTCAGAATGTTTAAAGTGCACTAAAATATTACTGCAGTTTGCTTTGTGTATTTTTTTTGCCATTTTGGATTTCACGGTGTGTAGTAAACAGTCTTCAAGGAGGAGGTAGGCACAGCTACAAACAGCCACGTACCATTCCCACTGCTCTCTGATCCATTCCAAAGGATCAATCAAACATTAGGTATTCTCAGATCTGCATTGTTGTTAGCCAAAGTGATTTTATCACCAGTAATGTAAACTTATTTTTACTTTGCTCATACTGTGGAGGTCTTTTCTTTGTAACTTTATGTAATTTTATTTTGACATTTGCTGTTGCCAGGTAACGGTCATCCCTTATATCCACTCCTCTCCAACCCTATCTCTTGAGGTGATTGAGACTCTGTTCCTTCAGTTAGAATAGGATTGATTTGATTTGCTGTAGTTTAGTCAGGTAATTGCCGTGTATCTTATATACATTTCAGTGTGTTTATTTTAAGTTATCCATGACGCATAACTCTTCCAAAGTATGCCTGTGTATAATAAGGTATATTGCAGGGTGTATCAATGTATAATCTCCCTGAGCTTAGTGTGATATCTCGCCCTATAGTGGTCCAGTTTTTTGCAAGAATGAGTGACTCATTCTTAACTGTTCTTCTTGACCCAGTCTTGGAACTGGCACCAGACATCATCATACTTTTGCTGATCAGTTTAGTATAGAAATACCAAATTGAGTCAGAGAATGATAAAACTTAGAAAAAAAATGAAGGAGAACTGGAAATCATACAATAATATGGTATGCCACAAAGGTGAGATAACATTCTGTGATTTGAGAAAAAAAGAAAAAAGAGAGAAAAGTTCAGTGACAGAATATGAAAACAAAAAATTCAAGAGGATCAACTGAAAATTGAATAAGACAACAACACATGAATCTGACACCATTTTGTAATGGTTTATGAACAAAAAACTGGGGTGTTAAAGTAAATGCAAGACAATTGAAAAGACCATGAATAGACAACAAAGCCAGAAAAGCAAAAGATACAGCCCCAGAAGATTAAATTAAATCAGTTTACCAAATCATCAAAAACCTTGACAATGCAACTAATCATTGCCACTCAAAAATAAGCGAGTCATAACAAAGGGGGATGAAAAGCTAAGATAGGAAGAACATTTTCAAGAAATTCTTAATAAACTAAAACTCAGAATTGCAGCTACATGCATTGAAGTGCCCCTAAAGCTTATCAACATCAGTACAGAGGCATTCACTATGAAATAAATTATTAAGGAAAGTAGATGCCAGTGAATAATTAAGGGACTAAAGAAGAGGAAATCATTTGATATATCAAATACATGTCAAATACCTGTCAACATTTTTAAAGGCCAATTCTAAAAGAATGACTGAGTTGCTATTTAACATCTGCAATTGTACATGGGGAAAACAAGTGTAAAACAAAAACAAACAGAAGAAGAGCTTCATTATTCAAATCCTAAAGAAAGGAGATAGGATTGTAACAATTGACACAGTATGACATTACTGTCTTTCCCAGAAAAAAGTTTATGGCAGGACAACATTAGGATAGATTAAATCAAAGACAAACAAGAAACTGAGAGAAGTACAAGATTTCATATACTGAACAAATACTTGTGTTGTGAAAAATCCTAGGAAATGCACTGAGGTACAAAACACCAATCATCATTAACTATATTGGCTTTGAAAAAGTCCTTGATATCTTTGACAAAAACACTTATGCAAGATAAAAGTTAGAAATAGAAGACAGAGTAGTATCAAACCTTTACGGAAAAGGCAAATGTTGTATAAAATTAATAAAAAAAAACATGATTATTTAAGATAGGGAGCAAAAATATATATGATCACCCCTGTTTTTTAACCAACCAGGGACTTGTTCACAAAAAAACTCCACTGAAGGGGACACTATGGATTTTCTTGAGTTGACACTAGGAAACTTGAAGACCTAGATTTTGTGGATGATGTAGCTCTTTACCCAGCATCTGCGTACAACAGACAAAAACTATTTCTGTTTGTTCCTGACCAGTGTTATATTGGATCTCTTATTTATTTATTGCTGTTGTCAGTATCATCATTTATTTGGTTGAAACATTTAATCCTATCTTTCACATTATATCAAAAAACCTCATAGAACCTCAAAGGGCATATCCAGATGACCACAGACATTTGTTGCCCCGGGGATAAGTAGCACCAAAACACCTTGTGCCACTGCTACTTGTCCCCAAGGAACACCCATGCCCTGTGTACTCTGGTGCAAACTAGCCCAGGTGGGATAGGGGAGGCTGGGGCAAGCAACTGTGCTAGCCCCAGTAGCCTTACCTGGGGGCCTCCCAGGGCTGCAGCCACAGAAGGAAGCCTGGATGGCAGCTGGAGTGTGGCTGGTTTTGGATGAACCATGCTGCTGCCACATACACCACCCTGCTTTATTTCAGTGTGGTTTCTTTGACCCTGGCATCTCCAGGGGTAAAAAAAACCCTTCACTGCAAGGTAGTAGCACAGGGAATGTCTGCATGTGCAGTTTGTGGTGCCTCAGACAGCTCTGAGGCACCGCAGACCACATGTACATGGTGATCCTAGTGTCAAAAAACCCAGGGGAATAAAAACCAGTGCAGCACACGTGGAAGCCACATGTGCCACCAGAAACAGAGCCTGGCCGACCGGAGCCACACTCTGGCTGCTAGCCAGGCTCCGAGCAGCTGGACCAGCGCCGCTTCTGCCCCAGGAGGCCCCAGAACCCCAAGTAAGGCTTCTGGGGCCAGCACAGGTGCTGGCCCCAGCCTCCCTTACCCCAACTGGGACAATTTGCCCTGCACCAAACCCCACATGCAGGGGCATGCACAGTGACAAAAAGCAGTGGCACAAATTTGTGCTGCTGCTATTTAACTGTGGCAAATGCATGCCCTTGTATGTGGGGACACACCCATAGAGGTTAAAATGCGGCTACCACATTCCCACAATTACTGCCAAGGTACCTCTGTACATACCAGGCCCAAGTGTATGAGAGTGGTATAGTTTCCAAATGGTGGTGTCTCTTTTGAGGCTGAGTGTATGGACAGATAAATCAATTGCATCACTTTAAAAGGGGGAAAGGGAGACATTACCATGTTACAGCTGAAGATGTTGTAACTGTTTAACCTATCTGCTCTATCCTGCAGTAAGTGGAAGTGAAGCACAATCATTTACCATCTTTTTCAACCAGGGGTAAATAATTGTGGTTTCATGACACTTACTGAAGGACAGAAACATGTAGACAAAGCTGTTAAATCAGCTGACATGCACTTATGAGTGACAAGTTCTATATTCCTTTACTTTTGTCTCTCCATACACTGATTGCTACTAGGTATGCCTAAACTGTAGTTAGAGATGTGCCTGCTGCACAGGTGGGCATAGCTGGGCTAGCTGTAATCTAGACAATTTAGATGGCAACAGCAGTGAAGACATAGGTCACAAAATGCATCCTGGGGTAGCCATCAATGTAGGTAGCCCAGGCTTCTACAGCTAGCACCAAAGCCCATGCTCCCATAGCTTCACTGGTTTTGTTCCTCAAAATGACTAATTTAAGGCCAGTTCAGGTATGTTTCTACAAGCTGCAGTAACACCTCTCAGTTGCATACTCTAAGATTGCCCATTGGGGCATAAAAGAGAAAGCTCCTGTTCTTGAAATTGACAGTAAAAAAAAGAAATAAGACCACTGATGTGATTTTACCATTGAAAAGTTCTACCTGCAACTTACCCTGAATTCTCCATCATAGTAACTGCAATTGCACAGGCTGTGGAAAGGGATAATTTATCATGTCAGACTAAGTGTGTTCTTCTTCCCTATGTAATTTAGTAATTCATCATGGTTTTTCTTCCATTACCCCTGGCCCTACATACAGCCTAAAAGGCTAGATGTATTGTCCAAGATGTTTCTCAGGCTGAAGGTTGCTTAGATTACTTCACATATCTTATGTTTCATCTTTAAAAGATGGCAGAGGTTTTAGTATATACTTTTCCTTTCACTGCTGCAAATCTCATGAAGTGGCAAGTTCAGGCCTTTCCTCCAAGGTGTTGAGCACCTCTTGAGATCTCCTGAGTACCCTCATATTCCTCTCAGCATTCTATTCATCATTTCACAAGATCAAAGCTTTAATCCCCTAAATGGCTGATAACAAATGGACAGAATTATTGCTTTGTGGGAACTGGATGGCTCAGGGTATTAGTATTAGCGCTTGTAACGCAAGGTTGCTGGTATGAATCCTGAGCAGTTCAGTGGCTTTATGAAATTAGGTTTGTGGATATCAGTATAGTTCCTTCTGTACATGGATCTACATCACAAAAGTAATAACAAAAAATACAACAAAGGGCACTAGTTTGCAGCTTTAAGAAAGAACCCAGTTTTTATGGAAACTGAACATCGACTTTTTCTGCAGAGATGATCTTTCCAGAATGGAATGAAGCCATTCTGCACCATAACTGTGGCTATACGTGTCACACCTCACGTGTGGATAAATAAAGGCCCTAGATTGTCATAAGATCATAGGGAAGTAGGGCTGGAAGGGACCTCATGAAGTCGTCTAGTCCAGCCCCCTGCTCAAGGCAAGATTATCACTGACTAAACCATCCCAGTAAGGTGTCTGTGTAACCTGTTCTTAAAAACATCCAGAGATGAAGACTTCACAGCCTGCTTAGGTAGCATGTTCTAATGCTTAACTACCCTCATAGTGAGAAAGTCCTTCCTAATATCCAACCCAAATTTCCCCTGCTGCAATTTGAAGCCATTGCTCCTAGTCCTATCTCCTATAGGCACAGAAAATAGCCTATCTCCATTCTCTTGAATTGCCCTTCAGATATTTGAAGGCTGTTACCAAATTCCCCCTCAGTCATCTTTTCTCTAAACTAAATAGTCCTAGTTCTTTCAACCTTTCTTGTAAGTCACATTTTCTAGGCATGTAATCATTTTTGTCACTCTCCAATGGACTGTTGTTAATTTCTCAACACTTTCTTGAAGTCTACACCCAAAAATAGACATAGTATTCCAGGTGAGGCTAAATAGAGCAGCAGAACCGCTTCCTTTGATTTGCAAGTGACACTTCTGTTAATGTCACCCAGTATGTTAGGGAGTCTTTGCAATTATCAACTGAGAGACTTTTATAAGCAAGTTTTACAAGAATTATTGAACTATGAATTGTTGTTTAATATTTACTATAATTAACTCTTTATGCGCAGAGGTTTGGCTCAGAAAACTCTATAATAGCTGCTTCTTATATCTGTCCAAATGAAGGCAATGCTAATTAATGATAATAAACCCAAGCATTCAGATAGGCTAAATTCTATTAACTTGCTACACAACCTAGAGTACACTTATGGCTTGCTGCAGTACTGGATACTGCAAAATATGGCACTGTACAGCTAGGCTTAAAAAAAACCCAACTTTGTCATTTGGACCCTGAAACTACTCTCATTTGCTGTACTGCCTCCACCCAGGAAGCTAAAAAACAATGTATAGATAAATTTACACTAAGGATAACAACTTCCAGAGACATTATTATATGTGGTTACTTATTTATTATTACAGTACCAGAAACACATAAAGATAGGGTGCCTTTCTCTGAATAGTGACAATCTAAAATTAGCCATGATGCAATAAATGATGATAGCAAACAATGGAATCAGGCTTATTCTGTGAGTCCTTTGTACTGCACTAGGCCTTGATGGCCATAGGGATTAAAGGGAGCAGGAATCTGAAAAGGTGGCATACAGGATAGCACCAGTGCAGCCAAGTATTTAGTTCACATTGTTTAGCTTAATGCTTAGAGTACAGCACTGGAAATAAGGACATCCAGATTCCCTTGCCTAGCTTTTCTCCTGATTCTGTACCAGGCAAGTGAGATAAAGGGGCAGGAATGCAGGAAAAAAATCTACCGCAGGGTAATTTACTGCTGGTTTAGGACCCAGACTATAATAGCATCAGACCACTGAATCTTGCAGCCCCTGACTTAAAGGAATGTCAAGGGCAGGAGTAGTTTGTCCATTATAGCTGTGTTAAGATGATTCTGAGTTGCTAGATGGCTCCTTGGAACTGCTCTAAATAATTGATAGCTATGCATCTCCTGCACCTGCCTAGAGTTTTGAAAGCACCTGAAAGGTAGCATGAAGCCACCTCTACTCCTCTTCTAGGCTGCACAGTTTGGAATGTAGATTCCTATGTGATCTAATCAGGGACACTAAAGGTGACTACCAAACTTATAGACTTTAAAATAGGTCTAAAAACATCTATGTAGCTCTGCTGGAACTGGGAATACTAATTGGTGGATGTTTGTAATATACTGGGCTCTTAAGACAGACAGAGTTCACAGGGATACAAATTGTCAAAACCAACTTTTATTCTTGAACATGTGCTCAGTTCTGAGCTGGTTTTCTTTTCACCTAGTGTTCTTTTCTTAAAACCAGAATGTAAGAGACCACTACAACTGTAAACGTTAATGTTGTGGCGTGCCAAAAAAATAGTCAGGGCTTGTTTTTTGTACAAGTGATCAGCAGCATCCTGGAAACTCCAAATAACTTAGAGAAAGACAAGGCCTTTACTTCCAGAAGTGTAAGTCAGATAATGCAGTACAGAATCACAGTGCACTGAATGGTCAGTAGATGGCCTCATCTCAGAGCAATACAATATCTTTTTATTTTATGTGCTCATTTGTTTTTGTAGATTAACATTGGTAGAGTTCACAGAAGACATTTTAAGTGTCATTCTGCATAAGAAAGTCAATTCCACTCTTAATTTGGCTTAAGGAAGGAGTAATGGAGCCTCAGGACTATTTATTGCTCCTTTTACTTGCAACGCTTGTCACTTTGGATGACTCATGATGCTAATAAGATGATATAGCCCTGGACATCTGTGAACTGTAAAAGACCCCATCAGCAATAAGCTTTAAAGTGGCATAATTTTGATGATCTCATAGAGGGTACTAGAACCCTAATTATTTAAATATGCCCGTGTATTTAACACTACATTGAAAGCCTGGAAAATGAAGCTTTCTTTTTAACTATGGAATATACGGGGTGACCATGCATATCTTCCCACACTGCCTCTTTATTGTGCTTCCTCTCTGAACCAAAGGGACTGTCTATAAGAGCAAGATATCTGCTCATTTTTATCAACAAGGTTGCCAGTTAGCCACAACCATGTTGGTGATTTCTTAGAATGCAGACACCTGTTCAGTGGAAACAAAAAGCTGAGTCCACCTAACAATCATCAGATAGCAACAACTCTAGATTTCTGTTGGCTTGGTCTGGGTTTGAAGAGGTGACATAGAGATAAAAGTCACCAGAGCTCCTTAAGCATTTTTTTGAGTCATCCATTCTCAATGAGGGCTCCCCTTTTGAAGTTTGCAGGGGCTTCATGTGGCCTCTGGTCATCCCTTCTGGTAAGAACCCTTATCTGTCCAATGCAGACCCAGACTCTTTCCATAATAGTACTCAAAAACAGTTATTACAATGTAAACAAACTGTGTGCGCTGATGCACATTCTCAGTTCCCTTATCAGCCAAATAGCACGCTCCTCATACACATATTAGGTCAAATTCTCCCCTCATCTAACTCCAAGGATTTCAGAGGAACTGCACTGACGCTCCTGGGGCCCACTCACCTTCTGGGAATAAATAAAGCATAACTACAGTATTTCAAATCTTTCCTTTGTAACTTGGCAAGAGAATTGCCCTGAATTCTGAAGGGCCCTCATTTTGATGAGTCTAAACTACCCATCATAGGTATTTCAAGGGGTTATTGCCTTGAAATGTCAGCACTGTCATAGGCAGTGCTTAGAATGCTTGAGGACCCTGACTGGTTGGGGTTCATTTTTCTCTCTGCAGGATAATTCCATTTTCATTGGGCTAGTTTCCTTACAAAATAAAGGAAAGAGTAGCAGACAATGTATCTTAAATCACTGTGAGGGTACAAAAAGCTGATTAGCATATTGGTCGACATTGGTAATTATACTCAACATCAAATGCAGGCCATAGTACTAATGGAAGGTTGTGCAGGATACAGACAAGAATCAGGAGACAATTCTCTGATGTTTCAATTTATGCAATGTCTACAGCTCAGCTGCCCATTTAAAGGACTTGCTTTCTACCAGGCAAGAGATTTCTGTTTGACCGCAATGTCAGAAGAAAGGGTAGCTAGCTAAAGCTCTCTGCCCCATCAGATACCAAGCTCAGTCCAAACCACTAGGGCTAAAGAGGGGAGAAAATACATCTGAGTATTGAGACAATACGTGACACACACCAAATATCTGACTCATATTTATAAAGAGAATATGTGCTAGATGTAAATGATAAACTCCTTGTGGTATCCCAAAGAAAAATTGCCAACCACTAGTCAGCTACGTACCAACACCCCTCTCCTTACATAGGCACCGACTTTGGTTTTTGCCAGTAGGTACTTGCAGACATTTAAAAAAAAAAAGGCAATTTAAACTTGGCGGGTTACCATGCCAAGCCTCATGCATGCCCAGAAGAGGTAGGACATTATTTCAACCTGGCTTTAAGTCTGCAGCATCTATAAAGATCAGGCTTTAGTGGGGCTTTTTGGCACTTTTATCTAATAGTTGATTGAATCAGCTTTAGCTAGAAGTGCCAAAAAGCCCTGCTGAAGCAGCCAATCTTTACAGATGCTGCAGAGCCAGGCTGAAGAAATGTGCTGCTTCTTCTGGTAAAGCATGTTTTGTTTTGTTTCGGGGGGTTTTTTGGGTGGGGGTTTGCAGGTGGGGGTGGTTAATGTCTGCAAGCAGTTAGCCATGGCTCGTGAGTGCTGTGCACCCACTAATTTTTTTCAGTGCATACTTGAGCCTCAGAGCACCCAGAACCAGTGCCAGTGTCTCCTTAGTTTCCTTCTTGGGCACTTTCAGGGTTTTGTTTTGTTTTGTTCTGGGGGGAGGGTCAAACCCTGTTTCCTGTGTCTCAGGTTCCCATTTGCTAACCTGCTGCACCTGTGCCTCCAGCAGGATTTGGCTAATCGGGCCCTTCCAATCATTAGTAGCCTGGCAACCATCTGGCAGCTTTTATACAGGAGTGATGCTTTTTGTCCTTCAGACAGAATGCTGACATAATTAACAAAAAGGAGAAGAAAAAGCCGCTTGTGCCTTTCAGAATTCATTCATATCCTTTTCACTCACAAAATCTTACTGAACAAAACAAGAAAAAAAGAAAAGTGAACTGAATTTTAACGGGAGCAAAATAATTTAAAAACCCAAGCAACCTTCTGAAGGCTTCGTCACACAGTGTGACATCTAGCAGTCCTAGTGTGAGACTGTCCTTAAACAACAAGTAAAAAACATTACACTCCTGTAAAATATGGTAGGGCAAGGGTCCTTACACTGACCCCAGCAGCTACAGTTACAGTACTGCCACCACCCTACTCCAGTGAGAACCAACATATAAGTAAAACTAGAGTTACATTCATCCCTGATTCTTGACTTCAACTGAATTAACCCAAGAATTAATCCAAGAACAAATCTGACCTTTCTTGTGCCGAGGGCACATCTACACATGTGCCCAACTGCCCAGTCATTACTGCTCAGTCGTCTGGTACTTGCCTTAGCAAGTACTAAGGCTAAGTACAGACATTCAAAAAGCTGGAGATGGCACAGTAACCACTGCTACCGTGCAGTCCCAGTGGTGTACAGGTCGTTTCCAACCCTACAGTGCAGTAGCAACAAGCTAGTGCATGGTAGGTCGTTGCTACTGCGCAGTAGCATCAGCATCACAGTTCATGCCCGCTGACACTACATTGCCACAGCAACAAGCTACGTTGCCGTAGCTCATCCCTATGGTAGCGTAACATCTCATGTAGATGCTCCCTCAGAGTACACTGGTAAATGAATAGAGATGGTAAGATAGTGTAGTGTTTGTTTATTCACAGAAATTTCAGCTTTTGTTTAAAAAAAGGCTTTAGGGATGAAAATCCAAAATTTAAATGTTTAGTTATTTCAGTGTAAAGTGTTCTTCATGGAAAATTTAGATTAGGTAAAAATTCTATTTTCAATGGGAAAATGTTGTAGATGGAAATTTTTGACTAGCCATAGCACTAAATAAAGGTTGGATGGATCCCTTAACAATGACCTCTTCTTCATCTGTTCCAAACTCTTCACTAGAGAACAGATCGGGGGGGCATTACAGTAATAAAATATGACTACTCCCGTGTAAAACAACTCAAGAAGTACAGTTCATTAGGTGAGAGAAGGAGTTAGCTGTGTTAGCCTGAAGTCAGGCAGAAAGCAGGGTAGAGATGCACCTATAGACTAACTGAATCAGAGATGCCTTGTGAACAAGAAGTTACTTTATCAAATGCTATCTTTATGCATGTTTGTTCTAGCAGAAGATGAACCTTTGGTTCCCTATGAGTGCAAGAACCACTAAACTTGGGCAGTTCTCAGCCATATCACTCCACAGTCATCTGCTGTCATGGATACTCTGTACACACTTATGTACTTGCTCAGCTTTACCCAAGTGAGTCAATCATTTTCATCAAGTGACCTGTTCTGCTAGTACCTGAGTATATATTGCTGCATTATTCACTGTCATAGTTAATGCACTAAAAGTCTCTATTTAAAATGTTTGCAGCTGCCACAAAATGTCCACCAGCATATTGCAGAATTCAGGAAACTTGCAGGATTAACATCTGCAATGCTACAGAGCATGTGAGGCTATGCAAATAACAATATCCATATAACCAGAGATCCAAAAAAATACAGTATTTGGTTTAGTAGTTTAACTCAGGCTTGTCTATATTGTAGCAGTGATAGATCCCAGTGTTGGAAGACCTGAGCACACCTTGCTTATGCCCTGCCCCCTTTAGTCCACAAGCTCTAGAGATAGAAGTGTTTGGCAGTGGCTGCTCTGGGCTCTTCTTCACCACCTTTTTTCCAGCACCTCAGTCTTCAGCCCCTGAGCTGAGACCAAGTGCTGGGAACAAGCCTGGAGCACATTCAGCAGGGAATATCCAGGCCTGGAGCAAGTCTGCAGGCTCAGATGCAGCAGCATAGTGATATGGCCAGGCAGCAAATTGCAGTTGCTGCTGCACCACCAACACAATTGTGATCACTGTTGCGTGGCTGCCAATAGCAGCCATTTTTTTCACCCACCCCCAAATTGGTGCCTACGGTGGTTGCCTTGGTCACCCTGCCCTATCAGATGGGCAGGGTATGCTCAGGCCCTCCAGTGGTGGGACAGGCTACAGCTACATCATAGACAAGCCCTAAGAGTCAAGTGTTCTATGTTTTCTTTTCAGCAATGCTATAAACTTGCTGTGCAATATTGCTTTGTTGCTCAATGTCCACTCAAACTGTGGAGCTGTGTCACCTGGCCTACAGGGGTCCCCACAGGTCTGGAAATTTGGCAGCAGGAGAGCATCAATGAATGCTGCCATGGCTCCCTCACCCCAAATTTCCAGACCTGTGGGGAGCTCTGTGGGCTGGATAATGTGGCCCTGCGTGCTAGAATGCACTGTACGGAGTTGCTCCAATGCGTGGCCAGATCTGGGCATTCAAGATCAGGCAGGCATACCCATAGGCTAACTCTGTGTGCCAGTCTCACATGGAATCTGGCGTGTAGACAGAGAACACACCCCTCGTCCAGCCTACAGGGCTGGCAGGTTGCGTGGCACTGGGTTTGTGCCTTGGTTTTGTCATCCAAAGGTGGCACTTATAATCTTTACAGCAGGAAGCATAATGCATTAACATCTGTAAAATGCTTAGAGATCCTTGGATGGACTGTGTTATGGACATGCAAATTGTTTTACTTAATGATTCTCTCAGGGTTCTTCTGTGATATTATGTACTTTTCAAGGAGACAGCCTCTCATTAGACTGTTACAGAACGACTCCCAGCAGGATGACACAGGTTGCTTGTGATTAGGCTTAACCTTGCAGCAGTTTAACCTTCATCTGATTGATACCACTTTTGAATCTTAATTTGATGACCTTTTTTTTCAAATTTTCTGTGATACAGTATCTCTCTGATATAGTATCTCTATTCCAGAGCTTTTTATAGTTTCTATATTGGCTTGCAACAGAAGGATACATGATTTGTTCCAACATCCATTAAAATGTCCATTGCCTGCAGTGCAGTATCCTCTATGAATAAAATGAATCTGCTACAAATTAAATCAATTGCTATTGCTTTGTATTTTTAGAGCAACAAAAATCTTTGCAGATTACTTGTCCATGTGCCATGAATCTCCTACCATTACAAGTTACTGCTATCAATTAATAGACTTAATATTCTCATTTTCAATTTACATTCAGGCCATTAAGAGTCTGAAAGCCTCTTTAACATATATTTGAAAGCCTTGGCTCTTGGAGATGAAATCTTACCGTATGTGTAGTAGGTGTGGGGGTAGGAGAGTGATTCAGGAGCCGAAATACATGGCAAAGTATAGCACCTGAGGCCTTCTTGTTTTCTGAATTTACAGCATCAGACTGGCAGTCATATAAATGAGTGATGCTCCGTGATGTTCTCTTCCAAGCAGGCTACAAAATTGGCAGGGAGTCTTCAGTTTTGTGCTGATGTGTTCTGAATTCAAATAATTTGATTCTTGGATATAATGACAATTGGAAGCACAGTATTACCTTGAGAAAAGAGATGGGAGAGACAGCTGCTGTACCCTGCACTCAGGAAAGATATTGCATTAACAACTGCTTCCCATTTACTCTCTCTGCTGAAAACTCTATTATGCTGGGTTCTTATTGTCCTTATTCAAGGGCATGGAATTAAAAAGTGATATTGATGGTAATGCTCTCATCTTCTTACCACGACATTGAATAATGGGGACAATGAAAGAAAATCTTGAATGATGATATGCCTTTTAAAATAATGCTGATATTAAATACGTCTAAAGGACAGTGCATTTGAATAGCAGCTGATGAAGTAATGTTCATAGCATTATACGTGCCCTCTTGCCATTTTAAAATCATTTCTGTTTTTATTTTTGCCATTGTTGATGGAACATTTTCATTTCCTGTAATTGCTGGAGAGATGTCCTGCTTTAAAGAATATAGTTGCAGAGGGGCTGGAAATAAAATGCGTGTTAAATTAACCCATCACGGTAATGCTTCTTTTTCTTAAGGGGATGGGAATCTCTTTCTCCATGGATTAAGGAAACTAAATTCACCAATGACTTAAGAGTTATTTCAGTTATGCCTGAAAGGAAAGTGAGTAGAAAAACCAGTGTGTGTTATAAACCACAATTTACACTGATTTGGTGTATGTTGGGTGAGCAAATGCATGTAGCCTACACAGAGATCATTAATAGCAGTCAAAGCACTTACAGGAACGGGGAAGGAATGTGGAAGGGAGAAAGTGCCTCCAATAAGGCAGTTCACAGAGGGGAGGGTGGCATTCTTTTATGCTTTTAATATTTCATAGTTGCTTATTTTCCTCTTATCTAATCCCCAACCCCTCATACACATGACCTGTTTCATGATGTGTCAGTGTTTATATACATGGGAAAATCTTCCCAGTTATAGTGACGTAGGCACACAATTACTCTCATATCAGTATAACTTCCTATCTGGATGCCCCTATTCTGGCATGAGTGACTTTTGTTTGGTGTGTATATACCTACACACACACACACACACACACACACACACACACACACTGCTATAACAAT
The DNA here is from genome assembly GCF_001723915.1 of Gavialis gangeticus. NCBI lineage: Eukaryota > Metazoa > Chordata > Crocodylia > Gavialidae > Gavialis > Gavialis gangeticus. Next base: position 111,549,191 of record NW_017729025.1, on the reverse strand, counting down.
ATAAATACATTAGTGGTTTAAAGTTATGTTTTATATTACAATGAAAAACCTTCCCAAATAAATAAGGATCAAGTTTTACTTGTTTGAATGCCCTTTCAGGGATGGTAATGGACTATAATAAAAGAAATGTTATTATTCCCATTTTATAGTTTGGAAACTTATGGTATAGAATATTTCCTAGTAGGCAACGTCAATCCTCTGGATCACAGTGTACATGGAAGAGGTCTAGTTGGATGCCTGATGAATCTGTTTGTGACTCACAGACTCAATTTGAGAGTGACACAGCTTGTTACAAGTTTCACAGGTCCATATATTGTCTAAGTTGGAGTCCAAATTTATAGCATGATGCTTTCTTTTTTGCTTTACTTCCATCCTCTGGATCAAAGCCACTTCATGTTGAGCTGCACCCAGATGTTCCCTCCAGATCAGACAGGATTCTGCATGCACCTCCCAGCTTTCTACATTGATGTTGAATGACTTCATATCATTTTTGCACACATCCTAGTACCACCATAGAGGGCAACCCTGCCTTCTACAGCCACATGACATGTCTGTGTCAGATCCTGAAAATAAAGTGGGAGGACAGAATACCAAACACAGATGTATTGAAGTGTGTAGGATTGACACACCTAGAAACCACTGTCAAGAAGAAAAGGCTGCAACGGATCAGCCATGTCAGAAGAATGGGAGAAGACTGTATCTCCAAGAACACTGGTGATGCGTAGAGGGTGAGACCTCCCGAGATTAGCCGTACGCTCCCTGAAAGTGCCAGCCGCGAAACCGGAAGTGCCGGCAGAAGTGCACTTTGGGTTTCGCTGGTTTCACCGCTGGTAGTTCCGTGCTCGGCGATCAGCTACTGGGGAACCTGTAAACTGGGGGACTGTGGTGTCGACACCTACACAGTCAAATGGGTCGCCAACTGGCTGGAGGGCTGCACCCAGAGAGTGGTGGTGGATGGGTCATTTTCGACCTGGAGGGATGAGGGCAGTGGGGTCCCCCAGGGCTCGGTCCTCGGGCCCCACTGTTCAACATCTTCATCAGCGACTTGGATGAGCGGGTAAAAAGCACCCTGTTCAAATTTGCTGATGACACTAAGATGTGGGGGGGATGTGGGCACACTGGAAGGGAGGAATAGGCTACAATTGGACCTAGACAGGTTACAAGGGTGGGCGGATGAGAATAGGATGGGATTCAACACTGACAAGTGCAAGGTGATGCACCTGGGGAGGAAGAACCAGCACCATACCTACAGGCTAGGGAACTCCCTTCTCGTCAGTACAGAGGCAGAAAAGGATCTTGGAGTCATCA
>NW_017729025.1:111547210-111547539 GCF_001723915.1 Gavialis gangeticus | reverse complement strand
CTGTGTTTTGCAGGCAGTCTATTGGCTGTTACAAAATGTAGAGGGGCCAGAGATGTCAAGCTGCTAGATGGTGCCAAAGAACTGCATAGGAAATTAGGCATGTCTATATAGCAAAAGGTTATGCTCCATCAAGTACCTTTGTTTGAAGACCTTGAACAGGTTAACATTCACATAGTGATGCATAAGGGAAAAATTGGGTGCAGTTTATTTAAAACGAAGTGGTGTTGGCTTCTACCCTGGGGTCTTTAAGACAAGGCTAGACAATCACCTTTACTCTTTCCTGCCATGGCAGGGGGTCGGACTTGATGATGTGCTTAGGTTCCTTCCAA
>NW_017729025.1:111541963-111542210 GCF_001723915.1 Gavialis gangeticus | reverse complement strand
GACTTGATGATCTGCTCAGGTCCCTTCTGACCCTACTAACTATGAAACTATGACCCACAGAGCCAGAGAGAGGGGGTGGAGAATATAATTTAGGAAGCCCTTTCGAGGGCCCCTCAAATGTTCTCAGGCCTCCCCCACCACCAAGACCTGAAGGGTCAGTGCTGGGATAATGAATCCGGTGTAGAAGACAGTTTAGAGGATCCCTCAAGCGCCCCCTGGTCTCCTGAGTCATCAGAGGATGTTTTAC
>NW_017729025.1:111531298-111540684 GCF_001723915.1 Gavialis gangeticus | reverse complement strand
CTGTGTTTTGCAGGCAGTCTATTGGCTGTTACAAAATGTAGAGGGGCCAGAGATGTCAAGCTGCTAGATGGTGCCAAAGAACTGCATAGGAAATTAGGCATGTCTATATAGCAAAAGGTTATGCTCCATCAAGTACCTTTGTTTGAAGACCTTGAACAGGTTAACATTCACATAGTGATGCATAAGGGAAAAATTGGGTGCAGTTTATTTAAAACGAAGTGGTGTTGGCTTCTACCCTGGGGTCTTTAAGACAAGGCTAGACAATCACCTTTACTCTTTCCTGCCATGGCAGGGGGTCGGACTTGATGATGTGCTTAGGTTCCTTCCAACTCTACTAACTATGAAACTATGAAACCTCCACCCACCCCCCAGTTGGCGATCTGGTGCCCCACCCCTAGACTTAGGAGGCAGCAGTCGCCCATGCCTAAGAATATTTTGTATAGAGAGATTCAAGATAGAATATTTAAATGATTTACAAAGGGTCACACAAGAAATCACTCTTAGAGGAGTGAAGAAAATACAGATCTTCTAAATTCCAGCCCCCTATTTACAATATAAAACCACACACAATGTCTCTGGGCTATTGAAAACATTGTTGAATATTAATCTACTTAATATCAATTCAGCTGGTAGTGAAATAATTTATTGGCATCTCAGATAAGCCTCTTTATTATATAGTATCATTGAAACTATATCATAGTAAACATATTGACACCACCCTAAATGATACGTGCAGAATGATAACAGGTTGCATAATCCACCTATACACACTATCTTACATAGCACCCCCTCACATCAGAAGAAAAGTAGCAGGTGATGTTGACTGGCAGGTACAAGAGTCAGACAGGCACCACCCACTATATGTACATGAACCAGCACACTGTCGTTTCTCATAGAGAAACAATTTTTTGTCTTCTACCATACCATTGACCACATCATCAGAATCAGCCAGAACTACCTTCTGGCAAAAAGAATGAGAGAAACTAGGCAACAAAGCTATTGAATGGAGTCAGAAAGGAATTAACCCCAGCGAGGAATTAGCATCCAGTTCTGACTACAAATGGCACACATAGCAGAGCCTGAACAGACAGTGGGTCTCGGCAAGTGAAACTTTCTCATGAAATCATGGGACCCTATACAACCAACCAATGTGTTTGTCAGAAAAACCATGGATCATGCCCTGAGATGCCTTGTAGCCAGAGCCATGCCTTAGGGTGTGCAAGGCATATCAGCCCGTGTAGAGCCAAGGGGTGGCAAGTGGCCGAAGCATCCCACAAGATCTGACAACACCAACACCAGAAGCAGAGGCCTGTGCAGAATATTGGGAGCAGGCTATGTAAAAAGGTTGGACTGGAGACATGATGAAGAAGACTGAAACTAAACCTGTTTAAGGATATCAGATGTATTAGCCAGATACAAAAATATATACACTATAAAGTGATCAGGAATTAAGTATCCACACTTTCATCTATTTGGATTAAACAAAATCATACTCCTGAACTCCCCAACACTGGTATTATACAAGTACAACTCCAATGACTTCCAGGAAGTTACTACAGATTTACACTAAAATAAAATCTGTATCTGGCACAACAACTCTTTTTGTGGCAGTAGACAGAAGTCAAAATCTATCTAAATTTGTTACAGGTTTACACTAACATAAACAAATCTGTCAACTGAAGTTTGTAACCATCAGCAAGGTACAACATAGTGACAACATGTAGCAACAATTCAGGGATCCCCCAGTTTGAAAGTCATTATGTACACCAAAGATCCAGGATCTCTAGCACTCCTCTCTCATACTTATTAGGAAATACTATCAGTCAGATGTGTAGGCTGGCAGATAAGTCCTAAAATGCCATCTTTGTTCAACATTTGATAGAAGCCATTGATAGTGTGGCAAGGTCACAGCTATAAATCCCTGACCTGGTGGCTAGTTATGTTTCTGTCTTAGTCTTGGAAATAGTTCAAAGGGTTTTAAGAGTACAAAGAATTGTTTAATTACATCAGCTCCCTATGGACTCAGATGTCAGCATAACCCCTTGAGAACAACTCGACCAAACAGGACTCTGGCCACGCTTTCTTTCTACTACCACATCTTTATTTTGTCCCCTATACTTGGATCCATCCTTCTAAGGTAAGAAAAAAGATTTGGTAGCTTTCTGCTCCTTCACACTATTGACTCTATCCAGGAAGAGAATTTGACTCTGACAACATTCATTGTAAAACATTAGATGTAGGGACTAGTTACAACTTGTGATAAATGAGTGAGCTCTTTGATGATAACTATACTGAAAACAATTGGGCAAGGAGTTGTCCAAGTGGTTAGGGCCCTGAAATCTACCTAAACTCTAGTGTTAGCCAGTGTAGGCATGAACATCTATCTTCTTCTGAGTGGATCACATACTGGTGAGTCTTCTTTCCTATAACATTAGCAGAGATGATGATAAATCTTTGAACAGATCTGGTGAGGAGTCTATAGCTTTGAAGGAAGGGATCTGAATGCAATTATTTCTAAACACTGTGAGGTTCTGATTGGCTGTAGATCTCTTACAAGCCAGATAACTGAAAGAAAGCAGGTCCAGCCAGATTCTTTGAAGACCCTTCTTCCTCATGAACTCCTTCGCATTCACACAGCCTCTGGCTTTTATTGTGAGGCAACTCAACAATGGCCTTCTCTGCTTGGCAGCCAACGCCAGAATATCCTTTGTGTCACATCACTTCTTCCTTTCTTCCTCATAAAGAAGAGTTCCATGAAACCCACTCAGGCCAGCTTAGGTTCCCATGTCATTGCTTTAGACTAGTGCTTTGGAACATACACTTGGGAAGTTTAATAAGAGTCAAGAATGCTCCAAATGTATGAGGCCTGCTGCAAATAAATGAAATAAATAATAGACCTACTACATCCAAATAAGCGTCAAGCCACTGTATGTTGTCAAAAGAAACAACACTTAAACTTTCTGTCATTTTTATTAAAGCTGCAGATTATTACTACACACAACAAATACTTTATTGATATAATCTAAGTTAATAAAATAGTTGAACAACTCTTTAGATTTATATTTGTATAGAAATGATCTGTGGAACATCTCTTCTTGAAACAGTGGTGCCTAGAAACACCTATTCATCAGAATTTACTTAAAGAATTGTTTGGAGCTAAAGGATGCATTTTTCATTCTCAGGGGGAAAAATACCATGCAGAAAAGTCACTTGCTGTCCCATCCAAAATTTAAGGTCTTGGGGAATCTGACCAAATAAATGACTGGCCCTTTCTCTCCAGTATGCTTTCTGTCTACACTGGGAACTATTGTCTAAACTGTGTAACTAAAAAAAGATTTAAAAAAAAAAATCAATTGCACAATCCTAGTCTGCAGGTGTCAAAGTCATAATGTCTTTTTACATAAGTCGCTACTGAATTTCCAGTTATGAGAATTCATTATCACACCCTATTTATTCCCTGACTCTCACCCCACATGGCTGATAACGTCAGTTATTGTCGATACACCTTTGCTAATAGAAGTCAGTCTATTTGCTATTGCTTCAGCCTCTTGTCTTCATTTATATGTAGTTTAGATTCTATGTAGCACTGCCTGATAAGGGTCTACTCAGCAGTACTCCTCCCTACCCCCCGCCCCCACACTCTAGACAAAAAACATAGCTTAAGTGATTATCTTCTCACTGTAGCTATGAATTTGTGTCACCTGTGAACTGCCTTTTGAAGACCATGAGGCATGTCTTTGCTATATCATCCCATTTATCTTAGTCCACTCATAGATGTCCTGCTCACATACTATGTCCGAGTTGATGAGGAGATATCTGTCACCAACGCAAAAATGTTTCTGGCAAGCAGCACATTTGAAGCATTCCAGATGGTACACCTTGTCCTTCACCCGCATGGTCATCTCATAGGCTCGGATTCTCTTGTCACAGGAAGCACAGAGGCCATCTTGGCCAAAGAGCCTAAAGAAACAACAAAGAGTTGAGCAAGGTACTCGTGAAGAAAAGTGGGGTGGGAATCAAAGCAAAACTTAGACACAACATCAGAAACCAGTGTTGCACTGTTACACTTGCATTACAAGGATATGTACAAGTTTAAACATTTGTTTGGTAAAATCTTTCAACCAAGGGTACTCAAAACTTGTGGTCCCAAAGGCAGGAGTGAAAATTTGTCAGAATCATACATCTTGCCTACTTTTCAAAAGATTATACTTGCTTTTTTATGATAAAAGCTTAAAAAAAGACTGAACCTGAAAGATGATGAGTTACTTCAATGGGAGTGACACCTATCTGATTTCAAGACAAATTTGCACCATCCTAATACTTGCATCTCCCCTCATCCAGCAATAGAAATTACATTCTGGTTGATAAATATTGCCATTATTCCTTATTATTCAGTTAAAAGACAGGGTTGCCAGAGGCTGTGATCGTGTGATACACGATCTAGTTTTGTTGCCTTTCTGAGATCCCTTCAGATTCAAAGACTTCTATACTCATGAATGACTGCTATGTTTCACAAAGATGGACTCTATGACCCTTTAGAAATCTATTCTAGCCCAAAGAATTTTCTTATCTGCCTTGCTTTTTCATCCATATTAAGAAACCCTGTTGAGACATCATTATTATGTTGTCTATTAAAAGGACCCTGTAATGAATGCTCTACATATATATCCCTCTCACAGCATGTACTGCTGCTCTCAACTGGAACAGTATGACCTGTTCAGCTGTGTGTGACAACATAATGAATGTCATCTTCTAATGCAGTTTGAAGCTTGTGGAGTTTATAAATCCTGCTATTAGTAAACAAGCAGAATGTGTTTTTATTATGTTTGATAAAGTAGAGGAAACACTGAATATTACTTGTTTGAAATATTTTCTCATGTAATTACATTCTCTGTATTGCCATACTAATTTTAGAACCATTTGTCCTCACATATTTTTACTGTGCTTATAGACACAGCCTGCTTCAAATAACCTGCCTGGTCTGGAAAACAAAAACCTATTGAACTAAGAGATCTAAAAGAAAAATAAATCATTTATTTTCTCTGCCAGAAGATGTCACTGTTCACTTCTGCCAATAAAAGTAATGTTAACATTACCTGAAGGTTGTGAAATTTTTCATTAACTCAAGACAGCTGATGAACACATTACACTTAAATAACTGAAAACACCCAGCATAGAAAATATCATAGAGATTTAGTAATCTTGTTCCTTTGGTCTATTACTCTTTCATTTAAAAAGTTACCAAGTATTGAGCTAGTGCAAGTAGGACTGGATCATTGTTCAAATATTACATACACAGGAGATTTACAGCCTCTCTCATTATTGGGGCCAATTTGTCCATTATAACAAGCATATATGCCTAGCAGAGCAAAAGCATATATACCTAGCATATCAAAAATAAATATGCTTTAACTGTAATCAAGAACATGTAACATGCAGGCTCTTTATAATCAAGTTAATGGAAAATATATAAAATTGAACTCATTTATCAATACTTGTAAGTGCAAAATGGACGGTGATTTACTAACACAAAAACTATTAAGATCCGATTTACAAAAAAACAACAAAACACTTGTATTCAAGGTGATGTTTAAGTACATTCTTATCCTTATGACTTCAAGTTAACAGGATGCTTTCTTAAGCTGGGACTGTAATTATTTTAATATGATATGAATGTATAAGTGTAGTGCCTTGCAGCCTAAGGAATCCTAGAAAACTACAAATTGAAGCACAACATTAGAAACAGGGATTTAATTCACTCACTGCGAAAAGACAGCCACTCCACCAGATAATAAATGTGCAAAAGCAACACACAGTAGTTCAGTTAAGTAAAGCACCTCTTATCTAAGTGGTATTATGGTAATGGGGGGTATGGAATTTGGCCAAGGCACCAAGCTACCTTATTTTTACAAATTTGCCAAAAGATCTTTCATCACCAATTGTCCTCAGGGCTTCAGTTATAATATCCTTGAATCCAAAAGGCAACACCTGCAGAACCAAAATACTCTTTAAACCATTGTAGGATATTGGCTCATTACTAAGAGGCAAGAGTCTGCTTACTGAATTTCCAACACCATTTCCTATGACACCTACTGAAGGTGTTCCCATGCAGGCACTGAAACCACCCAGTTATGCTGAAGCTGTGGATCTGGGCAGCACCACTCAAACGTGGTACCATACCTGTGACTACCCTCAGCCTTTATATTTTAGGAATAAATTAATCATGACAAATTCCTTACAACTCTTATGCAGCAGCATCACTGGGGATCCAACCTTCATTCTAAATTCGTAACTAAACTTTGAAACTGCAGAAAGAAAGCAAACAAGAGCAGAATGTTGTCAGATAGAGGGGCTCTGTACCTGAGATAGTCTCTCCTGCAGAGTTTTCTGCCCAGTTTATAGTACAGTCGTCTCCCCACCTCTCCGAGTCTGCACCCACACAGGTCACAGCTGAGGCAGTCTTCATGCCAGTACTGATCAATGGCTTTCAGGAAATAGCGGTCCCCAATGTTCTGTTGGCAACCTCCACATGTCAACAGTGAAGGGGGAATTTGGAGCACCTCGTCCACCGGCTCCCTGAGAGAATGAGCAATCGTTGGAGAAGGAAAAACCCTTTAAACCAACTAAATAGGAAGAAAAAAAGCTCATGACCAAATTAGAACAGGATTTACAGCCAGTTTTTCCTCCAGTTGAAGTCAGTGGCAGCCCCCTGCCCTCCTCTTGATATCACTGAGAGCAGGGGTACACTTTTATTTTGTTTTTAAAAAGGAGAATAGCTAATATTTCTGAAATCACCCAAGTGGAAAAAATATTTGGCAACTCTTCATTTCTTCTGGTTCAAATTGTTGCATGTGAACATGACAATCTATACAACCTTCTAGTCTGTTCCTTGGTGTAAAAACATTGAGTGTATTGTTAATTAATTTTCTATGGACATATATCGTTTTCCTCTACTGGACAGAATTAGAATTGCCCAATTTGAGTCTAATTCCTATACAAATGCTACAAAATACATGAGATTCTTCTTAACCTAAGGGATTGGGGGACTGTACTTTTGGAGCAAGAGATCTGGAGTTTCTGCTTTAAAAAATGTTTCATTCTTGTCTTACATATGCTGATAGATAGCATAGTGATAGCTATAAAGTCCAAAGATTTGTTACAATATTCTTGGCATTTTCAAATAGCTCTCTTTGTCCAGATTAAAATGTAGCGGTATTCATGACAAAACAGCTTTTGTGATGTCTTCAAAAAGGTTTGTATATTTACCAGTAAACATCTAAAACCCAACTCCATGAACCTGTTTAAACTCCAGGATGTGTGTGTAGGTGACTGAGAACCCCAAACATTATTGTAAAACAATTGCATTTGTTTTTAGGAATACACACTTCCCATATTGCTGGCCTTATCTTGAAACTCTCCCTCCTCAGTGTTGCCACAGTCAATGGGAATATTGCCTCGATAGGGGCTACAAGATTGGGAGAGTTATATGAAAGTACCCTCCAAGCATGAGGTCACATGGGATTAACCTCTCTCTAGGGAAGGTAAATTTGAAGTCTAAGCCTTGTGATGGCATCTGTTGTAATAGCACAAAAATGAATTTACACAACAGGTGAGACTCTGGCCCTATTGAACCCAACAGAAGTCCTGTCGTGGACTTCAGCAGAGTCAGAATTTCACCCAGACTTACTGCAGGATTTATCTTTTATTCTGAGGAAAACAACTAAGGACCCGATTCTGATCCCAGTGTACTACATGGACTTTAGACCACCATAGTTCTATGAATTTCAAGGAGTTATAGCTGATTTACACACAGGGGAAAGCAAATCAGCCACCTGCCTCCTCCCCATTCTTTTTTGTGGTACTATACTAAAGCACATTTTTTCACAATTCCATTGTAATACTTTATTCCTATCCTATCATTTGTAACAAGCACTAAAATAAAGAGCTGATGCACTAATACAAGAGGGCTAAAACTGTACTTTTTTTTCAAATATGTTTACTTAAGAAAGTCTCAGTGTTGCCTTTTTGCAAGTTCTGGCAATACTATGAGCAAAAATTACAAGACTAGACTGTAGACTCAATCCAGCAAGGAGCACAGCATGCTGGCCTCACTCCCACCAAGCATTTAGGGCCACATCCAAAGCTCAGCGAAGCCAATGGAGTGATTCCATTGGATCAGACCTTTAAGCACACACTTAACTTTAAGCATATGACTTGTGCCATCCATTTACTCAAGTGCTTTGCTGGATTGGGGTCAGACAGAGTGCCCAACGCCTTGCATAAATTAGCCCTAAATTCTTAGGTACATCATTCAGTTATTGGTATAGCCAACATCTGTTGACAATTTGCTGGTGGTCTGTACCCCACCAAACCTGCGGGGGGGGACAGGGCATAACTATACTGAGAGAAGCCAGCACGATTACTCTAAGGGCAGTCAGCACTTCCCGCAGGCTGCAGATACCAACATTTTTCGATCCCCTTGAGTTATATTATGCAGGACTTCATCAGACTTTATTTACTGGGGAAATAGCTTTCAAGTAAAAAGGACTTTCTTCAGGGTCTGAAAAATGTACTGTGCTCCCTGACTTCCCAACAAGGCCTGATCCTGCTGTTTTTATGCAAGCAGAACTCCCAGAGCAGTCAGGATTTGGTGCCAATAAAGAATCTGTCTGCCTGCAAGCACTTCTATTTTTCACTGTCACAGTGCATGCTGTTCTGTCCTCTTACTGTCTCGTGACTACCAGCCCCCACCTTCCCCTCTCTCCCCACAGTCCACTACACGTGGCATTGCTAGCAGAGTCATAGGGAGTTGCCACAAGCAGAGGATCAGGCCCTAGATTTTCAGAGCATACGTTTCTGTTTCTCTGGTCCATTCAGTGCAACCGACACTGCATATAGAACTACAAAGGAATTTTATGCTGACTTGAAAACATCATGCCCTAAACAACACAGAACACAGCATTTGTCTAAACGACAGCAAAACACAGCATTTGTCTAAAGCAAATCCAATGGACTTATACTGTAGCAGTTCCTCTACCATAAATGTATCTCTCTTTGTAAGATCTGTGTGTGCCCTACGATATTTTATATTATTCTTGCCCCTTTTCCTGTCAGTTCAGGATCTGCGACTGAGTTCTTTGAAACCCTATTTTGGCTACTAGCATCCTAAATTCTGAAACAGCCTAGTAGAAGTTTATTTCGAATTGGATTTCAGGGGGTTTTTTTTATGAATTTGGCTGTCACAGCCTGTAATAATTCACCAGAACAGCAACTAAATAAGTAAAAAAAATGTTGTTTTGATTTTGTAGCTGAAATTCAGGTAGGACCGGGGGGGGGGGGGGGGGGGCCCCCAAAGGGGTTAAATTCTATATTTTTTAAAAAAAAGG
>NW_017729025.1:111525987-111531073 GCF_001723915.1 Gavialis gangeticus | reverse complement strand
GGGGGGGGGACTACCACAGAGGTTACATTTATAATTCCTTAAAAAGTAGGATATAAGGAAAAACTACTTTAGCATCCCTGTGAGCAATGCATGAGAGGAGGGCTTCAAAAGATGACATTCTTAAATGCCTTGCAGGAAACAAATCCCAGATTAATGAAACCTTTTACAGGAGGGAGGGAAACAATGATTTAAGCTTTACTTTGGACGCTAGAATTGTTGAAGTTTTGGTTTTTTTCTGTGCTGTCATGATGCCAAGGAGGCACAGACCAAGTCTGAGGCACTGCTGCAATGGAGATGCGCAGCCCTGGAATTGAGTGCCATGACACCACTCGGTTGGGCTGAATTAACACGCTTCTCACAAGAGTGGGTCTGCGTGCACTTGGGTCCGAAGGGATGCCTGCAGGAAATACACTGGAATAGCCAGCTCAGAAGGCTCCTGTCAGATCCTGAATGTAACCACCCTCTTTCCACAAACCTAGCCAAAAAGAAAGACAAGGCTCCCTTTAGACCTCCTCTACCTACTATTCTTTGCTCTTCTCAAGATCCCTGGTCCATTTTGGCATCTCCATCCTTAGAGGTTTTGCAGACCCAGGTAGACAGAACCTCTGCTGGGATGATCTAGCTGGGGACAGCCCTGCTTTGACCAGGGGGGTGGACTAGATGTCGTCCCTGAGCTCCTTTCCAACCCTCTTTTCAGATGATTTCCAGCCGCCCCCAGCCAGGCAGTTAATACCATCTCTCCAAAGTTTCAAACTGCCTCTGGCCTAATGAAAATGTGGAAGTTGAGCACCCATCAGATAACAGCTCTGACCTTTCAGTCTAGTCAGCTGTGGGGGGGCAGATCAAACATGGGGCAGAGACTGCAACACTCCTCAAGCTTTGGGGAAGTCTGGCTGGGGGCTTTGCTGGATCTCTAGGAGAGGAGGGAAAGAGATGGGGGGAGATGGCTGGTGGCTGGCTGGCTGCCCCCCTCCGCCAAGCCCGTGTGTTGGGATGAAGCCAGGACCTGGCTTCGGCTCCAAATGGGGAAGCTGGGCTGCACGCCGGTCCCCACCCGCCATCCTCACACGCCAGAGCCCTCTGCGCTGTCAGGCAGCCGCGGGGAGGCAAAGGCAGCCCGGCTCTCCCACCTCTCCCTCCGGAGCTCGCCAGGTCCCGGACAGCACCGACACCCCGGGGCGCGGGGAGGGCACCCGGGAAAGAAAAGGGGGCGGGGGGGGGCTGGCACTTACTCGGAGGGGTCGAGGCTTTTCCTTTCGATGGCCGAGGACATTGGCAGGCTGGGCGGCGGTGGGATGCGCCCCCACAAAGGCAAGGCGGTGTGCTCCGGTGCCTGGTCGCCCGCGGAGTTTCCCCTCCGCCCCCCAAGGGCACGGGCGGGATTTCCTCCTGCCGCACCACAGACGCGCACACAAAGCGGGCTGGGGCTGGGGCTTGGGCTGGGCTGGGTTGGGCTGGGCTGGACTGGGCTGGGCTGACCCTCCGGAGCCGGCTACCCTCCCATCTCCGCGCCCAGCTGTCACCGCCGCGCCCCCCGCCCGGGCAGCTCTGGGCACGCCGGGCCGAGCGGGCTCTCTGCAGAGGCAGCGCCCAGCCCCAGCATCATGAGGGCGAGCAAGCGCAGCCCCGAGCCCCCGCTTTCATTTCCTCTTCCCCCGGCACGACTCCGATACAATGGAAGGAAATCACGCTCCGACACACAGCTGCCCTGCCCGGCCCGGCACGGCCCGGCTCGGCTTCCCCCGGCCCGCGGGGAGGGGAGGGGGCGGCCGCGCACGCAGCAGCATCCCGCGGCGCCGCCGGCTTAAAGGGCCAGGCGGGCTCTGCCTGAGACAGGGCTGGGACCGCAGCGGGGCGGGGGGGGCTCCGCAACGGAGGGAGACGCTTCTGGGAAATGCCCCTCAGGGCTGGTTTGCTTTTAAAGCGCCCCCTACTACCTTACTGGCCACAGGCACTTAGGTGCCCTCTCCATCCAACGCCCTTTGCTCACGGCTTCGCGATCAGGGCATGAAGCACCCCTGTTATTTCACTGAAATGCCCTCTTCATCCAACCCCTTTGCCCAAGTCTTCGAGATCAAGGCATAAAGCACCCCCTACTATGTTACTGGCACAGCCAAAGGCACTTAAGTGTCTTCCCCTTTGCACAAGGCCTTGAGATCAGGGCATGAAGCATCCCCTACTATTTTACCGAAATGCCCTCTTCACCCAACCCCTTTTCCCCAGGCTTTGAGATCAGGGCATAAAGCACCCCTACTATTTTACTGGCATAGCCAGGGCACCGAAATGCCCTCTTCATCCAACACTCTTCCCAAGGCTTTCAGATCAGGGCATAAAACACCCCTATTTTGGCACCGCCAAAGACACTTAAGTGCCCTCCCCGTCCAACCCCCTTTGCTCAGGGCTTTGAGATGAGGGCATAAAGCACCCACTACAGCAGAACCAAGCCCACCCTGAACTGTGTCATCTGTGCCTGTCTCTCTCCTCCTCTGTGCCTCATATAGTCATTGGTGTCTGCACAATTGTCCTGCTTTGTAGCAATATAAGAAATTTATATCTTGCTGGTGTTTGCTGCTAATGAGCTATAAAAACTCTGCCGTGGAAAGGCTTGATGTGAAATGAATCATGCCTAAGCTAGAAATGGGGAAGACCCTTTGGAACCTGCCACCTCTCTCCTGTCTCTTGTCCCTCTTCACCCCGACTCCCTAGCAAGGCAGGATGGCTCCCTCCAGCCTGTTCGGGAGCCAGGTGATTTACACTATTGAAATTAAACCTATTATTGCAATTACAACCCTTTTTTTGTCCTGTGAATGAAGCATGAGGTGTTGGCTACTGCTGGGGGCAAGGTCCTGGAGTAGGTGAACTGTCTGCTCCAGTTATTCCCATAAATACAGTGGAAAGCACTAGTGACTCCAAGAAATACCTCATTTATCTATTATTCCCATTTCAGAAATTTCATTTAAAGTCTATTTTTGTGACTTCTTTCTAATCTTTTCCCCACCCCCTAACCCAGTTCTTTGGCAACCAGGGGAATAAGAACCTGAAACACATTAAAGGGCTAAGTTCAAAGTCCAGTGATGTCAAGGGAAACACTCCTGCTGAATTCAAGGGGCTTGGACCAGGCTTTATCAAATCTTTAGAATGTTGGTTTTCAACCTGTGGTCCACAGACCCCTGGTAGTCCACAGGCTATGTCCAAGGGGTCCATAAAAGATAATTATGATCAATCAAATTCAAAGCACTTCCATTCAAAATTTCCAAAGGGGTCCGCACCTCTGTTTGCAAGTTTTTTTTAAGGGTCTGCAAATGAAAAAAAGTTGAAAACCACGGCTTTAGAGCCATCATTGATCATTAGGAAATGCCACCCTGTTTCTTTAAATAGCCTATCTCTAATACACTTTAAACTCTTACAGTGTGATAACCACTCTGCTAATCAAATATTTTTGGTCAGAGAAAAATAGCTTTATAGGCAGGATTGAATTATATTCTGAATACTTAATGTCATATATATTGACTTTATGATCAGGAGTAAAAAATAAACCTTTCTGAGAGACAGAATAATTAAACTATTAAAAGCCAGAATAATTCAGCTGCCTGAACCTGATGGCAGCTTTATGGATTAGAAACAAAGTTTAAAGGGGGATTAAGAATATAAGGACTGCCATTTAAAAAAAAAACATGGTTAAAATAAAAGGACAAAGGATTGTGGGGGAAAAATTAACTTTTTACAATAAATGGAAGGGGCCAGATTCAGCCATCAGTTAATTGTGTGCAATGACTGTTTCCATAATTAAATGCCAGACTCCAGAGAATTGTAGTTATAAAGAAAAGCAGAATTTGGCCTAGCGTATCTTATTACCTTTATATAATATAATGCACTTGAACCTGGTTGAGTTTGAAACTCTAAATCTGACAACAGGTCATACAGATTCACAATTCCATGTTCAATACAAAGTATGTGTAGAGTAGGATTTTTCCAAGGGGTTTTACTCCCAAGGTGGGCCAATGATCAAAGTGTTTGTTCCAGAAGTCTTTTTAATAATAAAAAATGTGTTTCTCATTTCAAAAAACAGGGAAATACCAATATAAAAGAAGGACCTATTGGATACAGTCCAGCCACAGTCTAAACCTAACAATGGGTGAAAACCTTCAAACAAAATATGTAGGGTTGAATACTGCAAGGTGCAGAACCTTCTCACTGGGCATCATTGACCTCAAATGGAGCCACTTCTGCCATGGTCTGGACACAGATGTCAAGCAGAGAAAACTCCTTCAAGTCAGTGAAACACTTTGGACAGGAAACTATTTCACTGTATGCCCTCAAATGGCATTTACCCAGCTATGTAACAACAGTTTGTGACATGTGATGCTTACACACAGGATGACCAAGCACCCACATGGTTACTGAGCATAGTCTATAGGTTATTTCATAGATTTCATAGACACTGGGGCTGGAAGGGACCTTGGAAGATCATCGAGTCCAGCCCCCTGCCCAAAGGGCAGGAAGTCAGCTGGGGTCATAGGATCCCAGCAAGATAAGCATCCAATTTACTCTTGAAGGTGTTCAATGTAGGTGTTTGAACCACCTCCAATGGCAGGCTGTTCCAGACCTTGGGGGCTCAGACAGTAAAGAAATTCTTCCTTATGTCCAGCCTGAAATGGTCTTGCAGTAGTTTATAACCGTTGGACCTCGTCATCCCGTGGGGCGCTCTGGTGAACAAACATCCCCCCAGAAACTGGTGGTCACCCCGATAAACTTATAGGTGGCCATCAGATCACCCCTAAGCCTGCCCTTTTCCAAGCTAAAGAGCCTCATACATCTCAGCCTGTCATCATAAGGTCTGTTTTCCTGACCTCTGATCATGTGCATGGCTCTTCTCTGGACTCCCTCAAGCTTCTTCACATCCTTTTTGATTGTGAGGCCCAAAGCTAGACGCAGTACTCCAGCTACAGCCTCACCAAGGCCGAGTACAACAGGAAAATGGTGTCCCGGGATTTGCTTGAGAAGCATCTATGGATACAAGCCAGCATTTTGCTCGCTTTACTAGCTGCAGCATCACATTGCAAGCTCATGTTCATCTTGTGGTCAA
>NW_017729025.1:111525347-111525699 GCF_001723915.1 Gavialis gangeticus | reverse complement strand
ATCATTAATGAAGATGTTGAACAATATGGGTCCAAGGACAGAGCCTTGGGGGACGCCACTGGTCACAGGACACCATGACGATTGACTTCCATCAATTACCACCCTCTGTGTCCCACCACAAAGTCAGTTCCCCAGCCTGTGGATCATGGTGGACCCAAGGCTACAACTGGCCAGTTTTGCCAAGATGTGATCATGGGATACCAGATTGAAGGCTTTTTTGAAGTCAAGATATATGACATATTATATTCTGGTTGTGCAGCTATGTAGCACCATACATGTATACAGGCATACCTCGGAGATATTGCGTGTTCGGTTCCAGACCACCGCAATAAAGCAAATATTGCAATAAAGT
>NW_017729025.1:111518245-111525167 GCF_001723915.1 Gavialis gangeticus | reverse complement strand
GAGTCACACGAATTTTTTGGTTTCCCAGTGCATATAAAAGTTATGTTTACACTATACTGTAGTCTATTAAGTGTGCAATAGCATTATGTCTAAAAAAACAATGTACATACCTTAATTAAAAAATACTTTATTGCTAAAAAATGCTAACCATCATCTGAGCCTTCAGCGAGTCGTACTCTTTTTGCTGGTGGAGGGTCTTGTCTCAATGTTGATGGCTGCTGACTGATCAGGGTGGTGGCTGCTGAAGGTTGGGGTGGCTGTGGCAGTTTCTTAAAATAAGACAACAATGAAGGTTGCCACAAACCTTCAATTTGTAAAAAATGCAATATCTGCGAAGCGCAATAAAGCGAAGCGCAATAAAACGAGGTATGCCTGTACATGGGTGAGCAAAAACCCTAAAACTGTAGGCAGTTAAAAACTGGTGGCAAGTAGGTATTTGAAGAAGGGAGACTGGGTAACCTCCCATGTTTTAACCCAATAAACTAGGGGTTATGGAACTTCCCCAAAAAGTGGTAGATCAAGGTTGCAGGGCTTCCTCACTCAGACGGTGGTTGAATCTATACCTTCCGTTTCCGGCAGTGCTCTAAGCACCAGGTCGCAGGTTAGGTATTATGCACATTGCTTTCCTTAAAGCTGAGCCACTTCACCTTGCATTTATCACTTGGCAAAGCAGATGGGTGGAGAACAGTGGAAAAGTTCGTGTCCCACTGGGCACAAAGTCCCAAAGTAGGATCTAAGGACTTCTCTTTTCCAGGGAATCAGGTATGTCATGGAGCCATATAGCCTCCAGCTTGTTTTCTTTCTCCTGGCCCTACATATCTCTTTATTTCTTGGCTGCCCAGGGAAGAAGAGGCAGAAGAGACAATTGTATAATGTCTAACCCATGGCCAGGTGGTAGAGCACTTGCTAATAACCAAGAGACGGAGGGAGGGGACTATAACCTGTGACCCCTGTTTCTGTGATAAGAGCCCCAATGATTTGCTTATTATGCCAAAACCTGAGGGAGACCCTCTTGCAACATCTAACAGCCATTAGTTATTGGCTTTATCCCAGATATAAATTGAGGATTTACATGAATATGATGCCTGGCCAGGGCACAACCTACCGAGAATACTTAGCATCTATGTGAACACTTATACATCTATGCTACATATAGAAGAGGATCGCAAACTATGCATAAGGGTCAAAAACTGCAGTTACTTGGCTAGGTAAATGCTATTTGGGCACATAATGAAATAAGACTATGACCTTCATGTTCTTGAAGTCAAGCCCACTTAAATGCTTTTTCTGGATTTAACTAATAGGAACTTCTCCCACAAATGAAAGACTGAAACAAGTGGGAAGCAGCTGGTTAATGGTGAAAATACTGGAGGAAGCTGTTTACAAGTTTTGTCATTGTGCTGTCTGTCAGGTACAGGTCCTGGTCAGGCTTTCAGATCATGGACAGATTGTCCAAAGGTGACATAATCAGTTCGTTAATTAGAGGGTATGTGAAAGTGCTGGCAGTGCTACATGAATCATACAGATACCACCTACATACAGATCTTTGAAAAAGTGGGGCAATGACCAGGAGAAGCAGCTGTCTTATTCTCCCTCTTTTCCATGAAAGTAAGATGCCAGTAGATGAGGACTAAATCAAGGGGAGAAAAAACAGGAATCATCTGGATGGTGCATAAAATAATGCAGGTATCACGCCACTGTGCTTAAGTGGCAGAAAGCTCCAACTCAATCTCATTAAACAACAACTAGTGATCAGGAACTACTGCATGAGGATTAAAGTTGGCATGGCACCTTAAACAGACTACACTGCAAAGACATAAGGTAAGACTTGACCCACTATGGCAGGTGGGATTTCAAACTACACCAGAGATGGTCAGTTAGCAGCAGCACATGATAGAAGGTTAACAGAAACTGTCAGGAAGAAGTCTCCTGTACTGATGGGCATGTACCAAACTGCAGTTGGCATTAACAAGATGGCTGAGTAGAATTTCCATGAAAAATAAATGCCTTTCCCTAAACTTCCCTAAACCAACCCTCAGTGAATTAAGAGGCAAAAACCCAAGTAAAGAAATTCTCAGTCTCCTAAGAAAGAGCCAGATTTCTAGCATCTCCTTTTGGCTAAGGAAAATGCATATAGTAAAGTAACTGATTTCCTGAGACAACTCAATTTCCCCGTATTATGTCAGGATTGTAAATGATAACTACTGATTATGAACAGTGGAACTGGATACTTCAGTGCACTCATGTGAGAAGGAATGGATAAGGAAGGACCTGGGGATTAAGGCTGGTTTATCATGTGCTGTGGGCAGGTTGCTTAATATCTCCGTGGCTCAGTTTCCCTATCTATAAAATGCGGCATGCAAATTTAATCCAATTCTGTATCTGAAAAAATGTTCCTATACAAGATATTGAGGTACCTACATTTCCTGCATGGGGACAAAAGACCAGTACTATTTTGGGTGTTCCATTTTCTTGTTATTGTATCTTTCTCCTTGCTGTCACATTTTCTAATGCTGTTTAAAACAAATTTGTATATCTATTGATAGCTTGAAACTCATGAGGGATGAGTGTTGGTTTCAATTAACTTTCATTAAGATAGATGACCCTGTAGATTTGCTCTTGAAACAAGGCCTAGATCAAATCCAATGTTATTGATTACATTTGGCATGCAGCATTTGGACTAAAGGGCTGTTAATAAATAGGCTGCCCCTGTCTGCATATTTCTTAGTGAGAGCATTATATGTAAAACTGTAGAGCTCCCGTCAGCAATGTCAGTCATGCAAAAAACATAAATTTGTGCATTTCCAAAAAAACACATCCTATGTTGGAATTTGAGGAACATTTTTTTTTATCACTGCTTTGTATCTCTCCTCGGATGGTGTGACAGGGAGTAATCTCCCAGTCACGGTCACATTACCAGCCCGCCCACCTGTCTAGGGCAGGCTGCCTGGTCTTTCCTGCCATGCCTTGTAGTTACAATAATGGTTGTAATGAAGTGGAAGGCTTCCCATTTAAGACCCCGATGCCTAGAGGTTTGTACACGACTCCAACCCTCCCTTATCATGTCCCATGCCTCACAGATGTCTCCTTTCGAATTGCTCTCAATGGCAGCTCGTGGCCGGGCCAAACACAGCCCTTTGCTTGGCTTCATACATTCGTCCTTTCTCTCTCTACCTTAATGGGCCTCATTTACACCACCCACTCTCACCAGACCTTTAGCATTCTGCCCACTCTCACTGGGCCTCTTATACACTGCCCCACACTGGGCCACACTCAACTTGCCCTGCTCCCTTGAGTGGTTCCCATAGACCATTAGGCTTGCCTACTCACGTACCTTGACTGGCCAATGGGCAACCTCTCGGGCCCTCTCGCAACCCTCATCCAAACAGTTACCAGCCAATTCACCTCTCCCTGGATAGAATTCTGACCCAAAGCCCCTCATCAGGTAACTCACTCTCTCCCTCGCTAGGTCTAATTACTCGCCTACTTGGCCTCAGGCCCACTTGCAGCCTCAGGCATCTGAAGACTTACCTGGGCCTAGCTGCTTCCTTCCAACACCTCCCTGCCTCTGGGGCCTCAAGTCACATGCCTCTTCTCTGATGCCCACACTCCGCCCTATGCTGGGGCCTCAGGGTATTACACCCCCACAGACACTGGTGCCTCTCAATAGGCATACCTGGCCCCACTATCTTCCAGGGTTTTACACTCCCATGGGCTCGGGTGCCTCTTCTCTGGGCATGCCTAGCCCCACTACTCTCCAGTCATAATGACCTACCGGAAGGTGGGACCTGGGGTTATCAGGCACCCCTACCCACCTTTCACTGGGGACATAACTGGCCTGACATTTCTGGGAGGCTGTCCTGCCATAGACAGCCCCACCAGACCACCCTTTCCCAGCAGGGTGCAGTTTTCGGTCTTACCCAAGACCAAGCAGGCCTACCTGCCCTGGTCTAGTTCCCTCATTAAGGCACCTGGCTGACGTCCCTTCTCACTCTGACCTCATTCAGATATTATAACAGCTTGCATGCTGGCTAACCCCTACCCTCTTCAGCTGTGATATCCCTTCCATCAAAGGGACCTTCAGCCCACATGGGCTCTGGCCCCATCTCCAGGCCAGTCAGAGTGCCAGATAGCTCACCTTGGTCCTGGCCTGCCCCTCGTATTATGCATAACTGCCCTTTGGCACTGGCCCTCTGCATTGACCAGCGCGAGGGATCAGAAAGTCAGTCTAGCAGCTGCTGACCCCCATTCTCCAAAGGGATCTCACCACAGAGCCCCTGGCTTGGCCCCTGCCAGATCTACTTGGGGCTTGCCTGACCCCTTCTGTAGGCCTACAAGCTGTTAGCCCTCTTGTTAGCCTGGGCCTTGCCCTCACTAGGCCAAAGCCTTCTTCCTGGGGCTCTGGGCCCCACTGCGCCTGTAGAAACATTCTGCCATCCCCATAGTTCCTCCCTTACCACCAGTGTTATGAGCAGCAGCTCAGCCAGGTGTTGTTGCTCCCCAGCTGCTTGCAGCAGACTGCTGCCTCAGCCCTGAGAGCCTGGATCTTAAAACAGGTGCCTCACCAGGGCTGGCCCGCACCTGCCAGCTGCCTGCTCTCAGCCTTAAAGTGGCACTTACCAAAGGTGCTCTGCCACTTACCTCCCCCATTAAAATGGCTATAGCGGGGGAAGGGTCTCCCTGCTGCTCACCTTGCAGGCTTCTCCATAGCCTGCAGCAGCACACTAAGTGGTGAGCACCCCAGTGCCGTTCTGCCACTCTTTTTTGCAGTTACAGAGCTTAGACTAGGTAGATCCTGGAATTATCTTCAACCTGACAGTGTCTAAGCATTATCCACAGATTACCCAGCGGTGTTGAACCACTTAAGATTGCACCTTTCTAGAGAAGTCTGTAAGTAACAAAGACTGAGAGGAACTTTGCTTTTTCAACAGTAATGGCTGAAACTGATGTTGCTTTGTATCCTAAGGTGCAGCTTAATGAACTGCTGCTACAAGAATTCATTCTGATTGTAGTCTGAGTTTAATGTTAGCATTCCATTAGCTTCCAATGCCAAGTCTAGGTGTCTGATGATTAGCACAAGGCACTGGAAGGCTAGGACTCCTGAGTTCTATGCTTTGCTCTGCCACAGCTTCACTCTCTGGCTTTGGGCATGTCATCTCACCTTTTGGTTCCTTAGTTTCTCTATCTGCAATAGGGTTGGCCTATTTTACATGACCTGTTCTGAAGCTTAATGCTTTGGTGTTTGCATACTCCTCTGAGATCCCTGGATGAAGGTGTTATAAAAAAGTAAAGCTTTTTTTCATGTCCAAACTTGACACTGACATAAGCTGTACAGAAGTACAGACCTTCTGATTAAAGGTTTAACTGAAGTCCTGGCTGTCTACCTCTGGAGTCAACAAAAGAATTCAAGGTAGTTTATGAAAACTAAGTGAGACAAAATGCTGAGTACCTGTTGGCTATAACATTGCAATGTAACGCAGTTGATATTGATATTGTAAAGTGCTGCAAGGGGATGTGTGAGAGGTGAAAGCAACCTATAAAACCAATTACTTTTTCTTTTTACTTGCTATCTTTTCAAGGATCTGGAAAGCTCTTTTACTGAGTGACTTTCATAATGTGCACTACATCTTTCAAAGCACTGTTTCATTTCTACACAGGATTCTACACTTTTCTCCTGAAGTTTAAAAGGAGCTAGTTGCTATCATTCTTTTTAAGTTTCCGAGGACTGGAAATGGTGATAGGCTGTTAGGGAGTTTCCATGAGTGAGAGGAGCCATAACTGGCTTTAAGTCTCTTGGTAAATCATGATTGAATCCCCCCGACCAAGAATACACTTGTCTTATTCAGGATTAACCTTCTCTTTCAGCTGAATCTACCTTCTAGCACACTGAAGAAAACAAGAATACCTACTTTCAGTGAGGTTTACTGTGGAATCTAGCTTTCCAGATAAGAAGTTTGGTGCATAAAGATCTAGGGACTACATTTTTGTCTTATTTCCTTCAACTGGCAACAAAGATGAAATCAGCCTGTTTTTACAGCTGAGAGAAATCTTCTACTGCAGGTCACATGGCAGATGATGCAAACTAAGTTACAGGCAGCCAGATGAAGGGATATTTCATCAGAGAAATGTATAAAGTTTGGGTTTTTTATTTTCCTCTTTTTTATTGATTTCTTTTGCTCCCCTCAAGACCTCACTGTCTTGCACAGAAGCAAGATCAATTACTGTAAGCTCCTTCCTCCTTAAGGCCATTGCTCTTTAGTGTTGTGTTTCAAGCAATTTGCACCTTCCCTCTGTAAAGAAGATTTTTCTGGTGTGGCACTGCCCACACACAAGTCATGGACACTAGGGTAAATTAACCCCACTAGGGTACAGACAGTCCATTAGAGAGAGAGAGTACTTTCTGGTTAATGGGCAAAAGCATCTTTCATTTCAGTAGCAGCCTGCCCTGAAGTCCACTGAAGTTAAAGGAAAGACACCTCCTGACTTAAATAGGCTTTTATTCAGACCCTAAAAGATTTGCCCTTAGATAATGACCAGTCACTGGGAATACAAAACAGTGGATCTCTCCCAAGTGAAATGCCAAGGGAAATTATTGAATAAGTAAAGACTCTGTAGTTAAACCTTTGCTGGGAAGACTTGGTCTTTTAGAATAATGATGAACAACACACACTCACTCAGCAGTGTTCATCTTCCAACTGTCCGGCAAACAATGGATGAATTCATGTTTCATAGTTTCTAGGGTCGGAAGGGACCTGAGCAGATCATCTAGTCCGACCCCCTGCCATGGCAGGAAGAGCACTGGGGTCAAATGACCCCAGTAAGGTGGTCATCCAACCTCCTCTTAAAAACCCCCAGGGTGGGAGCCTGCACCACCTCACTTGGAAGCTGGTTCCAGACCCTAGCCGCCCTGACCGTGAAGTAG
>NW_017729025.1:111509328-111517682 GCF_001723915.1 Gavialis gangeticus | reverse complement strand
GGTTGCCCCTGAGCATGCAGTTCCCTGCTGGCCCCTCCTGGATGTGTGCCAGAATAATTTTCTCGAACAGCTTGCCCAGGATCGAGGTAAGGCTGACTGGCCTGTAGTTCCCCGGGTCCTCTTTCCTTCCCTTTTTGAAGATGGGAACCACGTTGGCCCTCTTCCAGTCCTCCGGCACCTCTCCAGAGCACCACGAGTGTTCATAAAGCCGTGCCAGGGGACTTGCAATGACCCCAGCGAGTTCCTTTAGGACTCTAGGGTGAAGATCATCCGGGCCGGCTGACTTAAAAATGTCCAGCCCCTCCAGAAGCTCCCTAACTAAATCCTCACTCACTCTAGGCCCAGGTGAGCCTAGAGTTCACACAGCCTAGGTGACTTTACATGACTCCTTGCCAGGATCTTTGTTAAAAAGCAGATTTACAAGCATATCCCTGGCACTAGTTAGTACACATAGTATCCAGTACATCAGTTAGTAGATAGAGTCACCTGGTAGACGTAACAACCTTGACATTAGCAGGTAGTTGCATTAACACTGGCATCACATGGTAATATTCACAATAACACTGTCATCACCTGAAACTCACAGAAACATTGCTGGAACCTCATATACCATTTTTATTCTTACTGTTAATTACTCATCAGCTCTTAGTGCCCTTCTAGACGCTAGTTAGAAGCGCTACTCCTGGTATCACCAGATATGTATGTACATTCATCCTAGTGTCATTAAAGAGACAAAGTCATGTAGCAGATAGACAATAGCTGACAAGAGACCTACATTCTATTCCCAGCTCTGCCACAGGTCTGATGGATGATCTTGGGCAAGTCATTTCACTTCTCTGTGCCTCGGTTTCCCCATCTATAAAACAGGGTTATGATAGTGATTGCCTTTGCAAAGCACTTTGAGATGTACTGATGAAAATTGCTATGCAAAGCCTCATTATTACTACTACTACTACAACTACTATCACTACTACTATTATTATGGACAGTAACATAGGTGAGCATCCTGAGTGTGTTACCAGTAGGTCACTAGGGCAACTCAAACAAACAGCAGAGAGGAGCCAAGTTAATTCCTTCAGATTCAGATCCTAGAGCTCAGCATCCGCATGGCCCTTTAATTTTTCAGACCCCATTATTCACTTTCTATGTTCCCTCTATCAATTCACCCACCACCCACTGAACACCCCATTATGCTGTGTGCCTGTTGCAGCTTTATTCTTAGGCTACTGCACTGCAGCTCTTTATCTTCACTAACACATATTATTCCACCAGCCTATTTTCAACTGATCTTCTAACACTTCTTAACAGGACAGAAATCTCCTCACTTGGGAATGTCTGATGCATCCTTTAAGTTATTTTTTTGTACATAACAAGGTTGTGTCGCAGGCATACCAGTCACCTAATTATTATCCTTGACCTTGGGAAAAAAAATCTGAGTGCATTTAATAACAGCCCCAGTGAGCTGAGGCAGCTTTGCAATTACATTGCATAATGTTGTCACGCAAAGGGGGGTTACCAGGGAGATAATGGTAAACACCAGCTTCAGTTCTGTCTGAAAAATAATTGGAGTCATCTCCCTTTGTGGCTGGGATAGAGAAGCAAATTGGATGGGTAAATTTCCAGTTACTGTGGACATTAGTAACCACACTGCACTTCACCATTGACCGGATCACTTGCCACCCTTAAATGCAGTGGCTATGAATTGCCTGGCTTTCTCTCAGTACACACAGCTCTGCAGGTAGGCGTCATTTTAATGTGAAGTCTGAAAGCTGGCTGCAGTATAACCTTTATTTCTTCATGCTGTTATTACATCTTCTCGTTATTTACAATGGTCCTCTCTAACTGCTCCATCTGTCAGAGAATTCATCACTTCTGACAACTCTATAGAGAATACAATCCTGGCAGACTTGTATATAAAGGACTAAAATTCTCCTTTCAGTTACACCAGTGCAATGCCATTGACTTCACAGGGGTTGCAGAGTGTAACCAAGAGGAGATTTAGCTCTTGGCAAGTCCCTGTTAATCTACTTCCCTGCTTTTTGCACTAATTGCCACTTAATAACACCTGTTTCATCTCAAGAGGGCCTCTACAGCTGTTGGTGTCATCTCTCTGCTCTGCCAGGAAATAGAAAAGTCAGTGTATGCCAAAAATGAGTAGAAGAGCTGGGGGGCCTTGAGACTCTCCTGTAGGGTTACTAAATACTTTCTGATCCACTCATGAGCTCCAACAGGTGTTTGCATCTGTCTTCAAGTTCTTATTCATGGATGGTCTGAGTGGACTCTACACCACCAGAAAATCTGATTAGCATGATGCAGTTATGAAAGAGGCACTTTTAAGGCTGATGCGGGTTATGCAGCTAGTATTAGAGATACTACAGGCAGCAAGTATTTCATTTCCTGCCCATGTTTAAATCAGACATAGCAACCATGGGGTCTGAACACTGCAGGCTACATTGTGTTCTCATCCTCACCCCCTTCACTCCTAGAGTAACTAAGCAGAATCTGGACCAAAGAGGTCTCAGCTAACTTCAGTTCACCATGTACCTCAGGAACATGTGTTCCACCTCAGTCTGAAATAGGCATTGATTTAGCATCCCTTCAGTGCTTCCAGATTCTTTTTCTCATTTTCCCTATTTTAGCTGAGAAGCTTCTGCCTGCCTGCCACTGGTCCTCAGACTGAGTCTGTGGACAAGCAACAGTCCATGCAAGCCTTCCAGTTGATCTATTGGATTTAATTACCCCAGTGGTGCAGCTGTGGTGTGTTGTGTGCGGAGATACTTATATGACATAGTCTTTCTCTGACTGATTGAAGGAGTCAGGAAAATAATGTGTTACACTGTTAAGTACATAATCTCTGCCTTTCCAGCTTGTTCTTGTGACTCCTATCTTCTAGTCTTCTTGCAAGTCCCATGCTTTATTTCCAAGATGCAGTGTCCCTTCTCTCACTGAGTAATCCAGCCATCATAGCGCCTGTTTTCTGGTTGTTACTGATTCCAGTCAGGCACCATTGGCCTTAGCATACTGTCTGCTGGCCCTGCAATACAGGCCACGTGAAACTTCACCCAGCATTGCAGTGGTATTGCACTTTCCCTCTCCACTCCTCAATAGATGTTTTGATGACAGCCACACTTGTTGGCACAAATATGTCTTTTATAGCTACTCTGTCCTGGCCCTCTCTACCATCCAATTAGAAGGCTGTCAGTGACAAGGCCATCATTCCTCCTGCAGCTCCTCACAAGGCTGGACACTACTGTACTGCTGCAGAAGATTAAAGGACCCTTTCCTTTGTATTACCTGGTAGCTGTGTGCTAGCCAGAATCTAATTCATCTACCTCCAAAATGAAGCAACTAATAGGTTCCTTAAGAATTCTTTCTTTTCTTAAATTGAGCGTGCATGCCAAAAATACAGAGTTCTCCGATATACATTTCTCTTCTGTTTTCCTTTTTTCCATCTCTCAGGACAATAGCTGTTCTTGAGAATTCTAGGGTTTTGAGCATCAGCCATCCTACTTTCTTTATAGTGGTCCATTTAAAAATAATGGTGATTCTCTTCTCTGTTCAGTGATTGCTCTTTATACTTCAAGTGCGCTGCAACTGAGAAACAAATGGGTGTGTAATTCTTTCATCTCTAGGTCACTAGTTCAACTCTGCTTTAAGCTGGTAGTAACTGCATGTCATTGTGCTGTGAAGGCTGTTCAGCAGCCTATGTGAAATGAGTTGGTGAATGACAATCCTGTACATTAACTTTACCGCCAAGCATAAAGATTACTGGGTAGTACAAAAGAAATGTTGCTTTAATCTTCCACTGCAGTATAGAGATGCTCAGATTTGTCAGGAACTGCAGGAGGAATGATGGTCTATGTGCCTACATTTCAATGGCATTCTAGGGGTGTTACTAAGAATGAAGTTTGGTCCATTAACTTCCAAACTATGGGCTGCATTTGACAGTAAACTTGACTGATGGAGTACATAGGGCTGAATTGTGATGTAAATTATTGATGATTTCTAGATAACCTCCAATAAAGTGAAAGTAGCTATGGACAAACTAGTTGCAAAAATTAAAATTCACTTACTGTCAAATCTGGCACTTAGCTAAACTGGCATGCATCAGGAGTCACTCCACTGAAAATATCAAAAGTGTGAAGCTAGTGGATTTGCTCTGGATTTACACCAGTGTCACTGAAAATAGTATTTGAGCCATAAAGATCTGAAGATAAACACTGTCTGGAATTCGTGATCCCACAGTGAGAATGAAATAGAAGACCTGGGCACTCTTTGAAACAGATAGAAATGTGTCACTATTAGATCTCTCACTCTTTTTTAATCAAATCTTTGCACTGTAATCAGCTCTGAGTCTAACTCTCTATCTGTATGGAACAGAGTGAACCTAAACAATAAAATGATTTAACACATTGTTTCCTTCCTCATTTCTTCCCTGATTGAGTTCATTTCACAATTTCTCCTGCTTCTACAGCTGTGTTACTCCGCATCCAGGAAGTGTTATTAATGCTGCTTCAAAGCAACACCTTGCTTGGCAGAAAGATATTGAATGTTATTGTTTATTAGGGCACCATTACTTTCAGTTTCTATTTTAGAGCCAGAGATTTCTTCAATGCCTTCCTGCTTTTTGGTTTCCTCTTTGCCTTGTCTCTTACTTCTGCCAAGTTGAAACAGGAATTCTTTACCAGTATACCTATGCTATATCAGCAAAATACCAAAAGGACACAGCTTAACTCTGCATTTGTTGGCATGGTATATCTCAACACCACCCCGAGTGAAACACACTATGCTGACAAAAGTATGCCTGTGCTGTGATAAGTGTTGTCTGTGGTAGGATCAGTTATGTTAATCAGGGACAGCTCCTGGTCACACCCCAGCCATACCAGCAAAAGAGTGCAGTGTAGACCAATACTTTACACCAGAGCCTTTGCCCAAAATATATGCACACAAGTGAGGCAGACAGTAGTTAAGCATCCACAGCAACAAAGAGCTTTGAGGCAGTAATCTCTTTTTTTCCATTCTAAGTATAGCAGAAATTCAGTTTAAAGTTTATATTCCATAGGAAGTGTTAATAATATAAAGATAAGTGCTAGGAGTGGCAAAATAACCTCATCTATATTGGTTTGATGAAATGATATAATGCATTTTCTGGGTGTGTGTTCAATATGAGATAAATGTAAACAAGGAATTTCATTCCAGAAGAATATCTCTTTCTATTATTAACTCTGGTTCTGAGGATTTTCTAAACATATTCCAAAGCTTTTATACAACAAGAAATACAAGAATTAAATGGCAGGTATTCTGGACAGATGAAGGATATTTCCAAGTGGGTAATTTTCCCTGGTATTTTTTTTCTGACCTTGGTTATTACCAATTTAACCATTTCCATGCTCATGATAGTTTTGTCATGTTTTCCTACCCACCATGTGCAATAAGCAATTAATGGCAGCAATAGCCATTATTTAGTCACAGAAAATACATTAATTCAGTTCAGAAGCAGGTGATCAGGGGTCAGTTTGTCTTCTTTGGAGACATTAAGCAGGACCATTGGGATATTTTAGGTATATTCTGTACTATTCTTTTCCTCTGAATTGAGGGGGGGAGAACTCCTAGCCAGACTTTACCTACTTTGCATCATACATCTTCTCTTCTATGTCCTTTACACCCCAGAAAATGCCTTTTATCTCTCTGTTCTAATTAACTGACCAATTTACTAAGTATATATTTCAGGGTGGACAGAAATTCCTACTGTCAGGAAAAGGGCATTGCTTTATTTTTCTAATTATTTCTACTTCAAATGGACTTCCTGTCTACCACACCCTCAAAGAAATAAACCCAAATCTGCTATATGTAGGTCTCTGTAATAAAGTACTTTGCATTCCACGGCTAATAATAGGTGGTGATTTTCAACTGACAACTTACTTCCTCCCTAGTGTCATTTATGGACAATGTCGAGGAGAAAACTGTCAGGGACAGAAACATGCAGCTGGCCTAGCTCGATTTCCTGTATGGCTGACTTCCTGTAGACCCCCAACTGCTAGCAGCACATTGATAGGCTAGCTTTGTACAGATGGCTTCCTGTGATAGCTCTTCCTGGTCACCACAGTTGGCTGGATACAGACAAATACACATAGGCAGTGAACATTTCATATTTATATAACATCTGCACACTTTCCTTTAAGCTCCAATACAATTATTCATGCTTGGAACTTTCTGTTAAAAAGTCATTAAGTATTACCCACTGAAATATATTCTGTGTAATTCTCTAACCCCTATCAGCTGTCAGGTTCAAAGCAGCTTGAAGACAATGAGGCATTACTGAAAGCATTACTGGAGTGGCTAAAACAGGGGTAGGTCAGGCCTGCACCCATTCCCTTCAGTGGGAGTTCATCCAGGAGACCAGCATCAGGCCCCACCACAAGAAAAAATTGTGTGTTCTCTCTGAAAAGCTCGACTGTTATATGCACTATTTTGACCTATAATTGTTACCCTATTTATATACGTTGGAGGGGTCCTAACTATGAGCAGTAGATGTGTGTGGAGGTTGCAAAGCAATAGCTCTGAATATTGTGGTTTCAGAACATTCTGCAAGCTGAATAAATCACCTTTATTGACTCAAAGCCGTTTTCCATGGAGTGTCCAGTGACTATCTCCAACTCCCAGGGTTAGAACTGCAGCTGGATTGCTCCTTTACTTAACATCTTGATAAAGGACAAGCTCATTTTGATGCTGATCTCAACAGCATTGGTGGGGGCAGAAAGTGGGGACAGAGTCTCCCCTTTGTTTGAACTCTGCTTGGACTCAGTATAAATGAGTTGCAAGAAAGTACTTATAGGGTGTGTCTGCACGTGCATTTGATGTGGCACCAGTTTACTTGCAAGTAAATGGTCCCAGGCACATATGTACATGTGTAGGGAAGCAGGAGGAGCTCCAGCTGCCAGCAGCCAGCAGCTCTCTTCAAAAGGCAGCCCCGCTCACTGCTCCCCCGCCAGCCACTTTCCTGGCAAGGAGCAGCATGAACAACAGAGGGACAGCGCACTGCAGCACTTGCCTCACTCCCTGAGCCTCCCCGTGCCATGGCTGCTCCAGCTCCTGCCCCTAGCAGCAATAAGCAGTGCCCTGTGCTCCTGCTAGCCACCATGCTAGTCCTGCTGGCCCACTGTGCCAACTGCTGGCTGGCCTATGGCCATCTTGCCCCTCCCAACTCCGCCATATGCAGCAACCACCTGCCCACCCTCTGTGCGCTGCCCCAGGGCCACCGCTGCGTACCTGCCCCCTTGACCCTGTCCACCTGGCCAGACCCCAGCAGGGACACCAACTATGGGCTCCAGTATGCCACTGCTGCAGCTGCCGTCACTCTCCTGGGCCTCCAGCCTCACTGCCTCTGGGCCTGTTGGGCCAGCCAGGATTAGTGGTGGTACATTGTCCAGCACACGTGGGATGATGAGCAGTGGCTGGAGGTATTTTCTATGACCCGGGCCACCTTCCAGGACCTCCTGAAGCAGCTCCAGCCACACCTGGAGCAGCAGAACACTGGCATGTGGCCACCACTCCCCAGGGACACCCTGCTGACCATTGCTCTGCTCAAGCTGGCCATGCCCACCAGCCTGCAGTATGTCAGCCACTGCAGGGGTTGCCATCCTGGAGGTATGTGGAGCACTCCAGGATGTGCTGGGGGACACCGTACACAATCCCTGGCAGTAGTGGCAGGGATCTGTGCCCTGGAATTGCCACAGTCCATCAGGGCCTTGGATGAGACATCCCCATCACCTGCTTGCCCCATGGAGACCACCCCTATTACAGCCAGAGGGGCTTGCACTCCATAGTGTTCCAAGCAATTGTGGACCACCATGGCACCTGCACGCACATGAATGCTGGCTGGGCACGCAGTGCCCACAATGCCCGCATCTTCAGGAACTCTGCCCTGCCAGGCCTGGTGGAGAGTGGGCACTTCACACCAAGGGTGCCGGGCCTGCAGCTGGAAGCAATGATGGTCCCACCCCTCCTCATTGGGGACCCCACCTACCTGCTCCATGTGGCTCTACACCAGACACCTGGACCACTGCCAGGCCTACTTTAAGTGCTGCCTGGGCTGGAGTGCACCTGTGGCCATCTTAAGGGCTGCTGGCACACCCTCACTGCCCACCTCAGGTTCACTGGGAACAACCTCCCTTGGGTCATTGTCGCAGCCTGTGTGCTGTGTAACATCTGTAAGACCCTGGGAGAGCTCTTCCACAAGGCCTGGGACGAAGAGGCATGGCAGGAGGACGATGCCTGGCAGCAGAAGCACCACCTCTGGCAGCAGAAACAGTATAAGCCACCCCCCACCAAGGCCTCAGGAGAGCCACGCACTG
>NW_017729025.1:111451280-111509229 GCF_001723915.1 Gavialis gangeticus | reverse complement strand
CCTCCCCCCACCCACCCCCAGCACCACACTCACTGAAAACACACCTGTCAAGAATAAGTTTTTATTCCTCTCACATCAAACATACTCCACTTCCCTCCCTCCTCAACAAACAGAGCTCCTCCACCACCCATGCTACCCACCAACAAAAGAATACCTTCTACCCTGTGAAAACTATGTAAAATGTCGTTTGCGTGCTGTCGCATGGTGGGGGGCCATGGAGTGAGGGCAGCTAAGGCGCAGAGCCTGGGAACAGGTGGCCAACACCCTGGCCTTTGGCCATTCTCCACCAGTGCACATGCTATGGTGAGTCAAGCAGGTGGGGGGCTCACTCAGGGGTGAAGGGGTGATGGCAGCCAGTGCTCCTCCTGTGCAGGTGGCTCCTCCCATGCAGGTGGCTCCCCCTCCAACAGGTGGTGTCTAGGGGCAGCAGGGCCAGCGTGCAGTCCTGGCCCCACTGCAGGCAGCTCCAGCTCTGCGCCTATGTGGAGCTGGGGTGAGAAGCAGGCCTGGGCCTAGGTGGGGTGGCTGGATGGCATTGGACCCAGGGCAGGGGTCAGGCCAAGGGCTCCTGGATGCTGGAGGCAGTGCAGAACCTCCTCCCAGGCCCAGGTAGGGGTCTGCTGCTTGGCAGCAGGTGGCTGCCAGGTGGCAGGCTGGGCTAGGGTCAGGGGCTGGGCAGTGGGTGGCACAAAGGCAACTGCCAAGGCCAGAACAGTGTCTAGCACCCAGTGGTCATTGTCTATGGCCTGTACTGCCCTGCCCAGGACTGTGCTCTGCTCCTGCAGGGACTCCACCCACTCATACTCCAGGGCCAGAAGCTGGGCCCAGAACTCCCAGTCTGCTCAAGTTCATGCATCTTTGCAACCCACGTCCTCTGCCCACCACCTGTCCTGGTAGGCCGCATCCTCCAACTGCCATCTGTCCTGTTGGGCCATGTTCTCCACCTGCCAGGCCCGAGCATCTGCCAGCTGGTCCTCCGACACTGTGACCAGGCAATCCAGAAGGAGGGTCCTGTCCATAGTCATCCTCTGGCAGAGCCAGCATATCCCCAGGGCCCCAGCTGTGGGCAGCAGCAACCCTGAGGCTGTATCCCCGCTGCCAAGTGCAGCCTCTCCCCTGCATGCAGCTGCAGGCCCTGTAGACCCATAAGAAAGATGCTGTTTGTGTGCACTTGCAACTTTTCAAAGATACGATGCTCTATACCAGGGGCTGTGTTGTGCCTGGCCTCAGATCAGGGGTCAAGCATGCATGGGTACCCAGGCACCATGGTAAGTTGGGCAGACAGGCCTGGGCCCAGGTGGCCCCTGGCTGAGCACCCCATCCCCACTTGCTCCCCTAGGGCTGGCAGGCTGCTGGGTGCTGGCCACAGACAGCCTGCCTCCCCCACCCTGTTCCCTGAGTAGGACAGGACAGGTTCCTGGCAGCACCTGCTGCCCCAAATCCATACCCCACTTCCCCATCACTCCACCTTCTTCTGGAGGCCAGCCACTCTGCTGCTCTGCCACCCAGCCCATGGTACCTGGGCTCAGGGGCACAGGGCTCCTGGACAATGGTGATGAGGAGCTGCTCACACTCCTGCCCTCCCTGCAGGGATGTTCTCCAGGGAGGCACTCCAGGGCCAGGCCACCCCCACCGCCCCCTGCACTGCTGCTGCTCCCCAAGCATGCCCCTGCTGTGTGTGCCCCAGGTAGTTCATAAGGAACTGTTTGCCTGGACCAAGGGGTTCTCAACCCACTATTCCCTGCTGCTTCTGATGTCCTGGGTGAACCTGTGCACCTGGCATGGGACCCTGAGTAATGACAGTGCGGGGAGAAAGCCTGGACTGCCCTGCAACCTCTGCCCCCTCAACCTGCATCCAGGGGAGCACGGGAAAGCTGGGCAGGGAGGTTGGGCAGGGGCAGGGGGCATGGGCCAGGGTGGGGAGCCCTCCTCCCATTGTAGGCCTTATCACATGGCCAGGGCTGGGGTGGCTGGCAGCTTTATGTGGTCACAGCTGTCGGTGATGGCATGCAGTTCTGGGCAGTGTCCTTGGACAATGGGGTGCAGCAGGCAGGTGTCAGGCCAGGGCTCCCCCCAGGAAGAAGCTGGCAATGCTGGCAGCCAGCAGTGTCATGAGCAGCTGCACCTCATGGCAGAGGATGAGGCTGCAGAGCTGGCATAGCAGGCAGTGGCCCAGGCTCCTGGAGCTGCTGGTGGAGGGTGCAGCTGAGAAGCTCAGCAGGATGGGCAGCTGCAGGCCTGAGGGGCCTTCCTCCAGTGATATGTCACCATGGGTGCCAGGCCGCGTGGGGGCTTGGGAAGGCTGCCCGTGCTGCTGTACACAGTATGGCTGCATCCTGGGTCCCAGGGCATGAGGATGTCCATCAGTTGCCACATAAAGGGCATGGACTTATGGGAATTCCCTGACTGATGATTGTGATCAGTGATGGCAACCTATTGTGCCCACAAGGTCTTGACGTTTATGCGGCACTACCACGCCAACCAGTTATGCTCGCACTCCCACATCCAGCCTAACAGGCCCTTGTAGACATGAGCATTGAAGTGCCCATCCCACTGCAACTGGCGCTGCACCTCTGCTTTACCCCACAACACCACGAGGTCACCAGTCTCCTCCTGTAACCAGTTCGGGCCCTGGATAATGGGCACAGGCATGGGCATGGGCATGGGCATGGGTGTCAGCAGGAAAATCACCATCAGAGATCCTGCACCAGCTCTCTGGACCTCTATTCTGCTGTCCCCATGCTGCTGTACCTGGGCATCTACTTGTAGCGCCCTGTGCTGGGGCCTAGCTTGGCACTGGTAGTCATGCAGCTGAGGCAATGCCTTGTAGCACCTGAAGCCACAGGGCAGGCTACTGGAGCTATGTTGTGGGCAGCTGGAGCTGGCCCCGGAAGCCAGAAGCTGTCTGCAGCTGGGCCTGGGTACTGGAAGGCCTGTAGCAGCCTGCAGGCCCGGATGGCATGGGCCTGGCAGCCCTGTAGCAGTGTGGTGCCAGGCAGCAGTGCTGGGATGCAGGTAGGCTGGGGCAGTTGGCCTGCAGCCTGCCCAGGGGGACACAGGGCCTAGAGTGCCCTCAGGCTCCCTAATTGTGTGCCCCAGGGCTCAAAATGCCTGCAGGCTTTTAAAGGCCTGAGGCAGGGGCTGGCCAGCCCTAGGACAGGGGCTTCAGACCCCTAGTGACAGGACTGACCTGGGAAAAAATTTGCTCCCAGGTCATGTCTACACATGCATTACTGCGCAGTTACTAATCATGAGTAAATTTGATACCTTAATTTGTAGGTATCAAATTTACTCATGATTAGTTTTAATGGCACAGTAAGTGTGTACACATGTAGATGTGCATGCTTACTGCACAGTAAACTACACTACTGAATAAAGTGTCTCGTGTAGATGTGCCCATAAAGACCACTGCTGAAGAGCACCACTAAACTTACACTAAAGTGCATGGCATTTTGGTCTGCTTTTCCTTGCTTTCTCCTCCTCCCCCATTTTTCTGGAGCATCACCAACAGATTGTTCTCCCAGTATACCAGGTTGGTGCGGAGGTAATTGCCACAAGAGGTGGCAGAACCAGCTCCACCAACTTTTCACTAATGGAAAGTTTTTCTATGCAGGTAGAGTTTTCCACTGGCTGGCTCTGGCTGTTTTGTGGCCACTTAGAAATGTTCAAATGATCTTAAGGGACCAGCAAGCTTTCAGGCCATGTATCAGTGCCTGTAAGAATGCAGATTAAACTATAATCAAATACTTCTCCACATCGGCCTGTGGGAAATACATGCTTGGAAATCAAATGTAGCGTCTGACCCTCTGAGGTGAGATGCACCTTCGGTAAGAGTTGACAATTCTCAACACCTCAAAGAATGACACTCTTGGAGCAGTATCCTATCTTAGTTGGCGAGGCAAAAGGCAGGTAAGACTGAGTCCATATTTTATATGTATTTTCCATTTGAAAAGAATCGCTTGCCTCTCTCACAAATTAATATCACAACATTTGTATTTTTTGTCTGACAATTTCAAAGTTAGCAGTAGCAGTAAGTTCGCCATGACACAACACTTGGATAACAAGGAGGCTTTGCTAGCATACTCTAGCATACACCCCTCAGAACCAATTTCCATGAATAGATCCAGATATCTAAGTAATATACTTTTGGAAGCAGTTTTCTCATCCTGGGAAAATTTTTGCAAATTGTTTTCAATCTAGACTGAGACAAAAAGTCCAAAGCCCCCAAATTTTTGTAATCCCCAAATTCAGAAAGTATTTTGGTTTGGTTCCATTTCAATTTCTGTAAACATTGAATTTATATTTCCACCTTTTAATTCTTTTTTTACTATAAATTCACTTAAATTCCTAAACAAAAAGACTCTTTGAACTGAAATATTTTCATTTGGAAAATGTCCAAGTGGGACATTTTGACCATTTTAAACCTTCAGGGGGTATGGAAAATTCCTCAGAACCTGCCTATCTAGTTAAAAGTTTTAATTTCAACAAACCAGCATTTTTTGATGGAAAAAAACCATTTTGTTTAAAAATATCCAGCCAACTTTATGTATAATTTATTGGCTTCCTCAGAATTAATCATATCAAACCCATTGCATTGACTGAAGCATTTGCTTCACTGTTACTAGGTCAGAAATATGACTCATTTTGGAATCAACACACAGGAACATGGAGATCTAGGTGTACATGTTCCAGGTCTATGGACCCTGGTTCTCACTTTGTTCCTCTGCTCATTATAGGAATGGGGTAAGAAGAGGCCTTTCACCTACCTTTGCGCTTATATTAATTCTGACATAGCCAGAGGCCTGCCCAGGCCCCACTATCAGCTAGAGAACCTAATTCTAACTTCACAGTGACCCATGAGATGCATGACCCTGTCCTTAAAACCAGCAGTGAGGAAGGATGGCTAGGACAGAGTCCCTATTCGGGCTCTTAGCTTCTAGTCTAGATGAGCAGGCCCCTTGTACTGCTGCTATGGCCCAGGCAAAACTCCAGCAACTTTCCACACATATACTACTGTAATGGTATACAGAAAACAAATCACAAAAGAGACTTGGGTGTTTTATACCCATTTTAGGAATGCATGTAATACAGGAGACAACATTTCATTCTGTGTGCAGCTTAAAAATTAGTATTGAATTTCCTAAAGCTGTGGCTTATAAAGGATTTACCTGACACTCCTCTGGACTTCAGAGTGGTTGAAAGACTGTGAACCTGACAAAAAGGTAGAGCCCAAACAATATCTAAAATGCCAGGCTAACCCTTTCTGGCTATAATAATTTTTAGATCATTGTTTTGTGTCTGTCCCTTCTACATAATTTTAATTCTGGCATCTGTCATGCTGGCCCAAGGAAGGAAAATAGAGCTCTTTTCTGAATTAATGGCACACATATTTGCAATGACTGGTACTGGACTTTGCAGAAGCTGACTTGCCCTCTTTGCTTGTTTCTAATTCTCCTCCCTCTTATACAGTGCTCAGGTCTGGAAACTTGCAGTTAAAATTCCCAAACACAGCTCCAGTTCCAAGAGTCACCATTTGGGGCGGGGGCAGATTTAGATGCTGCGAGCCCTTTTCCAGAGATGTTGAGCATCTACAGCTCCCATTGACTTGCAAGTCAAGTTTTACATTCACAGCATCTATGAAAATCAGTGCTGAAGTGGCCCAAGATGGGCATCCAGAAAACATGGCACCAAAATTAACATGATTTAAATTTTTGGCCTTGGTTTTGGTTGGGCTTTTTTTCCCTTCAGAGACAGTGCAAGTTACAACACTGTGGTTCACCCTAGGCTTTTCCAAAGCCAACAGGTGCAGAGATACAGAGCTGTGGTTAGCCTCTGCTTCTTTTTTTTTGTATAGTGGTCAACATTCCTGCGCTGAGACCAAGTCACACAGAGCTAATAACCATCAGCACAACCACCAGAGACAATTCTGTTCCATTCAACCTACCTCAAAGACATTTTCTTGCTAAGTATCCTAAATTATGGCTCCATATCACCATTTTCTGTTTGTCACCAGGGCTAATTAATGTTACACTGACCTGAGCAAGCTACTAACCAGGCCATAATCTTAAACCTGTCTAAACAGATTAAATATGTGTATGCTCTGCTTTGTTTGCCTGGCTTTTCTGGCTCCTACTCAATAATTCTGTTCCCTTAATAAATAATACCAGCTTTTAAGTCAGAGCCATTTTCAATCACTAGTCATTTCCCCTTTTTAAAAACTTTAAAGCACACAGGAAAGGGAGCCTTCACTTCAGCCAAGAGGCATGAAGCAAAGAGGACAGAGTGCAGGTTCAACTGAACAGCCAGGGCTTTGCCTGGGACCTGGCTCCAGAAAGTATATCAGTGGATGGGGGTCAGATCAAGGAGGCAACAAGGTTTTCAAAGGCAAGGTGAAGTTTCCACCCCCAACCGCCCTGGCCTTCTGAGTCCTGGCTGCTAATTCATAGCCTGTTTCCATTTTTTAAAATGCCATTCATTTTCTGCTCTGTAACCACATTATTTTTTTCCAGTCTTAATGGTTCTTCTTGCTGCCACTCCATAGAATTCAGATACAATAATGATGGACCAGATGGACAGACAGGCAAACAGAAATTTTGCTGGTGAAAATGTTACCAGGCAAAATTCAAGGTGTTTGGATACAGTGTTGTGGGAGAGACCCACAGAACATCATTAGCTGGAACAGATGGCACACAGTATTTTGTATTATACTCCTCTTAGGCTGTTATATAGAATTTGATGTTCCTAAATCACAAGTGGGTTAAAAACAATCCTTACATAGACTCTAGTGGGATTATCAAACTATATTCTAATACAGAAAATAAAGAAAGAGGAAGACACTGCCATTTGGACTCCCTTTGAACCTTAATCAAAATGAAGACATGTCCTGTCATGCACATCTTCACATTCTGAGGAAGTGACACAGTTCCCAATTCTCGATGCTCCATTCCAGTCTTTCTGAGCTCGTCTCCCATTTTCTTATAATTTCATTAGTATTTATGTAACCGTATCAGCCTGGTTAGAGCTGGACTGAGCACAGAGGAGTAACGGTTCTTATTCTGAGGAGATTACACTCTAAAAAGTTATTGTAAAGCAAGACACAAATTTTACACATGTGGCTGATATACTTCATCTAAAAAAGCTCAAGCTCTGAATTTTCAATGAAGCAAATTATAGATGCTATAATCTGTCATAACTGAACAGGAATTCACAACATTTATGAACAGTAGCTCCCATACTCATTAATGAAATTAGTGAAAAAGTCACAGAAGGGAAAAGCAGAACATAGAGCCCCTGTTTTGCAATGGGTCCCTCTTTCTTCTCCCTGACATGCCATTCAGCTCCTGGACCATGCAGAACCAAGATGGGGTGAGCAAGGCATGGGGCATGACATACTATATACTGCCTGGGACAGGGATGGTCATTTGTTATGTATTTGTACCTGTTTTGGTGTAGCCCAGCCCAGCTATCTTCTTTCTACTTTGCCACAAGATAAATACTCAGCAGTAATAGTGGCACTATCCCCTGCCAGCGTACTTATGTCCCATGATGCTGCTAGCAGTTCCTTTTTAAAAAACAGTTTTCTTAACACTGCCTTGGATGTTAAGCTTCAAAGAAATACTGGTGAGGTTGGAAGACATTTCCAAGATATCATGCCTCTTCTAACCTCAAAATCCACTATCATTAAGACCCAGAAGAGTCTAACTCTTTGTACTGCACCATTTTCCATCCTGGATGGCTACTGCAGCTAACCTGACCAAGCACATAACAGGTCTATACCACATCATAGGGGTGAATGAGGATGCCCTTTAAATTACATATAAAGGCCTTTGATTCAAACTGCTGAGGTTGCCACAGGCAATTTGCTAAGCTTATTGATCATCTTCTGTTTAATTTAAAGTTTGATGTCCTGGAACAGGCTATTCAGCACAGAGAGCTAATGGGATGGGATGAGATACAGGGAGCAAGAGGGAGATACACACAGGGGAAATGGATAGTGGTCAAAGCAAAAAAAGAGGGTTATATGCTGAATAGGCTTCATGGGTCAGTTAGTGATAAATATTGTAGTAATAAAAAGAGTGTAGCATGGACACCACAGGGATCTTTTGCTGTGTGATTAAAGTAAAACAGGGTGGTTATTAGGCACATAAAATCTCAGAGAAAGATGATGAAAAGAAAAGAGGTGAAAATGACTGTATGTGTGTACATATAAGCTTAGTTCCCCAAGGCAGCTTTTGGAAATAACCTTATCTAAGAGTCAACTAATATATAAGCACACTTGGTATATATAAGCACACTCAATGCACAAAGGTGCGTTGAGACTAGGAAATGCCCTTTATCTCCCAGCATGCATCTCTCTCTGTCTCTCTGTCTCTCTCTCTGCTGTATGACAAGCTGGTAGCTGCAGAGCTCTTCAGTCTGAACATAATCCTTCTTTCTCTGGATCAAGAGAAATCCTATGATTGGGTCAACCTCAACTTCTTATTCTAGACTGGGGTGGGCAAAGTCCAGCCCGTGGGCTGGATCAGGCCCATAGTAGACTTCATTTCCCAGCAGCCCCTGCCTGCATTGCTGCAGCCAGTTTCCTTGGAGACCCCAGCAGTGGCAGGCCATGGTTTCTATGGAGACCAGCCCCAGCAGCACTGGCAGGGTGTGTGGCTGGACTGGGAGCTGCTCCAGGACCAGGATCTTGTGGCAGTGACAGCATGTTCTGGAGCTGAGGCAGACTGCGATCTGCTGTCCATACGCCCCAGGCAGGGTCATGCAGGCAGCAGATAATGGCTCTGTGTCAGCTCCAGACCATGCCATCACTGCTGCAACATCCCAGCCCCAGCCCTGGAGCAGCTCACCACTCAGCCACAAGCCATGTCAGCACTGCTGGGGTCGGTCTCCATGGAAACCCTGGCCCCAGTGTCACAGCCCCACAGCCGCTGGGATCTCCATGGAAACCAGCCACAGCAATGTGATCAGAAGCTGCTGGGAAATGGAGTCCAGCCTCTGGCCAGATCTGCCATTTTACCCAGCCCTGTTTTAGACTCTGGAGGCCTTTGGCTTTGGGACCCTCTTCACCTCTACCATCTGACTCCTGTACTCCTGTACCTCTCCAGCCTTCTGAAGATAAATGGAGTGCTATGTAGCCTATTCTCAGCATCCGGGGCATCCAGCAGGGCTGCCCCACTTTCAGGAATGTTATATGCTCTAGCCTTTAAGCCACTAGTGGAATTAAAATAAAATTCCACACCTCCCTTATTTTTGCAAACCCAAAAACAGATTAATAGGAGTTTATAAAATCACAATTTGCTCACTGGGGGTTGGGTGTAGGAGGGTTAAGACCTAAGATTAATAGTTTGAATACGGTAACATGGAGCTTGGATCTCAACCACTGGTTTGAGTTATATAATTTTTTTTATAAATTCAAATGTAGCATCCTAATCTCATCCTTGCTTTGTTTGGGCTATACAACAAGAAAAAATGTGTTTCCATCAAGTTCCATAGCTTGTGATGCAAATTTGCTATTGTAAATTCTTACAATGTGTCCACCTGACCACAAATGAGTATCACAAACAATATAGTTACCTCATGAGACCCTATGAATTAATATCCAGGCAGCCTGGATCATTCTTTAATGAACAATGTTTTGTGCTAGGGAGTTTACAGAGGAAAGGTCACATTAATTACTTTAATTTTGAAAATAACTTCTCTATATTGAAAGTCACATGCCCAGTGCTATACATAAGTGTCCTTTTCAGAGCTGGAAATAGATTCACAATCAACTTCCTTGGAAAAAACAAAGAGCTGGTTTGAATATATATTGTGAAGCAA
The DNA here is from genome assembly GCF_001723915.1 of Gavialis gangeticus. NCBI lineage: Eukaryota > Metazoa > Chordata > Crocodylia > Gavialidae > Gavialis > Gavialis gangeticus. The sequence goes on along the minus strand of NW_017729025.1, from coordinate 111,499,410 downwards.
CTGATCTACTTAGACTATATTGTATATTGCAAAGTAAAGCTACTGTCCAGGACAAAGTGGTAGCTCAAACCTGTGTACATTAACAGCAGATGAATACGTAAACTGGGAATGTTTCATATGAGAAGTAAAATGACTCAATGTTCTGTTTGGAGGAGGGGGAAGGAAGCTCCATAAAAATGAACATCAAATTGAGGAACTCCTGGCTATCAAAATGTATGATCTGAAGAGAGTTGAAGGGGTAGCCTAAAGGAACCAGTGAAAGGAAACAGAAGTTGATGGTTTCAGTAATCACACATCTTATCATGATGAAATTATTCTATTTGCTCTTGGGCAGATACCCAACCTATATAAAGAGCAGCATTCCTTTGAGGTACCATGGACCAGAAGCACCTGTAGAAAAAGCAGTCTTGGGTATGTCAAATTTAATATACTCTCAGTCAACACAAAAACGATTTACATCAGTCATATAACCAAGGCATTATTTTTCCCTGACAGCTGTCTGCTTGGAACAACCATCTGTGATTTCTACTCCAGAGAAGGAAGACAATTCATCAAGAGTCCACGTTGCTCCTCTTGCATAGATCAGTTGCCTCAGGCACAATCGTGAATCAGTTCCAAGCCTCTCATATCTCTCACCCCAGTTTTTACCTGGTACACTTGCCAATTTATATATATTGGATAGTATGGAAATTTAGAGAAATATACAGGGTGCCTGAGGCATGCACTACAGGCAGCTGATATCAGCCAGCTGACCTCATCAGCTAAGCATTGGAAGAGGGAATCCATTAGGAACAGTAGCTAGCAGTCATGTCTATGCTACCATGTGAAGAGTTGTGGGTGTCCAGGTTGGAGGTGGATGATATATACTTCCAAGATGTCCCAAAGTAGACTTATTAATTGAAGGAGTCAGGAAAGAGATATAGACTGAGAAATATTTGTGCTAAAAAACATATTGTGGTGATCCACACTGCTGAGAACTTGCTGGTAGGGTCCCAGAAGAAAACTTTTTCAATGCACATGTCCAAATTGCAAGCAGTCTGACTTATTGAGCAGCATAGAGTCCCAAGCAGGCCTTTGCAAGAAGGGATATATGTTTTTAAAAGCACTTAGTTTCTAACTGGCTATGGATAGGAAATTACACAATGGATGTTGAAATATTGGCTTGTTGAAAAGTTGTCATTTGAGTAATGGATGCTTTATTTCCTGTTTTTGCTGAAAGCTAAAGCACAGCATAATTAGCTAGTGAGAAAGCAATCTTGGCAGCCAAACAAAAAAAGCACATTTTGGGCGCCTGAGCCAATTAAAATTGTTTATGCAGCAATTGAACAATATTTTTCTCCAAATAATTATAACTGGGAGAATTCATCATAACAAAGTTAGGCTTGTCCTTCACAGTCCTGTTTCATGCTGTGTGCCTTTAGCTTCCAGGGATATGCCTGTGAGTTGAGGGCATTTTGCAGCTCTCACACAGCGAGATTCTGGGGTGCAGGGGGGAGGGATAGAGGCAGTGTATTAAGGAGGGGAAGATCCAAACTCACTCATATTCTTTTCATCTGGGTAGGATCCCAGGCTGGAAGAGAGACATCTATTTTCTGGATCTGGTTCAACTGTTCTGGGGAAGAGCTATTCTGCTATCCACAGCTGATTTCATCTCTAAATCATAGAAATTTTACAGTAAGCAACAGATAGTGAGAAAATACTTTTATATTCTGGCCTTTAATCTCAAAAGAGTATGGCTGTCTAATCATAACTTGAATCATAATTCAACCTCATGTCCAAAATGTGTTTTGCCATAATCCAGCTTCAGAATCTGATTTGAACATTGCATCTTCTGTCCTGATTTCCAATAAAGAGGCTATGATTCTCTCATTTTTCTATTAGAGCAATTCATAATTTAATTATACACCTCTTAATTACTTGAATCCACACCCTGCCTAAATCTCACTTATGCAAATGCTCATAAATGGAGACTCCACTTATTTCTATAAGGGCTGCCTCTTCTTCTTAGACAATGACAAAATAATTTCTCAGAAACAGTCAGGAGGATAGAAAAATAGCATTACTTATGACTTCTGACTGCTTCTCTTATGACACAAAATCAATCTGTTATCCATTTGTCTCTGATATTGCTACTTTCCTTTCTGGGTGTGAAGTTCATTCACATGCCTAATTTGCTGTATATTTATATATGGCTCTACACGTTGTTCTGTTTGAATATTTTTTTCATTGTTTCTGAAGTAAAAATAAGCTGAACTGTGAAAGCTATCTGATATACCATGGCAAGGGTGCTACACAGGGTTTATAATGAACAATAAGAATGAATAAATACAGAGGATAAGCAATATTTTGACTGTACAGCACATTGCCAGGCAACAAACAGTCAACTGATTGCACACATATATACACATATGCAAACTATATATTGTCTGTGTCCAGACATGCTCATGGTTATACTTTTTTATGTCTTTTCTGCCTGCTGCCTATTTCTGGCCTGCCCTAGCATTGTGTGTGTGTGTTCTTAATTATTAGGCGCACAGCCTGTTTTGTTTTGTCATTTTCAGAAAGAAAAATGGATTGGGTGTGGCTTGCCCAGGAAGACTTCTATAAACAAAAGCTATGGGTGGGTGCTCAGCCTGTTCTGACTTGCCCTTGGTTTAGAATTGGAAGAACAATTGGGAAAAACATGCCCGTACATCATATTTGCTGGAAGCAGAAATCCTGGACCCAGGCTTTTATCACTGATGAATTTTAAAGTGCTGAGGAAAAGCTAGAGGAGAAAAAAAAATAGAGCCATTTGAACATACTCCAGGGAATGTCAAAGTAGTTGAGGTTGTTCACCACAGACTACATTTTAAAGGATGTGATTTTCATTGTCTCAGAATCATTGCACCTCCATGGGAATTGCCTGTGTAAGACTCCCTTGTGGTTTTAGTAGCCACAGCATGGTGTGCAGAATGGGGAAGGAGGCAGAAAGGCACCGGGTAGAAAGGCATTCTACCTTTAGACCTTTATGAAAAGCCGATGGAGAGTACTGGAGCAGGACATTCAAGCATGGCTTATATGCATCTTTTTTAGGGGGTCAATATGTGTGTATTGAGCCCTTCCAGATACTGCATAGGGGCCTGTGCTGTGTAGTGCTGGCACTATGCAGCTTGTACTCAAAGGCTGCAAGCTCAAGATTGGGTCAAATTTCCTTGTGTGCTTTCCACAGAATTTTAGAGGACAGAGGGGCAAATGAGAGGGACAGATCAGAATATAGAAATACCACCCTAGTGCTTGACTCAATCTCAGAATAAACAGAATATGCAAAAAATAACTTCTGAGCTAAAGAAGAAACAAACCACAATATCTCAGGAACAATGGCTTGAACACAAAATGACTAGAGACATAAGGAAAAGTTCTTCATGGTAAGAGCAGCTGTGCACAAAATGGATTTCTGAAGGAAGGGGTCCAGGTGATACTACAGATTTATAAGATTAAGATAACAGGAATGATTAATTCCTTTGGGCCTTTCAATGTGGTAAGGGCCAACAGCAACCCCAGTTCACCTCACAGGAGGTGCATCTACACCAGATGCTTCCTGCGCAGTAGCCTAATAACACTAAACAGTAGCATGCCAGTCAAAAACTGTGCTGAAAACTTACTGCTCAGTGTTAATAGGCTACTGCACAGTAAGTATCACCAAAAAAAAAAGTGCGCCAGCACTACTGCACAGTAAATGTAGTTACTATGCATTCATTTAGTTTTTCATTAGCAAAGTACTAAACTAAATGTGCAGTAACTATGGCACAATAATGAATGTGTGGACATACCTAGGACTGTTCTTTTAAAGTTTATGATGACATTAGAGATTGATACAACAATGGCACTAAGAAAATACAAAGAACTGGTACTATTAGTATAACTAAGCTGTGATTGACGAGTGGTACTGAATGAGATATAGTTCAGGGGCCCAAACCTGGAGGATGTAGTTCCCATTGCAGTAAATGGGACGAAGGCTACTTGGTACCTCTGAAAATCAGGTCGTAACTGTTACTATCATATTTCAGTGACATGGCCTACGTTTAATATGATCAAATATATTTCCAAAGTGTATGATCTCATAGCTTGAATCTCTAATTCTGGTCCGACGTAAGCATGTTTCCAGATCTTGTCAAGGGTATGTCTTTAGTTCGCAAGAACAAAACAGAAAAAGTGCAGAAATTTAAATCATCATTCCCTTCTCCATGGGTTAAGGTTGTATGCACAGGGAAAGGCTTTTTCTAAGTAAGTAAGTGGAGTTATTTAGCCTAAGGATTTTTAGAGTTAAAGCAGTTTTGGAATGTGATGTTTAAAAATATATTTGATAAGAGAAGAGAACTGCTTCAGTGATATATACTGAGCCAGATTTAATTCAACTGGCTTCATTGGAAATATGTAGGTCCCTAAAATATGCTATGCTTTCTGGATAAATGCAGAATATCTCTGCTAAGAAAGTAGAAACCTGTTATGGTCACAATAGCTAAAGAAATGTTTTAAGGAAACAAGTATTGGACTATTGATTTGGTCACATCAATTTTATTGGCTGTGAGGTCTTCTATTAACTGGCACTGTTGTGTTGATACACTGGGAAATGCAGAACTTTTATTGGCATCCATTAGGGAAAGGAAGGAAATTAGGACAAAAGCCTATTGTTTATTCAAGATTGTATTTTTATTTATCTTTTGGCTTTTAAAAGCTTCTTGGTTTACATACCCTCTGGGCACAAAGGCTTCAGTTTACAGACATCACTGATGAAATAAACAACCAAGCTGACAAAAAGTCAACTTGAGGAGAGCAGCTGAGACGTGAAAACAGTTTTACCACTCAAAGTACCCCTTGAGGGAAAACCTGAATAAGTAGGCCTTGCACTGAGCCTTGGAGAACAAGGTTTTGTCAGACCAATGGGGAAGCTGTAACCCTGGCACAAAGAGTTCCCTGACTTCAGCTCCTCAGAGTTCAACTTTCCAGACTGCAAACAGTCTACCTCAAAGAGAATGGGTTTTACTGTGTTAGCTGCTCCTGGGTAACTGCCCAGGTGCAGAGGAGAAACGGCCGTAGTGGCTGACTCCTAATGCCTACCCACCTCTGACCTGAGCTGGGTCATTCCGGCCTCCCTGCCACAAAATGTTGCCAAACCCTAACTTGGCCCTCTTTCATGAAGGTCTAAACAACCCACAAGTTGGATTTTACTTACCGCAGGGTAAGGGCATGAACACAAGACCCAGTGCCATTTACCCTGAGGTAAATTATGTGCAAGTCCATACCCCAAGAATGGCTGCAATCAATTCTACTGCTAGGATTGAGCATAATGAGAGAGGTAGTGTTAGCGGGCAGGGGTCTTGCATCCTGATTGCATGGTGGGCAGATCCTTGCATCTTGGTTTGCTGCCACAGTTCCATCATGGAGCTTAATCCATGGAGCTTCACAGTTTCATCCCAGGGGCACACTGCACAGTCAGAACCGAAGAGCAGCAGCCATGGGGAGCTTGTAGGAAGACTGAATTATGGTCCCATGTCTATAAGAAAAGCATTGGCCAATTTCCCTTTACCTTGGCTACAGCTCCTGTGACAGCAATTATCTGCATAGTCACATGCATATGGGTGTATCTACCATTTTATATAGAGCTTTCAAAAATTAGCCTATGTAGAGGTTGGGAGTAGAACAGAGGAGCTGTGAATTCTCCACCATTTGCTGTGGGGTGGTAGCTTTGCACTGGTGAAGTAAGTGGGAAGAACTGGGCCCATAGATGTAAAACATCCATCACAATGAAAAGCCTTGCATTGATATAAATAAGTCTATCGTTACCCCAATGACTTCTTTTGAGGAAATCCCATGAAAGTTTGGAAAAGCCACAGCAAGAAGAAAAGAGGAATTTGGTGTCTTTTAAAATACTGTTACTTCAAACAAAAGTCCCTAAAGTATTTTTTCCTACACACTGTACTGTCCACACAAAGGGACCAGCAGCCAATTGGATTATAGCACTGTTGATTACTCATGATCCCCTTCCTGTGAGGACAGGCCCTGATGTGTTGTTTTTTGATAACACTGGCTCCTTTAGAGCAATAATACTGGTACAGCTTCCTGCCTAATCGTAAACCAATTACTGCACCTCAAAAGGGAAAACATTGTGAAGACTCCAGTTTTAGCTCAGAAGTGATAACAGAAACATTTTCTTGCTAATCCTTGTTAGGCCTTAAGTTTCATTACTGCATCCCCTATGCCACATATGACAAATATTTGGGAGTTCAGAGGGTTGCATTGTGGGTATATTGGGTTTAGCTGTAACGCCTCAATCTGGATTTGATTTTCCGCAGACTTTGGGAATGTGAGGAGCACAGAGTTTGTTTGGAGACTTGTATGGGATTTTTCAGCCTAGATCCTTCATCTGAATTTTCTCTTGACTGGTAGTGATCAGAAAATACCACCACATGATGGCTCAGCAGTCTCTGTGAAATGAACTAACAGCCTCCTTCCAGTTCTCATTGACAGACAGTGGCAGACTGCGCAGTAATAACTGCCACTCGTGCAGATGCATAAGCATAAGCTCATGTAGACGCAGAAACAAGTTTTAAATGACTATGCAGAAACCGGCATTACTGCGCAGTACAGTCTCTGGAAGGGTTGGGGTTTTTTAGATACTACTGCACAGTAGCAACAGGCTCATTACTACTGTGCAGTATTGTCGCCAAGCAAACTTGTTGCTACTGCTCAGTCAGTGCCGGATTATGACATGCTGAGGCCCTAAGCTATGTCCAGTTTAAGAGGCCCCATATGATAAAAATAATCCACAAAATCCATGGAAATGGATTTTCATGAAATTTTAAGATGAATTATTGTTATTTCTGCATACATTTATGAACTTAATATGAATAATAACTGTTAATCCATATCTATCTATCTATCTATGTATTTGTCAAATTAAAATGAAAATGTCTTTTTTTTTCTTATTTAGAGGCTCCTCATATTGTGAGGCCCTAAACTGTAGCTTAAGTAGCTTAAGCCTAAATCCGGCGCTGTGCACAGTAGTGTCTTGTGTAAACACGCCCAGTATCTACATCTTAGAACCTATCACTGCAACTGGGTTGATTGACACCTTGCTAATAACAAAGTTAAAGGCTTAATGGAGAAATTAACCATACTGTCATTTGTGGAAGTGGCCCAGTGAGGTCAGGGTAAAGGCACATTGGGGCAAAATAGGTTGAGTTCCTACTCTTGCTATATGTATTTTGTATAGCAGGTAGGAACTTCCCTCTCCAGGGCTGGCATCTTTTTCTAACAATTCAGAACTTTTTTTCAGAAAAACATAAGCCTGACTTCCTAATACAAAAGAGCTTCCTAGATTGTCTGGGCTACCAAGACTAATGTCTTAAAGCAGTGGTGTTCAATCTTTGGCCTTGTGGGCCAGATCAGTAGAGTGGGGTCATTCCATGGGCTAGATTCATAGATTCATAGATTCATAGATTCATAGATTAAGGGTCGGAAGGGACCTAGTAGATCTTCTAGCCCGACCCCCCGCCAGGGCGGGAGAACAACAAAAAACCCCAAAAAGAGAAATGGGACTCAAACGAGTCCAGCCAGGTAGGCATCCAGCCTCTTCTTAAAGACCCCCAGGGTAGGGGCCAGCACCACTTCCCTTGGAAGTTGGTTCCAGCTCCTAGCCGCCCTAACCGTGAAGTAGTTTTTGCGGATGTCCAATCTATACCTCCTCTCCATCAGCTTGTGCCCATTACTCCTTGTTATGCCAGCGGGCGCTAGGGGAAACAGAGTCTCCCCCAAACCCTTCTGGTGCCCTCTAGTGAGTCTATAGACAGTCACCAGGTCCCCCCTTAGCCTTCTCTTGTGATTCACATCCCAGAATCAGGGCCTGTGTTGCTTCCATGCTGCTTCTGAAGGCCAGAGTTAGGCCCAGGTGGCCTGGAACACCCCTGCTCAGTCCTGCACACCAGGATTGGGCCCTGGCAACTTGCACCACTCTCACCCAGCCCCATTTGCTAGGATCTGGCCCCAAATGCCAGGTTTAAGCTGTGCTACCCTGCATGCCTGACCTAGTGTGTAGGGCTTCAGGCTCTTCTATGGTCTGAAAATGTAGCAGGACAGAAGCAATGCTCCACTACCACCGCATTTTCAGACCTGTGGGAAGCCCCACAGGCTGGATGACATGGCACTGGAGGATCTGGCCCACAGACTGAGGCTTGAACATCCATTTCCTAATGGATTCAGTGACAGACTTCAAGTACTGTAGGAGGTGAGCCCAACATCTGCATTCATGAGTTAAGGTGTTGCTGGCAGACTAATTTTGGAACTTAGTGCCAGAGTACATTGAAGAGTGGGCCGCTCCCCTTACTTACCTCAATTTTATACTGGTTTTACTCCATTGACTGCAATGGAACTACTCCAGTTATACACAAGTGTAGCAGAAAAGAATCATGTCCAGAGAGTATATGAACCATCAGACTATCAGCAGTACTAGGAGGAAGAGAGCAGATTCTGACATCTGGTAAGTAACCAGTAGTCACATATTTTTAACTATGACTCTTGTTTAAATATGATGGGCTCTTCTCAAGCCCGTCATGATTCTAGTCATTTGGTGCTGCTTCAGCCACAAGGTAGCCCTAAGGGGGTGCCTGAGGATTCCTAAATACTCAGTACTAGACAGCTCACCATGCTGTGGAGGAGATGGGGAAGAGTAAAGAGAGGCCTGATCCTTGACCAAGGCAGTGACATGCAGGACTCTGTTGCAGTTGTAACTAAGAGCAGCCCTTTGGATTCCCTGAGTTATACCAGGACCTAAAGTGGCCCTCAGGCAGCCCATGATCAAAAGCAGGAAAAGGTGTTTTTTGCTTAGCTGTGCTGAGCGTCAGTAAGGCTGACCTGGGGATCTGACCAGCATTTTCCCAACCCTCTTTCTGAGGTAAGTAATTTTATATCTCAGAATGTTCTCAGGGGGTTATCATAAGCTCTTTGATATTATATCTGTATAGTTTAACAAATGCATGTTATGAAAAAGTTCTCACTACTTCTACATTTATGCCTTTGCTTGCCTCTAGAAATTTAACAAGCAAAAGGGGATAGAAAATTCATATTAACTAGCTCATTAGTTCTGTTTTTAAAAGAAAGATTCTTTAAATCTTAGCTTTCTAATAAAAAGTATGCTACATGGAGCTTAAACAACTTCGTGGGAGAGAAGATTTCTTTTCTTACATGGTGACGTATACAAAATTAAAAAGCTGAGTTATGTAGTGGTTAGACCAGAGACTGGCCATTGGGGCATATGGGGCAAAGATCTGGTTTCATTGAATGCACTAGAAAACCTTGTATTGATTTCAGTACAGTCAGGATTTCATCCCTGGCTCCATTGCAAACTCTGTCATTGACCCACAGTATAACTTTGGTTAAATCATTTAAACTACAACAAGAGTGTTACTTAAATGTCCCACAGTTATATTCTGAGGCTTAATTGCTTGAGAAAAGTGTATTGAAATTCTTCAGTGAAATGTGACAGCAGAACACCTAAGTGTGACATATTTCTACAGGTCATTACTCTTTTGCATTCTCTATACCCCTTAACTCAAGCACTTACATCTAAAGCCAGGGCATGCGCTTTTGAACTCCCTGCTGAAGAACCCTGTGGATACAAAGGGTGCGTGTCTGTGGTGAGAGAAGCACTATCTTCCTGAAGTTGAGCAGAGAAAGGAAATGACTCAATCATCAAAAGGCCCTCCTTCCTCAGGGAACCGTCCCTAATCAGTATTATCCCATTACAATAATACTATTTCAGAGGGACTGTGAACCAGAGCACTGCGTAGCCATGTAAACTGCTTCCTGTATTTGCCAAACAAAACAGCATTCAGCAATTAATAGAATTTCGCTATTAGCCCTATGATAAAACAACACAAACATTGCTGCTAATCATATGCTCATTCATGGTGCCATGCATCCCATCTGGAAAAACCCTTTTTGTTTTGGAGCTGCCCTTTACCTACTGTGCACTTTTGCCTGGAAAAAATGTTGCTTACATTTTGCTTGGCTTAAAATGTCACAGCTATGAAAATTGTCCTCATTACCCTTACAAGAGCTATTGCAAAGCTTCCTCATGGGATATTCTGATTAGTCATTGCTTTAGCACTAAGCTGGGCTACTTTGTGTTGCTTGCCAGGGATCCTGTAAAATCTCTACCTATTGGTCCTTGATAATAGAAAGTGGCAACTACAAAAGTTGGCAATGAAAGCTATAGAATAACATGATGGGCCTTCCAGAGCTCTGGGACTTGGACTATTACAGAAGCTCAGCTCTTTATAATTAACTGTGATTAGACACAGACACAGATGGGCAGCATCTCAGCAACAAATGAACCATTTTTCCTCCTTAATTTCATAAGAGGGAATCTTATGAGGATGACAAGAAAATGCACCTTTTAATATTTTGTCTGTTTTTTACCATTGTCACTCTGTTTCACTCTTTTTTAACCATTAACAATTATTTACCACTGCTGCTGTCATGGAAGCATGGAGATGGTGGCAGTTGGGAGACTTGCTTTGTTACAAAGCCTTGTCTCAAGTGTATAGCAGTAAAGTTGTGTTATGTGAGATGGAAATTTCTATTGTTATGCACTGAATCTGTTGTTGCTGGAATCAGTCAGGAATTGGGACCCCATTGTACCAGATACCATATACACATAAAGTGAAAAACTCCCTGTCATATCAAACAAGAGGCAACAGGTGAATACAACAACTGGGTTAGTATCCGGTAACAGTGGGACCATTCTGATTAATGTAATGAAAAGTGCAGTGCTGGTTATAGGTAGAACTGAGGGTGCTTCATAAGCAGATCGCTACTAACATTGAAGCTTATATATCTGAAAAGTAAACTAAAATAATTTATGGGCCAATACTGAAAACCAAACCCAGTAAAATCTGCAGAAACATCAGTTTGCACCTACAGCCAGGTATTTGCATGAGTGAATTGGGTAACTACATGTTCAAACAAACAGTCAAATACCCAGTTCCCCAGCTAGCATGCAGAGTATCTCCCTGTATCCAACAACACAGGTGTTTGTTCATAGGGATAATATCATTATTGGAAAATGCCATATACATTTAGCATAAGCACTGTCTCATGCCTCATGAAAGATTGTGTCAAAGCCTTCTTACACAGGTTCAGTTTTTAGCAAGAGGAATCTTGGAGTTTGGGAGGTTTCTAAATGGAGATAGAAAGTCAAAATGTAGTTATATTTCTGGGTCTTTTGCTAATAGGACCTTTGGAATGTTTCAGTCAGGCAAAGAGTAAAACACTGCACAGGGAATAGAGCAGGAGGCTGTAAAATGAACCTTTTCTCATCTTGGAAACGTATGCTAGAAATCTGAGTTAACTATTCTTGTTTGCTGTGTCAATGGAAAGATCAGAATAGGAAGTTATTATAGATCATGGCTGCACTATAAATGGGGGCTTCTCATTCAAGAGGGTAAAACTCATGGTACAAGTCCATGCATGCATGATATAATGAGTCATGAAGTCAATGGGGATGATTTTTGTCCCGACATGTTTTGTATGTGTGTTACAGATGAGAGATATTGATGATATAGTGACAAATGTAATACTTTGTTTCAGCTTCTGCGGCTTCAGGAATGCACAAAGTCTGCCCTGTGAGACTAACTGAAAACAGACAGCCACATAATGAGTCCAGAGGGGTTTATGGAGAAAAGGGGTTTATGGAGTAATGAGGAAATCGCTTACTTGATGGAAGTCTAGTCAAAAATAGTATCAAGGAAGCAGCACTTTTACTTAAGCATTTTGTATACCTATAGCAGGTGGGTCTGACCAAGGAATATCCAGATTGGGATTTCAGCTTTGAGGTTCAAAAAGGGAGGGTGGTGGTTCCAGCTCAATATGAACAAGACATAGGTAGCAACAAGTTGTGGCAAAAAAATTAAATGCTTTCCTCAAGAGAACCCTATTCATCTCTCTGTGGTTCAGTTCTCTCTATCTATCTATCTATCTACCTATCTATCTATCTATTGTCTTCCTTTAACACCAGTTTTTTCCTGGGCATCCTGGGCATGTCCACATGTTCATTAAAGCACCTTAGGTCCTGCACTTTTAGTTTAGTACTAGCTTAATAAAGTACTAACTAAATGTGCAGTAACTAGAGTTACTGTGCATTAGCACCAGTGCACAATTTTTTTGTGACGCTTACTGCGCATTAGCCTAATAACACTGCACAGTAGGCCATTAACTGCCATGCTACTGTGCAGTGTTATTAAGGTAATGTGCAGTAAGCGTCTTATGTAGACGCACCCCCATCTCTTGTCACAATGGTATAGCACCTAGCACAATGAAATTCTATTAGATGTTACTTTAATACAGTTATAAAGGAGAAGAGGTGGCCTGAAAGGTACAAAAAGTTTGGGGCAGGGTAGAAACTGTGACACAACAGTAATATATAAACAGTTCAATTAGAAAGTTCATGATTGATTTTAATATTGTTACAAAAGTGTATTCTAAAAACTGAAGAATGATTTGACCTCTCATTAGATGTTGTGGGGAAAAAACACAATAAATAAATGAACGTTTCTGTACTGAAATCTTTATTTTTATCTCAGTAAACTCACAATGTTCTCCAACATGGGGACAGTTCTGGACTACTGAAATATCCCTTGTCACAGAAATGGTTTTTAACATTCCTCATCATAATTGTAATCTGCCACTGGTGTTAAAAGTATTGGAGAATAAAATTAGGGCTGTGGTTCACGTCTTGATGTAAACATGAAACATTCAGAGCTTCTCCCAGCTCCTGAAGAAGACATGGAGCCTACTTCTTCCCTCCTTGTAAAGTCAATGAAATTATAGTAGTGGAAATATGAGGAGTCTTGGGTGTAGACTCAACAGGGTCCGATCAACTAAAGAGAAAGTTCATACAAGGGTTAGTGAAAGAAAAATGAAAACAAGAACACCAAACCTCTGGGCTCCCAGGTTTATTTTCCCAGATTTCTCACGAATCATGAGAAGACAAAACAACATATAAAATCCCAGGGGTGTTGTGGCCTCTGGTCATAGTCCTTTCACACAACTTAAATCCAGAAATGTAGAAAACAGCTGAAATCAGAAATCCAGCAGTTCTGCCCCTTATGTGCTCTCTGTCCTGCACTCAGACAGCAGCTCTTGAAACTAGCTCAAGTTTCTTCTAAGACTAACAAAGCTTAGCTGCCCCATAGTCTTTCCCAACTGGAAGTGCCTCCTTGAATTGTCTCAGCCCCATACCTGCTACTTGTTTCAGTCAAGTTTTTATCAGGTCACCCTGGAGTGGTACCAAAGAATGCAACACTCTATCACAAAAGCTGAGTCTTGCCTAGGATAAGAAAAAGCCATAGCCCGTGGCTTATCCCTTGAAATTTGAAAAGGGTGACTATCCAACCCATCCCCTCTACCTGTCTTGTACATCTAAGGAAGAGATAGTCAACAAGCTTTCCTCTGCCTCAGCACATGCAATATGTCTAATATCTTCAGGTTTTGATTCATAGGTGGGCAAGGAATAGTCCTAATTTTTACCACTGCCATATATTCCGATGTCTCCAGACGAATAGGGACAACAAACCATTTAGTGCAGATTTTATTTAATCAATTGGGAGTCTAAATGGACTTAGGCACCTAACAGTAGTTCTATTCCACCCTGCTTGACCACCTGAAAATCCTTTAATGCAGAGCTGTGCAACTTCTAAGTGGCTAGTGGTCAAAGCTACAGTCCCCCCTGGACCACATGCCATGTGGGCACCCTCTCACACCTGCACTCTGCACTCTCCCCCAAGATGCACTGCATGCCTTCACAGCCCAGGCTCACCCTCAGCTCCCCATGCTGCACTACCTTGCTCCCTAGGGTAGGGGCAGGAAGTGGAAGCCAGTGGAGGGAGGAGGAGCCCAGAGACTCTGGCTGTTGTTGCCAGCTGGACAGCCGTACTTTAATGCATCTACTTTGTAACACACAATCATCTTGTCCTTAAGACTGAGTAAGAAAAAATGAAGTGAGGAAAAAGAAGACTCACTCATCTTTTCTATTAACCACTTTGCAAGTACTCAGACTGCGTGGAACAGAATTGCATTTAGCTACCTAAATCTACTTACGTGCCTAATAGGTGGAATAAACTATAGTCCTCAATGTCTCTCATCCAGCTCCTTAAAAGAGGACAGTAATTAGTAATGGCAATATTAATAACAGAAAACTCATAAGATTCTTTTTAATGAGCAAACACATCTTAAACGAGCAGTTAAAATATTGTGAAGCCATTTCAGTTTTTTTATTCCTTCAAAACTATACCATCCTCAAAGCCAGAAATGAAATTCTCATTTCTCTACACTTCTCCACTCCTCTTTTGCCTAGTTTTACCAAAATAATTTGAAACAGAACTCAGTTTTCCTTCAAATTTGCTAGCTTTACATCCCATACATATGTAAGGCTAGCTAGTATATAGATACCCATATTATATATATGGGTATCCATGCTAGCTAGCTTTACATATGTATGGGATGTAAGGCGTGTGTGTGTGTGTGTGTGTGTGTGTGTGTGTGTGTGTGTGTTTTATATATATATAAAACCCAAGACAGACTACAAATGAATCCTTTGTTTATTATGGCAATTTATGAGGAAAATCTTTAAGATAACAAAATTAATTCACAACAGTGGTGGCCTGTTAAATTAAAAACCTTGGACAGCATAAGAAGAAAAAATAGCTGGCTATGTTCGACAAAGGTTAAAAAAAAATGTGTCTGGGATGATAAATGTCCAGGATAAAATTATTCTCCAGGATCAAAAATTACTGGGAACAACAATACAATTAAGAAAGATAACAGAGTCTAGAATTTAAATCTTTCCTGCTTGAATGGAAAGGGCTAAATCCTGACTTCTTTTGTTAAACCAGACTCTTACTGACTTCACTTTCATTTTGATTTGAATAAGGGTCACAGATCACAGACTCATAGAGCAGTAGGGCTGGAAGGGACCCCAGAAGTCATCTAGTCTAACCCTCTGCCTGAGGCAAGATCATCTCTATCCAAACCACCCTATGCAAATCCATTTTCTAACCCATTACCAAACTACACAATCAGCCCTAAAAAAACACAAGACATAACACTGTAATCTGCCACAGGTAAAGCAGGAAGACCACAGCAGTTAATGTTCTGCTGCTACAAAGGTTGTTAAAATATGCTTGAGAGATCCCAAGAATAGGGGCATGCCTCCTCCTAGAGTAAGACAAAATCCCCCACAGTCCACACCAATTTGACCATAGGATAAAATTCCTTCATGACCCCAAATATGGCAATCTGTCTGACCCTGAGCTGGGAACCTCTGGGTTTAAGTCACAGCAGAAGCATTGGCACACCCCAGTCAATACCCCAGCCTGGCTGCAGCCAACATCCAATGCTTCTGAGGAAGGCTTAAAAAAACCCTGATTCACATAGCAGCAGGAAGGGAAAAAATTCCTTCTCAGCCCCATGTGTAAACCAGTAAAGCCCAGAAACATGGTTTCTACCCACAGGAGAACATAGGCACAGCTATGTCTCAATCATCCCTGACTGATGCCTGTCCAACCTCTTCTTAAACACCTCCAATGATGGAAAGTCCCTATCTTCCCTGGGCAGTCTATTCCACTGCCTCACTGTTCTAACAGTGAAGAGGTTTTTCCTGGTATCCAATCCCAACCTACTTTGCTGCAACTTCAAGCCATTAGTACTTGTCCTCCTCTCTACAGCAAGACAAAAAAGATGTTTTCTCTCTTCTTTATGGCAGCCCTTCAGGTATTTGAAAACTGTTATCATGTCCCCTCTTAAGCACCTTCTCTGCAAGCTGAACATACCTATTTCCTTCAACCTCTCCTCATATGACCTGCCTTCCAAGCCTTTTGTCATCCACCTCTGGGTCCCCTCTAACTTCTCCATGTCCTTTTTAAAATGTGGAGCGGAAAATTGCACACAATACTCTAGATGAGGCCCAACCAGCACTGAGTAGAGAGGCACCATTACCTCCCATATCTTGCACCTAGTGAATCTATTAATGCATCACAAAACTGCATTCACCCTTTCTGCAGCTGCATCACACTGCAGACTTACATTGAGTCTCTGACCTACCAAGACTCCCTGATCCTTCTCTGCAGTGCTGCCATCTAGCCAGAAGGCATCCATTTGTAATTGTGGTTTTGATTATTCTTCCTGAGGTGTAACACCTTGCATTTGTCAGCAATGAACTTCTTAGCTCCAGACAAGCTTTCCCATCTGTCAAGATCTTTCTGAATCTCACTCTTGTCTTCCAATGTGTTTACAATCATTCCCAGTTTCCGAGTAATAGATCCTAGTCTGTAACTTAAATAAGAGTTTGGAAAAGCTGTTCCCTGAACACATACCACACTTTTCCCTGTTTTTCTACTTCAGACTTTAGAAGTGGGTGAATAGGTAACCAGCACTAATCAACAACATGACTGGGAACAAAATAAACAGGGTTTTAATGGAGGCTAATATGTGTTTAGATGCAGGGTACAAAATAGCCCTTTCTAATAGTTAGGCAAGATGGCAAGATACATGGTAAACTGAAATAGGGCAGTTTGTTGCCAAATTGCACAGGTAATGTTAAATTTAAGAAAGCTGTCCTAAAGTAACAATGGTGTTGTTTTAAACACAAAACAAGAGCTTTTTCCGCATTAAAAAGCATTAGGGAATGCTTCTAATGTCAGAATGATTTATTTAATTACAATACTCTCTAGAGACCCACTGTTATCAGAAAGGGCAAATGGACTGAGCTGGATGTCACTGGCAACCAGTTAACCTATCAGCCTAAGGAACAACAGCAGGATCCTTAAAAGAGGCCAATCAGGAGGAGCTCCAGGAGAAGGAAGTCTCTTGTGACTCTCCTGGTTTTATCCACATTCCAGTTATGAGAAGAGAAGAAAGGAATCATAGAAAATTAGGGTTGGAAGGGACCTCCAGAGATCATCTAGTCCCAACCCCCTGCTCAAAGGAGGACCAGCCCCAACTAGATCATCCCAGCCAAAGCTTTGTCTAGCTCGGTTTTGAAGGATGGAGTTTCCACCACCTCTCTGGGTAAACTGTTCCAGTGTTTTACTACCCTCCTAGTGAGAAAATTCTTCCTAATATCTAACGCAAACTTTCCTTGCTGCAACTTGAGACAGTTGCTCCTTGTTCTGTCATCTGCCACCACTGAGTATAGCATAGCTCCATCCTCTTTCAACCCCGCTTTCAGGTAGTTGAAGACTATTAAGTCACCTCTCAGTCTCCTCTTCTCTAAACTAAATAAGCCCAGTTCCCTCAATCTTTCCTCATAAGTCATGTCTCCCAGCCCCCTCACCATTTTTGTTGCTGTCTGCTGGACTCTCTCCAATTTGTCGACATCCTTGTTGTAGTGGGGGCCCCAAAACTGAACACAGTACTCCAGATGTGGCCTCACCAGTGCTGAATAGAGGGGAATAATCACTTCCCACGACCTACTGGCAACACACCTACCAATGAAGCCCAGTATGCCATTAACCTTCTTGGCAACTAGGGCACACTGTTGGCTCATATTCAGGTTATTGTCCACTATAACCTCCAGGTCCTTTTCTGCAGAGCTGCTGCCCAGCCAGTCAGCCCCCAGGCTGTACTCGTGCATGGGACTGTTCCATCCTAAGTGCAGCACTTTGCACTTGTCCTTGTTGAACCTCGTGAGATTTCTTTTGGCCCAATCTTCCAATTTGTCTAGGTCACTCTGAATCCTAGCCCTACCCTCCAGCATATCTACTTCTCCCCACAGCCTGGTGTCATCTGCAGACTTGCTGAGGGTGCACTCTATGCCATCTTCCTTCTAACTTTTTCCTTACTTTCCCAGAAGTGTGAGGTGTAAACACAGCTATGTCCACTGTTAAAAATTGATATCAGCTCTTAGCATGGTAGTCCTTGGACTGAGATTAAGAGCCAAGCTTTTCTTAAGCAGGCATCATAGTTTGATGCCCTGCATGTACCCTGCTGATTTAATACATCAAACAGATATTGTCTGTTATGCTGAAGTACTTCTGAAGAAGCTGATAGCAATTTTTAACACAAGGGAGGCTGTGTTTACACTCACACTTCTACGAAAGTGAGGAAGAAGTTAGAAGAAAGGTGGCTAGAGTATAAGGGATGTGTCTCTGTATGTGTTTTCTGCAGTGCAATGATAATGAGGAGACAGCTATCCCATCTCCCATATGTCCTGCCATCTAGAAAAAAAGAGGATAACAAAAAGCAAGGGAGGAAGGGGAAAAGGTTGTGTGGTTAAAGTGGGTGGGGTAAGACTACTGCCCATTATGTCTTATCATCCCCCACAGAGGCACAAACACTCCTTCAGAGAAGGTCATGCAAAATAGTCTTCAAAGTGATAGCAAAGGAAGCAAGTGAAAAACATCTTGTAAAAAAGGACAAAGTTTTAAAAAATTCCTTAATTTTTGTTGCCTGACTCATCTAAAATAGCCTTTTGCATTCTACAGCCCTACATAGTGAATATGGGTAGACCAAGTTAGGCAAGTTGCCTCTGAAAAGCAAATTTTGTCTCTTAGCTGCAGGAAATGTCCCCTCCCCTCCCTCATGTAAAGTGCAGAATGACTCAGTATGTGCTGGGCTGTAGTAAAAAAAAAAGGAAGTGTGTAGAATGTACTAAGCACTGGGAAACTCACGTGGCTGGGTGGGAGAGCTGTGAATAAGTTGTGAGTGGAAGGGCGCCTAACCATACATATAGCTGGGGTTTCATTTTATTTTCTCATCTTAAACACATTTTTTTTTACAGAGAGCAGTAAGAGCACAGTCCACCATAATCCAAAACAGCCCAAGGACCAAAATCGTACCGGTCTAACTCCATTGACTTTGATAAATTTGCATCAAACTTCCAGTCCATGTGAGCTAACTAGCTGAAGTCTCAGTCCTGCGAGCTGCTGAACACTCTCTACTACAGAGTGCTGAATTCAGCGGGAACTGAATGGACACAGCAGCTTGTAGGAGACTCTCAAACACACACAACAAATTGGACAATGGTTTAGTCCCGGGAAAATGTAGAGATAAAGGAGTAAGTTTTAAGGCGGTGATTCTCAACCATGTTGCTGGGGAAGCCTGGGGTGCTACCAGATCCTTTGAAAGGTGCCCCAAAGTGTGATGAGATAAGCAGATAAACCAGGCTCAGGCTGGTCCCTGTCCGGACTGCCTCTCACTTCTATTGCCCAGCTCCTGTGTAAGGAGGTAAGCACTGTAATATATAACCTAGTTTTTGAAACTGGATGTCACACAATTCACAAAAGTTATGGAGGGGTGCCTTGAAACCAAAAAAGAGCTTCCTTTCCTTGAAACAATGGTTCTTGGTACACCAGAAAAGTGTTCTAGCCTGAGCAGGCAACATGAAAAAAAGTGAGAACCAAGGAATTATTTATATATATCCTGCTCTGTCCAAATGAATAAGAGAAGGAAGGGAGCTGTTAAACAGCAGGAGATAGGGGACTATTAAAGAGCAAGATGCTGTTTAGGGCAATATGAGGGCAAAAAATGTAGGAGGGGTGAAGTGAAATAAACCACAAGGTTTACTGGAATAGAACTGCTTGACTGCATCTATTTGTATAATGAATCATGATTATAGAAACAGCACATGGAAGGAATTTGCAACTCAAATAACAGAGATGTTTAGTGCTAAATTTCTCTCTCCAAAAAAGGGATGTACATAATTATGACTGGAGAGGGCACAGAAAACAACAAGCTCTTATTTGGCCTCTCATAATAGAATAACAAGGAAACATTTGCGGACATTGAAAAGTAACACATTTAAAATGATAAAAGCACTTTTTATCTAATTCACAATTAAACTATTGCCCTCACTTCCATTACAAGTTCCTGAGTCTTAGCATTAACAAATTTCAAAACTGGACCAGGCACTTATGCAGGTAATGAAAACATTCACAGGCAGATTTGTTAAGGGAAAAATGGTTGTACAATTGACTTTTGCTGCTGTTGGAGGCATGATCTAGACCAAATGAACCACTGAACCTATCCAGTATGACAATTCCTGTATTGTCCACAGTACTATCATAATACTAAGACATACTCTTTGCATGCAGGCCATTGATCTCAAAAGGGGTTTGGAAATCTTAGTGTGAATAAACAGAAGAGTCCTGAGGACTGATGAGGAACGTTTTCTATTCTAAGGATTCTGTACCTGAACATTATATAAAAGGCATGAGTGTTAAAAGCCAGGTGTGCTGTTTGTCATATGAAGCATCTGGCTTCCTCATGAAAAGGTGATCTGAACACACAGGAAAAGCTACCAAGCTAGATTTTTCCACAACTCTTTCAAAACAAAATGTATCAGTTTTGGACATGGACCCATTACATTTGTAATTAGTTTTACATCTGTGTGAACAAGGAGCAAATACATAATTCACAAGGCTACACCAGCATAGCTTACTTGAAGGTGGTATATAATTACTCTGGGAAAAAATCAAGAGTAAAATGATACTAGTAGCTACAATGCTATAAGCTTTGTGTTTGCTATGATCTGTTCTCCTGCCACCTAGTGTCAAGTGCCCAGGTTGTAACCATATTGGTCTAGAACAGTGATCTCCAAAGTGGGGTGTGCGCACCCCAGGGGGTGTGCAAGACAACTCATTGGGGTGCGGGAAGAAAATATTAGAACTTTTATTTATATGTGTATTTATATACATATATTGGGGGTGCGTACTCAAAAATGTTTTACTGATGGGGTGCACGAATATAAATATACATATATTGGGGGTGCATGCTCAAAAATTTTTTACTGATAGGGGTGCGCGATCAAAAAAGTTTGGAGACCACTGGTCTAGAGGAAAAAGCAATCAGGGCTCATGGTAGAGGTGATCTCTTTTATTAGACCAACAAGATTTTTGCAGAAAAAATGTCTTTAATTGCAAGCTTTCAGGCACAAACACCCTTTATCAGGCATTTGAAAAAAGATTGTAAAAGTTCTCCTGGGAAGAAATGAAAGTTCATATTTCATAGGATTTCACAGAGGAGTCAAAAGATGGAAAACTCCTCTGGGCAGGCAGTTCTTAGCTGGTAAAGAGTCTCTCAGCGCTCCTGTGAGGCTGTGATGATGCAAATTACCTTTGACAAAGGCAGAAGCAGAATCTCAGGTCTCAGATGGTGAAAGATGTTTTCTGCTTGGGAAATTATGAAGATTTCATTTTTTAAAAATCAGCTAAAATTCAGTATCTTCCATGTGTTAGTTATCCAGGTTGTAGCCGTATTGGCTGTGTCAAGGCACTGTAATACTACCCACTGTGAGCAACTACTCCTGGACATCTTTCTGTCTGTCCACTCCAGGTCCTGGTGTAATTTACATCAGAGCAAGTGTCATGTGTCCAGGCTTTAGCTATTAAAAACTGGCAGGACAAGTGTCATCAAAGCATCAGAAAAAACTATACAAGAAGATGTGGGAATAAATATCAGCTAACAAATTAAAGGCAAGAGTCGCAGGCATCTTGAAGAAAGGAGATCCTGCTAATCCAACTATGCATAAGTTTGTCATGCCAAAAACAATCATGCTGTAAGTAAATGTGAAAAAGTGAAAAAAGCAATTTACGGCATAAGGTCATATAATTCAGTCTGGAGTGAAACAAAGTGATATGACAATTCCAAATAAGATTACTGTGACAATAAAAGCTATGTATACAAATATCTGTGGTTTTGCAAGAATAAATAGAAAATTAAGCAAGTGCTTCAAGTTAAAGTTTGATGGAGGAGAAAGAGACATGGAGTATCATAGTTTGTCATCCTGTGGTTAAATGGGACATTACAAGTAAGTTGGAGAACATGACATTGTATCATCGAAATTTATGGTTATATGTATATTTCAGCACTGGCCAGCATGTTTGAATTAATTCTGATACCCTTTACTACCTTGTAATATCAGTGTGCTTGATGTGGCCTGACATGAAATGTCAAGAAACAAAGCAGTTATAGCTGGAAAAGGGGCAGCAGACAAAGTGTTCACATGCAGCATCTTTGAAGCCATAGAACAAATAGATTTTTGTGTACCTTGGCAGACCAATCAGTGTCAACAGTTCCATCAAAAACAAGTTAAAATGGAGATGTGCACTGGCTGTAGGACCTGCACAGAAAATGATGAAATTATGTACCAATAAAAACATTCTGTTTGGTAACAAAATGCATATTTATCAAAACAGTGATAACAGTATTACTCTATGGACTGGAAATAGCAGCTTTAAATAAAATGAACATCAAAAGCCTGGAGGCAGTAGAGATGAGAGCTCTTGGAAAGAAGGCAGGTCTGAAATGGAGTGGTTCTGAGACAAATAAAGGATCTGGAAAGAAAGCAGGATGTGAAATCAACGTATTAGACTGGCAATAATTGAAAAAATTATGGTGGAGGGGACACAGTGGGAGACAAACAGGTGACAGAATGGCAAAGAAAATCATGCAAACACAACCTGGAGACTGACCATTGACTGGATGGCTGGATACTATCATGACTGAATTATGCTGAATGGAGGAACAAGCCCTGAAGGGAATCGGTGGCAGGGTTATAGTATTGTTGCCCATATCCATGAAGCTGCTCTGAAATGGAAAGAAGAAAATACAACATGTGACGAGCTAGCTGGCAGTGACCTAGCCCAGGGGTTTTGAAAGGGCAAAAGATGATTGGAGGACTTGGGATTCCCTTTCCGCACCAATCAGGTGACTCAGCCCCCCATGTCCCGATTGGCCCCTTGGGTCAGCTGGAGGGGGATAAAAGCGGCAGCGTAGACTGACTCAGGAGAGAGACCAGCGAGGGACAACAAGGAAGGAGATTCATGGAGCTGGCAAGAGCTGAGCCAGCGGGGCAGGAGCACTGCCCTAAAAGAGCAGGACCTGCAGGCAGCAGTGGGACCCTCAGCAGCGTGGCGTGCAGCCGGCGGGAGAGGCTCCCCACTGGGCTCCAGGATCCCCAAGGAGAGGCTGCAGCCAGCAGGAGAGGCTCCCCTCCGCTCCAGGAAGGATCTGAGCAGCAACCTGAGAGGTTCCCAGCTCTCCTTCCAGCTCCTCTAATCAGAGGCTGGGCAGCTTGACATGAGGCCGGGGCTCTGGGAAAGTCAAGACCCCTAGCAGGCTGGAGCAGTGCTACCAGTGGTGGCTGTGTTCCTGCCTACCACATAGGAGATATGGGTTCAAGTCCAAGCTGAGGTGACTTGGGTGAGTGAAATAACAAGAAGCAAATCTCCCTGCAGTGGAAAGGGGCCATTGTGTTTCTTTCCCCCTTTCTCTGCCTCCAGGTATCAAGGCCCTACATTTCCTTTGCATTTTGTGCCTTTTTATATTTCACCAACCCATATTGTTTGTTCTGCTGTTTGTGTTTTATATTTTGTTAACCCTTTTTTTTGTCAGTGATCGTAAGTGTCTAACCTTTGTTGAATCCTGCCCCCTTGGGGCATTGTAGTGTCCACTGTACCCTCTGATTTATGCCTGTTATGTTCCCAGTATTAAAAGGTATATGGTTAAGTCCCCATTGGTGGTCTGGCTCTGCTCTATAGGGGGAGGAGAGTCCCTACACCTCCCACAGGGCTTGTGCACCTGCTTTGATCCCTTCAATTGGAGAGGGGATACCTCTTGGAGTACCGCCCAGGTTATAAACATATTAAAGCTTCTGTCCTGGCCAAATTCCAATTCAATTAATTACTTCTTTTGCCTTCTTAAATTTTCCCTGAAGTTTCAGCTGGACAATAAGTTCTTAAACTGCCCACCCTGTGATGCTGAGTAACACGGCAACATGTTGTGAATCTCCTCCATTTGTGGATGATGTGATCCTTGTCTGTGACTTGAATAATAGCTGCTAAGAAGCTTTGGGATCCTTCAGGTTGAAAGCTATTTTGTAAAGTCATAATGTGGGAGGGAAACAAAGAACAAAAACAAAAAAAACCATACAAACAAAAACCAAGTAGTAGCCTTGCTTTAAAGCATCCCATTCAGTGAAGTATTCTTGATTAAGGTGCTGATAAAATCCCACATCTGCCTTTTAGCAGATGGAAGATAGGGAAAAAATCACTGCAAAAACAGAGGGGAGAAGAACAGTTAGAAAAAACACACAAGCACTGGATTATGCAACACAGATTATCAACATGATGCATGGCTCTGAAGATAAGAGGAAAGCAAAAAATCAAATGTCTGTACTCTCAGCAAAGAAAAGTTTCATTCAGCTTTCCCATTCACTCCATTTGGGTCCAAACTTGCTTTTGCTTAATCCAATGGCAATTCTCCCTGTCCCAGGGGTACAATCACAGGGGAGCAAAAAAAAAACCCTCCATAGGGGGACCCAGGATGCAAGCTACACACCCACAGAAGAAAGACCCCGAAATCAAGAGTTACTCACCCACTTTAGGAATCCAGACACAGGACGAACAATGCCAAAGAGAGAAGCCTGTGCGGTTCATCAGCCGCACTTATCTACAGCTGGGATTGGCAGGTGACATCATGAGTGATTGCTGGCTGGCTGGAATAAAAGTAGACACAAGCCAGCAGGAGCAGAGAGCGAGAGAAGCAGTGGAGGCTGCAGAGGCTCTCCACACTGGCGGCAGGCAGCGCCAGTGTGCAAAGGAAGACCCCGCCTAGGGAAAAGCATCTCAGGCAGCAGCAATTATAACACTCCTCCACGCCGGTCATGGGCAGCACTAACGTGCAGGAGAAGATTCCACTCCAGGAAGAGTGGCAGAAGTACAGGGGATGACAGAGGCTCTCCCCACCAGACACCCACAGCCCCAGAGCACCGGAGAGGAGCTGATCAGGGAAGGGATAGAGGAAGCCCTCAGGGAAAGCTGAGAGTGGAGCAGCATCAGGAGACACAGGCAGACACAGGCTCTAAGGCAGGATGGAAGCAAAGGCAGTTTAGCTTGATCTCCCCTTTTTCTTTAGCTGCCTTATTTTCTTTGTGTATTCCTGTTTCATATCTTTCTTGCCTGTGCGTATTCCTTTGTGGTTTTCCTATTTTGTCCTTATTTTCTCTTTTATTGGTATGCCTATAGTGAGGGGATCAGGGTGCCGCCCTGATACATGGGCTGCCCATGAGAATCAACAAGCAGCTGACACACAGCAGGAGAGGCACCCTCAAAGGGGTGAACCCACAGCAGACCTGTGACCCGCAGGAAAGAAGAAAAGACTAGGATCTGATACCAAAGGGGCATGAGAAGTAAAGATCATCAGGACCGGAGGGCCAACCATATTGAAATCAGGTGGCCCGTCAGAGGTTAGTGCATGGAAGAGGTGTAGGGGAGGTGGAGCCCCCAAAAAATCTATCAGGAGGAGCGTTTGATCCCGAGGGACCTCCAACAGGGAACCCCAACACTGAAGGTACATTCAAAGTCATGGCAGGCAAGTTCTGGGATATTCGCCGGGGTGACCGAGGCCCCTTTCAGAGGTTGAATGAAGCCTCACCACGCCTACCACCAGGTACCCGTGTCAAGACAGCACAGGAATGGATATTCAAAGCAAGACGGTCATACTCCCAATGATTACTGTGATGTAGTATCAGACTTTTAGCTTTTAGTAATAGTTGAGGGACCTGAATCTCTTCAGCCTCCGCAAGAGAAGGCTGATAGGTGATCTTCTGGCCATCTACAAACTCACTGGGGGGACAGCAGGAAATAGGGGATACGATGTTTATCAGAGCACCTATTGAGGTAACTAGAAACAATGGCCACAAACTGAAAGGCAGCAAATTTAGACTGGACATAAGGAAAAAATTCTTTACAGTGCGGGTTGCCAAAATATGGACTATGCTTCCAAGGGAGGTGGTGCTGTCCCCTTCCTTGGAGGTATTTAAGAGGAGATTGGACAAAAACCTGGCTGGAGTCATCTGACCCCAGCACTCTTTCCTGCCCAGGGCAGGGGGTTGGACTCAGTGCTCTAATAGGTCCCTTCTGACCCTAAAATCTATTAAATCTATGAAATATGGACCTGAACAATCTCTTCACCAGGCACTGACATCAGTAGGAGTTGCAGCACTTATCACCAGGATGTTTTTAATCAAATATTTGCAAAATACAGCACCAACATAGAAGACAGAATTCTGAACTAATACTAGTTGGCTGTTGTTCTGCTCAGAGGCCCATGAGAAATTATTTTGATGCTACTAGAGAAGAGAATGTTAAATACTAAGGCCACAGCGAGTCAAGCATTTTGCTGACAAATGTGCAGCTCCCCAGTCCAACTCATGGCATTTCAGAAAGCTGACAGACTTTTGCTATTGAGTCGGAAGGGTGGGGGAAATTGAGCTCTGCTTTGGAGCTGACACATCTGAGGAGCAGTGTGTCTGCAGCTTCTCTTGCACTTTGGAGCACCTTCTTCTGAACCATCATATCATGATGGTTAATTTGTCGTGGGATTGGGGACTTTTAAAATATCCTGCAGCCATGCGCTTCTGTAAGGACATGGCTGTAGAGCACTTTCAAGGGGCCAATCACACAACAAATGTAACTTCTGTCTTAGCCTTTAAAGTGCTACAAATCCCTGAGTGCTTAAAATTCAGTGCTATACAGATACATGGTCCTTCCACCCCAACCTATCGAAGCATTACAAAATGGCCATGAAGACAAACAGCAGTACTGCTCTTCACAATAGGATTCTATGCATGCCTCTTGGCCTATGGTCCCAAGAGGTCCCAAAAACAGCTGAGGCACACAGGAGAGTGCTCATGGGCTGTCAACCCTGCTCCCTGCCTCCTGGAGCATACAAACATTTTAGGAAGTGCTTCAAAAAGAAGCGATTCAAAGATTCCTCATTTTTAGGGGGTATTTTTTAAAGTGCTGTGGTTACTTTTGAAGTGCTACTTTGGCCATGCACATGTGTTCCCCTGCTATTTGGCACTCTTAATAGGTATTTCAAACCATGCTTGTCCAGGGCCTAAATCTGGCCTGCCACACCGGTTTCTCTTTTATAAATAATACTAATTTGACTTGATCCTCAGAAGTACGACGTACCCACAACTCCTGCTTCAAGTCAAGATGAGGAGTTGATGCTACATAAATATGAAAATCAAGCCAATTTTACATATTTTCAATGGCCAGATATGAAACCCAGCATAGTCAATGAAAGACCCTCTTGACTTCAGTTGGCTTTGAAGCTGAACCATAACACAAACATTTCCCATATTTTAGCAAGCAGACCATATTAATTGAGACGTTTCTACATAAAGGAAGCAGAAAGGTAGCAAGCACTTCAAATGTTTCCAATTTATTTTCAAACACAAAGCATTTTAATACATAGCATACTATAGTGATATGCCTATTTATGGTGAAGAATTGAGAAAATCAGTGGGACTACTTGTCCAGTTAGGTGGTACTTAATCTAAGGAGTAAGGAGTGCAAAATCTTGGCTTCAGATTGCTAACACAGTTTCCCCATGCGCACAAAATGCATCTATACCCGATTACAACCTATGTGTGTGAGAAGTTACTGAGCCTTCATCACAAGTGGCAAGGAAGGAGCTGTTGTCCATTGGATGACATGTGGGGCTGGGATTCAAAAGATCTGGAGAGAAATCCTGTCTGTCTCTAAAAGTCAATGGAAGCATCACCATTGATTTAAGTGAGGACAGAATTTAACTCTGGCTCCAGGCTGTCTCTGCCCCTGAGCTGCTGTTTGAATTGGGCAAGACAAACTCTCTGTAAAAGCACTCTATGCTGTGTAAGGATAAAGTACAATTTTATTCAAACAATGGGCCTTTTTGTACTGTCAAGTGTTTTCAGAATCTAGCCATATTCTCTTTTACAAAATGGCTGATGCGGTAGGTTTCACCTGGATCACTTTGAACAGGAGAAGACAGCCTGAAAGCCAAAATTTAAAAATGTCTTAACAGCAAAGAAATCATAGAGAAATAGGGTTGAAATGGACCTCCAGAGGTCATCCAGTACAAACCACTACCTGAAGCAGGATCATCCCTACCCAAGCCATCCTATACAATCCATAATTTAAACTCTTTGTAAAACTGCTGTCAATCCTGACATAACACAAGACATAATACCCTAATCTGCCACGGGTAAAGCAGGGGAACCACAGCAGCCAACATCCTGCTTTTATAAAAGGTTGTGAATATATGCTCAAGAGATCACAGGTAGAGGGCATTGGCAACACATAGGGGGTGCACACAGATTGGCACACATAGGGGGTGCACCCCTGAGCTTGGTGGTGCACACCCTGCAAAAAGTTCTGCCAATGCTGCCGGTGGTGCCTGCGGGCAGTTACCGCTCACCATCCCTCCTTCCCCTTGCTTCTGACATTGCCAGTGGCATCTGCAGGCAGTCCCTTATTGCTGCTGGCTGCTGCTGATGCTGCTGGTGGCATCTGAGAGTAGTTGCCGACTGCTAGGTGATGCTCGCCACCCCCTCCGCACCCCCGCTGCCATCACACCCCCTCTGCCGCCACCTGCAGGCAGTCGCTGTGCACCCCCAGCCTCCGGGGGGCACACAGCATTCATAGTAGAGGGGCTTCTTCTCTCTATTTCTATTTAAAATATTGGGAAAGTAAGGTATTATCCTTCCATCAGGCATTCCCCCCTCTTCTCTGACATGCTGTTTTTATTTTCTGGAACATCCTTTGGGATGTGGGTCTATTACTTTCACTATATCTCATTTTCTCACATCAAGGAACCAAGTGGCATACATTTCATTACACCAGAAATGCAAAAGGATAATATATTACATTTTCTAAATGGTCCAGCTAGGGTTTTTTTGTGTTAACAAAGCACAGACACCACCTGCAGGCCACTGTACAAATTCATATAAGGGAGCAGAAAACAGATGGGGAATGTGCAGCTGATATTTTGCCCTAAGTTCATTGCTTGTTTTATTAATGAAGTATCATCAGCTCCCACAACAGACCTAGTTTTTGAAACTGTATTCAAAGAGACATAAGCCATGCTACTGCACCTAACATTACTAATTAAAACAATTTAATTAGCTTTCTTTCTTATTCTGCTCATTTCGTGACAAAACTAGCTGCAACCCAGGGTCATCTGCAGTCAAACTTCAGGAGGCAGAACTAATATAACAACAGAAATAACAAAAGAAGAAAATGTGTTAAGCTTCTAGAATTGAGTTTAAAAGAGGGCATTAATATTATCCAGAGAATACCAAGCATATGATTAGAGTGGTCATTACAGTTTTCCTAACAATAGAATAATAGCAACATCTTACAAGGCACTTCAAAGTTACCTTTCGTATAAAATTGTGCTATTTCAGTAGCTATTTACAGCTATTGATATCTGCATTCTAAAGCCACATTGGCCTGTTGAAAATAAAGTTTAAAAAAATCAAAAGCAATTTAAACTGAGAGAAAGTTTCTGACTAAAAACATTGTCCTTCCTTCCTTCAGTCCTTCTAGGATGTATTCAAAAAGAATGATTCCAATGTTTTGATAAGACACTGAAATCTTTCACGAGACTGTAAAATGTAAGCATCTGTCTTCTGACCTGGCCTGCTTGACCATGTTGCAGTATCTTTGTCAGCCCCCTTTAAAGAAGTACATGGGCTAGAAATTAAACTAGATCCCAAATCCCCCCTTGCTAGAGGCTCAAACTGGCTAGTACCAAAAGCTCCCTTTATAAGGCTGAAGTATTAATTTTGTAAATAATCTAACCACACAATTGAATAATGTATTTATTGCATAATATCACCTAAACACAGATGCACAAGATCTATGCAGGTTGCTTACAATGGAACCATGACCTCTACAACTCAAATATGACTTACAAGGCACTTCTCTGACATTCTTATACTCTGCCTATGTGTAGTGACCACTGCTATGGGCAAGAACGGTCAGCCAAGTACAGGTTTAGAGCAACAGAGTAAGGAATACAGAATGAAACACCTTAATAAATTTAAGCATATAGAGAAAAAGACCTTCTCCACGGAAAAAAAAACACCCATAAACCCCAGGTTAGAAATATGTACTTTGTAGCATATGTATTTATTCAGCATGTACACAAAGTTACATAAAGTTTGTATTCAGAACTCAACCTCTATCTGAGACTTCCCTTTATCCTTAAATGTAATTTTAATGTGATCTAGCTTTCCCTGTAATGCTTTTGTTTCATCCTACAGCCTTCAAGGCTTCAACTTTTGCCCTCTTCAGTAGGAGCAAATGAAGCTACCTGATATTGCTGCCAGATGAATCAGAGGAGTAGCTCTGTATCTTTATTCAGGGTCATAGAACCTGACATCTGGCTACAGTGGCCTTCATGGAAGATTAAAGAAGAAGACAGTGATGTTTGGCAAAACTGAATTGTTTTCTTTTCCTAGCCTGAGATCCATTTATGTAGTGCAGGAGAAAGTGTGCTTTCTCAGTAGGAACTGTGAAGTGTCATTTTCTCTGTCATTAGCTGCCTCTAAATGCTATCTAAACATTCTTAACCCGTTTGGTGATTTGGCTTGAAAAGAGAACATGTTCATTAGTTCTTTGCCTCTGGGCCAGATTTAAATGAACTTTGCAGGTCCTTCGCCTTACATATCTTGCCCCAGGAAGATGATCCTACACTTCTTATACATTGAATGGGCAGACTGAGCCACCTGTTAAGGATAACCCAAACTACTCATGGGCTGAGAAGAGAGATGCCTGCAGCTACCCAATAAGAGATGTCAGGCACAGGGGTGTGTCTCTGCTCCCACTGGATTTTAGGTATCTGATTCAGAGCTGCATATTAGGTGCCTCAGCATGTCAAGATGCAGAGTGATACCTTTCCCAATGTGATAATGATTACCGTGGCCATTACACAATGCTGATTACAAAGCTCTAGCTGAGATGCTTTACTATCTCATTAAGAGAAGCCATATAAAACTAACACATTTCAGAATGAATAGTTCCCACTCAAACAATGAAAAAGCAGAGTATTTGATGACTTTCATATTAGCGCCAGTTATTGTGTGCCTCTCCCGAGTCATCCTGCAGACGTCTGGATTTCTGACTCTAGTGGTTGCATCCTTTGAATGCTGGATCTGATTTTCTTCATCTTATTATGGGAATATTTTGAATATTCCCTATACTCCATTTCTTAGTACCATATTTATATGCATACAACACACCCTGAATAAGACACACACCTTTTTTTAGGAAGGCAAAATTGGGGGGGGACACACGACACACATCACACATTTCCAATGTTACCTGTCAGCACAAACTCGCCATTGCTGAATGCTGGCTGCATGGAGTTGAGGCAGTATCCACCCACTACCTTCACTTCCTATTCCTTGCTGCTCAGCCAAAGACTGCTGCCATTTTAGCAGCAACTGTGAGAAGGTTAAACCTCTAGCTTTACAGCTGCAGGGGGAATACAATGTTAAGGAGTAGACTCTGCCTCTGCTCGATGCAGCTGGGAGCCAAGCACAGACCTCAGCAGCCATTCTAACATTGTCATGCCTCCATTCTGGCACAGAAATCAGTTTTTTCACTTAAGGCATGTACTCCAATTTTGGATGATTATTTTTTGTTAAGAGGTTGTGCATGGTATGCACATAAATATGCTACAAAATGCCACAAAGAGCACAGGCTATTCTTATGTGATTAAAAGTTTGTCTTTAACTCATTTTATAGCAGGTTTCAAATCTCCTATGCTATTTCACTAGCTATATTGTCTCCTGTGCACCCTCCGTGGAAGGAAACTGTCTCTTCATTAATATCAGAGAAAGTGCTGAGTAGGCAGTAGGAATTACATATTTCCCTTGTCTGATCAAAAATAGGAACGTCCTTGTGCTCTAGTAACTTGGACAGCAAATCTGAAAATTCACATTCAAGTATCTTGTCACGCCAGAGCAAGTTGCATATTTCTACTGCTAGTGCCCTTTGTTGACTGTCTAAACCCCAAACATCTATCCAACAGTATCAGAATAATGTAGAAGAGAAGATGAAAAACATTTAGTCACTATAAACTATACTAATCCTTCAACTGAGTAACATCCAATTGGATTTTTGGTTTTCTGAATGGCTTTTTGGAACAGCTCATGAGTGCCCTCTTGTGGATGACATGCACAACATTTTAGGGTTGTCATTTCAATATATTCCTGTTAAATAATCAAGCACAAGTAACACATACTGTGTTTTTTGTTTAAAAGGCTTTTTTGTATTTGTATGCATTTATTGGGAACCAACAAAGTGCCTGGGACTGAACAAAAGAGAGATACAATCCAGCAACTTTAAATGTATCCAAGAATATATATTCTTGCAATATTGTCTGTTTACTTAGGCCAACAAACAAATTGCAATTTTAACCTTATATTTATATTTGCCAAGTTTAATTGTTATTAAACATTACTATATATGTACACACACACACACACACACAGAGTTAAGTATATGTATGACTGCATGCTCTCCCATAAATTACAAGCGTTTTACATTTCCATTCTATTATTAAGAATACAAACAATAAGGAGAAAAATCTTGAAGAAAAAGCAATTAAAATTACTATCCATGATCATTATAAAAGCCCCAAATGTATGTCACAGAAAATGCTAATTTTCACTGTGCTGCAGAAAGCAGAGTTCTGAAAGAACTAGGTGACCCACTTATTAGAATCTGGCAGCTCCAAGACCAAAGGACAGATTAAAGCAGAGCATGAAACAGAAAGTAATAAAATGCTCTTCTTGTCTGGAAAAATTGCAAGACTGGGTCCAAGTGAATATTTTCAGGAGGGATTATTGGTGAACTTCTCTGAACGTTAACTGCAATCTTGTTTTATTTGCTTATCTGTTACCCATTTTTACACTGAAGCTATGCTACTGTATTACATTGAGAAATAACAACACCCCTGAGTACCAAACTATTCTTAAAGTAATCTGGAGTAACCTGGAAATCTTCTCAGTGAAATGAAGACTTCACACAAGGTAATTTCCAAGGCATATTCCTAATGTTTTCTTCAAAATACACACTTTGCAAGTTTCTTGTATACTGCAATGCACAACTGCTAATGTGAGGCACTATACTTTTCCCTTAAGATCAGGACTGGGAGATGTGATGCATCTTTTGCACTCACTGAATCTGGGGCATGCTCAGCCCCCTTGGACAACACAGATCAGTTCCAATATTGCACACAGTAGTCTTGTGTGACAGACTGAGAGCTTCTGTGCAGCCCTGAGTTGCTGGAGTGCAGTACCACCCAAACCATACTTATCTATTTCCTCTAAACTATCTTCAGGCATACCCAGGGGCTTCTCTATCAGCTGTTTGTAAGTATGGAAACCTCTTCACAGAATGGCAATTCTTCTGGGAGCCTTTCTGTCTCATTTAAACAGGTCCCATCCTTGGGGATTATAATCTGATCCACTAGGCTGCACTGGGATGTCTTTCTAAAAGTTCTGGTACTCAGAACTCTTGCAGAAGATGACTATAGGTTAGGGTTAATGGCTTTATAATTTAATTGTTTTATAATGTAAATGAATTGTGCATAGCTCTCATTAAGACAGTGGCTTTCTCCCCTTCTCATGCCTTCTGCCAGTAACAATCTCTGCTCCTGTTAGCCATGTAGGTCCAAGGTTTGAACTCGACAATGACCCCAGGTGGGGATGTGACATGAAACTTGAGAAGCCCCAAGGAGTCTGGTACAGGTATCCCACCCATCCTCACTCCTGTTAGATGGTTGCTTTTTTTAATTGGTAAATTATCCCCCCTAGCAATTTTTAGGAACAACTGCAGCCCTGTATGATCTATTATCAAGCAATGAAAATATGATATAGCAGCTTTCTTTTAATCAGATAACTGCATACAGTTTGGTACTATATGCCTTTGCCTGCAATATTTGTTTTTGCAAACTCTTACCGATCAATTACGTACTAAATTTGAATTGTTTTTTATAAGAACTTGGATCCCATGTTAGTCAGGAGGCTGGTTAAACTCCAAGGAAGATCCTCACTTTTGCTTCTAACAAAGCTGAACAGATTGTACAAAGAGGAAGTGGAGGACTGTTTCATATCAATTCAGGGTGTTAGAGGATTATGCCTTCCAAAGCATACATACCCCCAGATGCTGCAGGCATGTGCTGGGAAGTGCCTCTTGGCACACCTCTTCAACAAATATAACCACTAGCATTCCTCCCAGAGCAGCCTTGGTGCTTTATCAAGTGGGTAAAAGCCTTAGTCAAACACAGCCCTTTGGCACTATTAGGAGTGACAGCATAACAAGGCTGACCATCCAGGTCCAGTCCTCTCCTGGGGTAGAAACCAGACTATTACTGTTTGGGGAGGACCTCAACTCTTCTAGAATTTATACAAAGAGACCTACAGTTAAGTCCATTGCATAGGAATATTAACTCCCCTGTCAATTTATCTCCAACCGTGGAGAGAGGGACTTTTAAAAAATATGAATGCATCTTATTTCCAGTGGTACAGGAACCTGCTATAGGAGCAGTTATTATGCAGAACCTTTGAAATTCAGGCCATTAGTGCTTAGCTGCTATGTAATAGACAGCTTAATACAACTCTAAGGGAGACATTTTTCTTTTCTTGTAGTTCTTACAATTTATGATTTAATGATTGCCAAACAGGAGTATACTATAGTCTGTCTGTCATCTATTGACTCATTGCTACAACAGCTTGCAGCTGTTTTGGCTATGTGCTTTATGATATGTTTCATTTGAGTTTTTTTGTGTATGAGGCATCAGGTGTGTGATCCTGTTCCATTCAAATTGTGCGTTATTTGGGGAAAGTGCCAGCAGCTTTGCAAGTGTAAATATACGATAATGCCTAAGAGAAGCAGGTCACAATGGAGCAAAAAACATTAGAGTTAGACTTTTGAGGGTATATCCTCATCTCAGCATGTAGGAATTTGCACACATCAGCACTAATATTACAATGGGAGAGACGGCGCCAGTTTTAAACTGGAAATAGGAGGTACTTGTAATGTTTTCTGCTAAGATTTGATATCAAGGCAATAGATCAATGTAGCCTTTGCACATTAAAAACTGCTTGTATGTGGTACTTTCTAAATAGAGCCAGGTCCCTTGGTCCGCTGTATTTGAACTGTGAAAAATCCCAAGTGACTATGAAATCATAGTATTGTATTAGCAAAATTACTGAACAATTGCCAGTTATAAAGCACTTGGGAATGCTCATCCATCCTAAGTCATAGATAAGCTGAACATTCCTCTAGTTCAATACCAAGCATCTCATGCTTGAATAAGAAACAAAATAAGCTATGAATATTGCTTAATAGTCTCTGCCATGAAGTGGCAGGCCTGTTCTATTCTTCAGGTACAAGGTAGGTGAGTCACTAATTTAAATTCACAGTAAGTATGAAAAGATTAGCCATGAATAATGGGTTGATAGGTGTCCCTGTCATTGATCCCTTTTAGAAGGGTGTCTCAGTCAGGGTCCTGAGTTTGGGTTAAAACTACTTGAGTTCATCAATAATTCTAGGTCTCAGAAACAAGTGATGCATGTGTTATAAATGTCTTTAAAGAGAGAAAGAACTATTCATTGGTACATAAAGGTACTTTCATAACCATATAGGAGTGTGGAATGTAAATGTGCTGTTTGAAATCCTACATTCATAGTTTTAAACAGCTCCAGGACAGAAGCAACCCAGAGGTCATCTAGAATGACCACCTGTGTATCACAGGCCACTGGTCATCTTTTACTCCCATGCTAGGCAAAATAACCTAAGTTCCAGAGAGAGACATCAAAAAATGGAGACTACAGGAGACCCTTCCCATTCACGGGGGATACATTCCAGAGATCCCCGAGAATGGTGAAATCCGTGAATACTGATGGGACTCTCCGTTTGACCCCACAGCTGCCCCCTGCTCCCCCCACATTGTTTGCAGGGCTCCCACACAGTGCCTGGGGACCAACCCCTTCCCCCCAAGTGCTGCTGCGGCTGCCTCCGGGGGAGAAGATGCCACTGCCCCCACCTCCCTCCATGTCCCTGGCGCTCACTCTCTGCCCACCTCCCAGCTCTGCCCTCCCCCATGAATATTTGAATCTACGAACCCAGAGTTTGCGAATAGCGAGGGCTTCCTATACACCGCTTCCTTTGGCAGCCCATTGCACTGGTTAATCATTAACACTGTTAAAAATGTGTGCCTAGTATTTAATTGGAATCACCTAGTTTCAGCTGACTAAAACACACATGCAAATTTCTCCACTAGCATTTTACTGCCCAACATTTTCTGCTTATGGAGGTACTTACATATTGTAATCAAGTCATGTTTCATTCTTCTTTTTGTTGAATTAATCTCCAACCTTTTTAAGTAAGAGATTACTTTTTTAATTAAAAAGCAACCAAAGATCTACCTTGCGCTCACCCCCCCAACCCCTCCTCCACCTCGCAGGTCGGTCTGTGGGGAGGGAAGTGGGGGGCAGATCTCGGCGGAGGATGAAAAAAATATTGGGGGGCACACCCCCCACAGCAGGTAAGTCTGTGGGGGATGGGGCAACTGGAGAGGAAAGGACCATGGGGGGGTTGGGACAAATTGAAGCCCCAGCCATGACGGGGCACAGCAGAAGCAGGGGCTGCAGTGAGTGGGGCCCTGGCTGGGCTGGGTGGTGGGACATGTGCCCCCCAGGCCTCCACTTGTCCCCCACTCCCCCTAGCCCCTGCTTCTACCTGTGACTTGCTCCCTCCCTCACTGCTGGAGCCTCAATCTGTTCCCCCCACCCATGGCAGTGAGAGAGGGAGCAGGGCTGGAGCAGGGGCAGGCCCTGAATGGGCTGGGCATGGGACAGAGCCACAAGCAGCTTGTCTGGGGAGTGTGAGGCACACAGCCCAGGAGGGCACGAGGGGCACGTTCTCCCAGATCTGCATACTGGCTAGGCTAGCTGGTGCTGTGGGCTGTGCATGGGATACCACGGGATGCATGGGATGCATGGTGCATGGGATGGCACCAGGCTGTTCCAAGCTGCGCCACAAGCCAGGGCCTGGCTGCACTGTGCACCAGACAAAAGACACCACTGCCGGACACCACTAGTGTCCTACTGCTGCTTTATTCCTCTGAGCTGCTGGTCCCAAGCTGGGGGAGGACTGTGTCAGCCACACGGTGCCAAGGACGGAGGTGGGACTGGAGTGGATCAGCTGCCCCTGGAAGCAGTGGTTCAGGCCAGGTGGGTTGGGTGGGCTACAGCGAATTTTCAGGTGCCTGCAGTCCCTCCCCATAGCCCCATTCCCAGCGCCACCCTGCCCAGTCCAAGCTGCCACTCTTGGAAAGCTGCCCTGCTCCAATCCCACCTCCATCCCTGTCGCTGCATGGCTGACACAGGCCACCTCCAACTCAGAGCAACAAAGCAGCAATGGGACAGTGGCGGTGCCTGGCAGTTGTGTCTTTTGTCTGGTGCGCTGTGCAGGTGGGGCCCACAGCACAAAAAGGCCTTGGCTTGCAGTGCAACTCAGACGAGGCCCCCAGGAAGAGCACAGCACCGCCCCAGCCCACAGCAGCAGCCAGTCTGGCTGACATGCAGATCTGGGGCTATGTGCCTATGCCATCCCAGGCTGTGTGTCCCCCTGCCCAGGCCCCCCAGATGAGCTGCTTGTGGCTCCGTCATGCACCCCGCCCATGCAGGGCCTGCCCCTACTCCAGTCTCGTTCCCTCTCTCACAGATGCTGCAGCCACCCACATTACCTGGTGTTTGGGGGGGGGGGCATGTGCCCCCCGATTTGTGCACAGCGAAGGTGGCTCCTGCTGTGGGCTGGAATTTGCGCCCTGAACCCTGCTGCAGCTGGCCCAGGAGTGGCTTGACACCATGTGCCTCCTGCCACTGGGCTGAGCCTTGTCCCTTGTCTGCTGCTTCCAAGCCTGCTGCAGCAGGGCTCCAGGTGAAGAGCCCAGTGTGCAGGGGCAGCTGCCTTACCCATGCATAAATCAGGGGGCATGTGCCCCCCAGGACCTCTTCCAGGTTGTGTGTAGCAGCAGGAGCCCCCCTGCGTGCCTGGATGAGCCACCTGGGTTCGGACCCTCCCCAAGCCCGGCCAGGGCCCCACTAACCCAGTGGCAGGGGTTGTGGAGGGGGATTGTCCCGCTCATCCAGCTGGGCCCCACAGCTGAGGGAGTGACTCAGCTCAGCTACGTGAGTCCTGCTGCTTCTACCTCCTGGACTGCATCCCAGCTACCCCAAGTGTGTCCTGCCACTCCTGATCGCACAGCCTCTGACAGTTGATTTCAGTCTGGGAAGGCTAGCCCCCCCCAAACTGAGACTGACTGTCAGGGGCCCCCCAATCGACTGGTCAATCATGATCAACCAGTTGGTGACCACTGTGGTTTCCAGGTTTTGAAGATCATTAGACCACTATCAATCCTCAAAAACCTTTCAGGACACCAGGTACCCTTATCACTAAACTTATAAAACCAAGGGGCACAAGTTGATCTGTGGACCTACTGTAAACAACAAGGCCTCACAGACCACCAACAGCCCACAAACCATGATCTAAGAGTGGCTGAATCATACAGACTGAACTCTGGAAGTCACTCTTTCTGTAAGGCATTTTCACTTCCCTCTGAGACATCTTTCTGCACTCTTCAAATTTTTCAATTTTTTTTGTGTGAAAATCCAGACTCCAAAACAGCATGCACCGGTTCAGTATAGGACTCACCATACACAAAGGAAAATTCACCGTCCTACTCTTAATCTCT
Organism: Gavialis gangeticus; assembly: GCF_001723915.1. Classification (NCBI taxonomy): domain Eukaryota; kingdom Metazoa; phylum Chordata; order Crocodylia; family Gavialidae; genus Gavialis; species Gavialis gangeticus. The sequence goes on along the minus strand of NW_017729025.1, from coordinate 111,460,773 downwards.
ACTCTCCCATTTCTATATTTAAAGATTGCTGTGCCTTGCACTCAACGTCCATGTTAAGTCATTTCTCCAGTTTAACTTCTTCATCCTTTTCAGAGCCACTGCTTTCCAGGACACGATTCCCCATTCTGTAGGTAAGGCTTGTTTCTAGGTGTATAATAGTTTGCATATTAAAAGGCTGAATTAAAAGGCATTTTGTTCAAATGGGCCATGCTCACATAAGAACACAGATTATACAGGCTCAGTTATCTCCACTGTTATTTACTGTTCCATCCACATTTGTGTAATTTCTAAAGTTTAGTAACAACTATTTTATATTTATTTCCAAATCACTAATGAAATATTGATAGTGTCAAGGCTTAGTACTGGTGCCTGCAAAACTCCACTACACATACGCCCATCCAATGTTGATTCCCCAGTGAGAGCTACTTTCGGAGATCTGTCAGCAATTCTTAATCCATGAACACATGCTTTATTGATAGTGTATGACAACTGTTTTAAAATAGAACATAATGAAGTATTAAGTCACACATCTAACAGAAGTCAAAGTATCCTTATAATTACACGGTTACCTACGTGCAAATATGCAATGTGAATTTTAATGTACAAAATGCATAGTCATGTAGAAACAAAACAGGTAGGTCTAAGACGTTTCCAAATGTTCATACTCTTCTGAAAGGGTGGACAACAGAACTGGACACAATATTCAATGTTTCACTAGTTATGGTAATATTGACTGGTTTGTTTATCCAAGTACCACATTAACCCTTTTCACTGCAGCATCACATTGGGAACTCATCTTCATTTGGTTGTTTAGGACTACACCAAGCCCTTTCTAACTACTTTCCAGGATACAGCCCCTTATCCTGCAAGTTAACATACCTGTTTTTATGTCCCCAGGTGAACAACTCCATTTTGTGCAGTAAAATGCATGTCAATTGGTTCTGCCTACCATGTAAGCCAGTCTCTCCCGCCCTCCTTATTATCATTTCTCCAGTCTGCAGATTTGATAAGATTTCGTTTTCTTCATGGGGTCAGGAATCAGCCCCTGTGGGATGCCAATAAAAAAAAATGATGAAGATTCTCCCTTAGCAATAATGTAGGTAAAAATCTAATAGTTATCCAGTTTTTAAATCAGCTTAGTACGTGTTCTAGTGATTGTGTAAAATGCTAATTTGACATCAATGTACAGAGTTTACAAGCCTCTCAAATTCAGACTTCTAATTCATCAACTAGTTTATCAAGCACAGAACTATTTGAACAGATCTCTCTCAATAGGCAGCCTTTTCAATATTTAATCAATCTTGCTGCAGACACAATGTTTAACACACGTTACAAAACTTGTAATTTCAGTTAATTCAGACAAAAAAAATCTATTGAGCTTTTAAATTCTTACTGAAAGAGAAAGGTTTATTTTGCTTGAGTGTAATCTGATTATGAAGAGTTAGTCAACCTATGAGCTTAGACATAGCAGACATATCTCACCCCGGGCAAATATTTGGAAAAGAAAACCTAAATAAAAACAAAATCATTTATAACTTTGTAGAGGAACCTAGTCAACTTTAAGAAATAGAACTGCTGAAATGTACAAAGGTTGTCCCGCTTTCAGAACGCAAATCTTAGTAAAGGTAGCACCTCTCTTCATCTGCCTGGATCCTCTTTTTGACTAGAGCTGTTGTTCTTTTTTCTTTTTTGCTGAATGTGTGGCTCCACACTCACACAAGTCTCTTATGAAGATATTGTGAGTTCTGTGTAGTTAAAATACATATTTAAGTAAATCTATTATGAAGTCAGTGCAAGTTCTATGTCCATTGCTTTGGATGCTATGTGCTCAATTAACAAGTTAAAATATAGGGAGGAGGGGGTTCCAACTACCAGCCCTGAAAACTCAGTCTACAAAGTAAGAATTAGGATGGGTTCATTATCATTACCAGTGGCAGAGGTTCTGTCAGCCAAATTAAGCCTATGTTACACTTGTTAGTTCCATTCTGTTCTAATTATGCCCTCAGTGACATCTATAGAGTCCCATTGCACTCAGAGAGTTTTTCAATCATGCATCTAATGCAACACGGTAAACAATTCTGTGGTAATGCATAAGTAGCCCTAGTTACTCTGCAGAGGCAACAGAAGTAAAATATCAGTGAAAAACAAATCAGAGAATATGATCCTCAGTATAGACTTAGAACTGACCTATTAAGACCAAATAATTTCATAGTCATCTTTCAGAAGAGGCCTTCACCAGAAATGCTTCAATTCTGTTTCCTCCCAAGTCCATTAAACAAATGCCCTAATGCTGGGAATGTTTGCACGTGGACTAAGCAGTCTCATAGAAAAAAATCAGATAACTCATACAAGTAAAATTACATAAGTATTAGGGGTGTGCGAAACTTCAGTCGCCAATTTGATTTGAAGAAGATTTGGCCTGATTCGGAGGCAGAATCACTGAATCTGAACCGAATCAGGAGGAAAAAACCCCTCTGAATTGATTCCGAAAAGATTCAGAGATTCAGAAGGCAGTCTTTCAGGGGAACAGAAACTGAGAAGTGGGGAGGGGGGTGGGGGGAAGACTGACACCTGTAGCTTGCCAGTGACTGTGATCTTTTCCTGAGTCCCCTTCCAATCACAGTGCTCTAGGGGAAGAACATAGAAACAGCATATAAGCCTCTGTCTGCAGCCTTTCTGTGCCTTTTGTGAGTGGTTTCTGCCTGAACAACAGCATATGAAAGGTATGGGACTGGCTTGGCTTCCTACCTAGTCAGTCTTCTGCTAGTTTCTGTTCTTGGAAAGGATTGGATACAGCTTACTAACTCTACTTATCCCTATTCAATCCATATCTTTCAACTTATTCTTCCCCCAAAAACCTCTTATTTGTTCTTGGTTTTCTCTCCCCATACTTTTTAAAAAGAAAGCTGTTTTCCCTGGCAGCGTGATCCATCACTGTGCAGGAAAGCACATACATTACATACACTCACACGCATACACAGGGAAGAAGAAGAGATATTATATACACACAGATACAGACCAAACACAACATAGAAGTCAGACACATACATCATAGAAGAAGAGATATTATTAAACACAACACAGAAGAAGTCAGACAGTCATGCATCAGAGAAGAGGTGGAAGAGATATTACAGCTGCACACACACACAGAGACACATTTTCCAGCACAGGAAAGATTATTATGAAGCATGCTGGAAAGGCAGGTGCCAAGTCTTCTGGCAGGGGAGGGAGAGGAGCTAGAGGGTGTAGGGGAGAGCTAAATCTGCAAGTTCCTCCCCACCTCCCAAACATAGATGCATCTTCTTTCATGGCAGCCATGAGTCTTCTGCTGCCAGTGGGAACAAGGAGGTGGGAGCAGTACCTGTCCCTGCACCTGCATCACCTCCCCTAACACTAGAAATAGCCACCAGTAGAAGAATGACAGTTTCCATCCCAATTTCATCTCCCAGCGTGAGCTTCCCACTGCCAGAGTAGGAGTTGGATCTGGAACCAGGGTACCTGAGCACCTTAGCTAAAGAAATTCTGGGGACCGAGGGAGAATCTGAGTTTGTGCTCCACACCCCTCAAAGTTCCCCTAGACCTAGGTCTCCTTCTCAGGAAGGCACCTCAGAGGAAGTTGTGGGAGCAGGTTGCTCAGTTTCCCCTGCGTTTGTGCCTCTGCCTGCTGAGGAGGGGTATAATGCAGGATCCTCACCCTCAACCCAGAAGCAGAGTGGGGGGGTAGTGTAGAGTGTGATCATTTTGAGGTGACAGATGATCCCAAGTATACTATCTGCCAGCACTGCTGAAGGCAGATCAGCCAGGGCAGGGAGGTGAAACACTTCACCACCATGGCGATGTTGCTGCATCTCAGGAGGCAGCACCCCTTTGCCCTTGTTCCTCCTCAGCCTGGCACCAATGGGAACATGCCCAAAGAGAAGTCCCCCTCTTGCTCCAAAGCCCCCAACCCCATGAAGCGGAGGCAGGCCACCTTTGACCAGTGGGGGAAAGCCACAGACAAAGGGGGGCGCATTCTGAAGGTGAGCGAGGTCACCCAGAGATCTGGGGAGATGCTTGCTCTGGATGGCCATCCCTTCTCCTTAGTTGAGAGGCCAGGGTTCAGGCAGCTTATGGCACTCGTGGCCCCATCCCACCAAATGCCTGCACACACTGCCTTTAGCAGGATGGTGGTGCCCTCCCTGTATGAGGCATGCAGGCAGTACTTGAGGGAGGAGCTGCACAAGGCAGGGGCACAGGTAGCTTTGCACTTCACCTTGGACAGCTGGAGCAGCTGGGGTGGAGATCACACCTACCTCTCCCTCACAGGGCACTGGTGCAATCAGTCAGGTCGTTGGTGGGCTCTCCTTCAAGCCAAGGTGATGGATGAGTCCCACACGGCAAGGGAGATCATGGTGGCCATGAACAACATGGTGCAGGGGTGGCTCATTGGGCAGGACAAGCTCACTGACGGGCTCATGGACAGTGGGTACTCCCCACATATGGTCAAGTACTGCATGTGGTCAAGGTGGTCCATGATACCAACTTTGTTGGCATCTGCTGTGTGGCACACAATCTGCACTTCATAGTCAGAAATGCCTTGGAGGGGAACAGGGCTGCCAGTGATGGCATTGTCACTACCACCCAGCTGATTTCAAAATGTAGGAAGGTGGCGAGCTACTTCTACCGCAGCATCAAGGGCAGCAAGCTGCTGTGGGAGAAACAGGCAGAGCTGAGTATCCCACAGCACAAAATCATGCAGGATGTGGAAACTTGGTGGAACTCCATATACCTGATGCTGGAAAGGCTAGTGGAGCAACACAAGGCCACGCATGAGATGGCCTTGCTTGAGGAGCTTGGGATCAGTGGCCTCCTTAACAAAGCAGAGTGGGATACCATCTCCCTGATCTTGGTGGTCTTCAAACCCTTCCTAGAGGCCACCAAATCTTCAGCATTGGTGAGGCCCTCCTTAGCTAAGTGATCCCTGTAATGAGGGAAATGAGAACCAAATGGAGAAGTCCAGGATCTGGCCACGGTTGCCCAGGAACACCTGTCCTGTCCACCCACCAGTGTTCTGAGAGAGAGGGTGTTTAGCATTGCTGGGCATATTGTAACACCCCGCCATACCTCCTTGGATCCTGGTTTGGTGGAGCAGCTGGTGTTCCTGAAGGTAAATCTCCCGCTGCTGGGGTTCCCCAAGTTCCACCTGCAGACAAAGTGAGTGCCACCTTCCTCGCTCTGTTTGCCCCTATTTCTGTTTGTTTTTTTAACCAGTTTTGTTTTTTTTAAACCATGGAGGTGGCACTCACTGCATCATGAGCCAGCAGGGGAAGAACCTGTCCCTGCTGAGCTCCTGTGCTAAGATGAACTTGGAGGTATGGACTGGGGCTATGGGGCAGGAGGTAGCCCCAGGTCCTGGGCATGACCACTGAAACTGCACTCTGCCAGGGTCAGGAGGCCTGATGGGATTGATGGCAGTGCAGCAGCCCCAGGAAATACCAGGACCAAGGATCTCCCTGGTGAAAGGCAGGTAGGAGGCGCCATAACCTCCAGCCACCACACACATGCACACAGTCCTAGCTGGGGAAAGGCCAGACCCGTCATGTCTTTGACAGGCTGGTTGCAGTGGAGTTGTGAGGCTCCAGGTGAGCTCAGCTTAGCTGCCTGGGATGCAAGCTTTTGGGAACAATGGATTTATGACATACTACAACCTGCTGGACATCTGACTCCCCCAGTACCTCTCCACGTTTACCTGCTACATCCCCCTTCCCTCCTACTCCAGCCTGTCTCTCTCGCCCCCTGACTCCTCCATTTCCATTTTAACTGACTGGCTTTCTTGCCTGCATTGCATGCCAGCCTCTGGCTTCTTTACTATTCCTTCCATCCAGGAAAAGCACACACACCAACTACAGGTGCTTCCTCAGCCTGACGAAGGGTTTTTCAACCCAAAAACTTGCTAAAATATATTTCTCTAACTATTCAATTGGTCTACTAAAAGACGTCAGATTGACCCAAAGAACCTTGTCTGTCAGTGCCATGTCCTTAGACCAACACCCCTAACACCTGTCCCCAGTCAGCTGACCAGAAGGAGGCAGGGCCCTGGGCAAATCTAAGCCCCAGGGCTGGGGCTGGCAGGGAGAGTTCTCTGGCAGCTGCTGGAGAAGCAGCTCCTGCAGGAAAGGAAAAAAAGGCTTTGTGACAGTTTGGCTGCCTGAGATGCTAGTGCTACTGTGCTGCAGTGCACTGCTTATTTGAAGTGGTGAACTAGGATGAGGCTATAGGGGAGGAGGAGACCTCATTGGGACACATTACCGTGTCGTGTAGAGCCCCAGTGCCAGTGAGGGCACGCCTTAATACACACACAAAGTCACACGTCACAAGTTTTGCTTGTCAGCAGCCTGAGTTTCCCAGAAACCCCTGCCCATATCTCCTTGAAACTTGGCAGGCTTCATGCCCTGAGAAGGGGCTACTATCCCTGCATTTTAACTGAATCAGCTAAAAAATGACAAAGTTCTAGGTATTTCAGTGATTCCCCATTACAGTCTATGGCCAAATCTCCAAATCTCTCCGAATTAGCTTCTCTGTTTTGCAAAGAGTTTGAAGGACCTTTTATATTATTATTATTTCTTTTGTAACAGATTGAAATGTAAAATTCAGCATGTTTTCACTTTTCTGGATGTCTCAAAGTAAGCTAGAAAAGAATGTTTATAAAACTTAAGTTATAAAATATAATTTGATATTAAAACTGAATAGCTGAATTAAGAGTCTCAAATTTTCCATAAAGGAATATTTGTTTAAACAGTCTGTGTAGTTCTTAAGGTGGCATCACTTTTACATTTTCACCATATAACTGAAAGAGTAATACAGTAGGTTTTTTATAAAGAATCAATTGAATGCAGCCCAATATCTGCATTCAGCAAAGCAAAGCTAAAGAGGGCTCAGAGATCTGAAAATTTAAAATTTTCAAAAGCCACAAGCTTTGGAGAAGAAAAGGATTTTAGTATTTTTTTTCCTTTTGGGCTTTTATACTTTGTTAGGCTTTTCTCTATAATTATGAAGGCTAGAAATTTACTTCTTTAAATAATTGTGAATATGGCATCCCCATAAAGTTATGATATAGTTTATTTAATGCATGTTGAGTTTTCCATACTACTAGGAATACTCAGGGCATTTCTTTTACTCATTTTTGGTACTGGCAACATTGTCCTCTCTTTGTGTTAGGCTTCCATTCTTCTGGACTGAAGGTTACTCCTTTTGAAGCCTGACCAGCGTCATTTTTTAAATAACTCCAGTGAGTTACTATGAAGCATTTTAAGTCACATAGTTGGCCAGGAACTGACTCCAGGGTCTCCTGCATGGCAGAAACAAGTGTTTCCACTAGGATGCTTGACTGACTCAGCCACGCTTCTTTAGAAATAATTTTACTTGTTATTTCTTTATTGTTTAGCCACATGGCACCTCATATTCTTGCAATAAGTCTCTGGCCAGACTACCCGTCTCTCTAACACAGGATTTGTCAAATCAAATTAGACCATTGGTCCAGCAAGTCTAGCAGGATCTTGCCTCCGAGAGCAGAAAATACCTGATACAGAAGAATATGAAAGACAGCTATAACAGATAATGTATATAATATAAAACTTTACTTGGTGAGGGGAAAATTACTTTGTGTTCCTTTTGGGCTTATCAGCTGAAACCCAGAAACATATGCGACTGCTCTTGAGGAGGCATAGCTATAAAGATTATTTCCAGTTTTAACATTTTCAGCAGCTGTATGCAATCCTGAGACAGGCTAGAGGAACAGGCACATGTCAAGACTCAGGAACTCTCATGTTCTCATCAAAAATCTACCACCTATGTCCAACCTCATAGGAGCATTGTGAGGTTTAGTTAGTTATAGTATTGACTGCTTTCAAAATGGAAATAGCTAAGTGGTGCTGGTTGCTACTATAACTTAACTGCTGCATTGTTTCCTGCCAAACACATTTGCAGAAATAAGCAACAGGATTTTAAAGTTGAAATAAGCATCATAAACTCCACCTAGTAACTAGCACGTAGTCAGGGCAGCCTATCCGTTGCTAGCAACATGTGCCTTTGATGTGAAACACTGTTTAACAAGCGGGCAAGTACATTAATGTCATATTCTGAACATGTAAAGTACACTTACTGCAAACTATTCTCAAGCTGACACAGGTTTGGATAAAACTGAAGAAGGGTTTATAGAAGTTACAATCATATTGCCAAACTGGAAAACAAACTGCTTGCCCATAGCTTGCATGTGGAGACCCCTAAAATTTAACATAAGGCTCCTACAGCCAGTTACCACCTCAGGGCCTTTTCAACCAGACTTTTGTCCCTTCCTTGAGCATCCCACAGCAAGTCTCAGTAACAATCTGTCTTGAAACCTGCTGGCCTTTGATGCCTGTCACACCTGACAGCATGCCCCAGTCACATAAGTCTTTCACCAAAAAAAAAAAAAAGTACAGTAAGGAAAAAAATAAAACTTATTGTCCTGGACCCTGGGATGGGCCTGCTGTGACTTCAGCCTCCCCTTCCAAGGCTCATTCTCCTTGCAACCGAAAAATCTCCTGCCTCTGGTGCTTCTGGTTCTGCCTGCTGGGGGCTGATTCCCACTGAGCCACATCCTCATTAACCTTCCCCCAGTTGCCACCCATTAGCCAGGCTAGCTGCCTTCTCTTAAGGGGACAGACCATCCCATTACACCTCCCAAATTAGGACCCCAATCCCAGGCTAGGGATGTGCAGTGGCAGTGGTACATGCGGTTTGTCAGGGGCCAGGGGCTGCGGCACACAGGCTTAGGCCAGACCTCAGCCTTCCTGGCTTGACATCCTCCTATGAAGAGTAGGAAGGGCTTAAACAAAGGTGCTGCCATAGGGTGGGGGAACAACCCTGCCATGCCAGGCTGCCTCTGAACTACTATGTTTGTATATATGTGGGTGTGTGTACTGAGTGTCGAGAGAGGGGGCAGGTATATATGTGTAAGTATGTATATGTATGTGCACCTATATATGCACATAGGTATGTGTGTGTGTGTATATACACACACATATTTATATGTGTGTGCTTGTGTGTATATATATGTGTATATGTATGCCTGCGCATATATGTGTATATGTGTGTGTGTGTGTGTGTGCGCGCGCGCGTGTATATATATGCGTGCATACACGTGTGTGTGGGTATGTTTCTGTGTGACAGATGTGGGGGGAGGTGATCGTTTCAGAGCAGTTTTCGCTTCTGGCCCAAGCCATGTCGCGGCGTTGCCGCTAAACAGTCCCGGGCTCCAGCTGGGAGAAGACCCGGGCGCGCCCCCGCAGGCCTCGAACCCACGGGCAAGCCCGGCCCCTCATTCGGGCGCTGGAAGCGAGCAGCTTGTCGCCCCCTACCCGAGAGGGCCCCCCCCGCGGGGGGAGGGGGGGGTGCAGCGCTGAGCCGGCCCCGCTATGGCACTGCTCGGCGCGCAGGCGTTCTCCGCGGCCACCCCCGGCCGCTAGGCCCCCGC
>NW_017729025.1:111451032-111451270 GCF_001723915.1 Gavialis gangeticus | reverse complement strand
CGCGCCCGTTCGCTCTCTCTCCCTCTCCCTGCCTGGCGGAGTGGCTTGTTGCAGCGGTCGCAGGCGCGGCGGGGCCGGAGTGGGCTGAGGTGGCCATTCCTCGCAGGCAGAGCGCAGCGCACGGCGGCGTCCCCCTCCCCGCCGCCCTCCCCGGGACACTTGGTGAGGGGCCAGGAACAGACCGCGGGGTGGGGGGGAACGAAACCAAACGACCGTTGGAATGGAATGGAATAGGGGA
>NW_017729025.1:111449761-111451021 GCF_001723915.1 Gavialis gangeticus | reverse complement strand
AGGCAGCGGCTCGGCCGCGCCGAGGAAGCTGCTTTGTGTGAGCGGGCGGGCGGCACAAAGCCGGGGAGCAGCTCGTGCCCAGGGCCCGCGTGCTGACAACAGCAGCTGCGGTCTCCGGAGAGAGGAGACGGCCCTGGTCGCATTTTCTTCCGCCCGGCGCTCGGAGCTGCGTGTGGAAAATGCGCCAGGCCCCGTGAGGCAGGGCAGGGCGTGATGGGCGCAGTGACACCCCAACCCTGGATTTAAAGTATCTCAGCCCCTGTTGCAGTTTGGGGCGTGGGAGGTGCTCTTCAAGCTTGATGATGAACCTTGTATTTATAAGCTAAAGTTTGGGATGCGCAGAATGATTCTGACCTGTAGCAAGATGTATGCTGTAAATCTACACTATAACACCCATCCCCCAACACAGGCCAATGTGCCTATTATATTTTTCCAAGTAGGACTTGGAACACAAGTCACACAGTAGCATTTTGGGGGGTGTTTCTTAGATGGATCTAACACGTTTATGTTGTAACGGTAGGAGAAATATTTTGTGTTTTGCTACTATGTATATGCATGAATTTTCTTTTTTTCCCTCCCCTCTATTAAAAATAGCAGGGGAGTTAAGAGACTTAACACAAAAATGCAGGGAATAAAAACCTGCTTAGATCTTGCTTAGGCCTTGCCTGTGCACAAGGTTTACCAGACTTTTATTTCAAAGTGCTTTAAGTCAGTTTATGTGTAAACAGATTTTTAGTTTTCAGCTAGAGAAGCCTTCAGACTCCTATGTGACATTCCCCAGGTAACTTAGGTAAAGTAAAAAGACTTCAAATGGAATTTTAAATACAAATTGCAGGGAAGTCAGGGAAGGGAACCGAAAGTTATCTTTCTGATTTTTTAGAACATGCGAGACCAGAATTTTGTGTTTAAAAAATTATGACCTTAGGAGAGAAGGAAAAAATACTATCTTCAGCTATTTTTTTTTTTTTTTTTTTTTTTTTTTTTTTACAGTTTCCTAGCTATAAGTACATGGAATCTGCAGTCTGAATACAGTGGTTCTTACCTTTACTTCTAAAGAGATCTCATAGTGCCTTAAGAGTTGTAATAGATTGATTTGCTTTTATAATTTCTGAGGGGGATATTGTAAAGTCACAAGTTGGCAATTCTTTTCTGATACAAATAGGTAAAAATGGAAGACAGGCAGTCTTGGGAATTTTTGTTTCTGTTAATTTTACATGTGTGTTATAACATGGCAAAGTGTAATATACTGGTATTATGAAC
>NW_017729025.1:111446553-111449170 GCF_001723915.1 Gavialis gangeticus | reverse complement strand
TTATAACATGGCAAAGTGTAATATACTGGTATTATGAACATTTTGCCCTGTGTTCAGTTGCTCATTGCTTTTTGTAGCCTGGCATGGAAACTGCCTTTTTTGAGAGAAACCTGTTCAGTAGTTATGTGAATTGATATTTAACTAGTTGAATTTACTGTGCATCAATAGTGTATTTGCCTGTTTCTCTTCTGTGGTCAAAGTACACAAAGAAAGGTTGTATACATTGCTAAGTTGGCATTAAGCACATTAATGAAGGTGAGTAAAGGGTCAGAAGCTCCTGCATATTGTATCAATAAAAGCTGCACAGCTCTGAAGGCTCATGAAGGGCTTCCTGCTGCAGACCTCATAACATGCAAAAGATTTTTTCTTAGTTGTGTTGAACAACATGTTGTAACTGTAGGCTTGTTTCTGTCTTCAAAAAGACTCTAGTAAGGTACTATACTTAAGATTCCATGACTTCCTTCAGAAATCAGGGACTCTGACCCAAGCTTCATGTCCAACCCAACTTGTACATACCTGTTGGGAATCGAATGCTATTTCTCAACTACAGTTCTTTAAACAACTTGATTTTGAATTTTTTAAATATCTGGAAATGTAGTCTCAGTATTTTGTACATGTGTGATCAGGAAGGGTGAAGCTGTAGAGAAGTACATGAAAGACATTAAGAATCATGAACTTCAGCCACTGAAAATAAAATGCTTTTGCCAAAAGTGGTTTCAGCTGTTAATCTAAATTAGCTTTGAATGGTCATTGGCCAAGAACAAAGGAAAAATACAACATGATTTAGTGATGTATTTTTGAAGGATAAAGCATAAATTAGTATTCCTAAAAGGAATGCTAATTCAGGTCTAAAATGGTAAACATGGCTTAATCTACTAAAGCAGGGGAGTTGAACATTATGGTCTGCAGGCTGGATGTGGCCTGCAAACCCCCTATATCCTTCCTACCAGACTACTAGCAGGCCATGAGAAATTGGGGAAAGGGGGGTATGGCTGGGGATGCAGTGGCCTGCTGCAGAGTCCAGGGCCCTTGGGCTGCAGGGGACATAGCAGTTCATACCAGGACAGCATGCAAGGGCTGACACCCTAGTTGCTCTCCGGCTGCTTCATTTGTCACCGCTCCTGTGACCCTACCACCTCGTCTGCCAGTCCCTGCTCCATGTCCCTTCCTGGAGCTACTGCTACACTGGAGCCATTCTGGCAGTGCCCCAGGTTGGAGCCAGAGCTGCAGCTGCTGCTTCCTTGTACCCTGGGGCTAGATCTGGCCTGCAAGGAGTGCCATGGTCCAGATCTGGCTTGGTGCACAAGGTGAATTTGACCTAAAGAAAACACTTGTGGTAAATCAGATTTCACAGATTAGTTTTAAATAAATCTTTGTTTCAGTTTTATTTTAAGTGTTGTAAGTGAAATAGCATGACTAATGCTAATCATGTAGAATTTTAGGATCATAGTAAAAATGTATGTTCAAAATAATTTAAGGTAGAAATTATGAATTGGAAATATTTATTAAATGGTTGCTTATGTTAATATTTTATTTTTCTGTTTTCTTGAAATCAAACAGTTACTTGAAGAAGAAAAGTGCAGGAAACTGCTGGAGCAAAAAAGTTAATTTAAAATTCATAACTGGACAGTGTTCCAAAGTGTTTGAACTTCTTTTTTACTTTTTATACACAAGGCCACACAAATGTTCAGTTTATATTCCTCTGATATCTCATTTTGAGATACCAGGAAAGCTAAAAGTTTCTTTTTCCCCTTTCATGAAGCTCTCTTCTGTGTTAGGTTTCTTAATTCAAGAGATTTTTTGTTTAAATCAGGGGTGTCAAAGATGGGACATGCAGGCTGTATCTCACCTGTGGAGTGAAATCATCCAGCCATTTGTGCTGGCCGTGGGTCTCAAGTGGACCCACACACCACACACAGTGCATGCTGGCTTGCCCCTTTCCTGGGCTCAGGGCTGCTGCCATGTACTCCAGGACCTGCACTGCACCCATCATCTGCATGGTGCCAGTCTGGGATCCTTCCCCCAGTGCCATGCACAGTGGTGCCTGCTTTGGCTGGTGCAGGATGCAAGCCCCATGTGATATCTGCACTGGCTCGGGCAGTCTTTATGGGTGCTGGATTCAGCATGTGGAGTTGGGCCAGGGAGGAGGGTGCCCATGGTCCGTTCATCCAGCCCATGGACCAGTCGGTCCCTTGCCAATCACCTGTTCCTGTTTGACACTCCTGGTTTAAGTAGTCTTTTCTTTAGCCTAATTATGAGTTACTTCAATATAAATGAGAGGTCAACCTTTTTGACCAGTGTGTTGTAGAAAAAATATCCCTGAACCCTCCCCAAGCGCCATTCTGATTCTCTCCCCCTGCCAGATCTGCTGCTCTTCTTTCTGCTTCTTGCTGAACCTGCTGTTGCGCTGCCTGTTCTCTCCCTGATCTGCTGCATGCAGCAGACTGCCTGCTTATTTTAAACCCTCTAACTCGGTCTTTCTAGGCTTGTTTTCTGAAGTTCAAGGAAAACAAACTATTTCTGTTGTTTTTCTGATGAAGAAATTTCCGAGGGAGGAGCACAATGTTAAGCATTTTTGTATAGTGTTGAGGGGAGAAAACCCATCCCAGTTTCCTTT
>NW_017729025.1:111439854-111446416 GCF_001723915.1 Gavialis gangeticus | reverse complement strand
TTTCTTTTTTTTTTTTTTTTTTTTTTGGTTAACCTTTAATATCATGTGAACCACACAAAGCCAAACTCTTTATCTGCTAACCTGACTTCTGTGGCCATAGGAAGCACTTTAGAATATTTCATATGCAAAACCCTGGATTTAAAAGGTTTTTTTTCAATAAATTGTAATGGTTTTAGTTCTGATCTACATGAGAGATGATTTTAAATTGGTTCAGAAGGCTTTGTGAGCACTTACTTTATTTAACCCACCTTGTATGGAAGAAGTCAGGAAATGGTTTAAGCTAAAACAAACTGTGTCCATCAGGGTTTGCAGTGTTTTAAAATGTTTTGGTTAACCACTACAACTTCCCAATTTTAGATACAAATCCAAATACACTAGTTAGCAACATCTGATACTATGTGACCGTCATTGTAATATAAGAATTTCCATTGGAATAGACTACTTCGTCTTTTTAAATACTTTTCTCTTTGCCTTTCCTTCTTGATAGACAGCGCATAAAGAACCGGTTTGTCGGTCTATACTAGGATGTTGTGGTAAGTTGTATCTTGTGGAAGCAGAAGGGAACCACTGTCTTAGTGCTGCTGCTGACTGTTGTTGCCAGACTTCAGGTTTCTCAGCTGCTCCAAGCTTCCCAGCTTCTTTTCTCCCACCACTACACAAAGTATCCTCTGTGTAGCTTTGGGAAACAAGTAGTTTTCTCCATCAGTAGATCTGTTTGCTTTATTCAGTGGTATCAAAGGGGCCCTGGATCTGTTATCTCTGTTTTCAAGTTGGTTGCTTCTGTGAAGATGTTCTTGTTTATAGTATTCAGTCTGGGCTCAGTCACCTTATTGGACATCTCTCTGTTGTAGCTCTGCATAACAACTTCAGAGTGAGCCCAGTGCTTTCTTCCTTTAGGAATGCAGGACTTTGGACATCCTGGATCAAATTTAGTCCTTTGCTTTCACAGGCAAACCTGTCATGTAGTCTCCTTTCTTAAACTGATTTTATCCATCTTAAAAAGTAGACGGTGTTTCTTCGTATCATTGCTCTTATTTAATTTCTGAAACAGCTTTCTGATAAGAAACACAGCTTATGAAGGGCCCATCTGCATTCTGGGCTTGCTGAAAGGCCTTCAGACATGGTCCCAAGCAACAGACTCAAAAGTGGTGCAAAATGTAACTTCATTTTCGGTTGCTTCAGGACCTCCCATTGTTTCTTGAATAGACTTACCCTGGATAAATAAGCTCTGACATCAGTCCCCATGGTTAAGGGTCTTGTGTTAAAAAATGGTTCTAGAGCACTAGCTCCTCATTTGAATTCATTTTATGTAAGTTCAGAATGGTGGTGTAACTGCTGGTCCAGGGAATACGGGAAAAGCAGGTTTTGTTCAGTAATACCTTTCCTTGGACCAGTTATATAATTGATGTTAGACAGGTTTTTGGGCGCACGCTGCCCTTGGAAAAAAACAGTTACAGCCTAAGCTGAATACCAACTAAAACAATTGCTTTTTGTTTAACTCCATTATGTAAAAGAAAATAATCACATGGCAATAGGGCAAAGGGTAGTAAACTTCTGGAACAAAAAAAATTAAATTAAAGATTCATAAATTTCATCTGCCTTTTACTTGTTTTCCAGGTATATCTGATAACGATTCCTCCACAGGTTTACTGCTCTCTTTCCCTCCTTCAAGTGACTCTTCATTTGCATAATGGAGTTAATTGTTTTAACTCATATTTAGCTTAGGCTACAACTGGTTTTTCCTCAGACCTTAAGTAGGGTACTTTGCGCACCAAAGTTTACAAGTTCTCTTTTTTCAACTATATATTGGATGCAAAAAAAGAACTGAAAAAATCTGGTTTAGGTTTCACTGATGCATCATCTGTTATGTTGATGTATGTGCCTTTGTCTTAGTTGAAAGCAAAACAGGTAAAACATTCCAGAAAATCTTTGGAGTATTTAAACCTCTGTATAGCAGCTAACCTCTGTACAGAAGCTTCTCATGTACCCTATTCAATAACTGTTAAAAACATCATATTTTTTCACTTAAAAAAGAATCTTTAACAGTCGATGATTGTACACTGAAAAAAGGTACTGGCAATCAAACTGTCAAATGGAATATAATAGAACAAAAAAGGAGATCAGATTGGCTTGGGTGTAGGGGCAGAAGGCTAAAGGTGCAAAATAGAAAAATATCTTTTTGAATACAGTAGATTAGGTTGGGAACCTTTTACTAACGGCAGCTCACAGCTTGTGACCTAACCAGCCCTGCAGGTTGCAGATTCTCTGCTGTTGTTCCAGCCATCCTGGCTCTGTGGGAAGAGCTGCTCTTTCACCCTCTCCGAATGCAGCCTCCACCAAAATATGCTGCCAAAAGCATGGTAAGCAACAATTCAGAACAGCTGATTCGCCAGTGATGGTAAACTCGGACTGCAGGGGTGGGACAGGGGAACAGTAGGGGATTGGCATGCCATTGCTAAAACACTGGCTTGTTGCTAACTCTTGTGGAAGCTAATGCTGCTGTTAAGGTGTTTGTGATTAATTTCTTCCTGTTAATGAATTCATCCATGAGGAAGATAAGGAAAAGATCTAGGTCCATCTCACTGATGCAATAGAGTGTCTTGTCTGTTAATTCCCAGTAATGCTCTAATGTGAATGAGTAAGTCAGCTATTTTAAATTGAAGAAGGAATTTACGTATGCACTGTCTAGAACAGCGTAGACCTGTAGATAACAGATATTTGGGAGAAGGCCAGGGAAACCGGTTCATGGATTACAATGGGGCGGGCAGTTATTTCTGATGGAGGGCCACTTACTAAGTTTTGGCAAGCTGTTGAAGGCTGCATTTCCCTCTCTGGTGCTGGGAAGCAGGAGCAGCCCCATGGTCCCATATTCCGCTGCCCCCCCCCCGGATTACAAGGATACCACATGCCTTAGTAGCAGTTCTCAATCTTTCTGGGCATGCTAGGCTGGCCACACCTTCCTAAATCTAGTTCCATGCTGTGCTGGATCAGGCCTCAGCCCTGCACATACCTGTCTGCATTCTTAAAAATCAAATTCTTTAAAGTCTTTCTTTAAAAAGTGCCCTTCATTTAAATGAAGCACGCATTAAAACAAATAGGATTTTAATATTTGGGTTCTTGGTGCAACTTGCGTAAACCTGAGTACCAACAATTAAGGTAGAAATCTCTTCAAAATTAAGTGTAGTGTATTAGAAAGTTAGTAAATCTTCTCAGACATTTTTGAGCGGTTTATAATCGGGCAAGAAATGAATATTCTTATGTTAATTGATGCAGGTTCAGAGCTAAAAATTCTTAAGTTTTACAGCTTTAACGCTGTTAAGATTTCAAAAGTTAAATGTGACCCATTGTAAAATAAGCTTGAATTTGTGTACTCAAAAACTGCATAATATTGTGTAATATGGCCAGCTTGTGGGCAAGCTAAGGGAGGAAGGAAAGGGGCGAGAGAGAGTCAGCAAGGCCAGATGAATGTTACCCCGGGCTACTGAAGAAACTGGCAGAGGAGATCTCAGCCCCTGGCAATGATCTTCATGAAGTTGTGGGAGATGGGCCAGGTACCAGAGGACTGGAGAATGACCAACACAGTGCCCCTCATTAAAAAAGGCAAAAAGGAGGACCCAGGAAACTAAAGACCAGTTTGTGTCACCTCACCTAGGAAGTTACTAGAGCATAATGTAAGGAAAGCTGTTCACAAGCAGCCGGCAGGGATTTATGAAAAACAAACAGTATCAAAGTTAATCTGCTTCTTTAACTTGGGTAAATGAAGAAACTAGTACAAGGTGGACAGATAACTGGCTTGACAGCTGCAAGCGAAGGATAATTATTAATGGGTCTGAGACAGAGGCAGGTTTCAGGTGGAGTCCCAGAGATATTTGTCCTGGGCCTGGTTCTGTTCAATATGTTAATTAATGATTTGTGTAATATTTATCCAGATAATCTTTATTAAGTGTGTAGCTGCAGCTTAATTTTTCTGTGAAGGCTGAGGCAAAGTAGCTGTTGAGTAGATCTCCCTTTGTACCTTCAGTTAGGAGTTTTCCTTGGCTTGTTAACATAGGACTCACAGCTTCCTTGGTCCTTCTTTTCTGGCTATTATAAAATCTCTTCTTATTGTCTTTGACCTTTAGTCAGGTGCAGCTTGTTCTTTATCTCTGCCTTCTGTTTTGTCCCTGCAAGTTCTGGCTATTTCCTGGTACACTTCCTTGGTGACCTGCCTGTTCTTCCATTGCCTGTATGCTTTCCTCTTGTATTTGAGACATTTTAGAAGTTCCTTGTGCAGCCACATTGGTCTGTTGCCATTCTTGTGCTTCCATTGTGTAGGACAGTTTTTTTTTTTGTTGGGCTTCTAATGCATTGCCCATTAGAAGCTCCCAGGATTCCTGGGCATCTTTATCTCCTTCAGTCTGTCATCTCATGACACCATACCTATTAACTCTTTGAGCTGGATGTAATCCACCTTTTTGAAACCTAACATCCTAATTTTGATGACCTTATGCTTTCCCTGCCTCAGGATCTGGAATTCTATTGTCATGATCACTTCCTCCAAAGTTACCCATCACCTTCACATTCTTCACCAGTTCTTTCCTCTTGATCAGAACAAGATCCAAGATAGATGATCCCTAATTGATTTTTGCAATTTCAGAACATTTTAGTGTTTAATTTCACATTAAATTTTGCTTTTGGACTTTTAATTTTCTTTCTTTTTTTTTAAGTATGGGATGTCTGTACTGTTTAAATGTTTTTGCTTCTCTCTTGAAAAGTCCCCCATGTACCATGGGGAGAGAAAGTTAGACGACAAACTTTGTAACATACATATACAAAAATACGGAACTTTAGTTCATAAGGTCTTTATTTCCAAGTTTTTCTTTATGCAATGAAAGTTATCTACCAAGGACAGAAAACAAGTTAGTTGCATTACATGTCAGTTTATCAGAACATAAGGTTTTTTCACAGACCTCAGATGAAAAGGCTAGTTATGCTTAGTTTCGATATCAAGTGTAGAAAAATTTAGCAGAAAAGGAATCTTCTTAAAAAAAATTACCTCTTTGATTTCCTCAGGAAGTTGGGATGGTTTATTTTAATTCTTTGTTATTGGCAGGTTGATGCCAATAGGTTCTGTAATGGACATGTCAGATTATCTAGCATGACATTAAAATCTTGTCATTAATCAGATTACGTTTGTAATGATTTTTGTGTACTTGACTAATAAAATAAAACATGCAGCCTCTGTTATCCAGAGAACTAAAAATATTTAAAATATGCGTCAGTCACAATGGGAAAAGAGGCAAAGATATGAAATATCCATTGCAATATTCTCAGCAGTTTGTCAGAGTTTAAAGTAGAATATGTATCTCTGTAGACTCATTGTCCAACTCATTAGTCATTTACTACATCACTTTTCTACTCATTGGCCTCTTAAATGTCTTTGTTCCTGCTTTTATAGTTCAGAATATTTATCCTGCCTGAGGACTAAGGATAAAGATGGTAGAGAAAAATAGGAAAACATCTCCTTTTTCCAAGACACTGCAGCAGGCAATGCAGAATTTATATTTTTTACTGCAGCTGTGTTACAGTATTTAGCAAGCTGTTGGTTAACAGAATAGTTTGAGGGACCATCTTGCTTACTTTTCTGGTAGTATCTGAGCTTGTTGTAATATAATAATCTGTAATATACCATAGTTTTGAGCACAAAGAATGAGTGCTTACTTGGTATTTATGGTCCCTAGTGTGATAACTTTTAACTAAATGCACAGTAGCTTTTCAACTGCAATGCAGAGGGAAAGCTATCTTTCTTTGTCTTCACCTTTGGTTTAGTAACCATCTAAAAGCTTTTAGGGGAACTAATATTAAATTGTAATTGTTTTTCTTCCAGTTTGTGGTGACAGGGAGGGAGATCTATGTAAAACTGCTGGTTCATTAGAGGGATGGGCAGGCTTGCTTCTGTATTATTACTGACGAGGCTTCCTTATCTACTCCAGGCAACTCTAAACTGGAATCCTAACTAGAGGAAAGTAAATATGGCTGTTCAAACGAAAGCAGGCTGTTAAGGATAAAATAAAATGCCTTTGCTTCATGCTCTCTCTGTCTCCCAGTCCCCTTGTGTGAATGCTGATCTTGCCCAGTGTTCCATTTGACTACTGTTCTGTTGTGCTTGTTTGTTCCCAAAAGGAAACACCTGGGCAAATGGTGGTAAATTCCTGGGAGTTCAGGAAGTTCTTAGTTGTGGATTTAATTTTCTGTCAAAGATAATATCTGGCCAGATTTTTATGAAGTGAAAAAGATGCATGCCTTATTTGCAGGATTTTCAACAAAATGAGTTGTTTCGACAAGGAGTGACTTGGAATAAAAATGGTAGCTGGAATAAAAGCAGGTATAACTTCTTACCTAGCACCAGCCATCACACTTGATTAAAATATCTTATGAAGCAGTCTACACATTGATATCCTTTTCACAAGCTCTCAGTTTTCCAGAATATGAGAGTCCTTTGAGTTGGACTTCATAGTTTCTAGGGTTGAAAGGGACCTGAGTAGATCATTGAGTCCGACCCCTGCCATGGCAGGAAAGAGTA
>NW_017729025.1:111438452-111439843 GCF_001723915.1 Gavialis gangeticus | reverse complement strand
AGGAACTAAGCAAACTTCATGGAATATGGTCTGCCATCATTTTGTAGAGAAATTATGAAAATGTCAGAGGTACTTAATTAAATTCTTCCATCTAATTCCTGTTTAGAGTACCACTTAAGCTATTAATGCAATATCACATATAGGAAAGTAAAGGAATTACTGTTTAAAACTGCATGGTGTCATGATCCTGCTGATGCTTTTCTAATCTTTCATAGTTTTAAAGTATCTGTCAAATTCAGTTTAGCTCAAATATATTTCTGGTAAAAAGGGAGAGAAGAGAGGATACCCAATTAAGCTGCCCTGAGGGTAGCATATAAATCTAATGAATAAATAAATCAACTTCGGTAAATTTGTAGCATATCATTGGAAATGGTAAAAACATAGTAAAACTGCCAGGAACTGAAAAATCATTTTGGACATGCATGCTTAAATTTGAAGAGATCCAATATTGTTAAAAATAGCTACTAACATTTTAAAGTTTGACTCATTACTTTTGTAATGTTTCTAGCTAAAGTGTTCCACTCTTGGCCACACCTCAACTGGAGACTCAAAAGTTGTTTGCATTCAAAGCTCCACTGTTGGTTCCCAAAGATCATGGATTGTGTGTAACAGAATACAAAAAATCAAAGAAATGTCTTAAATTTCAACGATGAAAGACTTGTGTGATGTGATTTCAAAGCATGTGACCTCAGATTTTCAGGACAGTTAGCTGGTACATCAAATGTAAAAAAATTAAAAAATTAAAAAAAATTCAAACAATAATTCTACCTAGAGACTTCATGCTACTAATTTGAATGGCCTGAGTTTTCAGTTATCATTCAGGACAGTAATCAGTTTTACAGTAAAGTCTTGTATTAGGTATATTACAACTAGCTTGCTACAGAATTGTAAAACTAATTCTAGAAGCTGAAGGAATATTTTTAATGCTGAACAATATTCATTACATTTAAGTTATAGATTACGAAGAGTTATTGCAGTTTTAAATATTGGCTCTTACTGAACATTTAGCTTTCACTGGCTGTATTTTGGTGTGGTATTATCTCTGTAATGGAGTTTATGTAGAAAGTTTTAAATCATGCGCTTGAGGAAAGTAGGTTGCACAAATGTGTTTTTGTGTGGGGGAAGAGCTGTGTTTCACTATAAAGTCCAGTATTGTTTTAAGTGACTCATTTTGGGAGTTATTTCGATTGACTCCTAGTGTCTGGTAGGGGCATGTTAATGAAGTAAGGTGAGGATTCCCAAAGTGTTGACCCTTGGGTCCCTTGGTGCTTGCAAAGAGGTATTTTAAGGGTGGCTGCAGCATGCCCATAGCTATTGCTGGCCAAGTTTGCCAGCGACACCAAACTTTGGAGTAAAGCGTCCACACCTGAAGACAGGAGGGTGATCCAGGC
>NW_017729025.1:111436656-111436877 GCF_001723915.1 Gavialis gangeticus | reverse complement strand
TGCATCCAAGCAAATCCCAGGATGTCATTCTCCTATTGTACTCGGCCTTGGTGAGGCCGCATCTTGAGTACTGCATCCAGTTTTGGCCTGCACAATTCAAAAAGAAGGTGACGAAGCTTGAGAGAGCCCAGAAGAGAGCCACGCGCAGAATCAGAAGTCAGGAAAACAGACCTTATGATGAGAGGCTGAGAGCCATGGGACTCTTCAGCCTGGAAAAGTGC
>NW_017729025.1:111431343-111431656 GCF_001723915.1 Gavialis gangeticus | reverse complement strand
GAGAGCCATGGGACTCTTCAGCCTGGAAAAGTGCGGGCTCAGGGGTGATCTGGTGGCTGCCTATAAGCTTATAAGGAGTGCTCACCAGTTTCTGGGGGAACATCTGTTCACCAGAGCACCCCAAGGGATGACAAGGTCAAACGGGCACAAATTCCTCCAAGACCATTTTAGGCTGGACATAAGGAAGAACTGGTTTACTGTCCGAGCCCCAAAGGTCTGGAATAGACTGCTGCCGGAGATGGTTCAAGCACCTATTTTGAATGCCTTCAAGAGAAATTTGGATGTTTATCTTCCTGGGATCCTATGACCCCTG
>NW_017729025.1:111425407-111426343 GCF_001723915.1 Gavialis gangeticus | reverse complement strand
ACCCTGGGGCAGGGGTCTGCACTCGAAGATCTTCCGAGGTCCCTTCCAGCCCTAATGTCTATGAAATCTATGAAATTGACTGATTTTTTTTTTTTTTTTTTTATGAACAAATTTTAGCAGCAGCCATGTTACCCATTGTTGAGAATAACTGATACCTTTTGTAATGGGCATAGTAAACTGGCAACAAACATCACCTGGTACTAGCTACTGGGGATGACCTAATCAGGGACCTAGAGACTGATGGGAAGCTGGTTGACAGCAACCATGAGCTGATCACCTTCACCATCTGCCATAAAGCTGGCAAGTCAGTCAGCAACACTGAAGTCCTCGACTTCAGGAAAGCCGACTTTGACAAGCTCAGGAGGCTTGTCAGTGAGGCCCTAAGGGACCACGACCCCAGGTGGAGGGGAGTTCAGGATGAGTGGTTGCTCCTTAAGGGAGCAATCCTCAGTGCACAAGCTAATTCTATTCCATCTTGGAGGAAAGGCAGCAAGGGAGCACAGCAGCCCCCCGGCTCTCCAGGGATCTAGCACACCTCCTGAGGCTAAAAAGAAAGGTCTACAAAGGATGGAGGATGGGATTCACCTCCAAGGAGGAATGTTCTGCACTGGTCCGGTCCTGCAGGGAGCAAACCAGGAAAGCCAAGGCTGCAACTGAACTCCAACTAGCTTCAAGCATCAAGGACAATAAAAAGTCCTTTTTCAGATATGTGGGGAGCTGGAGGAAAAGCAAGGGCAACATTGGACCCCTGCTGAGCCAGATGGGGCAACTGACGCCCAGGAAAAAAACAACCTATTAAATGGGTGCTTTGCGTTGGTCTTTCATGAGTCCCATGGGATGCCCATGCCTGCTACGCGACAAGGAGGTCTGGGTGAGGGAGATCCCCTGCCCTGTATCAATGCTGACCTCGTGAAGGAACACCTTGAGAAGCTGGAT
>NW_017729025.1:111423100-111424435 GCF_001723915.1 Gavialis gangeticus | reverse complement strand
TCTTCTGAGGTCCCTTCCAGCCCTAATGTCTATGAAATAACCTCCCACCCTGCATAAGGATACCAATATATTGAGCAGTGCTCAATTACATGAGCTGGCTGCCTGATGAATTTATGCAGCTGACTTTCCTTGCTGTTAAAATACTACTTAAACTTGAATTAAGCAATGGGTACTGGTTTATATGCTTTACAAATGCAACATTCCATGTGTTGAACATAAAGTATTTGCATTGCATATTAATTCTTTTATGCAGCCACCAGTGCAATATCCCAACCATTAAGTGACCCTCTGTGAACAAAGATTTGGGAGCCCCTGGACTAGGTTAATAATCCCTGGGTTTGGTTTGGGACCTGGATATCATATCTTAATTGTCATAGTATATATGTTGTGGTGCATCTTGATGTGTCTATATTAAATGGAACTATTTTTCAGAAGAGCTATTATTTGAAGAGCACATCTGTTAATAATCTGATGGCCATTAAGTTATCTATTTACATGCCCAAGAGATGTCAAGATTCCGGGACCATGGAAGGAGAGGCCTAAAAAAACCTGTAAAAATGAAAACACTTTATTTAAAAATGCCAAAGCTGCCAAGTAGCAAATGTAATCTATCAAATTGTTTACAAAAGCCAAGTACTTAAGGAAACAATGTTAAAAGCCTCGTCTATTTCTTTGCTCATAATTTAAACACCTTTACCTAAGTCTTGTAGGCTTCGGTAGCTGTTCTGTGCCATGGGCCCATGGAGTCATATGATCCAACTCCTAGGTTGCTGGACTGTCCCCACATGCTGGCCTCAGCCTCACATGTGTTGCATAAATTTCGCTACACATGCTGCATTCAGTGTGCAGGCTGGACCCAGCGCTGGGTGCCTAGTGCATAGTGTGGGGGTAGTCGGTTCAGGGTGCATACTGCATGTGTGATCTGCTGCCCAGCCTTGCGCTCTGGGTCCAGGGTTGGTCTGGATCAGGCCGTGCCAATGCACAGAGCTGGATTGGTGGGGCACCACATGCAGTGTGCACCCTATTTCAGTCCCCTTTGTTGCATGCAATGCTCACAGTCTGTCCAGCTCAACATGATACAAGCAGCATTGCTGGCCTTGGGGCTCTTTGTGCATGCAGCAGGGCGGGCACAGGATGTGCACTGCCTGTGTTGTCAGCTGTACCTGGCACTATATAGCACAGGGGCTGTGGGGCATGGGCTCCATGCAGTGCTTTGGACTGACCCTCAGTGCTGCACGTGCTGCATAGGGGGTCAGTCCTGTTCTAGCCCACAAACTGGCCTGGTGGCCTTCACTGATCCCACAGTTTATTTTTGTCTGCTGTACTGGTAGGCTA
>NW_017729025.1:111395186-111423073 GCF_001723915.1 Gavialis gangeticus | reverse complement strand
TATTTTTGTCTGCTGTACTGGTAGGCTACTGTTGCACTAACTCTGTCTTTGAATCTATTTCCTGCTCTGTAGTGCAGTTTTGGACTAATAAATACAAAGAAATATAAAGCATAAATCTTGGCACTGATCTAAAATATTACCTTATTGGTTAACTCATAATGTTATGTATGACAGATAAACAAAGATTACATGTGCCAACTGGGACAAGTTTTATCTGTATATGCAATTCTATTTTTTTTTTTAAATGTCATCAGTTGTTGTATTTGGTACTTGTAGGAAATAGTGGAATACTTGATTTAGTATCTTTGTAAGTGTTCTGAACAGTATGAAAAGAAAGCATTTCAGTACTAAACTTACAATAAAAGTAATTTTTAACAGGCTGGGGTTAGTGTCATAGACATTGCTACATAATTAAGGATGTACTTGCATGTCATCTTTTTGTGAATTAAATAAAGGCAACTTAGCGCTTCCTGATAATTACAGAAAATTTTACTATTGAAATGCATATAATCAGAGTTTTTGATTTTTGGTTACCTTGGGTTTGGAGTTTCATGTCATTTTCAGGCATGTTTCTGGCAGACGTGTTTTGTATGAGCTCTTACTCAAGACTGAGATTGAAGTTCTACTTCTTAGCTATTGGGAAATGAATATAGAGGAACATTTTTTATTTACCGGGGGAAGGGTACAGTTCTTTTAACTTCCTTTGTTATGTCATCTCCAACCAGGTAAGGTGTAGTAAAATGATAGTAAGCAAATAAAATGGTTGGTTGAAATTCAGATTTGTGGAATGGAATAGAGTTGAATTAAAATAGCTGTACTTTTAAATCATGTACATTAAATAAGTGATGTAAAATAAATGGATTTTTAGGTACTGGACTATAACTCTGTTAGCAGCAAACTAAATGGATTTCATGTTCTTCCCACAGTCCTGTTACCTTCTTTTGTGTAGATGTCTAGATGTGTTCTCAGTTTAAATAATATTAGGATTCTTAAACCAGGTCTCCCCTATTTCTGTTGTATTGTTTAATGCTGTTAATCCTTTGGGCTGGGTGAATGGCGTGGGGGTCCATCTGTGGGCTGGATCCTCTACAGGGTTGGGATGTGGGGTTGGTCCACTGGCCAGACCCTACGCGATGGATTTGGCCATGTGCTGGCCTGATCTGGTGCACAGGGCCATGTTATCTGGCCAGTAGGGCTCCCCACAGATTCAGAAATTTGGCATCAGGGGCACAGCAATTAATGCTGTCATTGTTCCCTGCTGCCAAATTTCCAGACCTGTGGGGAGCTGTGTAATTGGATGATGCAGTTCCACAGGCTGGATCTGCCCCATGGGCTGAGGGTTGAGCACCACGGCCTTAATAGAGTCTTGTATTGATTGTCAACTTCCTAAAGTAACTCTTAGAATGAGCTAGTTGGATAACCTGAACTTTTTCTGTTTGTTCTGTTTTTCTGTTGAACACATCTGTTCTGGGAAACAAAGTTTTGACCAGCCTGAATTCTTTATCCTGTCTCCCTTTTAACCTGTTCAACAGGGATCCTTCTTTTCTCTATTTAAAAAAATCACCAATTTTGGGATTTAAAAAGTAACCTCAAATTCCTATTTTTCCATGTATCAAGAAGTAGTTACCTGTACTAGTTGGAAGTCAGGGAGAAGGTAGGGCAAGGAGACACCTTAGAGATTCAGCTTGTTCAGGAAGTCATCGGCTTTCATAAGGGACAGCCTACTTCATCAGATGCTATGAATGAGGTAGGCTTTCCTCTGCAAAAGCTTGTGCATTTGTGAGACAGTCTCTGAAGTGCTACCCTGCCCTTCATTTTGCTTCATAACTTGTGTAATTGTGTAATCTTCTAGAAGATATAAGATCCAAGTTTTTTTCATGCGACAAGTGGAAAATTTTCAGGTTACCTTTAAGCATCATGACAGTAAAAAGGATGTAAATTGAGGCCCCTTCCCTGGTCACCTTCAACACTGCAAGTAACTTTCTATGAGCAGTGTTCGGTAAGATGAATATTATAGTCACCTGAAAAAATGAGATTAAAATATTAATCCCTTACAGAAGTGTATTTTTAATACTAGAAGGTGAGTTTTTCATACAAAATAAATAATTTCACCTTTTAAGCACCTTGAGTTGTACTGTATCTTTATATAAAGTATGCAGTGGGACTAACTCAGGAAAGTAATAATATATATTAAATTTAGTTTTAAGTTATTTAAATCTTTAGGATTTGTACTATGAAAACATTAAAGTATTTTTCCTGTTCCAGGGTAAACTTGATGATTACCAGGAACGAATGAACAAGGGAGAACGCCTTAATCAAGATCAACTGGTAATTTTTTTTAACTTCATTACATTTCTTTTTTAAGCCATTTCATACTTTCTTTTAAACCTAAAGAAATTGTTCTAATTGAGCTTCAGCTCTACTATTGATGGCAGAGTAAACAAGTGCCTAAGCTGCAAGGATACGATATATGTTTGTTTGGGCTTGGCTGGGTGTAAATTACTAATGCATTGCAGTGAAAACTGACTGAAATGTGTAACACTATGGTACTGAAATTTTAATTATGATTGTGCTAACATTCAGGTTTTGTTTCAAATTGTGAGAGCCATGCATTCAAAATATTCAGTTCATATGCTTGGCACAAAGCTCTGATTTGGTTTTTTTTGCAGGTGGGAGGAGTTCAAGAAAATTGTTATGAATCTGTTAGAATTCAGCTTATTTTATCAAAAAATTGATAGCTAGCTTCACTTATGAAGGAAGTTAGCAAGATGTTTATTTCAAACACTGACAAAACTGATCATCAAAATTGGGAGTGGAGAAGAGGCAGTTGAACAGTTTTATGAAGAGTATTATCTTTGATTACAACAGTGACTTAGTAGAGGTCTTACTCTTTGTTGAGGAGTTTTTGCTTTGAAGATAGAGTGGGATTTTTAAAGGTGGTCTTGCTACTAAGTCAATTAAAGATTATTTTTTTAAAGCATCTGTTTTTAAAAAATAAAGCAAAGGAAAATGATGTATGTGGGAACCTAATCAGTTAAGGTTTTCCTAATACCCTTAACAGTCCCTAAAGCAAAGGAATTGGAGGCTAAGGCAGCCATAATTTTATGTATTATTTCACCCTTATTTCTAGTATAACCCCTGTTTAGCAAGAGTATACCATCATTATCACTAGCCCCACAGGGATGTCAGCCTCCTTCCCCAAGTTTATGTACATTCTCTTGGAGTTATGCAGATATTGGGATGGGATCTGCCTGTTTTTGGTGTTGCAAGAATGAAATATTAATATGGAATGAAAAAGCAGAATGTAGGCTAATATTTGCAGTCTTTTAGGAAGAGAAATTTATACCTTTTTTAGGCTGCATTAATCTGTACATCAGCCCAAATCTGGTATGAAAATTAGTTTAATTTTCAGATCTTGAGCTCATGTGCAAGCTCAAAATTGTGTACAACTTCCTAAGACAAAGTTGACAAAAACTGAAGTTTCCCTCTTTATTTGACTCTTCAAATGTTTAACTTTGATTTTTCAGTAGTACTGCTCCTGCTTTTCATTAGTAGTACTATTGTTTAATGTTTTGATTATTTTCCAAGAAAAATAGAGCTTTATGCATAATGTTTTAGTTGAAAACATGCATCTGTTATGTAGTAAATGTTGCTTTTATTTTGTCAAGGATGCTGTGTCTAAGTACCAAGAAGTCACAAATAATCTGGAATTTGCAAAAGAACTTCAGAGGAGCTTCATGGCTCTGAGCCAAGATGTAAGTAAAAGGGCATGTGGTCCATTACAGGCCAACAGCTGAAGCAGAAAGCACTAAAGTCTTTAAACTTCCTGCTGTACAATGGGTTCTACTGTTTCATTAACAGTAGAGGATGCTCAATAACTTTTTCTAGAAAAGACCTAATGCACAATATCATTTGACTTAAACTGCAGTATGTTAAAGCAAAGAGCTAACCAGCATAAGCTTAGGTAGGTTATCTTGAAAATATATATTTAAACTTTTCAGTCATTGAGCTTTTTTGAATGGACTGCAACAATATGCTGAATAATTTGTAGTTGTAGATGATGATCAGCTCTTTTCAGTACCTTTTTTGTACCACTGTACGTCAAAAAGTATATAGACAAGAATGAACATACTACTTTTTCTTTGAATTCTTTGAGCACTTGGCAGAACTTGACCAAAACTTAGAAAATAGAGTATGGTACAGCATTGACCTGCATACTGTATCATTTCAGTAGATCCCCTTAAAACAAAATATTAGAAAAAGAAAAGAAAACTAGAAGATAATGTCATAGGTGTACTTAGGCTTGTATATGAACACAAACATTTTATTACTTTATATTTCAGTAGGGTCTAAAGTCCTAGCTAGGTGGTAGACCATATGTCTTAATCAGTAATAGTCCCTGCTCTACAGACCTTTGGGTGAACTCTTGCTGTTTTGGAGCAATGCAGAACTTAATAAGTACATGAAATTTTCTCCGGTCAGATAAGGCTACAATAAAGAAAAAGTTAATTGCATGCGAGTGTAGTGTGGGGTCCTAATTCAAATGATAACTATATAGGTGAAAGGTACTATATTTATTATGCTCACTGATAATACTTGCATTAACTTGTGAAAATGAATCCTAATTTTTTTAATTGACAACTTTAATTCCAGTCCTCTGACCTTGTACCTTTTGATTCCTTTGCCAAGTGCTTCAGCCACTAAATATGGTTACTCTTCAGTTGCACTGTATGGAATAAAGCTTAATGGGTGTTCCAGAATTAACAAGTCTGGAGCACTGAAATTTTTAAAAAACTTTATAGCAGTGCACTTAAGAGTGGCAAATTGTGGGAAGAGAAGTGACCCAGGTAGAATTTGTTGTCTTGTCAGTATTAGTGAAACCCTTATCTCTAGAAAACCTGGCAGCACATCTAGTTTGCAGGTTTATTGCTGCTTCTAAAGCAGTGATTTTCCAACCAAAGTTCCACAGCACCCTGAGGTGCTCAAAGATTCTTTCAAGAGTGCCATTCCATATTAGTGGTTAGGTATGCAGACACCTGTATGCAATTCACAAGATAAACTGAGCGATTTCAAACTGGAATCTGCAGTGTCAAAACCATTCTGAGCCATTGTGATTTTTCTGAATTTTTTGCAACAGAAGAATTTCTCTATTATTTTGCTGTAGTCAAAAAAAAGAAAAGAAAAAGAGAGTAGTGAAAACTAAGAGCAGGCATTTTCCAGTGGGTGTCTGGAATCTATTGAGGTTGAGAACCAGTGTTCTAGACAGCTTAAATATACTTTCCAATACTGTCAGCTTGGGTATGTAAATGCAAGTCACCTGGACTGTTTGGCCAGTTCCTAGTTACCTTCACTATATGAGGGCTCTACCTTCCTGTGTATAAAGCTCAACAACTTTTCATCTTCTGATAGGCATATTCTGTATTTATTTGGCATTCCTAATCAGTTGACTGGCAGAGATCAGTGAACACTGGAATAACAAATTTGACTTCCTTTTCTTGCTCATTTAATTAAGATTAGGTTTATAGCTTTTTTAAATAGTTAAATTTTTTTGGTATTGGACCTTTTATTGTTGCAGTCTTTGGGTGAATTGAGGCGTGAGGAAGCAACGCCTTGGCAGTGGTGACAGAAAGTGCATTAGGGGCTGCCTTTATTGTATATACACAATTCCCAATTTCAGAGACTGGTGTGTAATTTTGTATTTTTGCCTAAAAGGCAAAAAATATCTTCTCTACTAAATTGCTAAAGCTACCATTGTCCTATTATTCATCATGATTTTTAGCCCATAGTAAAATTATTTGTTAGCTGTATTTCTGTAGTAGTAGAGAGAAAGACAAGAGTGACGGAAGATTAGAGGGGCAAAACACTATAAGGAAAATCCCAATGAAGCTACTGTATCTGTAGCCAGACAGCTGCTGTTTGGCTGAATGGTCCTGGTCTATCATAAATCAGGCAAAATATGAAAGTTTTTGGAAGGTTTGTCTCCTTGCATGGGTGAGATCCTATGGATGGAATATACTCCAGGTCTGTCTTGACATTTAACTTCAGTTTTAAAAGAGAACTTGTATTTTCTAGGGACAACTGATTGTGTTCTCTTTGTTGACAGGTTGAAATCTCTTAAGTGTATTTGGTATGCAAAAATAGTGATACTCTTGTAAGATGTCTAGTTCACCTGCTCTTGCTTTAGAATCTTTTACTGCCAAATGGAAGGTTGAAAGATTTGTGCAAACTACAAGACATCTAGTGAGGATGATTAATTACAGTAGTTTCTTGGTATCCTGCAAGGATTAAGGCCACTTTATGCTTGATATTGCCACAGAGATCTTGCAATATAAATAGCTGAGAAAGGAAAGAGGCATGTATGTGAAGTGATTAGTCCACAATTGTCATGTTGGGAGTAGTCTCCTGAGTTTCAGTGGAGTACCCACTGCTGGATCAAATGGCCTCTCAAATTTGGATATATATCCCCTTGACTTTCTTTTTAGGAACAGTTTCTTCTGTTGACAGGGAAAAGAACCTACTCTGGCAAGTAAGTACTGTTGGAGATGATTTGAAATGGCCATGCCATTAATACAAGATTTTTCTGTCTGTAAGGATTCTGCTTAGGGTGTTTGTGAGTTTAGAATCTTTTGACTAATGTCAGCTGGTCTAGGCCTGTAATCTGTATGTCCCTGTGTCTTCTACCTCCCCTCCCCCCAGGCCCCTCTATAACCAAGGATACAGGACAAAATAGCTATGACCACATCTCTATACTCTCTGACTTGTGAGGCTAAACATAACAGCATCTCCCTTGTTTCCATTTCATCAAGTCACATTTAAAATATATAAAGTTGCTTTAGGGACATCTTTGTCATGTTGTCAGACTTAGATCTGTTTAAATTATTTTCTTTCAAACTTTTTGGCACATTGAAACCTTCCTGTTTAATGGCTGACCCTAAACTTTCCATCTGCATGCTGTTTCTGTCATGTGAACTTAATCCAGTATATTTTTTCTGTTTCTTGAGAACCACTTTACGAACTGTCTCCCCCTATGGAGGTTCATCTCCAGTAGGTCTTGTTGCTTGACTTATACCCAGATAAAATTTCATTTGTTAACGCAGTCTGGAACAAGCCTAAAAAAGAACTTCCTTGCACTCCAGAAAGACTTCTTGAGATTGCACTCTTCCAGGACCTGTTTAAGGAGGATAACATTGCCAGTAATGACAGCGTTTTCATTTGGTTATATTCAGTCCTTCAGGGTGAGGTTATTTGTGGGAAGCATGGCACTCAATCCCTGTCTTTTCACGCAGGGCATATCTAATCTTCATTCTGGGGGTGACTCGTAGTGCTCATTTTCATTCCTCAAATGGGGGAGAGTAAAGAAATTAGTCAGGGGTCTTCTGACTTGTCAATTGTGAAAGCACAGGATGGGTTTGATAGCATATAGCATTCTGTGAAGATAACCTTTCACAGCAGATTGGTAGACGCAGCTAAACAAGTGTATGTGCTTCTGGGAAGAGTCTTCATTCCATATCTCTGTGTTTAGAATGTCATATGATCAAATAAGGTTGCAAACTATTTCTACCACTTAAAGGAATGGTATTACAGGTCTTGACAGAAAATGCCTGTGTAGTGTATTAGCAAGTGGGGTTATGCCTGCTTTCTCCACTGTCAGGAAGCAACTAGGTTGTTCACAGGATAACAGCAATTACCTTTCATGTACCCAGAACAGTCTAGCACAGGGGTGTCCAACCTTTTTGAATGTGGGGCCAGATCACAAACTTTTTAGCACCCAGTGGGCTGGCAAGCCATATTCAAAGACCTCACAGGAAGTGGTATCACATCAGGAAGTGATGTCATGTGACCTTTGACACCAATGAAGTTACAGGAAGTGACAATGAAATGGGTCTGGAAATGTGCCTAGGGAAGTTGTGGTTTTCAGAAAGTATGTATGTTTGGTATGGCTTATGAACAGGACATCGTTTTTCTGTGCAGGGGTTTGGACTAGATTAGGGCTGCCCAGCTGACTACCTGCAGGCTACATGTGGCCCACAAAGGGCCAGGATGTTGCCCACAGTCTACGTGGGGTCTGTAAGCAGTTAATATATAGGGCATGGGCCTGGGCAGCCACCTCTCCCACTGCTGTGCAAGGGGGAAAGGCCTGTGGGGTGGGGAGGAGTGGTCCATGTCCTGCAAATGTACCCTGCATGGCTGAGGATGGGAGTCTGCATGCTGCTGGAGCAGGCCATGCAGTGATGGGGTCCTAGGGACCCACCCCCACAGTGTGCAGCCTGTGCAACGTATGCTGGTGTCATCTGGGGCCCACACCCTCACCAGATCTGAACAGCCCTGGATTAACTTATCCTTGAGATCCTTTACTAACTTGATCATGGTCATTGTGGTTAATTAAATAGAAATTGTGGACGTATACTGCAGAGACGTGGAAGAGATCTCAAGGATAAGCTAGTGCAGGGCAGCGGCGGCAGGACCCGGCTCACTTATGAGCCTGGCCCCACAGGTGTAAGCAGCTCCCCTCCCCTCACTGCTGTCTGGGGCCTTGCCTCACCACGCTGCGGCTTCACATGTGGTGGTGGCAGCTCCGCAGCAGTGCTGCCGCGGGCCACATAAAATGGCTTGGCGGGCCACATGGCGACCTATGGGCTATATTTTGGACAAGCCTGGTCTAGCAGATTAACTCAGGAAACCTTTGTCATCTTTGTAGAGTAACAGAATTCTTCAGCAATAGCACAGGTGGAGTTTTCCAAAGGTAGGCATGTTACTAGTAACACACAGCCCTGTTTTCAATGCTAAAGTACTAGACCAGGGTCCTTGCAAGATGCTGTCTTCATTTTTCATAGGTTTTTTTTTTTTTTTGTCTTTTCATACCTGTGGTAGCCAGGGTCACAGGGAGGATCAGGACAGTACAATTCACAGGACAGAGAATTGACTCTGAGTGAATCTGTCTATATATCAACTGATCTTCCTAATCTGTCAGATTTACTCTCCACCCCACATCTCTGCTTTTTTGATTTCTTGGAAGTTGTCTGGCTAAGCTCAGCAGATAGTGATTGTTCCATAAAGGTGGAAGAGACCGATATAGAGCAAAGGGCCCTTTGTGGAATTGGTATGCAGATCAAAGTGGAAGAAGTTTTGTCCATCTGTGTTTCACCATTGCAAGCTTCTGTTTGCAAGATTATATTCTCCATCTCCATATATTGAGCCTCACCGTTAATTAATGTTTTCATATATTATTTAGCTGAAGCTGCAGCTTGGAAATTTCAATTAAAACACAAACTATATTCCCTCATATCACATGTCCATTAAGGAGCCTTCACAATGCTGGGGCCTTATTGTAGTTTTACACATCCTGTTAAACCCTCATTTGAACCTTTATGTTTATGCTCTTCGTTTCTACCTCATTCAGAACCATCTTCCTGTTGCTATTCCTGGATTCTGGAAGATTAGCAGATTTAAAAAACTAATGATAAACATTCTTTATATTTATTTGTATGAACACCAGAGTGCTAAGATAACACCATGATTAGTGTGGTATCTCTCCATTTAAAGCAGTCAATCAAATTCTCCACTTTATTGAACCACACTTGGACATGAGATGAACCAAATGCCATACTACAGATATTTCCACAGCTTTTACTGTTAATTAGGCCATAGTTTTTGACACAGACATTGTGCAAATTGATAAATTTGAAGGAAGCCTATGATTATTACAATGCAGTGTGCTGCTTGGGTAGCGGGGAAAATGCATAGAATCATGGGAAGTGGAGTTGAGGGCATTATACCTCCAGTCTGTTACCCTGCTGAAGCAGTGTTCCACAGTAGGGAAAGATGAGGGTATTGTTTAGCTATTGTAATTGTATAGGGTAAATGTATTTTATTTACCCTTTGTTTCTTGAAGAATATTAGATATTGGAGCAGTTAGCTAACATACACATAAATCTTAGCTACTACATGCTTCTCAGATTTTTTGCACTTTGAAGTGATGCCCTATTTCTTTGTTTTATCCTGCTGCTCGTGATAAAGCTAGTGTTGCTGCACTCATGTTGGAAGCATGAGGGCCAGAAGACTGGCAACAGGTAGAACGGTCAATCTCAATGAGCCCAAAGGATGAGCTGTAAGCATGTTCATAGATGATGTGGCCAGCCATCTGAACTTGAGCACCACATCTACAGCCAGCATTGCTGGAGGGGCTCCAAGAGTGCATGTTCACCCTTACACCATCCAATTCCCGTTCTGAGACGGTTGAGAGCAATCCAGGCTCTGCAGGGCAGCTGCCATCTGGCATGGCAGAAGCTGGTGTTGGGGATGAAGCTCTTTAGCTTCAGTTCTTGTGCAGCAGACTGCTTGTTCCACTGATGGGAGGTGACATGCTATCTGTAGACTGGATGAGCTTACTGAGAAAAGGTTCTGAGACTTCAGGCAGTGTAGTTGGTTTTGTGGCTTGTGGCTACTAGGCTGGATTGCAAAGAATGGTCCAGATTTTGGGCTTTGAGGCTTAGGGCCAGGGTAGCAGCTTGTTTTCAGATATTTTGGGGAGGGCGGGATGGTAAAGACTGGTAAGCAGTCAACTGGAGTTGGCATAAGGCATCTGGTAATAGTCCTCATGATGCTGTTGAGGCTGGAATCCACTAACTTAGTGTGCGTGCTTTCATCCCATACTAGCGCCCAGTACCCAGCAGGAGCATACACAAGTGCTAAAGTGGAGATGTGAAGTGTTTGGAAACTTGCATCCCAGGTGGTGCCAGCAGGGTGATGGATAAGAGCTCTTTTGCTGTTAACCTTTTACTTTGGATCCTTTCCAGATGCTGATAGTGTCCAATTTGACTCCTAAATAAGTGACAGTGTAACAATAGTCAAGTGTCTGGTTGCCAGTCTTTACTTTTCTTTCTTTCTTCGCTTGGTGGTTACTTAGGTGGAAGGCTGTGCCACTGTTTTACTACTGTTGCTTCTGCAGTCCCATTTATATGCAGAATGGAGGGGTGTTGACCTTTTTGTACAAATGTGGAAAGCACTCTGTAAGAAAAGTTAGATAAAAGTACTTTCACAGTGAATTGAATCTTGTAGTAATGTGCTGTGAATTAACAAGTATGCTAGCTCCTGAAGGTATGTTAGTATATTTGGTTAGTCGTAAGGCAACTTCTGGGAATGTCTTTGGAATGTCTCAATTTTGGAAAGAAGTGGAATTACTATATGGAGTACAGCCTACTGCATTATTTTATTAGGCCTGATAAACTGTTGTACCGTGTGGAATGTTTCTGCAATCACTTAAATAACTTTATTCCTACTTCTCTAGGAGAGTTTTTTTGCTGCTTGAATTTTCCAAGATTAAGGGTATGTAAAGGCAGATACTAAGGAGAAGTTATTTGGCATTGGAGTTGAGAGATTTGCATTCTGTATTGATCTTTCTGTTGAATTCTTTAAGTGATGAAGGAACTGAGTTGGGGAAGTAAAGCCTCCTTATATATAATTTCATCTGCAATTTCCCATGTCTTAGAATGTGATGTCTTAAAGACAGTTAGAGCTTTCAAGAGGTTTGGACTGTTTGATCACATCCTAATCTGCGAATGTTCACTGAATCTGCTTATAGGTAAAATTTGAGTAACTTTCCATCTTATAAGGTCGTTATGTATTTTTAGAGCTTGTCTGCATGGAAAAGTTTAAAACAAAAAATCTAAGGTGTGGAAAAAAATAAAAATGGCTCTTCCATTATCTTATTTGGCTGGGGGGGGGTTGGGTTTTTTTGTGGTGGCTGCAGAACTTAATGTTGAATGTTGAAGATCCTAACCACCATATTTACTCATGTTACCACACTCTCACCTTGGGCGTGTCTACACGTGACACTGCGTCGTTGTAGTAATGCACTACGGTGATGTGCCTGAGGGCAAAAACTGTAATGCTGCCACTACAGCGATGTTGGGGCTAAAACTAACTGCGCTGCCAGCGCAGTGCAGTACGAGCTGTTGGTGCACAGTAACAATGGTGCCTTAGAGGCATGTGTAAAAGTGCCCCTTTTTTCTAAAATTAGTCCTCCAAAATTGCAGTGTGTGTCTTGAGGGAGGAAGCTGATTTTTCTGCCCAGAATTGGAGCATGGAGATGCTGTAAGACTGCTGCCATTATCTTTACTTCTGTTCCATTCAGCAGCTGCATGACAGAAGGCCAGGTTTAGGTGTGGGTGCAGTAGTGTGGGTCATATTCCTCTTTGATTCCTGCTCCACCCAAAGTTTTAAACCTACTGTCCTGTAGCATCAATGACATTTCTGTTCAGGAAGCGCTGATGGAGCTTGATCGATTTGATTTCATGGCTCATTATAACCTACCTGATTCTAGCTAACTGCTCTTCATTCCAAGGGTGTTTAAGAACTCTTTCGATGGTCTTGATGTTCCATTAATCAAGCTATCCTTTATTTGGCAGTTTTACTGCATTCTAGCTATGCCTGGTTTTTATTCTCTTATCTCTCAGCCCTGCAGACTTTCTTTAGCTCTTTTTCAAAATCCTATATCTATCTGTTGAGTTCAGGCTTCAACAGTGGGTGTAGTTTCAGCTTTTGGCTCAGCAGGAAAGGGAGGGGGAGTGTTCTGAAGATTAGGCTGTGTCCCTGCTCCATGTGGCCATAACTCTGGAAAAATATTGCTTTCTTCATTCTGTCTTCCTAAAAACAAAGTATGTCTCTCTTTTTTGGAGGCATGTCATATACAAGAAAATACGGTAATGAGTCGATAACCTGGAAATTGGAATTACTTCCAAAATTGTATTTGTTTGTTTGTTTTGTAAACAGCAAGATGTAAATCCTATGCTTTTAGGGATAGCAAACACTGTGTGTGTATATGTGTGGTGGCTTTTCAGAGGGATGTGCATCCAAGCCATTCCAAAATTGTAATATAATTAGGAGGGGTTGCCATTGGGGTTTGACTCTTCCGCTGTAACATCTGCAAGGTGCAAAGTTGGCAGTCCCAATTTAAGGCTGTTTTCACTTGGTTCAGCAGATCACTAACCAGAAGATTTACTCTGTATATCATTAGTATGTATACAGACATGCTCCCATTCCTATGATGCTTCTTTTTTTCCTGAAACATGGTTCCTATACTATTCAGCTCAAGCCTTTGATGTATATACAGAATTTAAATCAGACACAAGTGGGCTTACTTTATAATCCCACAATAGATGTGTAAGGATATTCGATAATGTTGGTAAATATTGTTTTTCCTTCGTATATTATATGAAGAATAACTTCTTGGGTAGAATGTCAAAACTCTAGATTATCTAACTGTATCCAGTGCAAAATCTGGCTTACATAGTTTAAAATTTCCCTTTGCTTATGAGCAGATCCAGAAAACAATAAAGAAGACAGCTCGCAGGGAACAGCTGATGCGAGAAGAAGCTGAACAGAAACGTTTAAAGACTGTACTTGAGCTGCAGTTTATTTTGGACAAATTAGGTGATGAAGAAGTGCGCAGTGACCTGAAACAAGGATCAAATGGAGTGCCAGTACTAACAGAGGAGGAATTGACAATGCTGGATGATTTTTACAAGCTAGTTGACCCTGAACGAGACATGAATATGAGGTAGATATATTAAGTAACCTCTCTACAGTTCATATTCAGCATTTAATTTATTCTGGTTATCTGAATTTTGATACTTACTGAGAAACTTATTTATGCTTCTATTAATAAACATCTTTGAAGGTTGAATGAACAATATGAGCAAGCATCCATTCATCTGTGGGACTTACTGGAAGGCAAGGAAAAACCTGTTTGTGGAACCACCTGTAAGTATGTACTGCCTGTTAAAGATTAGAGCTTTGAACACCAGAAGAAATTCATACTAAATATATGAATAAATATTGCGTTACAATCAGATACCTTCAGTAGAGTTTTAACAGTCAGAACTGTTCTTCTCTTCAGATCAGTTTGTTATGCTGTAACTGAATAATTAAATGACATATTAATTTACCACATACTGCATTTGGTACTGACACAACCTTCCTCAGCATTTACCCGAGTCCCTTCTTTCTGTTCCTTCAGCAATATTTTGGTAGTGATAGTGCTGAGCAACAATTTTTTTTCTTTCAAGAGAACTGTGGGTTGGACAACAAAAGTTTTTAACAGAATGTAGTAAATTAGTAAAGGCTGTGGGAATGATTGCATCTTGTGTCTGTTTTTGCAACAGCTTCATTGATGGTCTACCTTTTGCAACTGTTAAAATTAGATTTAATTAATCGTGACTTTTTAGAGCACACTGTGGCCTGATGTTTTTTGGTTTTTGTTTTGTAGTAGTAGTAGTATTATTATTATTATTATTCCCTCCTGCTCCCTTCAAATGCTGAGCTGCTGCACAGCCAGGGGGGAGCCTGTGCACATACCTCAGCGTGCCCTGCAGGCTCCCCATTCTGCCTGATGACAGATGACAGTAGTGCACAGGCAGCTGTGTGATTGGCTGACCCAAACTGCCTGCAGCATGCTGTGAGGATTGTGAGAGGGCTCCATGTTTGGCTGGAGCAGTAGAGTCCCAGCCAAGTGACATGCTGTCTCTCTGGACTGGTGGAGGGAGTTGGGAGTAAACTTGGGAGCAGATGCTCTCATGGAGTATTTTTACAAACATTGTTGTGAGAAGAAACTTAGTTTTAGAATAGTTGTGTTTTTGTACATAAAACAAGGCAATGGCAAGGAAATCAATCTTAGCATATACTTTTATCCACAGTTGCTATTTACCTACAGTTAAAATTTGTTCTCCGTACTTTCTTCATAGCAAATAGATGTGGTGTTATTGCAGTTGGGATAATTGTTCATAGTGTTCATGCACACTTTTTAATACTATCCAGGTGACACAGAAATTATTTCTAGTTGTAGTAGAAACAGTATTCTAAAGGACAACTAGATGCTATGCTTTTCTGCAGTGGCCTGGGAGATGGAAACATTCTTTCAGAGCTTTTTGGATATGAAAGCACTGATTTGAAGCTGCTTATTTGATTCTTTCATTTTTTCATACACAGGAGGGAGAAGCCTCCAGTATGCACAAAAAAATAGTATCCTCCCAAATGTTTGCACTCAGTACCTGGAGCAGCAAGCCTCTGAAGAGTAATTAGTTTGACACAAGTCATTCAAAAGAATCTTAAAATATTTAAATGTGCCAGTTTTTTTCTTCACTCTGGATGAACAGCAGAATAATACGTTCGGATTTTGCTTCCAGTTAAAATTTAACTGAAATCTTAACTAAGGTTTTAATTGAAGAGATGAGTTTATAATTCACCATAGTTTTGTTATAGGTTACAGAATATTTCAGGTTAGGAGTTGTTTAATTCACGTGCAGAGTTCATTATGACAGCAGAGGTATCTGAGATTATCACCATTCCTTTTTAGATAACTTTTATGCAACAAATCTCTTGGTTGTAATAAATCAATAGGATAAAAATATGTCAAGAGTATATTGCAAGATTACTAGGCCCAGCTGGCCCTGATCATTGGTTTTCTGGCCTTACAGTAATGTAGTCATTAGTACTTGAAAGACTTACTGGAACTACTGAATTGACTTAACTGCCCTGAGGCAATACTGTCTTAGCATAGAAATCTTGGACTTCTAGATCAAGCTGTAATAGTGCTCCTCAGTCCTGTTTTCACTAACACTACCTGTTACACTAATGAACAAATTAAGGGCCAAATTAACCACTACACTTTAGTTGTCTTCTAAATTTACATTAACTAGTTCTTTCATTGTGCTGTTTTGTAAACTGTGGTGTATCAGTGAATTTCTTCATAAGCTAAAATTTTAAATGGGATAATATTTTATTCTGACTATTGTCCAATTACCGGAAATATCATGGGGTGGCATACTTTGACATTTTTAAATGATATATGCTAATACTGAGTAAAAACCAAAGAAACAAAAAAAATGAGTTAAGCTTAAGAGTATACATAAGTAATTGACAGGGATGAGGTATTAAAGGGTAAATTTACAACTCCATGGAATTCAAGTGAAGTTTACACTTACTTGAATACAAAGAGGTGTGGGATTTTTCCATGTAGATACCCAAATAGCCTTAATTC
This sequence comes from Gavialis gangeticus, assembly GCF_001723915.1. Lineage (NCBI taxonomy): Eukaryota > Metazoa > Chordata > Crocodylia > Gavialidae > Gavialis > Gavialis gangeticus. The sequence continues at coordinate 111,407,037 of NW_017729025.1, read as the reverse complement.
TGTTCTGTAGTAATGCTGGACAATGAAGGGGAATATCTTTTTATAAATGTCCCTTCTTAAAAAAGTTGGCTGACTGTAATCTGGAACTGCAAATGCTAAAATGTTTAGTTACTATGGCATCACTCCAAGGTAGAACAGAATTTGGTAACTACTATATCCTGTTAACCTCAGTTGCATGATAATATTCGTTAGGGCTGTGCAAAACTTTGGTTGCTGATTTGATTTGGCAGAAATGGGTTACATTTTGCTGCCGAATCTCTGAATCTGAATCGAATCAGGAGACCCTTTAATGTCTCTGATTCGATTCAGAGAGATTCGACGATTTGGACATAGACACAGCTTTATATGTTTTTGTACATACCTCAAGGTAACAGGCTTTGTGAACACTGAGATGGTGGGGTGGATGGATTGTCCAAGAGGAATTGGGGGGGGGGTCCCCCATGCTCGGAAGTGGACTAGAGGCACTTCTGGTCCATTTCCGGGTCTGCTGCGGAGCACACGGGGGATCCCCCTGGCTCAGTGACTGGTGCCTCCTGGGTCTGGGGGGGGGGTTCCCCGCACACTCCACAGCAGACCTGGAAGTGAACTGGAAGTACTTTCAGTCCACTTCTGGGCCTGCCACCGAGTATGCAGGGGGTCTCCCTGTGTTCCTGTGGGATGCTCCATCGGCCCCACCATCTCAGCTTTCCTGAGCTGTGCCTGGTACTTCGAGGTATGTAGAAAAAACATTTAAAGTTGTGTTTGTGACTGAATCGCTGATTCTCCAAATCAGCATTGAATCTTCAGGTTCAGATTCGGCTGAATCGGATTGGGACAGCGATCTGAATCGGCAAGTCAAATCACTGTCCCGTAAATCGGGCCGAATCCGAATTGAATATGGCCCGCTTCGCGCACCCCTAATATCCATTATTCTGGAGTAATGTGCCATGCTACACTTAAATACAGAGGTAAGGTTGTAGGTTAATAGATATGTTGCATGTTAAAAAATCTTTTAGAAAAGTTGAAGGTGGAAATTTGTAGGTCAGGTTTTCCAAACTACTGTAACCCTATCTAGCTCAAGTCTTCATACTGGGAATATTTTTATTACCCTTCAGCCTAGTACATTCCAGCACACTTCCACATTAGGTATGCTGATTCAGACCATGAAAATCAGCACTTAGATCTTGTTAGCCTCTTTAGAAGTAGTGGACATTTTTTGTTGTGGTTAGGTGGTCACAACTTTAATTTCAGGTCTCCTCTATGCTTGCACTTAAAACTGAATCTGTCTTGAACCACTTTTAGATAAGTTAAAATCTTAAAATGGTTTATAAAATGCTTCTGTTACATATTTAGTTTGTCATCATTAAGTAGTTGACTTAAACTGTCAGGACCTGTGGATTTGAGTAATTTACTAATCCCATGCTAATAATTTTGCTCAATCCTCTGCTGTTTTAAAACTCAAAATTAATTAGCTGGACTTTTTAAAATCTTTTTCTTTCATAATGTACAGGTTGTTGATGAAGATTTAAAGAGAACTTGTTTCACTAATTATGTCTAATAAATTGTATGGGGTTTTGGTATAGGAAGCAAGAAAACTAAAGTGATCTTCAGTCTATACTTGATAAGTTCTTTTTATCTTGCAGACAAAGCTCTAAAGGATATCGTTGAACGCATTCTTCAAACTAATTATTTTGATAGTACCCACAACCATCAGAACGGATTGTGTGAGGAGGAAGAGGCAACTCCTGCGCCTGCAGTAGAAGATCCTGTAGTAGAAGCTGGTAAGTATATAAAGCTCTGATTGGTTTAGGTCAGCTGTGATTGTTATTCTCTGGGACCTATAAAAGCAAAGGAAAAATTATAAATATGGAAACAGCTTAAGCACTTATATCATTCATTTGAGAGAGCCAGGATATATATACATATATAAGTAAAAGATGAATATAAAGTGCAGAAATAATGTGATTGGTTATGTACCAGCAGTTAAACTGCCAATTTGTAGCAGCAGCTGGGTAAGGCGTAGCCATAATGGAACCTGCATTGGGTAGGCAAATGTAAGAGGATATCCTTCAGGTAAACTAACTAAAACATGCTACAGAACAGGGAATCCATGGTGACTTAAAGAGTTTATGTGAATGTTTACGTTGGCTAAAAATTTATAGTCAACTCATCCTTTCTTTTCTAGTCTTCTCTAAAGCAAGACATTTTAAAAAGTTGCAATTCTAAAATCAGAAAGATAAAGTAAATATTTATTTACCAAAGGAGGGTATGTTCAAAATATTGGGTATCGGGGACTACTTTTTCTCTTCTGATTTTTAGTTTTTCACCCATTCAGTGCCCACGCCAAAGAGGTCTGTAACTTGCTCAATACGATGGATCTAAAATGGTCTCTCTTCCTCTTAGAACCTGATCCAGTGGAAGAATACACTGAACCAACTGAAGTTGAATCAACTGAGGTATTAAATCAGTAGAAAAATTGTGGTCACTTTCTATACTTTAATGCTACTTTCCTTTACTTTTATGCCCTTTCTCATTTTTATTTTAGTATGTCAACAGACAATTCATGGCAGAGACTCAGTTCAGCAGTAGCGAGAAGGAACAGGTAGATGAGTGGACAGTTGAAACGGTTGAGGTAAGAGATTTTGTGTTGCAGGTAAAATTGCAATCCCTGTTTCAAATGACTCACAGATCTTTCAGCGTTTTCTTAAGAGGCTGTAACACAAAGATAATGGTTTTTAAACTTTTGCTGACTATATTCACGTTTTCTTAAATTCTGTGCGAAGCTAGATGGCATCTAAAAATTAGCAGTAATTCTCAACCAGGGTACCCGCAGATGCCTCAGGATACTTTGAAGTGTGGCACGGGGTGTGAAAGAATAAGTGAAGGGTCAGGCTTAGTCCCTGCCCAGCCATTATTATCTCCGCTCAGCCCTTCTGCAGGGGGTCCGACTGTAATAAATGTTGAAGGGGAGTGTTGCTCAATTTACAAAAGTTATGGAGGAATGCCTTGAGCCTACAAAGGTTGAAAACCACTGAATTGGACTGCAGTATGCAGCTAGACCTCAGTGAGGAAGTTTTATTTTAACAGTTTGGGAGCAGCTTGGAGAAGTGGGGTTTCAGAAATAGAAGAGATATTAAGAAATTTTAAAATTGATTTTGAGATTGAGTCTATGTAGAATTTCCATGCTGTTACACAGATGCTGGCAGCTCTGTGGAGTTGAGTTGTATTATGCTGTTTTATGAGGGGAAGAAGAAAATTCCACATAACCCAACCGTATCTCATTGCCTGACCCACAAGTTATACTTGGCCCCAAAATAGATGCGTCCATTTACTGCACATATTTTTATTCCTATTCAGTTTTTTAAAGGGAAATACTTAAAAGAAGTGTTCAGCTCTTCAAAGAAGTTGTTGTAAAGTACAGTTAAGGACATATTTATTTTTGCCAATGTCTTTTGCAGCACTTTCTCTGATAGTTAGGGTTTTTTAGATATTCTAATTCTTCACATATGTAAGGAATCTACTGCTATATTGCATAGGAACTTGCATGAAAAATGTGTAGTTGTATACTGTCTCCTGCTTCATAACTGCTCAATTCCTGAGTTGGAATTGTGACTTGAGTAATCCATTTGAAAAAAAAATGAAGCAAGGTGGCGAATCTCATGGTTCATCTTGACTTCCTTCAGAACAAAGTTCCAGACTAAATTTGTTTCCCCTTACTTCCATGTTGTGTCTTTAGGCTCTTTAAGCCCCGAGGTAAATACCTATCACCCTTACAGGTTTTTGAGACCGAGAGAGCAGCCGTCCAAATTCTGCATCTAAAGACTAACTGACATTTGTGGTTTTGAAGGCCACCAATAAATTTCATGAATACTTAAAAGTTTCACATCCATTCTATCTATAGCTTTTTTCTGTAGGCATTGCCAGTACTGATTTTGCCATGTCATAGCACTTAAACACTATTCCCCAACTATAAAATCATTAAAATATTAGGTTGAATTATTTAAGAAAAAAAGTCATTTCAAGTATATTAGAAATGCATCTAAGAAGAGCGTTATAAACCCAGGTCATTAAGACTTAAGATTATATTTTAAGACGCCAGATATTGATTTATTGGAACACACAGTTGAATACTCAGAGAACACTGAATTGTACTTATGCTGTGCAACAACTATATAAATATAATACATGAATTTAAGTTTGTATATCCATATTGATCTATTATCCACAGATATTAGAAATATCAAACTGATATTCTTAGAGGCATTCTTCTTCATATTTCTTTTTCTGTGTGTGTCATTAGTGGCCATAAGAAACTATACCCTGGTTTCTCCCTCCCTCACAAATAAATATCCCAGTAATGTTAATAACTGTGGTTACTTCTTGTTCAGCTGCTGGTGAAGACGTTTACATTATAAATAATTAAAGAAAAAAGATGAACGTTAATACTAAAGTCTCTTCAAAGACTACATGTTACACAAGATGTTTTCAAGATTTCTCTAAAATTAAGTGGCTTAAAAACAAAAATGCGTGGTCTAATGTTTATGAAGACCAAAAAAAAAAGTTTGAGTTAGGTGCTTCATTGCTTTGAAGAACCAAATTTTTAAGAATAATTCAAACTAATGAATGTATTGGTAAATTCTCAGGAAATGTACTGTGTTCCCAAAGGGCAAATGTTATAATTTGGGGGGAGAATTTTTCTTCTCCCCATTTGTACATATCCAAATAGCTGGATTCTTACTTTGCATATAAAATAAGATCAATATAAATTGTAGAACTCTGACTGGCACCTCCACAAGGGTAACAGGTGCTTTAAAAATACAGCATAACATACCTAAGATATCTATGGATAAGGCGGGCAGCTATTTCGATTTATATAAATGGCATTAGTTGTTTGCTAAATCCTATTTCAATAGGAATTGGAAGGTTTAACCACACACATTCCATGTTGGGCAATTTAATTACCAATTTAATTGCAGCTATATGGCTTAGTCTTTACTTACTAGGCTTCTGACCATGGTGTATTGTAAGTATAAAAAAAGTGAGATGGAGTAATATAAATTGATATGGTTGGGTTTTCAAGCAAGGAATAACCTTTGAATAGTTTGAGTAATTTGTTGTGTTCTATTAAAGGTTAGCAATCTGTTGCATTTGACCCAGGCAGTCTCCACTGAGTTTCAAAAAGATTGTTCAAGGTTACTCTGTCAGTTCTATCTGATCTTTGCCACCTGACCCACCCTTCATACCTGATGGAATATGTGCCTTGGGGCACCAGAATGGAGGCAGGGTAGGGGAGGCTTGGACTTCTGACTGAAGCTACACAGACCAGAGCAGGGGCAGGATGGTGCTGCAAGAGGAAGTGTCATTGCCAAAAGCCAGGTTAACACTTCCCTGGCCCCACAGCTACTGCCGATTGACATGGCAAGTGAGGATTCACAGATATTAGAAATAACTTTCTCTCTAGAAGGGTAGTAAAACACTACAGAAATGATGTGGTTGTGGACTCTCCATCCTTGGAGGTTAAGACCTGGGTAGACAAAGCCTTGGCTGGGATGATCTAGTTGGGGATGGTCCTGCTTTGAGCAGGGGGTTTGACTAGATGACCTCCTGAAGTCCCTTCCAGCCCTTATTTTCTATGATTCTGTGATGGTGGCTGCAGAGCAAGGGATGACCATGATGCCTGACACTACTTCTTGCACCAGCCCTATGCTCTGCTTTCAGCCTCCATTCTGCCACCTACCGTTACCAAGTGCCCATGGTTTGCATGCTACATAGCAGCTGCTTTGTAGCATGCATGCTGTGGGTTGGTCCATCTCTGTCAAAATTCAAAAATAGTATTGTGAGGCAGGTGTGTCAAAGATGCAGACTGGGAGCTAAATTCAACTCATGCAGTCACATTTGGTCCTAGCTCTTGAGGTGACCCATGCCACACCAGCCCAGCCCTATGTGTGGGGCCCAGGATATGTGCCATATGTGTCTTTTCTAGGACCTGTGCTGCATGTGGTACCCACATGGAACTAGTCCTGTCTGTTCCGTTCCCTGCCCCCCCACCTCACCTCTGTCAAGCAGCATGTCAGGTCTAGCACCTGCTCCAACCTGTCCAAGGCAGGTGCCAACTTGCAGCACAGGTCCTGGACTGGCTTGAGCAGGCACTGGATCTGGCATGTGGGGGTGGGGATGAGTATGTGGGTCCCCCTCTTACTGGATCCAGTGTCCACGCTGGCCAGTCCAGGACTGGTGCCTCCTCTAGCTGATCTGCGATTCACACTGAACATTGCACCTGCTCTAAACTGGCTAGAGTGGATACTGTGCGGCTTGCATCCTGATCTAGCTAGAGCAGGTGCCACATATGGTGCAGAAACAGACTGGCTGAAGCAAATGCTGGGGTGCTGCTCACCAGATGAGTTTGACACCGCTGTTTATAGTATGCATGGATAAGGAGACAGAATTTTGCAGCGTGTTCAGCTTTGCCATTGAACTTAATGATGTTTTCTGTCTAAATTGAATATTTAACTAACTTCCTTTTCATGCAGGGGAAAAAACCTGTCAAACTATCTCTCAGATCGCTTCAGTTGGCTGTAGTCTGTTCCAAATCTTGATGTATTAGACTTATTAACTGCATAATTTGCTTACACAGTTTTTTAAGTTCATAGAGAAAATCAGTTCTTGTCAAAGCTCTTATATTGTTATGGGAGATGTATTTGCATTCTGAATAATTCTTCAAAATGTGTTTCAGTGTTTAATATTCTCTCACCAAACAGCATTGCAATCTTTGTTACATTTTACACAGAATTAGCAGCAAATAAGAATTGGACTTTAATACATATTTCCTTTTTGCCTTTTAAGGAGATCCCAGTAACGGGGGTGCCTGATGTAGCAACCTGGCCACACATCCATTCAATTAATGGTGTGATAAAATGAGAAATAAGCCACAAAGGTATTATACATGTGTAATAACTTTGTAGCTGGTTCCTATCATGCCTTTAATTGAACATGTGGCCAGCATTCCCAGTCTGTGGTGCACACTGGAGCCCTTTAAGATTCCTGTGTGCTTCAGAGACTAGGAATGCTGGTCAGCTAACTGGAGCTCTCAGCTGGGGGAGCACATAAATGTACACCTTGCTGGGGTCGTTTGACCCCAGTACTTTTTCCTGCCATGGCAGGGGGTTGGACTAGATGATCTGCTCGGGCCCCTTTCGACCCTAGAAACTATGAAACTATACAGCCATGCTGTTCCATTTATCAGTGTCATGCTCCCCTCCACCCTTTGCTCCAGGTTTACTTGTGATGTGAAGAAATGTTGATATTCTAAGTTCCCCCCCTGAGCACAATACAACCTCACAAAACTGGTGATAAGTTTGTTAGGGAGGTAGAATTTGGTCATTGGCTTTAAAGTATAATAAAACACTTTTCATGTTTTGTGCACACATTGCAGAACAAGTTTTTGATAGGAATATTTGTTTACTGTACAGAAGTATCTAAAAGTTTAGCAACGTCTGAATAGCTATTTTGAGTTCTAGGAATGCCTAGGCGGTTGCTGAATGTATGTGAATTACTAGTTTCAAACAGGTAGTAATTTTTTTTAAGTTAGTGACTTTTTAAAAAATTTTTATTTATTTTTCAAACTACTGGATTTACCTGAATCCAAGATGACTTGGAATTTAAGGTAACCCCCTACCACCTACTCTCCTGGCCAGATAATTAGATTCTGAACATGGAACATTTATTAACTTGTTTATAGTCTTCCATGTCTAGAATTTATTTTTGGAAAGTCGTTTTAAATTTGGTCTCCCCATACCTTTGCAGTGGTGGTGGCCGGGAGGGGGCGGGGGGTGGCAAGAGGCAGGGAGTGAAGTGGCCTGATTCCTGCCTGTCCTGGCGACTAGCCCCTCCCACCACCATTCCTTCCCCACCCCCTTTTTGTTTGCCTCCCTACCTGCACCTTGCCTTCTGCCTCTTCTCCATACTTTCATGCCTCCTAACTACCCCTTCCCCCATGCCCGTGCCCCAACACCTGCCCTTCCCACCACTTGTAGCACCTCCACCCACCATGCCACCACTTACTTTTCCCTTGTAGCTCTGACTCAGCTGAGTCCCTGCTCTGGGCTGGGGCAGGGAGCTTGGAGCAAGTGCTGTCTTCAGCCCCAGCCTGCTGTAGCTATTGAAGCAGTAGCAGCTGCTGCTGTGAAGCCAGGGCTAGAGCTGCTGTTGCCACTGTGTGGCCAGGCTGGGTCCAGAGGCAGCACATGTTCCCTGCCTTGGTCCAGAGTAGGGCCCAAGCCAGAGCTATAACGGAAAGTTAAATGGTGGGGGGGGGAAGCTGTGGTGGAGAGATGGTTGGGGTGGCAGGGGAGTAGAGGCTGTGGGGAGGGCAGGTGGAGTGGGAGGGAGGCAGTAAGGATCAGAAGCTGTTGGGGATATGTGGCAGGGGGAGGCCCCTTGCTTATAATTGAATCCAGGATGAAGGTTTTCTCCCCATATTGAATGGGGGTGGGGAACATTGCCTTGGTTTTGAGTATATACGATACTTGGGGTAGCTAAACCATCAGATTTGAGTAGGAAAAACAGAGCCCAAATGACAGACTCGGAGATTAACATTGTTAGTATAGAATTGAATTCCCTCTGTCCCTTAACAGACTCGGAGATTAACATTGTTAGTATAGAATTGAATTCCCTCTGTCCCTTAAGCGTGATTCAGTGACAAAAAATCTTTGTCTTATACACCTACTTTGCAAGTACGATTGTGTATTCTTTTTCTGTCGGCAGTATTTTCTTGGAAGTCATTTAAACACAGATTCTGGACAGGTTGGCAACAGAATATATCCCCAGTGGATCTGTGAAGGACTTGTTATTGTATTTTGCACCTTTGTGAAAGGCTGTAGTCTAGAAATGTCCTGAAGATCAGACTTCTCAGCCTCTGCTGTTTGCCACCGCCACCACCAACTTGATTGGTTTCAGGATGAATATAATCAATGCAACTTGCTTTGATACTGTGACCCCACAAATTGCTGAACACCTGATACGCAGTGCATCCAACCATTTCTACTTATTCTTTCTTTCCTTTCTTATTGGACTATCTCTGGTAAATCCTGCCTGTCACTTTCCATGTATGGTGCAGATACCTTCGTATGCATTTTTTGTTTTGGCTGCACAGCAGATTTGAGCCTGTTTCTTGGCCATTGTAACTTGAATCTTGAAACTTAAGTGGCTTAACAGCATCTCTGTTCCATTCTCAAAATATTTTGGTGTCTGTTCAGAGACTGGAAATCTCTTGATGTAAATCAAATCAAAGAGGTTTTTCATCCCTTGTAAATTCATCGGAATAGCTACTCCAGAGTAGTTATTCTGGAATTGCTCCTTGGATTGCTACTGCTATTCCAAAATTGAATATTAATTTCTGATTTAGTGCATTAATTAACTTTGGAAGAAAACACAGAAGAAGGTGCCTGTATAGAAAGTGATTCTGGAATAATTTTTCAAGAATGGCTAATTTTAGTGATCTTTAGTTGGTTCACAAGTGTAGACAAGCCCTCTAAGTCTGTTTGACAAACAAATAATATAAACAATGTCTTGCATTTATTCTGCCAGAAAAGCAGGTATAATCTCATGGAAGTACTGGATAATCTTTAAAGTTACTAAAGCTTTTGTCACTATCATTATTTAGTAAATAGTTGTCTGATTAAACTAATGGAAATGTTCAACGAAGTGTGGTTTAATCACCAGTGTAGGCAATCTATAAGTAATAGGAGCTCCATTGCTGGCGTGATCGTAGAAGGATACAGAATGACTCTCCACCAAGTCTTTATTAGTATGTACCAGTCCTTTTATCAATGAAGTTGTCAATATTTTACTAATTTTTATGTGAAATTGTTTCAACCTGTGTGTAGCTGTAACTTGAGTTGATTCTTGTTTCTCTTGCTAGGTTGTAAATTCACTCCAACAACAAACGCAGGCTACTTCACCTCCTGTTCCTGAACCTCATACACTTGCTTCTGTGGCTCAAGCAGACCCTATTGTTAGGAGACAGCGAGTACAGGATCTCATGGCACAGATGCAAGGCCCGTATAACTTCATGCAGGTGTGTAGTTGCTCCATGATGTCAATTAGTTTAAGAAACAATGAACATAATTATTTAAATTACTAAGACATGCAGAAAAATTTGTTATATAATTAACTGAGCCAAATAGTAAGGTGCAGATTAGCTGCTTGCATTTTGCTCTTCATTTAGTTTGGCAGCATTCAGCTGCTCAGTGACATATGCCTTATAGTTGTGAGCTAAAATATGTATTTTTGGGGTTATGCTGCAGGAATTTTTCATACCTTAATTAAATTTAAATATTTTGTAAAAGTCTAGCAATCTTAATTTTGGACCTAATCTTGCTCACAGATCTATAACTTATGCACTCAGAAATGTATTAAAAGTTTGAATTTTGTTTTATTCTTGTAGGACTCCATGCTGGAGTTTGAGAATCAGGCTCTCGATCCTGCCATTGTATCAGCACAGCCCATGAATCCAGCACAAAATTTGGACATGCCACAAATAGTTTGCCCTCCAGGTTTGTAATGGTAAATCATAAAACTGCATCTTGGGGGAGGCTTGCAAAATGTAAACTAGAAATGTCTCAACTCTTGTTGTCTGTAAAGTTTAAAATTTGAGGGGGGATGGGACAATAGGTTTTGCCTTAGCTTTGTTTTTTGAAACAACAGGTTCAATTTTCTAAAGTAACTTAGACTCAGACAGATGCACAGCAAGGAAAATATCTAACTAACTGTTTAAATTTAGGCAAAGTTGTAAGAACAGGAAAACAGTGTCATCAAATATTAGGTGTCAGGTAGCTTAATTGGTAGGGTGGTACACTGCTTTATTAATACTGTATAGGATCTCTCTGAAACACTAATTTATGTAATCAAATCACTATACTTGCAGTTCATGCTGAATCAAGACTTGCCCAGCCTACCCAGGTTCCTGTGCAGCCAGAAGCTACTCAGGTAAGAATAGCCTCAGTAAATATTCGCTACATCTTGAGTTGGATTTGTTTCCTTTAATTTGTTGAGTATTGGGTTGTAAGAAGTTTATCAGAAATCTTCTGTTCTTCCATTTGAAGACTTTTATTACATTATAAGTGTCTTGGCTACTCCTTCAGTTTTGCTGTGTCTAAACTAGATTAGGGCTGAACAAAAAATAAAGTTTTTCTATTGGCAGGGGCAGGCTGCGGATGCAGCGGTAATTGCCATGGCTCTCAGAGCAGCAGCAATTAGCAGTGAAGACCACTCCATGTCCCCTCTTCCCTCTACCATATTTTCTACCATACAAGTAGAGAGCCCTTTTCCTGTGTATAATGCTCACCCCAATTTTCCCCACCTGTTTTTCAAGGAAAATGTACAAGTTTAAATGTGATAAATTATAGCATTATTGGATTTCTTAACAAGATATGAATCACATCAGTTAGTGCAGATGTAGTTAGGGATCTTCTGGAAGGGCTAGACATTTTTAAATCTGCAGGTACAGATGCCCTCCACCCAAGGGCAGGGGTCATCGCGGAGCCCTTGGCCCAGCTGTATGAGCATTCGTGGTCATCTAGCCAGGTGCCAGGGGGTTGGAAACTGGCTAATGCGATCCCAGTTTTCAAGAAAGGGAGGAGGGAGGACCCAGGTAACTGTAGGCCTGTAAGCCTCACCTCAGTGCTCGGGAAGATCTTGGAGAGAATCATCAAAGAGCACATCTGTCGGGGGGGCAGCAGGGGAGATCATGCTCAGGGGCAATCAGCATGGGTTCATCAAACTACAGGCCAGTCAGTCTTACCTTGATCCTGGGCAAGCTGTTCGAGAAAATTATTCTGGCACACATCCAGGAGGGGCCAGCAGGGAACTGCAT
>NW_017729025.1:111389684-111390186 GCF_001723915.1 Gavialis gangeticus | reverse complement strand
CCCTGGGGGTTTTTAAGAGGAGGTTGGATGACCACCGTACTGGGGTCGTTTGACCCCAGTACTCTTTCCTGCCATGGCAGGGGGTCGGACTAGATGAACTGCTCAGGTCCCTTCCGACCCTAGAAACTATGAAACTATGAAAGGCAGGTCCTGTCTGACCAACCTGGTTGCCTTTTATGACCAGGTGACTAAATCCTTGGATGATGGTGTCGCCGTCGATGTAGTCTTTCTAAACCTTAAGAAGGCCTTTGACACCGTCTCTCACCCCATCAATAAATTAAGTGACTGTGGCATTGATGCCTATACAGTTGGATGGATAAAAAATTGGCTGACGGGACGCATTCAGAGAGGAGTGGTGGATGGGTTGTACTCAACCTGGGGAGATGTGAGCTGTGGGGTACCCCAGGGCTTGGTCCTTGGGCCTGCGCTGTTTAATATCTTCATCAGCGACTTGGAGGAGGTGGTGGAAAGCATGCTGTCCAAGTTTGCTGATGACACTAAG
>NW_017729025.1:111376996-111389062 GCF_001723915.1 Gavialis gangeticus | reverse complement strand
GGTAATAAGCTGATGGAAAGTAGGTTTAGGTTAGAGATCAGAAGGCAGTTTTTTAGTTAGGGTGGCCAAAGTCTCGAACCAGCTTCCAGGGAAGTGGTCCTCACCCCTACCTTGGGCAAATTAAAGAGGAGGTTGGATGATCACCTGTCGGATCTTACGAACCCGGCATTCATTCCTGCCTGTGGCAGGGGGTCAGGCTAGATGATCTGTTCAGGTCCCTCCTGACCCTAGCTACTATGAAACAAGTCCAAATTCTGCCTGGTTGTGTGCATTTAGTGAAACTTGAAGGAATTTACGCTATATTTTTTCTTTCTTTTTTTTTCTGGTAGGTCCCTTTGGTGTCTTCAACAAGTGAGGGCTACACAGCATCCCAGCCCATGTATCAGCCTTCTCATACAACAGAGCAGCGGCCACAGAAAGAATCAATTGACCAGCTTCAGGCAAGTTGCATGATTTCATCTTGCTTTGGAAACCCTGAACTAGCTCAGTCTTGAGGTCTGGAAAAGGCTAGTGTTTATCCCTTTCGAAGACAGTTTCATAATTTTAAAATACTAATTTAGGTATCAAATGACAGGGGCTCTTCATTTGACCCTGTTTATGGCTTCAGTCATTTTTGGTCAGGTATTGATATTAAACTGGGTTATCTGTTAGCTGAAGGATAGTAATTGTTGTCAGTCTACCACCTTGTGGAAAAATGAATCTAGCTCATGAACATGTATGCTTTGAAGAAGGAAGAACATGTTATTGACCTTGTCTAGTGCATGTCAGATGAGCTTGCTTTTAATTTTGTTCAGCCTCTTTTGTCCTTGTGTGTTATAGATATTGGTAATAGCTCAGTTAAAGTAGGAGTCATCTGTTTATCAGTTCAAGCATTTTTCAGACCCCACCTATAATTTGTACCAGGGTAATGTGACATTATCAAATGCTTTGTATCTATAGTAGTCAAGAGTTGCTAAGATGCACTTTATTTCCATTGATAGGCTTCAATGTCTTTAAGTACAGACCAGACACCAGCATCTTCATCACTTCCCACTGTATCCCAGCCTCAAGTATTCCAGACTGGGTCTAGCAAACCTTTGCATAGCAGTGGAATTAATGTTAATGCAGCTCCATTCCAATCCATGCAAACAGTAAGTACCAAAACTTAATACTGAATCCATTTGCTCTTGGTTAAAACATCTTTTGGTTGCCGTTATGACTGGAATTGGTTATGTAATTGCTTCATCATACTTGGTACACTGGGTCTTTCTTATATGAGGGTTGTATTCCAAAAAAACCTCACATAAAGGGAATCCATTATTACATGTAATTAATAGGGATACATACCAGCCTCACTCTACTGTCTGCCCCACCCCCAACCCATGACAAATTCAAACAGTAATCATGCAATACAATACGTGCTGCGCAGAGAGGCTGCAAGCTCTACGCTGCAAGCAGCAGCACATGCAGGGGGTGCGCCGCCAGGGCAGTACGGGGCGGGCTTGAGAGGCACCAAGGGGAGGGAAGCAGGGTGGCAGGGAATGCCAGGTGCTTGCCACTCCTGGCTGTGCCCTGCTTCCTTTCCCTGCATGCCTCTCCAGCCCAGCAAGGACGACTCAGTGTGGCTGGCAACAGTGGAGCTGCACAGAGAAGCTACAAGCTCCCTGCTGCGCACCAGGTCATGCCCGCTGGGCTGTAGAGGCACCCAGGGCAGGGAACAGAAGGGCCACATGGAGAAGATGCTCATTTCACGCTGACTTGGCAATGTGCCTGCTGCGCAAGCTGCTGCTTGTAGCATGGGACGAGCACCTTCTCCACCCAGCCCCGCTGTTCCCTGCCCCTGAACCTCCACAGCCCAGCGAGCATGACCCAGTGCAGCAGGGAGCTTATAGCCTCTCCATGCAATCCTGCTGTTTCCAGTTGTGCCAGGTCATGCCCACAGGGCTAGAGAGGCACCTGGAGCAGTGCAGCAGGGAATGGGTACCTCCTTGTCCTGTGCTGCCCTGGAGGCATGCCTCCTGTGCCTGCTGCTGTTTGAGTGGCACAGTCCTGTGCCACGGGAGGCACATGGCCAGGGCACTGGGGTGCAGGGTGCTGGGACCAGGGAGGGAGAGGAGCCAAGCCAGGCCCAGGTTTGGGGCCAGGGCCTACGGTGCCCATGCATCCACCCCTTTCCCTTGGAAGTGTGCAGCGGGAAGCTGGTCCTCCCCTGATGAGCCACTGGAGGCTCTGCCCAAGTACCCCCTGGCTGGGCAACATTCCCATCCCTGCCCCACTCCCTCCCTGCAGGGGACTTAATCCCCTTCTTTCCCTCCACTTAACTGCTGGAGCTGCCCTCGAGGCTACTTGGGGCCACGTGCATGTACTGTACGTGCACATGGTGTCCCCTGTCTCACCGCCTTCCTTCTACTTGCTCCCAGCTCCCTGCAGGCTGGAACTCTGCCAGCCTGCAGGGAGCTCATTGCCAGCTGACTTTGCATAAGATTGGATTTTTGTCGCACAATGCAAATTTCTGGCATAAATAAGGTTGTCACATATAGGTGAATTTGCCCAAAATACATTTGCAAAAGAGTCCTTAGTGTACCTGGTCTTTTATTACATGCACATGGTAAGTAAGAATTGTGGGGGTTTTTTAAAAAGGCAGAATTGGACCAGCCAGCTATTTTTTCTTTTCGGTTTGTTGTTTTGATTTTTTTTTTTTTTTTTCCTTTTAACGCTATAGGTGTTCAATATGAATGCACCTGTTCCTCCTGTCAATGAGCCAGAAACCCTTAAACAACAAAATCAGTACCAGGCCAGTTACAACCAGAGTTTCTCCAATCAGCCTCACCAAGTAGAACAATCAGAGCTACAGCAAGAACAGCTCCAGACAGGTAAACTTACTTTAGATAAAGCTGTTAGACAAAAAGTAAAGCGTTAAGTGGGAGATTATAATGTATCAAATACCTACTAAGGGTCTTCAGGCTCTAAACTGAAAAGTGTTTGTGTCTATGACTCTTAGCGACTTCTTGGGTAGAATCGGAAAGCATTTTAAGAATATGTGCACTTCTCTCAATGTATGCTGTGCCCTTAAAACTTTGCAGCAAATGTACTGAAATGCTAGTTCTATTATATTTATTGTTGGTAATACGCAGGTGCTTTAAAATTCATGTGTTTCCTTGAATTGTTCTGTATTTTGGTATATCCTCCTGGAAAGAGAGGGATTTACTTTATCCAAATGTTAGATATTCTTCAAGAAATAGGTCTCCCTTTCCCCCAAAAAGGAAGGCAGGCTTCATAGATTCTGTGAAAATTTTGTGTGCACATTGTGAGTCTGCATCATGATCTGATTATTTCCTTACTGATCTGTTATTCAGTACTTAGCCCAGCCAGTAAATGACATGCAGGTTCCTTTTGGGGAAACACTATTGAAGCAGTTCTGAGTTGAAAAGGTTAAGCTAGTTTAAACTGATGCAAAACGTTCATGCATCAGAAAGGTCATTACTTACACGCATGCTTTAGGCATTTATTATGAAAAGTACATTTAGCAGAAATCTAAACTGTAGATGGTCCTGTTTCAAGGAAAACAGTTTGTATACAGCATATACTTTACAAGGCACTCAAAGAAACAAAATACCCATGCAAATAAGGAGAAGGGCTTAGGTTGACATTGATTTATGGGAAGAGCTAGCTTTTTGAGGTGGTTGGATGTGGGGAAAGGAAGTGCATAGGATTATGTTGTGTGGAAAAAGAAGGGAGAATTGGATGTGAAGGAGATTTTTGATCCACACTTTATTTTCCTGTGTACATTAATAAGCTTTCTTTTCTGCCCAAATGACCTGAGATCTGAGGGCATCCTGGTGATAATGCAGGCTTAAATCCATACAAACCAGTAAATACAAATTCTAGGTCCATGCCTCTGCCTTATTAGTGGGAGGAGGTTTGTTTGAAGTTGGGACATGGCTGAAAAGGCCTGATGAGAAGGATGTGTAGAAAAGTATGTGATGGGACACAAGTCCAGTGTACTGTTAAGCTGTCTAATCAAGAATTCATGCGACTGTGCTGTAAGCTGGTCCCTCTACTGTCTTTATTCAGCAACAGAAGGTACCAGACTCCAATAAGTAACTTATTACATGCTAATGACCAAGTGTAACAACCTTTTGGGTTGTGGACTAAAATGACCCAGTTTGGGTCAGAGGAAGGCAAACATTAGGATCCAGTCACCACCGTTTCTTTGTGGATTGCTCCTGTGGCTGCTGCTTCTCTGCTTGGCAGCATGGGGAGAGCTCCTAATGCCAAAGCCCCTCACTGTGCAAAGCCTGACACCCCCCTTTCCTACAGAGGGGCTATGGCTACCTCCTCACCGCCCCCCCCCAGTGAAAACATACCTACTGCCTTTCCCTCCCCACAACATTAAATAAAAAAAAAAACCCTTAAAAGAAGTAAAAGAGCCTCCTTTCCCTCCTCAAATTGCCACTGAAGGATAATGTTAAAGAGATGGGCAGTGCTTAGTGTTGCCCTTTGGCAGTATCTCAGGATGGTGCCTGGCTGAGGAGGCCTGCTGGCTGGCTGGGTCCTTCTCCTGTCGTCTTGGTTGCCAAGATGACAGTACCTTGGTTAGGAACAACCTCCCAATCAGATGATTGTATGTCCCAGTCCCAGGACTGAACTGGCTTATGAGGCACATGACTTTTAACATGCCAGTGCAGGGGGAGCTTACAATCATAATCCTGGGTTCTCCCTGCACTGGCAAGTAGTAGTGACATGATTTGGATCTGATCCCTGATTACAGAATCATGCATCCTGCCATGCATATGTGGCAGGAAGCACGTTTATTAGGGTCAGGGAACAGGTCCTATTGCACCGTTAAATTAATGTCTGCTAAGGGCCTAACATAGGCTGCTAACATGCATTCAGATACTGTATTTATTCAAATATACGACCCCCCTCCGATAATTAGATTCTGTAAATGCATACATTCTAATATTATAAAAGCCTAAGCTTGATTCGCCCTCGAGACAGCCAGTCAGAGTGCACTGGACAGACAGTGGTGCGCTGCCATGACTGGGGGGCCAGAGGGGAGGGGGTCAAGGCCAGCAGGGCTGGCCTCACCCTCCTCCCCTGCTCCTTGCAGGCAGAGGGGGATGACAGGGACCGGAGCATGCTGGCTTTGCTCCCCCCGGTCTGCTCCTTGGAATCGGGCTGGCGCCCCACAACAGCTGGGAGGGATGGGAGGTGGCAGGGGACAGGGGAGGTAGGGGAGCAGGAAAGGGGGTTACTAGCAGCTGTGCCACACTGCTACCACGAATGCTGCAATGGTCGCGGGCCCTGGCACAAAGCAGTAGCGGGAGGCAGGGAGCAGTCCTGGTTCTGGTCTGAAGTAACATGGGGGGGAGCAGCCCAGGCCCCAGCCCTGGCCCGAGGCAGGTGGGGGAAGGAGCTCAGGCCTCTGTTCCCGCTCCATCCCCTGCAAGCCAGGTGCCACTCACACCTGGCTTGCAGGGGATGGGGACGGATTTGGCGCTCAGCTGATGTGGCCCCGTCCCCTGTGAGTGGCACTGGATGTAGCCCAGGCAATGCCTCTCGCAGAGGTTGCAGCCGTGCCAGCTGAGCCCAGCCCCGTCTCCATCCGCTGCAAGCAGCACCAGGCTCAGCACTGCTCTTGGGACAGGGCTGGACTCAGGTGGGGACGCGCCGCTTGCAGGAGATGGAGACATGAATAGGGATAGGCTCAGTGTTTAGTTGATGCAGTTCCATCCCCTGCAGGCAGGCATCAGGGGGCCTGCTTGCTCTTGGCCCCAGGTAGGAAAGCGGTGGGGGTGGAGGGGGAGCTGCAGCTAGGCAGGAGTGTGGGGCTGGGGCTGGCGGCAGCACACAGCCTGTACCCCAGGTGGAGGCCAGTGGGCTACAGCAGCACAGAGCTCTGGTGGGCAGGGTGTAGGGGTGTGGGGACCCCCCACACCCCCCCCCCATTGCGCACAGTTCTGGCTGGTAGCAGCAGCAGGCACTCCAGTCAGTGCTGCCCATAGGGTTGAGGGGTACAGTCCAGCTGGGCTGCCTCTCTTACCGCCATGCATGTGCAGCCCCTGTGCTTGCGTGGCACCAGAGCAGAGATGTGGGGTAGAAAATTTTCAGGAAAATCATGTTTTTCAGGTGATTCTCCCTAGGAAGTGTGGGAGAGAGTACATACCTGTTTTATTCATTTGTAAACAGGAGGGTAAATACATTCACCAAACCAAAAATCAAGTTACAAATTCACCCAATTGGCTGTGCAGGTCAAATCAAAACCAAAGCTAAAATTCTTATTAAATCTCAAACTGCAAGTGAAAGCATAACCAAAACTAAAACTGTGATTTTTGTTTCACGTTCAATTCAGCAAATGCACACAGCAGTGTCTCATTTCTTTTCTTGAGTTGGGGAAATTGGAAGTGTTTGCATAATATCTGTTATTTTTTTTAGTGCTTTTGGTTTCAAGTAGTCATAATAATGCCTAATCAGAAAAAATTAGTGTGTGGCATCAT
Organism: Gavialis gangeticus; assembly: GCF_001723915.1. Taxonomy (NCBI): domain Eukaryota; kingdom Metazoa; phylum Chordata; order Crocodylia; family Gavialidae; genus Gavialis; species Gavialis gangeticus. Next base: position 111,382,583 of record NW_017729025.1, on the reverse strand, counting down.
TATAGTGAAGTTCAAGCCACTGAAGGAACAAAGAAAGATGGTAAATGTAAATATTGGGGGCAGGAGTATGCTAACAACGCAACAAGAATGAAGATGCATTTAATAGTATTTAGAAACTGTCCTGAAAGAGTACAAGCCAAGAGAAAGCTAATACAACCAAGTGGTGGAATAACATCGTCTGAGAAAAGTCTACTTCAGGAATACTATGTAAGTAAACAAATGAATATGTTAAACAACACGCAGACTAGCATATTCTAGACTACCATCTATATTGTTTTAAAACATTATAATTTTAAAAGTTGTTAATGAAACTCTGGACTGTTAGTTAGTTAGTTATCCATTTAAAATATTTGTATCCTGCTTTTCTGTTTGTACTAAGCACCCAAAGTGCCTTAGGTTTAACAATACTTTAAAAAAATATATATAATAGATAAGTAGTTAACTATTTCAACCCAGCAGAATGAGCTTAGTTTGGCCTCGGCCAGAGTAATATACTTTCCTTTAGTTCTGCAGTTCCAAGGCAACTGAACAGCAAGTTGAGCAGCAGAGTGTTTTTTCTGGCAGGGGGTGGGGGCAAGCTCCCTGCCACTTCTCCTTCTGATGGATGAGACCAGACTAGAATAGGCTAAAATAAAAATCATTTCCCCCTTTTGTTGCAGGAACTTGGTAGCTTGAGTGAAATAGATCTGCAAAAAATGGAAAATGAAAATGTTGAGCTTCCATGTCTGGGGGAAGAAGCAGGGTCCTTGCTTTGAAGAGTGCTGTCACCAGATATGCGATCCGCCATGAGTAGCTGTTCAAGACACTCAAGCTTTTTATCAAGCTTTGTGGACAAAATGTCAAAAGAAGATCAGGAAAAAGCAGATGAGACATGAGCTCGAGCTATATTTGCAAGTGGTAAATCTCCATAACTGAAAATCAATACTGGAAGGAACATTACAAAGTAATTTGCCCATCGTATAAGTTACAGTTATCCCATTGTCTCTTGGAGAGTATGAAAGAGTTCAAAGAATGGCTATTCAAAGGATTGGTCAAGCACAGTCACTGACTCCGATGTCAGATTGATGGACTGATATACAAGGCTATCTTTTATTGAACATTGTTAGCAACACCTGAACCAATATTCCTGAAAGGAATTGTTACCAAATCTTCTCGTCATACAGGTGAATAAATAGCCAAATTACTGAGTGAAGATACTGAAAGTGCAGGTCCCTCCAGGGTACAAGCCCTTGAAACTGAAAACTGCATGGCAAATATTAAAGGCATAGTATCCTCATTTAATAGTATTTGGCTGTCTTGCTCATGGGTTGAATCTTTTGGCAAAGGACATGGTAAGTGTGAATACAATGAAGACAATATTGGCAAACTGCAAAGTGATTGTGAAGGTATTCAGTAATCATCATGTTGCTAATCAGACTTGGAAGAAATTACAGAAAGAGAAGCAGGCGAAGGAAAGTGCACTTTTATTGCCAGGAGAAACTAGGTGGGGCTCAGCTACAAAGTGTTTACATAGTTTGCCGTGCACAAAGAACTGTTTGCAGTGTGCTTCAATAGATGACACAGTATCCCAGATTATTCCTGTGAACATTCGGAAGCATATTCTCCACAGCTGTGTTCTGGGTTCAAATTCAAGGAACATTCAATTTCCTACCACCAGTTTCAGTGGCTATCAAGAAACTTGAAGGAGATGCACTAAGCTTTCAAATATTTCAGAGATATTCAGACAACTGAACGAAAATCTAATTAAGCTTTTGCCTTCCTCATCCCTATCCAAAAAAGTAGTAAAACAGATGTTTACTAAGAGATCTGAGTTTTGCTCTCATCCAGTTCATCTGGCAGCAAACATTTTGGATCTTCACTACAGAGAACAACATTTATCAGAAGATTAATTATCTATTGCTCTTGATACAATTATGGAAGTAGTTAAGAAGGTCCCCAACATGGACAACATAGCCGTGATGACAGACATTACCGAGTACTGCCCAAATGGAGAAAAGACGTCGCCTGGCAGGCAGCAGAGAATGTCTCCTCTCACATGGTGGAAGGGATACTGTAACACCCAACTGTTGTCCAGAATTGCTCTATGGATCCTAAGCATTCCACTAACACAACTTGTGAATGGAACTGGAAGGCTTTCAGCTCAATCAAGATAGAAAAGGGGACTAGACTAACAAAGGAATGCACCACTGAGCTTGTTTTTATTTCTCAAAATCTCTTGCTTCTGGAGAAACAGTGCGAAGCACAATTAATACAGAAGATGCAGTGTGACAATAAGTTGTCCTTGCCCATAGACTCATTGCTAAAACCATCCTTTAGTGAAAGAGAATGTGGTTCAGGTAGTTCTGAATCAGATTTGCCTCAATCTGATTCTGAAATGGAACTAATAAGTAGTGAAGGTGATTCTAAGGATAGTGACAGTGGAACTGGAGGCGCTGCAATGACCTCGGTGGAAGAGAGTTAAACTCCATTGAAGTAGATGAGGGGACAACCACAGCATATGATTGCACACTTCTTTGGATGTGCTAAAATTAGTGTGTCAACAGTTTTCAGTGCCTTCATTTTTTTTCTTAAATTTAAACAAGCAATGTAAGGGAAGTACATGCTATTGTGTATTGTCTTTACATTTTTACAAGTTTTCCAATAAAAATAATTTATTTCCACATAAAACTTTGCATTTGTTTGAGTATAACATTTAAACCACATTAAGTATGCTGTATCTAATTTTTTCGTAATCAGATATTTCAGTTCCAATACTTCTGACTATTGGGACATAAAATTAACATGGGGTACTTTTTTAGAGTTGTTTACTAAATATAAGCCAAATAAACATGCTAAATCAGATCACGTGCTATTTATGGCATTGGAAAATTTTCCAGAGAAAAAAATTTCAACCCCAACACTTGTATGGCACCGGAGGGAAGCACCATGTGCAGTAGCCCACTGCCTTCTCCGCGGAGTTGTACGACGTATGCAGCAGGGCATGGGGAAGGCAGTGGGGTACAGCACGTGGGGCTTCCTTCTGGTGCCACACAAGTGTGGGGGCTGCACGGCGGGGAGCACCAGCAATAGAGGTGATTGTCACTGTGATGTGCAGCACTGACCAGAGCCAGCACCCCGAGCACTCATTGCCTGTTGCTGCTGTGCCGTGTGGGGACGAGACTGGGGAGGTGGGGGTTTTCCCATCTTCCCTTACACCTAGTGTTCTGCATTTTCGGTTTTTACCAAATTTCACCAGTGAATTGCCTGATTTTTTTTTTCAAATTATTTGGGTTTTACTGATTTACACCCATTTTTCAGTTGACTCAATAATATTTTACCAGGTAAAGTAAAATCCCTGTCAACCAGCATGTGGGGAATGTGGGGGTGCGGTAAAGTAAAAGTGCCGGTTACCTGAGGCACAGGTTTCTGACAGGGGAGGGAGAAGTGGTGGTGGCCATGTGGCTGCCAGGGGAGGGTAGCTGGAGCCGCTGCCTGGGGATGCCGGGTTCCCAGCTGTGTGACCGTGGGAGGGGCTGCAGGAATGGCTCCCAGGGTGGACAGGTCCCAGCTGCACCCTGGCAGCTCTGGCTGCGGCCCTGCCCCAGGTGCTGGGAGCTGCAAGCCCTGCTGGGGGAGCAGGTTGGAGAGCCCAGCCTCACTCCCTGTGGTGGGCACTGCACCCAGCTGCTCTGCACAGGTCCACAGGGCTCCCAGCTCTGACCCCGGGTGGGGTGACGTGCTGGTGCCAGGGTTGGGTTCCCACCCCCACATCCGGCTGCGCACCACTCCCTCCTCCCCCCAGACACCAGGGCAGCCTGGCAGCAAGTGCTGCAGCAGCGGAGAGGGGTATGAACGCATCCAGGGAAGAAGGTGGTGGGGTCCAGTGCCATGTGCCAGGAAGAACTTAGTGCCACTGTGGGCCCCAGCCTGCAGTGGCAGCCTGCTCTCATCCTGCACACGGATCCAGGGCCATGCGCCCCCCAGGAAGAGCCTGGTGCAGTCCTCCCAGTGTGTGTGTAACAGCAAGAGCCATGCTCCCCCTGCCCTGCACCCACTGACACTTCCCCCTGCTTTGATTCCTGCCACAGCCCCAGGAACGGCTGATGGGCTGTGCCACACCCCTACCCCTTCCCTAGTTCCAGCCTTAGTCCCTCCCTGCCACAGAAACGTATTTTTATTTTCCCCGATATAAATTTATTTTTCCCTTTTCTTCCTTTTATCCAGATTTCAACCCCGTTTTTATGTTTGGAAGATGAACCCTGAAAAATTCCTGGAATTTTTTTAAATAAAACCTGAAAATGCAGAACAGTACTTGCACCCCACACACCCACACTATACGTCCACACAACCCCACATATACATGTACCACGAACATAACCTTATTGCCCCTCCACATAGCCATACCCCCTCACAAACCCCCTGTACCTTTCACCATACACACACATGCCCCCACACACAACGTACAAGACTAAAAATTTATGTTTGAGTCGCTATGCAATAGTCTCTATATACAGTACCTGAATACAAATCATGACAAAACTATTTTTTGTAATAAAATTAAAATACTTTCTGGTAGGTGTTTTGAGCTTTAGTGTATGATTTGGCTTTTTTCTGGTTCTAAGATGGGAACCACACTCTGCTAAAAGGAGTATTTCTGGAGGGCAAGGAGAGGGACTTCTGGTGGCAAAGGTTAGGGGTTAGGGGCAGGACTTTTGATCCCAAGATGGCGACCAGGGGGCAGGACTACCCATGCAGCCCTTGAAAACTCACCAAACCTTGTTAAGCGGCCTTCCACCTGAAATAATTGCCCACCTTTGCTCTAGATAGATAAGCAGCAAACACTACTTGATAGTACTTGAAGTAGTGTACGTTGCATTAGATTGGTATTCTTTTGAGTCTTTGGGGAACATGTTCTTGTTGATGCTTCCATTTTCGTTTCTTTATAGTGGTTGGCACCTACCACAGTTCCCCAGACCAGTCTCATCAAGTGGCAGGTAATCACCAGCAGCCTCCACAACAGAATACTGGATTCCCACGTAACAATCAGCCTTATTATAACAGCCGGGGAGTGTCTCGTGGTGGATCACGTGGTGCTAGAGGCTTAATGAATGGATACAGAGGACCGGCCAATGGGTTTCGAGGTAAATAAATAAGTACGTTTTTTGAGACTCCATCATTGTCCCCCTGCCAGTAGTACAGGATACTAAGGATCTTTAGCACCAAAATCCTATATCTTTTAATAGATTAGGCCCATGCAGCACTTGCCTGGTTTGCATGCAGTGTGGGCCTGGCGGTCTTGCAGCCCCCAGCCAGTTGGAAGTTGTACAGACCTGATTAAAATGATAATACCTTGCAAGATACCTACTTCTGTCATTTCCTGGTCATGATAATACATTTGTAAAATACCAAATGAAGTGTTAAGTATTTCAGTAATAACCCAAAAGGGCTGGGCATTTTACAAATGTAGGAAGTTCAGAGTTTTTCCCTGAGGAATTACAAGTGCACAAAAAGTAATAGTAGACCTACTCAGCACCGCAGCTTTCAATATGAACCCTAGAAGATTAGCTCTTTGATTTTTTTTTTTTTTTTTTTTTTTTTTTTTTTTGTG
>NW_017729025.1:111369455-111371996 GCF_001723915.1 Gavialis gangeticus | reverse complement strand
CCCAAAAGGGCTGGGCATTTTACAAATGTAGGAAGTTCAGAGTTTTTCCCTGAGGAATTACAAGTGCACAAAAAGTAATAGTAGACCTACTCAGCACCGCAGCTTTCAATATGAACCCTAGAAGATTAGCTCTTTGATTTTTTTTTTTTTTTTTTTTTTTTTCCTTTTTAGTCTGGTTGTGAGAAAAATGTTTATGCTTGCATTTGATTTGAGCCATGTTTACTAAAGAATGTTGGAGAAAGTATTATATGCCATCTTTCCAGATGTCTTAATGAGATTATGTAAGGCACTTGTGTTGCTATTCGTACAAATATTTGCGATATCTACGGATTTGAGAAACTTAAATATTGTGAATACTGAATAAATCCCATTAGTGGGTTTATGTGTACTCAAAAAAGGCAGTTTCCCCTTTATTAACTATTTGTATTGTATTTCCTAGGAGGTTACGATGGCTATCGCCCTTCATTCTCCAACACTCCAAACAGTGGTTACACACAGCCCCAGTTCAACACTCCACGGGACTATCCCAACTACCAGAGGGTAAGCCAATATTGAGCTGAAATTCTAGGACTGAAAAAATTGCTTAATTTAATGAAGACAGGTTTTTGTGCTCACTCTCTCTGTCTTCAGAGAGCCTGTCAATCATGTCTTCAACATCATTAGATGAACTATTATCTTGACATGTTATCAAAAAGATAACTAAAAATGTCCAGCCACAGATTGCAACCAGTGAAACAAAAATTCACCCTTACCTTCCAGACTGACGATATTAAATTCACAGTGGGATTTGAGCATAAAGGTGTTGTGTCCACCACTCTACCTCATGAGCTTCAAAAAATTGCCAGATTAGTTTATTTACCCAGGAGCAAGCCTTTAGAGTGGTGCAGCAGTAGGAAATTATTCTCACTGTGCGCTGAAAACAATTGATTTTTTTCTTCCTCACAAGACCAGGATTTCCTGAAAAGTAGTACAAAGCTATATGTTGATGGTGCCCAAACTCGTCACTTCATCAAAATATGATTGGATTATTTGTAATGCTCTTTAATATTTAATAAATATTAATATTTTACTGGTAAATATGTATCTTCCTGAAGAATAACAAAAGAGTTCATCTTGATGAGACCTTAATTTACTTTCCCGCACTTTCTTTAGGATGGATATCAACAGAATTTCAAACGTGGCTCTGGACAGAATGGACCTCGGGGAGCCCCTCGAGGTAATTCTCAAGTGATGATGTGTTCTCAACTCTGCTGAATTGGATTTTCTAATTCACTCTCTAGATAGTTGTAGATTTTTAAAAATAATAATGTTCAACTAACAGGCTGCAATTCAACAATGTATTTAAACTTCCTCAGACCTTTGTTAGAAGGAGTTAGTTTTTTGGCTGTTGGACAGAATATTCTTCAGCAGACCAATGTCTTTTCATCAGAAATATTCAGTTGCCTTTGTTTTTACGAAGCACTGAAAACCTATATTTTTGGAAAGCTTTATCTTAACGGTTTTAGTGCTGTAAACTTGAAGTATTAGTTTTGGCAGACAGGATTTGCTAGAATTTTGACACCAGGTTCTTTTTCTGCTTTTGAAATTTCCTGTGACTTCTGAATGTATATGTTGCTATTTCTTTTTGAGTTTCAATAAAAATACTTTGCATTATTTGCAGCCTATTGCAGAGTTGGTTTTTTGGTCTTCATAAACTCTGCTTGTCATTCTATTCCTAGATCCTGTGGAAAAATTAATAGATTATTTAATACTTTAAAAGTAAAGATGCATATTTTCTCCCCTCTATACAAATCTATTTAATGACTCTGTCCCAGTCTTTCTAGTTGCCCATTGTGAGGTTCTTTTGGGTCTGAGCTAAAAAATAGTAACTCATTGGAGTTGCTTGTTTATATGTGAGCTTAAATTATTATCAAGTAACTGAAATTGAACTTAAACGGATTTTTATTTTTTTCTGCCTTTGAATTTTAATGGCATTCCCAGTGTTTTCATAATTTTTTTCAATTGTCTTTGGGTAATAACTGTTTTGTTTACTTCTTCTGCTGCTTAAATTTAATTATGCAAATACCTGTATGTTTCATAGTGAAACTGTGTTGTCATAAGCCTAATAAATTCTTTTGGGAGTGGGAACTGAGATAGTATTAGATTGTCATGGAGTTTGAACATTACATACATATGGAAGATACAGCTATAAAAGTAGGAATGTTGGGGCTCAGAAAAATGACAGTAAGTATCTAGTTGTAAGGTGGATTGACTTACAATGGACATAGAGGTACTCCTCACTTAACATCGCCCTGATTAACATTGTTTCATTATTACATCACTGATCTATTAGAGAACATACTTGTTTAAAGTTGCACATTGTTTGGTTATAACGCTATTTGGCCACCGCCTGTGATGTAATTGGATTCGCTTAACATGGTTTTGCTTAGTCACATTTTTCAAGAACGTAACTAAAATGTTAAGTGAGGAGCAGCTGTACTAACTTTAAAAATGTATATCTCTAAATGAACAGTACATTCTGATCGGTTTTTTTTTTTTTTT
>NW_017729025.1:111368029-111369444 GCF_001723915.1 Gavialis gangeticus | reverse complement strand
TTTTTTTTTTTTTTTTTTTAAGACTGCAGTTGAGACTTCCATGTAGCTTGCGGTGCATGAACAGGAAAGTGAGAGCAAAGTTACTAGCTGGCTGGTTGGTATTTATAAGAAGGAATCCTAGTTTAATTGTTTTAAGCCTGGAATTCCTCTAAAATACTAACCAACAGCTAGTAAAGTAGCTTAACTTTAATTAATGTTGGATTTATTTTCCTGTTAATATGGGCGTGAGTGGTGCTTTATCAGTTGTCATTTGTTACTTGAATATTGAATTCACTGGGGGGGAAACATTTCATTGGAATCTAAGTTATTTAGCAAAGTTCTGAGTAACGCCATGAAAAACTGTCAAGGCAGACATCCTAAGAATTTACATTAGAAGATTCATTAGTTGCATATGCATCTGTTTCGGATATTGAACATGCAGTGATATTAAAAGGCATACATTAATATTAATGTGGACATTTAGCATGCATTAATGTTAATGTAAATTCCAAACAAAGTTCTTGAAACTGATCCCTTTGAGTTCTAAACCTGTTTGGTTTGATCCAAAATTAAGTGCTCTCTTTATTTTCTAGGTCGTGGAGGGCCCCCAAGACCCAGCAGAGGAATGCCTCAAATGAATGCTCAGCAAGTGAATTAAAATAATTCACAGGATTACATTAAACGCCAAAAACACACTGGCCAGTGTACCATACATGTTACCAGAAGAGTTATTATCTATTTGTTCTCCCTTGCAGGAAGTTCATTGTAAAGGGACTATTTTCATTACCCATAATGACAGGACTACAATTGTCAGCTTTATATTACCTGGATATGGAAAGAAACAACGTTTACTCTGCATGTTCTGTCCTAAGCATCATCTTGAGCCTTGCACATGAGATTCAGATTCCTCACCCTTGCTATGAGTAAAGCAAAAAGGCAATTTCAGGGTGATTAAATATCCATCGTTAACTGAAGTGGCAGGAAAAAGCAAGGACTGGCTCACTTCTGAAATTCAATAGTAATGGAACAAATTTGGATAAAATCTGAAAAATTCTAAAGATTTTACTCTGATGGCAGTTGGCAAAATTAAACTTTCCCATGAAAGGCGGATGGAAGAAGTGAAGTGTGGTTTGGCTGAGCAACTGCATTTCATCTTTTTCTTGTTAAATTGAAGCACTGAACAGTTTGCATAATGGTGTAGAAATCCCTAAGTAGAAAATAAGCTGACAACCAGCTTTTGATTAAACAAACAAGAAACTCCCTTAGCTACAGCACTCTCCAGTTGATCCAGTTTACTTTGGCTAAGGATATATAAATTGCTTGTGTAACTGCTGATAGAATTGTGTAAACGTTTCTTTGTAAAAAAACAAAACAAAAAAAAAAAACCAAAAACCAACTGCTGGAAATTAGAGTGTACGTTATCTGTGAAGAATATG
>NW_017729025.1:111357700-111368018 GCF_001723915.1 Gavialis gangeticus | reverse complement strand
CCCCCCCCCCCAAGAAACAATTAGCTTTGATTGGCATTTCAAAAAATTTTTGCAACAAATATGGGATACAATCTGGATGGCCACCTGTATATTTGATGTGAAGTATTTAGATATCTTTTTTTGGGACACATTTTAAGTTTATTTTGATAGCAATGACTTTTGTAAGGATTGGTATACTATATCATTCCTTATGACTTGCACATTGTCTGTCACTAATACTTGACCTTGCTGTATTATCACCTAAATAACTGATACCGGTACCAATGGAAGTCGCTAATGGATAATCATAACACTTTTGGTCACATGTCCTTTCGTCTTTCCTGCAGCCTTGAAGGTTTTAAGAAATCTCAAACGCCCGCTGCTGCTGCCCTTTTAATTGCTATCTTTTGAAAAGCACCAGTATGTGTTTGGATTGATTTCCCCTTTTAAGGGAAATGACAGCCAGCAGTTACAAATCTAATGGTATAAGCAAGACAAATAAAACATGTTTATAAAAATTGTATCCTGGAACACTAGTTTTCAGTGACTGATGTAAACTTAATACATTGGGGTTGGACATTTCATAAGCTTTTTTTTCTGATAAAACTTACAGGTTTATGTAAGCCTTCTTGCTACTACATTTTTCCAATAGTTCTGGTTCTCTCATTTAATACACATTAATTGGGTTACTTGGGACTTTTTGTCTTATCTGTGGCAACATTTCTGTTCATCAAGGCAACATCATTTGGAAGACTTAGCAGAGGACTGGGAGTTTGAAAATCCTAAATGGTATTCCAGTTTTACTGCAAAATGTAGATGCATTCTTGGGGAAGTCACTAATCTCTGTGCCTGTTTCCCTATTTGAAATGGGGAGAATACATAAATATCTACCTCTGTAGAGGAGGTGTTACTACTGATACATTCTGTAGCACATTGAAGTTGTAGAGTGCCATGTTAAATATTGTTCATCAAGTAATCAGTTTATGTTGGAAGAAGGGGTCAGAATAAGAAGCAACCACAAATTTAAGAGGGGTTGTTTAATTATGTAGTGTAGTGGTATGGAATTTCCTGTATCAAACTGAAAGTCTTGCTTTCACTCAATGTGGCTTATACTTGTATCATGACTGAACTGCCAGAACCCATTTTCCATCATACTTCAGTTTATTGTGAGATGTGGTCCCAAGCTTATTTGTATGAGAATTTTACCTTGCTGTGACCCATGTATGAAGGGCATAAATTAATTACATCATAGTGTTATTGCAAGAAACCGGAAGTTTGTGGGAACAGGAAACATCTATCACCTTGCTAAAGCACTAGTACTTGGGACAGCAGTTTTGGTCAAAGGCCTAGAACCTGGTAATTTTCCGTAGTAATTTAATGGTATAAACTGCAGTCTAGTGACAAGTCACTATTCTATGATTTATATAGCAAAATGCTACCAGGGTAGCTCCAGTTGTCTGTTGTCTTTTTTAAAAGTTGAAGAACAACTAAAAGAGCATTTCTTGATGTTGAATAGATCTAGGAAAATGGGGTGGATTTGTGATTTTTTTTTTTTCTCCTTTGCATCTATTTTATAAATATTTGTTAGGCAGTTAGCTCTTTCCCTTTTTTTCTATTGCATACCAATTGACTCTTTAATAGCTAAGTAGTTTCACACTAACTTTGCAGCATAGTGAATTGAAAACCAATGAATGGATCAAAATATTCCACTTGGAAAATTGAGTTCATTTCTTTTCAAAACAACTTTAATGTACTGATAAAATATGGGTAGTTGTGAGGCTTCTTACTTGAGGTGTTATCTTGTGAGCTTTTTATGTATCAAATGACCTCTTAGGTAGTGTAGCCCTGCTACTGGATGCTACTGCATGATATAAACTGCTACAATCATGTCCAGGACTAAAGCAAGCATGTAGGGGACACAGGCTGGCCATTAATTTTAAGAGATGTGGGGTAAACCCTTTGAAAATTTGCCTTCATCTAAATTGGGCTTAGAACCAGTAACTGGTCTTGTACTCTGCACAGCAGAAGAACAGGATACATACTGGCATGGCTGACAGAACTCTCCTGCCTTAGTACAGGAAGGGCAGCTGGAACTCATGTTTGCTACACAGCGCAAACATGAGATCAAATTCAGATTAGACGTGCATGAGAATTTTAGAACCCTTTCAGCATTTGGAGCCTTTGCAGTTAGTTCTTAATGTGACTCCACAGCTAAATCTCTGATCAGATTAGAAGCATATCCAATGTTTTCTTTTTCCCCAAGGGACACTGGGAACAACATCACAATAGATGGTAGCTTGCTGAGAATGTGTGGACAGTCCGGCCCTTGGATGTCTTATGGGATGCCAAGTGGGAGGCATCAAGGGCATGGATTTTTTTTCCTCTCCACCTCAATATCATGATTGCAGAATGCCTTAGCTGCTGCTCAGTTCTGATGATGAGACAGCAGGTGAATATCACATTACTACATCTCTGTTTTGATTGCATTGGAAAATCTGATTACTTTGCCTGTGAAGCAGTGCCAATAAGGAATGTATTTCTACCAGTAGTGCTACCACCGAGTTAAATGGAGGAGCTGTTCCTATCTCATTTAGGATTAAACATGTCTTTGAGGCCTTACTCAACCCCAGATGTTATTTTCCTGCTGGACATGATTAACATGATAAAAACAGTCTGTAGCACGTCACCCAGGCTTTTAGATTTCCTGGCTGGACCCACTGCCTGATCTTAATGCTTGATTCAGCGAGTCCAGATCCTTCCTAGTCAGCCACAGCCTTTTGTATCTCCTTAATCAGGGGTTCTCAAACTTAGCGATACTGTGACCCTGAATGCTGGATGGCAGCAATGGGAGATGAGGAGCTCACACGTGGCAGCCATCACAGTGCACTGCTTCCCTGAGCCACCATGCATGCCCCATGGAAAGTTTGCAGCCCTCTTAAGTTGCTCGCAACCCCCTGGGAGGTCACAACCCACAGTTTGAGAAACCCTGACTTAAATGATTAAAACAACCATTCTTCCATGCTGGAAACTGAAAGTGTAATACGTATTAGTAGCTGAAGACTAACAAATTCCTGATGGATGTTACTATAGTGGACCAGAGTGGATGCATCTACATGTGCTGCTACGTCACTGCAGCGATGAACTACAATGATGTAGCTTGTCACTAAGATGACGTGTTGGTAGGCACTAACTGTGATGCTGCTGCTACTGTGCAATAGCAACGAGCTACTGTTCTTCACTTGTTAACTATTCTTCACTGCAGCTGTGCTGCTTTTTCATTGGGAAACTACACCATGGTTCATGGTTATATTCAGTTAAATAAAACAACCATGTTCCATCGTAGCCTCTTGAATTAAATATTTTGAGAGCTCTGGACAAATTTCTAGCAGCCTTAGAGGGGCAGAGGGAACTGCTGCCAGGGGTCTGTAGCAGTTGTTATACTGTAACTTACCTGTGCAGGAACCTGTAGCCCTACAAGCTGCCTGTCACTTTGGAAGCAAAAATGACACCATCTTAAACCTTATTTCTGTTGTATCTACAGGCTTATGCTCACATAACATCCACTGTGTACTCTCAATCCCTGACCCCCTTTTCAAGCTGCTACAAATGTAGCTTCCTCCACACTCAAATGCAAGGTTTGTTAATGAGGAGGAATTCATTTTTTAAATGGCTTTCCTAGGAAAGGAGATGCAACTAGTTGTATGCATCCTGGTTCTTGAAGCACTTCATAGATAAGGCAATTAAAAATCCTATTTTTGGGGGACTAGTGGGCGTAGCAGAAACTGATTTCCTTACATGAAGTTTTCCTCAAGAATCTAGGTTCATACATCCAACCCAACCTGTATTGGTTTGAATGTAAATTGGGTGTGACCAGTTTAGTGTTAGTTGCTTTTCTTTTCTTTTCTTTTTTTTTTTATTTATTTTTTTAAAGCATCGTTTAACTTTAGACGGTAACTGCCTGGCTGGAAGTTTTAAAATGGAGTAGGGTTTCTAGATGGATATAATGAGCCCAGCTCCACCACTGTGGCCAGTTTCTACAGTATAAGCTGGAAGAAGGGATGAATTTTATTTTGTGAGAATTTACTAGTTTGATCCCACTGGACTATCACCAGATTGTAATGAACTTGTCTTGAAAATTAATCGCCAAATTAACAAGAAACTTAAAAGTTTCTCGAGATGTGCAGAAACTTGAATGTAAAAGAAACTTAAGATTGTAAAGATACTAACTTGCAGTGAGTGTATAAAACAAACTTTCAGGGTTGAGGTTCAGTTTACTGAACAGCCTAAGATACCTACATTTACATCTTTATAATTCTTCAGCTCTGTTAAAAGGAATGTGCTTTATGTCCTTCCCTTCTATGTACACCTCTCCCATACATTGTAAAGGACTGTCTTATTTTTCTGCAATCTGTTGGTTTTGTCTCAGTAATTCAGTTCATCTGCTCACAGAACTCTCTAGGCTTTCTATTAGCAGCTTTTACTACAGTCCTTTATCTAAGGATCATGTTATGTTACAATCCAAGTATTTGGGGCTAAAATACCTAACATTGCTCGTGGAATTTGGATTTAAATAAATCCTTTCCTGTGGAATGATATTAGCATGGTTGTAAATTGCATCATTATTCAAGAAATTTAGATTTCTTGGAAATATTGAAAGCCAGGAATGAGTTAAATACAGACAAAAGTTGGTATTACAGGTTTGAATTTGACATCAAGATTTGCTAAAATAACAGGATTTAGAATATGCCAGTGCTTGTTGCAGTCTGTTCCTAGAACTGGTAACCTGAGAGTTCAATTTGATAAATTCTTTTCCTATTATGGCTTCAGTAATGTTTCATTTAAAATTTTTGCATAAAAAAACTTGACAGCTAGGATGTTATTAAACAACAGAGCTTAAATAATATAAGTTTAGTTTTACTGAGAAGACTGCCAGTGTCTTTTGCAATTTCATAATTCAATAACCTACCCAGTCTTACATATTTTCCAAAATTTAAATTCTACCTTGTTTATGCCAGCACAGATTTATTGACATCTGGGAGTGCAGAATATGTGGAGATGGTGTAAGCTCTGCATTTTGCTTCACATCTCCAATAAATTTCATAACAGCATTTGACAGAGTTGAAAGGTTTCAATGATAACAATTAATAGGACTAGCAAAGCCACATAAGGAGGGAGGCTGGAGTACTTCCAGATTTCCAGCAATGAGATTGCGGGGGGTGGGGCATTGTGGTGTTGTGGTTTTGTTCTTTTTTTTACTGCCAGGCAAGCTTGACCTGTTAGGATAGTGAAGCTATTCTCAGGGGAGTGAGAGATGTCATGCAACTGCATTCATTGGGTGTGTGTTAAAGTTCTATATGCACCTTAAGGTTGCATATGGAAGTGACTGAATCAGCCAGTAACTTTCAGTGGATAAATGACTCAGGCTTCTTGCAGTCAAGTTTAAATTGTAATATTCAGCCTATCCAAATAGGCTGTTTTTTTCCCTAGTAGTACAAAATCAGTCTCACAAAGGGAATGTCGATACCAAGATTGCAGAATCCTGCTGTCCTCCTGAAATTACTAGGTATAGTGTGTTCAGTAATGGAGGGGCGGTGGAATTCAGGATTTGTTTAGAACAAAAGACTTGGAAATAGTAACAATGTTGCCACTTGTATTTAAAAGTTTGGTTTACACAGTTTCTTGCGATCGGAGAACAGCAGTCTCAAACTTGAAGAAAATTACCAGAATAAGGTTATATTTGAGTTTATAATTGCAGTCATTAAATGATATGTATACTGTTTATGGGTTTCAGTGAAACGGCTGGTCACAAGATGTACGGGTACTAAATTGCATTGATACCTAAAGTCTGTAAATTAAATTAGTACATTTTTAAAAATGGTGGCCATGGATATCAAAACTGATGGGCAAGAAGATCCACTGTCTAAAAAAAATTTAGCCATTAATCCATTCGTTTGTTTTGTGCTTTTGAGCATTTTAAGGAACTGATGATTGTTAGATTGAGTTGCAGTGTCAGATTTCAGGTCTTCAGTTCTAGGACAGTCATGTCAGTGATGTTTGCCACTCTGTCTTCCTGAAATACGATCCAAATAGTGAATAGTATGACTCAAGAAAATCTGGAGTTGGATGTGACTTTTTCTTTCTACAAGCAGACAGTCATTAGCTCTTGAAGCAAATAAAAATATTTGGAGTCTAGTTTATCCAGCTTCAAGTCTAGATGAACTTGAAGGGCTAAGGCTGGTTCAGGAAGGAAGTTCCCACCTTAAGGCTTCATGATGAGACCTACTTCCCTCCCAGACCAAACAAGCAGAGATTGCTGAAACTTGCTAAGGAACCAGCACTGACACTCCAGCATCGTCTTCCAATTCTGCTGGCTGAACCCATCCTACTCAGCACTGTGTCCTTTTCCAGAGGGAACTGGTACCAACTAGCAATCCAACTCCAAAGATCTTTCCAAGTTGGTTGAACTGGAATTCCATGCCCTGATTCCCATGCGCTCTCTGATACAGGTGTCCTAATACCCTTTCAAGCATCTTCTAGAACCAGTCTCTGCTTCTCATTGATCTTTCATTAGCAATGCAAGCAAGCTCTCACTAGTGTTCCCTCATGCCACCCTTGAATAGAAGAAAATCAACTCTAGTTAAGCTTGTAAAATGGGGTGATCTAACACTTGTTTGGTAAGGCACTGTGTATATACAATGTGGCACTTTTTAAGCTATGATACAGATAAGGAACTGAGGCAGGTTGTATATCTTGTCTAAACATTATAGGGCTTTTGGTTGAATTTGGGGCTGTAAACTTCCTTTTTCTATATTTGCCACATGTTGATACTTAGGCTAAGATTTTATAGGAAATGGTGACCTAAAGTTGAAGCCAAAATCAAAAAAAATGTACAGTTATCTGCAAAAGGGGGGGGGAGAGTCCTCTATAAGCAGGTTTTTGTTATCTATCCCTAGCAGGATAGAACAGCAGAGAGAGTATTTTGGCATTTAAATACTGCATTCACCTGAATCCAAGACAACTCCCCCCCCCCAATTATTAGAATCTATATACTGGAAAGTTATAACTTTGGTATAATTTTCCATGTATAGAATCTAATTATTGAGAGGTTGTCTTAAATTCATCCCCTGTCAAATGCTGCAGTGGGGGAAGTTAGTGGTATGGAGGTAGGTGATAAGGGGGGGGGGGTCAAGCAGCCCAATCCCTTCGCCTTGCTACCTGTCCCTGTCTCTCCCCCTACTGCGCCAGCCCCATCTCAGCCTGGTTGCTCCAGCCCCAGCCCAGCCTGGTAGCAGTGGTAGCAGCTCTGACCTGAGTTCTGGGACCCATCCAGAGCTGCCACCAGTGCAACAGCTGTTACCAGGTGGGCTAGGGCTGGAGCAAGCATGTGCTGTGTGTCCCAGGCCCTGGAGTGGGACCACAGCCATGCCAGTATTGGATTGACGGTAAGTGGCTGTGGGGACAGACAGCATCAGCAGCTTCTGTCTACACTATGGCCAAGTAGGTGGTGGGGAGAAGCAGTAACAATGTTTAAGTCCTCATGCCAGCCTGTCTCAGACCCAAGATGGATCATTCCAGCCCATCACCAAAAAAATTGCTTATTGCTGGTTTATAAGATGGTTCTTAGAATATGATTTTTAGCCCAAGAATGGCAAAAAGCAATGTGAATACTGTTTTGCTTAAATGTTACTAACTAGTGGTGGCACGTTTAATTCCCCTGCCATTCTTCGTCCCTCTACATGTTCAAAAGGCTTGATGGGATCTGTATGATCCACACAATCGCATCTCCTTCCATGCCACACATTGTTTGGCAGGAGGCATGACTGTGAAATTGTGAATCTGATCCCATCATGCCTTATTGCTGGTAGAGGGGGAGCCCAATCATGGGCTGCATTGGCAAGACACAAGTTCCTGCTGCTGTGATCTACCAGCCACAGGGGGGCACCACACATCCCTGTGGCTGGGAGCCCTTTCAGCTGATGGGGCTCCCAGGCTGTGGGTTCACTTGGTCCCCCACAGCTGGGAGTTCTGATCACCTGGTGGGGCTCCCAGCCTCAGGCTACATGTCAAAATTAAAGCTGGATAGAAACCAGCTATTAAGTTAATGCTTGAAAATGTGTAGTAATAACTTTATAGCTGGTTGGATCTTTTTCAGGCATCACAGTTGATTTGCATGTGTTAATTAATTGTGTAATGCATGTAACATGTAGAGGGTGCCTCTGTTCTCCAGTTTCTGTTGCCTGCAGCAGAATGGTGGTAGCAATCTGGCACTGGGAAGGAGCAGGGGGTTCAGAAGTGCCAAGCTGCCTTATTATTTCAGCCTGCCCTTAAAAAGTTTGCCACCTCCTGACCTAAATTACCATAAAGCCTAGAAACTGGTTGGGAAAGTCTGCTTGTTCATACCTGTCTGAATCAAGTCTTCTCTAAGGTGCCTACCCTTCCCTGCCTTCTGTGCAACTGCACACTAACGCATCTAACCACCTGTCTACTTTGCTATCAGGATAATAAAGTCTGCTGTTCCCTGCCTTTTTTTAAAGACCTAGATGAGTTCAAGAGAATTAACTATGAGTACTTAACACCCTCATTATGGGATGAGGGTTGACTTCACAGGTGTTCACAATAGCGTTGAACAATTAGTCTCTTCCTTTTCTTAATAGACTGCCTTACTTTAGGTTATATGAGCTATCACATGGACCAGATCTGGTCACTGGTGCTGAATCATCCAGCCTGTGCTGCTCCCTGTAGATATATGTAGAGCCCTGTGAGCTGAGGCCCTGGCTGCTAGTTCAGGTGCACAGGTTCTGGGAGGGAACAGTGCAGGGCCCTGGGGCCCTGATCCTGGCATCTGAGAGTAGCACAGGGCCCAGTCCTGCTCACAGCCTGGCCCTGTGCCAAAACGTTGTGTGCCACTATGCACTTACATTTCACTGGGCAGGAAGTAGTAATTAACAGTCGGATACTATGTCAGTAAGCTCAACAGCTCTCATAAAAAGGAATCCCTTTTAACTGATCTTTTTAGACAGCATAGCATAGAGGAGGAGTGAGAGGAGGGCTGTTTTTTCACAGCACCTTTTATTGATGCCTCTTCCCCAACTTGGAAGCTACAGCTCTACCATGGAGAGTAATATTCTGTCAGGGCAGGGCAAGCACCAACCAGTGGCCAGCAGGGCAAAAGCCAATAATCTGATTTTTCTCGGCGGTGCAGAGGGCTTGCTGAATGTCACTGTGTGCAGCCTCCCTGTTGAACAAACATAAGGAAGTACCACACTGGGTCAGACCAATGATCCATCTAGCCCAGTATCCTGTCACTGGCAGCGGGGGATCCCCAGTGACTGGGGCAGACTTTCACTTCCGTTAATGTCTCCAAGCAGTTTCACTAGTCAGCGTCTACAGGCTCTTTCAACTCATCCAGGGGGAGGAGGTGAAGCGATGGGCACTGGCCAGTGAACTTTGTTTAGTGTCCCCTTCTGGCTTCCTTGTTAACCTCTGACCTTGCTCCCTTTCCTGTTTTCCATTTGTTTCCCAGAATTAGTTGATGTGTCCCCAGGACTCCCCCTTATTAAGGGAAGCTCATAATATTTCTTGAGGAGCCTAACCCCATGATCTTTTGGCACATGGAACAGGCCTGCTTCTGACAGGAAGGGATCCCTAGAGAATGAGGGGCCGTCTTCTTGCCACTCCTGCTCACATCTCCATGCAGTTTCAGTGGTCAGCATCCACGGGCTTCCTTGAGTCATTCAGGGGGGCAGTAGGTGCTGGGTGATGCACTCTGCTCCATATCTCCTGGCTGCCTTGTTAATCTGTGACCTGACACTCTTCCCTGCTTTATGATTTGTTCCAAGCAATTAGTTGCTACGTTCTTAAGTGATCTCCCTTTTTGAGGGAGGCTTATAGTTTTTCCTGGTGGGCATTGGCCTGTGCTCCTTTGAACACAATAGAAAGGTCCGTCTCTGCCAGGGAGGGATCCCCAGTGACTCTAGGGATGGCTTCCTGTCACTGCTGCTTGCATCTCCACACTGAGTTTCACTGGTCAGCATCCATAGGCTCCCTTGACTTATTTGGGGGAGGTAGTGGGCACTGCTTGGTGGGCACTGCTCAGTGTCCTCTTCCAGCTCAAGAACACTGTCCCCCCAGAGGCTGGGGGGCACAGCAAGCACCTGCAGGCACCAGCAACAGTCAGCAGCAGGAGGGTGGTGGTGGTGGCAAGCACCAACCAGTGGTCAGCAACCACCCACAGATGCCGCTGGCAGCGTTGGCAGCGATCAGGGACTGCCCACAGGCACTGTTGGCAGCAAGGGGGGGGGGGGGAGCAGCAGTGTTGGGGGCACTTTTTTTCAGGGGG
>NW_017729025.1:111356893-111357689 GCF_001723915.1 Gavialis gangeticus | reverse complement strand
TGAGATTGGTCAAGCAAGACCTACCCGCAACAAACCTGTGCAGGCTATCTCAGGATGTTGGCATCTGCCAGTCCATTAAGGATGACCTCTTTTAATAAACTTTTCTAAGACCTTCCCCACGGTAAAGTCATTCTCAGTGGGCTCCCTTTTTAAGAGGGCCTCAGTTTCTCTGGGCCTTGGTCCATGCTTGCTTTTGCAGAACAATGGGGCTAGTGTCTGGCTGTGGGGCCATCTTCCTGTCACTCTTCTGCTCATGGCTCCTGGTGGTTTCATGAGGTAGTGTCCACAGGGTCCTTGAACTCGCTAAGAAGTGTGTGGGGGTGGGGGGGTAGTGGGTGCTGGCTGGTGCGCGCTGCCAGGCTCCCCCTTTGAAGCACCCCTCCTTCATCTCTGCTCCTGCCCTTCTTTGCATTAGTTGCCCCATGAACTCTCCAGGTGCGAACACAGTGACCAGCCAGTCTTCAACTACCTGGAGGACAGTGATGAAGAGGATGGAACTGGACTGTTTTCAGTGGTGGCAGATGACAGAGCAAGGAGCAACGATCTCAAGTTGCAGCAAGGGAAGTTTATTAGCTATTAGGACAAACTCTCTCCCGGGGAGGGTATTAAAACTGTGGCACAGGTTCCCCAGAGAGGTGAGGGAAATCTCCATCTTGGGAGGTTTTCAAGACCGGCTGGACGAAGCCTTGCGTAGGATGACGGAGTTGGGGCTGGTCCTGCCCCGAGCAGGGTGGCACTGAAAACAGTCCAGTTCCATCCTCTTCATCACTGTCCTCCAGGTAGTTGAAGACTGGCT
>NW_017729025.1:111349955-111351893 GCF_001723915.1 Gavialis gangeticus | reverse complement strand
AGCCTGGATCGCCCGCCTGTCTTCTGGCGTGGATACTTTGCCCCAAAGTTTGGTGTCATCGGCGAACTTGGCCAGTCCGCTCCTGACTCCAATGTCCACATCATTAATGAAGATGTTGAACAATATGGGTCCAAGGACAGAGCCTTGGGGGACCTCACTGGTGTCACAGGACACCATGACGATTGACTTCCGTCAATGACCCCCCTCTGGGTCTGACCATGGAGCCAATTTCCCAGCCAGCGGATCGTGGTGGACCCAAGGCCGCAACTGGCCAGTTTCACCAAGAGGTGATCATGGGATACCAGATCGAAGGCTTTTTTGAAGTCAAGATATAGGACATCAATGTCTTCCCCCTTGTCCAGGTGATAGGTCACCTGGCCATAGAAGCAAATGAGATTGGTCAAGCAAGACCTACCCGCAACAAACCTGTGCAGGCTATCTCAGGATGTTGGCATCTGCCAGTCCATTAAGGATGACCTCTTTTAATAAACTTTTCTAAGACCTTCCCCACGGTAAAGTCATTCTCAGTGGGCTCCCTTTTTAAGAGGGCCTCAGTTTCTCTGGGCCTTGGTCCATGCTTGCTTTTGCAGAACAATGGGGCTAGTGTCTGGCTGTGGGGCCATCTTCCTGTCACTCTTCTGCTCATGGCTCCTGGTGGTTTCATGAGGTAGTGTCCACAGGGTCCTTGAACTCGCTAAGAAGTGTGTGGGGGTGGGGGGGTAGTGGGTGCTGGCTGGTGCGCGCTGCCAGGCTCCCCCTTTGAAGCACCCCTCCTTCATCTCTGCTCCTGCCCTTCTTTGCATTAGTTGCCCCATGAACTCTCCAGGTGCGAACACAGTGACCAGCCAGTCTTCAACTACCTGGAGGACAGTGATGAAGAGGATGGAACTGGACTGTTTTCAGTGGTGGCAGATGACAGAGCAAGGAGCAACGATCTCAAGTTGCAGCAAGGGAAGTTTATTAGCTATTAGGACAAACTCTCTCCCGGGGAGGGTATTAAAACTGTGGCACAGGTTCCCCAGAGAGGTGAGGGAAATCTCCATCTTGGGAGGTTTTCAAGACCGGCTGGACGAAGCCTTGCGTAGGATGACGGAGTTGGGGCTGGTCCTGCCCCGAGCAGGGTGGCACTGGCTGACTCCCGGGGTCTCCTCCGGCCTCATTCTCCACGACCCCGCAATTCGGCGGGCAGCATGACCCAGCACGCTCAGGTAGTGACGTCAGCACCACCCACCCCCTCCCTGCCCCGCCCCCCGCTCGAGTCCTGGGCTGGGCTGCGAGGACCCCGAGAGAAGCCCCCGCCGGGAGCCCCAGTCCCGCCTGCGCCGCAGCCCCCGCCCTTGCGGCAGCCCTGGGCCGGCAGCGCGAAGCGGAACTCTCCTTCCACACGCGCCCGCTTCGCTATCGCTCGGCGCCCGCTGCCGGACAGTCCCCGCCACTGATCCTCGGGTAGGCGGTCGGCTGGGGCAGCCCCGGAAGGGTCCTTTCCAGGCGTGCGCAGACCACGTGGCTGCTGGGAGGCCCACGTGGGCGCGCTGTGGTCGGGGCCGCTGGGCTGGGTAAGGGGGTGCGTGCTGTGGGCAGAGCGGGGTCTCGGTCTGCCTTTCTCTGACTCCCTGTCTCGTTTTAAGCAGATAGCGTGGGCTCGGGGAGGGCCGCGTGGTGCCTGATCCGTCCCTCAGCTGCTTGGATATAGTAGTATCTAGCAGAGGACTGGAAGCCTGGCGCTGTGGCCGGGGGCAGCACCCTAGCAGAGCAGTTGTATCTTAATTGACTCTCACTCAGTGCTGCTTTTCATTGAAGGCTGTAGGTTGTAGCCGTGCTGGTCTGAGGATACAGGCAGACAAAGTTCTTTGGGTAGGTGTGGTATCTTTTATTAGACCTACTGAATTTGGGTATTATATCTACTCAACGATCCTTGTGTGCTTTTGATCTTAGTTG
>NW_017729025.1:111349181-111349944 GCF_001723915.1 Gavialis gangeticus | reverse complement strand
AGTTCCCTGAGCCCCGCCAATCCCTTCCCCACCCACCCCACCATCCCAGGGGGAAAACAAAACAAAACAAAACAAAAAACCCTGGCACTCACAGGCAGTTTGAGCTGCTCTCTGGGTCACTGCCCCCCGCCCACACAGGACAGT
The DNA here is from genome assembly GCF_001723915.1 of Gavialis gangeticus. Classification (NCBI taxonomy): domain Eukaryota; kingdom Metazoa; phylum Chordata; order Crocodylia; family Gavialidae; genus Gavialis; species Gavialis gangeticus. The sequence goes on along the minus strand of NW_017729025.1, from coordinate 111,349,800 downwards.
GTGACAGCCCCAGGAGCCCCAGCCTAGGGCCCACTGCCCTCTGCTGCCTGGGGGGGGCTCTGCCAGGAGGCCCCAGAGCTCCCACAGCCCCTGCTTGTTGAGTAGAGCCTTTTTTTTTAAGTGCCAGAGGCTGGGGCAGGGGGGCAGCCATGGGGCTGTGAACTACTTCACTGTAAGGGTGGCCAGAGCCTGGAATAGGCTTCCCAGAGAGGTGGTGCTCTCACCTTCCTTGGAAATCTTCAAGAGCAGACTGGATAGGCACCTGGCTGGGGTCTTATGACCCCTGCCACTCCCAGTGCTCGTTCCTACCCATGGCAGGGGGTCGGACCAGATGATCTGTCTAGGTCCCTTCTGACCCATTGATTCTATGATTCTGTGGGGGGCTGGGGGTGCAAGTGGGGGATGAGGCCAGGCAGGACAACCATTGGGGGGTCTGGGGGAGCAGGAAGGGGCTGGGCAGGGATGCCATTGAGGGGGCTGAAGGAGCCGATGGGGGATAGGGCCAGGCAGGGCAACAATCCAGGGGGAGCAAGCAGGGGTGGGGCATGTGGGCCATGCAGTGGTGGGCTGTGACCCATGTGGGGGGGGCCGTAACCCCTGTGGGGTGTAGCAGAACATA
>NW_017729025.1:111343849-111344181 GCF_001723915.1 Gavialis gangeticus | reverse complement strand
GCCAGGCAGGGCAACAATCCAGGGGGAGCAAGCAGGGGTGGGGCATGTGGGCCATGCAGTGGTGGGCTGTGACCCATGTGGGGGGGGCCGTAACCCCTGTGGGGTGTAGCAGAACATATATTCATGAATTCATGAAACATGTATTTAGAATTCACTTTATTATGATGATAGAGACAGTGGTGGTCTTCCAAATTGGTTTAACACTGTAGATATATCAATAAAACATTGCCCAACTGATGGCTTCCTCTCTGTCTCTCTCTCTACTGGTCTTTTGTTTTAATTGTGGGTATTTAATTGGGGTATTTAACAGAGTGACTTTGGATTTTTTTATC
>NW_017729025.1:111330125-111338849 GCF_001723915.1 Gavialis gangeticus | reverse complement strand
GACCTACTGAATTTGGGTATTATATCTACTCAACGATCCTTGTGTGCTTTTGATCTTAGTTGTTCCCTTGGAGCTCTGGTCTATAATTTGGATTCCCATAAAATAAATGAATAATAATAATAAGGTTGCCTGGCTTCGGTCAAAAGCAGACACGGTTCTTTGGGTAGGTAGGATCTCTTTGATTAGGCCAACTACATTTAGCGAGTCTAATAAAAGAGAGCCCATCTACCCAAAGAGCCTTGTCTGCTTTTTACTGAAGTAGTGCCTTGAACACAGACAGGTCTGGTGGCTTGGAATGGAGTTGTGGCGCCTTATAGACCTCAATAGCAGGTGGGCCTGAGTTGTGTGTGTGACTGCTGTTCAAGCATGAAGCGACTGTGACATTAGACTGATAGTTATTATAGCCGGTCTTGGACATACCTTCTGAAAGTACTGCTAAGCCTAGTACTGATAAGAAGGGCTGCATGGCACTTGGTAGCAGCTGGCAGCACCAGGCTTTATTTGCTTTACATCTCGGTAGACTGCGAAGTATTTAAACCTGAAATAACTTTTTGGAAAGTTGAAAAGAGTAAATGGATTATTTGGGCAGCTGCACTCTTGAGAGCCTTCTTCAAAACCATCTCAAACATTCCTTTTGCCTAGCAGTGACTAGTTAGTTTGCTTATAGTCAGATACCACTCTCTACTCACCAGTTAAAATTATCTTGTTGTTTCTTAGGCAGACAGGTTTCTTTGGGTAGAAGTAATATCTTTTATTAGACCAACTAAATAGCTGGGAAATTGTTCTTTGCAAGCTTTTGGGTACAAATGCCCTTTTCCAGGCATAGGGAGAGTCTGCTGGTGTTATGTTCTCACTGTTTCTTTGCATTCACTTATTTTTGACAGGTCATATTTTCTGCTGTGTTAGGCTGGAAGCTCTTTGGGGGGCAGAGGCTGTTGTTTTGGTTTACATTTATATACTACCAGATGCAACTGAGTCTTGGTCCATGATTTGGATTACCATAAAATAAATGAATAATAATAAAGTTTCATGACTTGTGTAATGTTCAAGTAATACTACATATAGAATCATTCAGTTTGGAATTGGGTATTTGGAAGAAAGAAACTGCTGTCTTGCTATTTAAAGGTAATAAATGTTACCTGTAAGAGAGCATTTTGATCAGCCGGGTATTTGTTAGTAGTCTATGCCTTTTCATTGTATACCTGGCCCTGAGTTGTTATAATAGGCATGTTGATAAATAGTAAGCTTCTGTAAATTAATTTTGGAGGTACCAGTCATTCTGAGAAATTGTCACATTGCTCCCTTAAAAACAAATCTACCCTTATGAGGTACACTGAGAGAGGCTAACAATTCCTGGTGTAAAGATCTTGAACATCTTAAAAGCTTTTGACAGCTGATGTGCATAGAGTTGTCTGTTAAAATAAAGTATATCCTGAACTGAAACGTGCTCGTATAAGTCTGGCGTTATCTGACTTCTTTAAAAACTTTTCAGCCATTTTAACTAGCCATGCAGCGCAAGAAGGTTGACAATCGCATCCGTGTGCTAATTGAAAATGGAGTGGCTGAACGACACAGGACACTCTTTGTTTTGGTTGGAGACCATGGGAAGGATCAGGTAACTATATAAGCCCAGGAGCAATTTTTTTCAGTGGCCTTCTTGCTTTAATGTAGTTTGTACCTGAAAATACATTGCTAGCTTTGTAAGGAAGAGAATATATTTGAAACCAGTAGAGCTGAGGATTGCAGAAGTGATCCAGTATGTTGTTATATTTACAGCAAAAGTTAGATGCCAGTGTGCAAAATATGAAGCTTTGCACCTAATATTTGCACAAAATATAGAGGGTTACTAAACGTAATGTCAATGTTAAGACAGTATGATGTCAAAACTTAGGGCAAAGTCAACACTGATTCAGAGGGCTTAAACAAAGTATTATTTCCTATTTTTTTACAATGTACAAACAATGAGAGAGTCAGATGGACAAATTGGAAACTTTTTTTTAAAAAAGGGGAAAAAGTCCTATTCCCTTCCAAAACTAGCAAGAACACTTTTTAATTCTAATTGTATATGCATTTTTTTTTTAATTCCATAAAAAACCCCAAAAAACAAAAAAAAAAAATCAACCCAGTAAAAGACCTGCAACTTCTCCTACAAATTGTCATTGTGGAACTTAATTCAGATACTGCTTAGTCACCTAGCTTTGGTTGCCATGGTAGTCTTTGGAGTAATTTGAAGCATGAGGAAGAGAAACTTAATTTCCTATATGCCTTTATAAAAATCATCAGGGATTGTATGGAAATGCAGATGCTCTCTCCCATATTGAATGGTGCTGCCTCTGAAGTATTTTCAGTTTTTAAAAGACTGGGGGAAGCTATCTTTGTTTAAAAGGCTGCCTGCCTTTTTAATGGACAGTGCCCACTTGAAGGCCTGGTGTAAACTAAATTGTACTGCTTTACCCAACTGTCACAGTTAGTAGATACAGTCCACCCTGCTGTGGATACACTGCTAGTCTAGGTGGTGCTTGTATGGGTATAATTTATTCACATACTGGAAGGGGAATAAATGATATAAATATAGGGCACTTCCTAGTGATAGAACCCTTTGGTGTAGATGTGGTATTGCCTGTATAACTAGAGTAAAAAATGGCACCTTTAACTGTGTTAGGTGCATCATTATAGAAATTTAATGTGGATCAGGTCTAAACCAGTTGTTAGAGGTGAACTACTTGGAAGGAGACACCTGTTTGTCTTGTCATCCCATATTCCCTGCTGGGATGTGTGTACTACATCATTCAGCATGCATACAGGCCTTGTGGAGCTTAAGATTTTTTTGCTCTAGGAGTTGTCTGTCCAGACTTCAGAAGCGATCCTCCCTTCCAGCAATTCTGTTGTAGGCGAAACCTGTAAGATGGCATAAGAGAGGTTTGGGCTCTGATGTTTTGGGGAAAATGTCAAATCTGCTACCATCTTACCTCTCTGCCTTTGTAGCATATGTGTTAAGTCATAGAGAAGTAGGGCTGGAAGGGACCTCCAGAGGTCATCTAGTCCAACCCCCTCCCTGAGGCAGGATCATCCCTATCCAAACCATCATCTAAACTCTACATAAGACTACCTTCAACCCTGCCACAACATAGATCTAACACCCTCATCTGCCACAGGTAAAGCAGGGGAACCATGGCAGCCAATGTCCTGCTTCTGTAAAATTTTGTCAGTGCACACTCAGGAGGTCCTAGGTGGAGGGTCATGCCTCCCACTACAGAGGAAGGCAAAAAACCCCACAGTCCAATCTGACCATGGGGTAAAATTCCTTCCTGACCCTAAATATGGCAATTGGTCTGACCCTGAGTGGAGGGGCAAGACTGTCTATCCAGTTTTGGTCCCAGCAGAAGAAATGGCACACCCCAGCTGAGGTCCGCAGCCTTATTGTAGCCAACACCCAATGTCTCTGATGGGGCTTAAAAATACCCTGACACACATGGCAGAAAACAAGGGGAGGCGGGGGGAGGAGCAGGAGCAACAAGCAAAGCCCAGAAGCTTGAGAAATACCTCTGGTAGAAAATAGACATAGCTATGTCTAGATCATCCCTGACCACTGCCTGTTCAACCTCTTCTTGAACACCTCCAGCGATGGAGAGTCCACAGCTTCCCTGGGTGGTCTGTTCCACTGCCTCAGTGTTCTAACAGTGAAGAAGTTTTTCCAGCTATCCAATCTAAACTTACTTTGCTGCAACCTCAAGAAATTGGTCTGTGTCCTCCTCTGTGCAGCAAGAGAGAAAAGGTGCTTTCTCTCTTCTTGATGGCAACCCTTCAGGTATTTGAAGACTGCTATCATGCCCCCTCTTAAGTGCCTTTTCTGCAAGCTGAACATGCCTTGCTCCTTCAGCCTTGCCAAGCCCTTGCCTTCCAAGTCCATGATTATGTTTCTTGCCCACCTCTGGACCCTCTTTAACTTCTCCATGTTCTTTTTAAAGTGTAGAGCCCAGAAGTGCACACGCTACTCCGGGTGACGCCTAACCAGTGCCAAGTACAGAGGTGCTGTCGCCTTCCTTGTCTTGCACCTAATGCTTCTGTTGATTCAGCCCAAAACTGCATTGGCCCTTTATGCATCTGCATCCACTGCAGTTTAGTATTATGTGTTCAGTGTAATGTAACTCTAAAATTGGATATTTTTTATCTGAGATCTAAAAATGTTTTGCTTCAGGATGTTTGAATTCAGAATCAAAGGGAGCATATTTTTCTCACTCACTCCTGATCATCTCCTGTGAATACAACCTGTTAATGTGTCTTTGTTTTGGCAGGTGGTTATACTCCATCACATGTTATCTAAAGCAACTGTAAAAGCCAGACCTTCAGTCTTGTGGTGTTACAAAAAGGAGCTGGGCTTTAGCAGGTAAACCAAATATTGTTCTTTACCATCTGGTGGGAGGCAAACTGCACTGGGTGGTCTCAGGTTAGGAAACTTTTTCCTAGTTGTATGCTGGTCATGCTGTGCCTTAATTTTTTTTTTTAGTGAAGCTAGATCAAATCCTAGACTGCAGAAGATTCTGTCTAATGGAATCATCCATTTTAACATGAATAATGCAGCCAGAATGCAGCTTTGGGAATCAGGGGCTCCTGATTTCTAGCGGCGGCTTTAACACTGACACTGTGGTCTTAGGCCAGACTCAGTATCTCCCTGCATTTCCTTACTTATTTATGGCTTTGCTAATGAACAGACCTCAATAGAGAGCAGGCCCTAATGGCAGAAATTTCTGGGTTTTACCACGCTAAGATTTCAGTATTTGGATCTGAATCCATGTGCTCAGTACGGGTTCAAAATCAGAAGGGAGCATATTTTTCCCAAACAAACTTAGATCTGAATGGGGGTTTTTTGTTTGTTTTTTTCCTGCTGCTTGGGGATGGTATTTCATAGGAAACATTAACAGTGGCAGCATGTGTAATCCAGACCTTTTCCTTGATTTATGTTTGAGCCTGAATTTGCAACCTCCATATAAGTTGAACCCAGATCTGAACACCATGTCCTCTGCTGTCTTCCCATTATTATTTCCAAATATTCCTATCCTGGTTTCTTCCAGCCATCGTAAGAAGAGAATGCGACAACTACAGAAGAAGATTAAAAGTGGAACTTTAAACCTAAAAGATGATGACCCTTTTGAGTTGTTTGTAGCGGCTACAAACATTCGCTACTGCTATTACAATGAAACCCACAAAATTCTTGGCAACACTTTTGGCATGTGTGTACTCCAGGTAACAAATTAAATTTTTTTACCTTTTAAAATAACAAGGATACTGCCCAAGAATACAGTTCTTATTCCAGTGGACCTGGTGCTACCCTTCCAGTACTTTAAATGCCTAAAGAGAAATATTTGTATTTTGCGTGTACTTCAGTGAGGATGCCTGTAAGTGTTACCTACATATAGCTATGCAATAAGTGGACTTGTTGATAAAATTCTGTTTGAAAGCAGAATAATGTGAATGTTGCATAAAGTTTGTCTTTGTGAAACCACCTGGCATCTACTACCAGGAACAGAATTGCTTAAAACAGTTAATTCTCAGTGTTGTGGTGACCCAGAAATTCTGCTTATTGCTACCTTCTACTTCTAGGATTTTGAGGCCTTAACTCCAAACCTGCTGGCTAGAACTGTTGAAACAGTGGAAGGGGGTGGAATAGTGGCAATTCTCCTGAGAACGATGAACTCACTGAAGCAGCTTTATACAATGACCATGGTATGTTTGATTCAGTATGTCTGGCTTATGTTAATGGAACATTCTTTTTTTCCTCAAACAGTTGGGATCCAGTGCATTTTTTTTAAGTTTATGTAATGTGTTAGGATCTTCATATAAGCTTTCTCTCCCACAACATGCTTTTCTGTATTTTTATTTTTATGCCATTACATTTGCATTTACCATTAGGCAGTTCTGTTCAACTATGAATTTGAATTCCTCCTAAATAATAAAGGTTTCTCACTTAAAAAAAACAATTACCTTTTTTTCTGACCTCAGTGTTATATAACTTGTGCTATAAGTTGGCTAGGGCTGGTGTGCTGGGAAGAGTAAATGGTTACTGAGTTTTAAAAAGAATACATAGAATATGCAGAGTTTGCATGGCTGGAAAGGGAAGTTCTAGGTAGGGGTGCACCAATAAAGAGTTTTTTGACTGGTATCAATGGCTGAGTATTAAACAGCCACATCGGCTGATACCAGTCTGATAGCCAATATGCAACCTGGCAGCTTGGAGACCAGCATCTGGCTGGTAAGTCTATGGTGGGGGGGAAGGGGTGTGGGGGAGGGAAAGGGTGTGAGGGGCAGATCAAGGCCCCCCCATGATGATGGAGGGAATGGGGCTGGGGCATGGATGGGGGCAGGTGCTGCCCAGCCTGGGCGGGGTGGAGCACAGGATAAAGCTGTGGGGGTGGCAGAGAGAGTGTTGGCTCCCACTGCTGTGCGCATCCCTGGGAAGGCATGGGGGGGCATGTGACACCCCCCCCCATTTGTGCGTAGGGCTAGGGTGGGCTGTCCACTGCAGGCTCAGGGCCAGGGGCTGCGCCGGCCTCTTCCCAGAGCAGGGCTGGGCTGAGGCTGTGCTCAGGGCAGCAGGGGTGGGAGGGGGATTATGGGGTGGGAGGGCCCTATAGCGAATGTGCGGCAATGCCTTCACATTGAGAAGGAAGCCTTGAGAGGCTTTATATATGCTCTTTGCTTTGCTGTTTCAGGATGTACATTCCCGCTACAGAACAGAGGCACACCAGGATGTAGTAGGAAGGTTTAATGAGAGGTGCGTTACTAACAGTTTGAAAACCTTTGCTGATGAGTCTGTATGTGGAAGAAAGGCTTCCAATAATGTTTTGACTTAGGCTTGGCAGCTTGTGTTCTGCTAAAATACGAACACATATTTGAATCGTGTTTCTGCACAGCCTTGGCAAGATGTTATGTACTATAATAAAACTGGCTAGTTTTTGTGGTGGAGAAATCATGTAGATAAAACTTGTGCATGCTGTATGTGGGGCATTGTGAAGTCACTTAGGTAAATGCTTCTGAAGTGCTTTGAAATCATTGGCTGGAGGACCCTGTAGAAGTACAAATTTTAGAGTGATGTTTGCCCAGACTAATGTTGGGTTGATGAGAATTGGATGTTAATGGCTCAGATCATGAAATTCTTGGCATTCAGCTCCCTGTTGTGGCATCAGATCAGTTCCTTGTAATGCAGACTTTTTCTGGGCTGAGTGAACTTCATTGCTCTTATGGTACATACTGGCTTTCTCCATGGGAAGAATGTAGCCAGAAAATGGTGGCTGTGTAGTCTGGTGGGTGAAGCAGAACAAAGGACCAGCTGTAGCTAGACTCTTCAGTGGTGGGTGCATAAAAACAAAAAAAGGCCCTCTTGGCTTCAAGGCTTGTCAAATTTAAGCAGGCATTTTCAAATTAATGAACAGAAATTACTGTGAGGCTTTTTTGGAAATCAGTTTATAATTTGGTGGTTGCAGCTTGAAGGGGAGGAGACCCCTCTTTGGAGGAATCGTAGGATGTGGCTATATCTGCTTCATAGAACAGCTTAGCAATACTAAGTATATATGTATGCTGAGTCAATGACCCTGGGACAAAGCCAAGCTGTAAAACTGGGAACAAGCATTTCTCCTCTTCATCCCCCCCTTCTGACGCTATTCCATCTGGAAGGGAGTCAGGATAAGTAAGTTATCTTTGTGCTTTGGTGTCATCAGTGCTGTTACTGAATTGGCTTTGTTTGATTGTGCAGGTTCCTTCTATCTCTGGCTTCTTGCAAGAACTGCATAGTAATTGATGATCAGCTCAACATCCTGCCGGTCTCTAGTCACATGGCAAACATAACACCTGTGCCACCACAATCTCAAGTAAGTGCATCTTGCCTATTTGCACCTGTTCTTGGGAAAAAATGTTTGCTGTTCTTAAAGCTGGATAAAGATGAGCATTAACTGTTGACCAAAGAGAGAAGGAGCCAAATTCAAATGATGGTCTCTTGGATTCAGCTGTTTGTATCTGGCAAGAATTACCCATTTGGATTCTGTAGGGGGTGATGCAAGTAATTCTGCTGGGTAGGCTGCTCTTTGAAAAAATTGTGCACTAGAAAAATCACTATAGGAAGTGTTGTGCTGCCGTCAGTACTTTCAGTCTGAACTGTGGATTCGTTCTGACAGCTAAGCATCTTTTGGTGTGCTTTTCAAAAGCATGACGGGTTAGCTCACAGACTGAAATACTCCTGGATAGTATAACTGTATTCTGCTGACCAGAGTTCCTGGCAGTGTGCTGGATGTTTTTGCTTAGTGTCTGTCTTAAACAGGACAATCCAGTATTGCTGCTATGCCCTTGCTTCATTTCACTGATGAATAATGCATCTCTGTATAATCTGCAGTTCTTGGGATCCTGTGAAATGGACAGTGCTTTAAGTATGCACATCGCTGTTGACACTTAAGTGAGTTGTTGATTGGGTCCCAAGAAGTTTGATCCATGGTATTAAGTGATACCATAATGCTGGCGGGTATGCCAGGGCAGAGATGGGACTGGGACTAGCTTCCCAGATTAAGGACAATAAGAAGTCCTTCTTTAAGTACATAGGGGGTAAAAAGAAGGTTCTGGGTAACGTGGGGCCCCTGCAGGATACATTAGGAAATTTGGTCGTCACACCAGACGACAAAGCCAACATATTTAACAATTTCTTTGCCTCCGTTTTCCTAAGCAGGGACCGGAATAGTC
>NW_017729025.1:111325428-111329532 GCF_001723915.1 Gavialis gangeticus | reverse complement strand
GGGATCAGCAGGCACTGGAGAAGTCCCTGTTCCCCCGAGCACTGCCAGGAGTGACATGGGATAATGGTCACAAGTTGGCAGAGGGTAGATTTAGGCTAGATATCAGGAGGCGCTACTTCACTGTCAGGGTGGCTAGGATCTGGAACCAACTTTCAAGAGAAATGGTGCTGGCTCCTACCCTGGGGATCTTTAGGAGGAGGTTAGATGTACACCTTGCTGGGGTTGTTTGACCCCAGTACTCTTTCCTGCCATGGCAGGGGGTTGGACTAGATGATCTGCTCAGGTCCCTTCCGACCCTAGAAACTATGCCAAGCTGCAGGAATTGCTTCTCTTGTTCTTTAACAGTGAAGTTTGCAGGGCCAGCATTGCCTCAGTGACAATGTCGCTGCCCTGTGCTCTGTATAGATGAGTGTCCAGCATAACTGGCCTAACTTTTTACTTGTTTGGAAATAGCTTCACGTTATCTTGCCTGCTTGCCAATTCCATTAAGTTGGGCGTCTCTTACTTACACCAGTAGTTGCAATCATAGAAAATTAGGGCTGGAAGGGACCTCAGGAGGTCATCTAGTCCAACCCCCTGCTCAAAGCAGGACCAGCCCCAACTAGATCATCCCAGCCAAGGCTTTGTCTAGCTGGGTCTTAAGAACCTCTAAGGATGGAGAGTCCACAACCTCCCTGGGTAACCTGTTTGAGTACTTCACTACCCTCCCAGCGAGGAAGTTTTTGCTAAAATGTAACGTAGACTTCCCTTGCTGCAACTTGAGATGGTTGCTCCTTGTTTTGTCATCTGCCAGCACTAAGCTTCATTCTCTTTGTTATTAAATCCTCCCTCAGTCTTCTTTCTCTTCTCCAGACTAAATAAGCCCAGTTCCCTCCGTTTCTCCACATAGGTCATGTTCCTCAGCCCTCTAACCATTTTCATTCTCTACCTAGTCCTCTAACCATTTTTGTTCCAAGAAGTGATTCTGCCTTCAGTACACCTGAAGTTATGCTATGAGTTGGAGATTAAACAACCAAAGGCACATACTGGAATGGGTGTGGTGTCTGAGATATTAAAAAACAACTAGGAAATATAGATGCATTTCCTATTTAAGGCTTAGTGTGATTGTGTATGCAAATGCATTCAGCTTTGAAAAATCTCAACTTCAATGGGAACAAGAAAATGTAGCCACAGAAAGAGAAGATGATTATGTCACTGAAAACATATAGCCTTGCCTCTGTAATTGAGTATTGTTGACAGTGCAGATGTCTCAACAGTGGGTGATTCCTACATCCTTTGAATTGCAGTATCTAATCATAGGAGGGGGCTGAGAGTTATAGCTTTGAATTTCCTTGTATATTGGAGCCTAATATAATGGTTTGACTTGCTTTTATAATTTGGTTTGCTGCATGTATAGCAAGATTTACTGTTTTGTGGAGGTGTTGACCTCAGTAACTCAGAGGTGTGATAAGTTTCTTTAACAGGGGGAGAGAGATAATATGCAGTTTTCTAAAGAAGTGCCACAATAATTGTGTAGGTCAGGGGTGTCCAACCTTTTTGAATGTGGGGCCGGATCATGAACTTATCACTCAGTGGGCCGGTGAGCCATATTCAGACACCCTCTGTCCTGGGCCAGAGAGACCCTGCCTGTGTAGCCCTGCTGCACCTGCCTGTTACTGCAAGGTTCATGGTAGCTGCTGGTGGGCAGGGGCAGGAGGGACCCATTCTGCATCCAGCCAGCTACTGCCCCAGAGACTGAAGGAGAGAAATAAACAGCTCCACATCTCCATCCCCCAAGCAACGTAGCCCCACAAGCCGGTGCTGCCTGAGGGGGGCTGGAGTTAGGCGGCCACTGCACTGCAGCCCCTCACCCGCCCACCTGCACAACCCTGCTCACCGTGGTGCCTGGCCACCTGCACATGCAGCCCTGATGGCCTCAGCACTGTGAGCCCGGAGCGTGGGGTCCGGCAGACACCGGCTCCCACCGCCTTGCCCCACAGAGGTCACACCAGGACCCCGCCTGCTGAGGCCTCCCCCATGCTGGCTTCCCACGTGCTGCTGGGGACGGAAGGAGGCCGGCAGGTCGGCACCAGCCAGCAGAAGCAGCAGCAGAGCCGTGTGCTGCTTGGGACTGACCGGTGCAGGCAGGGGAAAATGCAGCTGAGCCCCTGCCGCTCCGACCGGGCTTATCCCATTCCAAGCGGCACATAGTTCCACCACCACTTCTGCTGGCTGGTACAGACCCAGCTGGGCTCCTCCCGTCCCCAGCAGCTTGTGGCAAGCCGGCTTCAGCCACGTGGTGCTCCGGATGGGATGGACACAGGCCAGGAAAAGCAGCATGCGGCTGAAGCCGGGTTCCCACGTGCTGCTGGGGACAGGAGGAGCCCGGCCGGATCTGTACCGGCCAGCAGAAGCAGCGGTGGGGCTGCGTGCTGCTCGGGATGGGACGAGCCCAGCTGGAGCGGCAGGGGCTGAGCTGCATTTTCTCCCTACCCGCACCAGTCAGTCCCAAGTGGCACATGGCTCTGCCGCCACTTCTGCTGGCTGGTGCCGACTTGGCTGGCCTCTTCCCATCCACAGCAGCATGTGGGAATCCGGCTTCAGCTGCGTGCTGCTCCAGATGGGACAGACCCACCCGGGTCGGCACCAGCCAGCAGAGGCGGCAGCGGAGCCGTGTGTCACTTGGGACTGACTGGCGCAGGTAGGGGGAAAGTACAGCTGAGCCTCTGCTGCTCCGGCTGGGCTCATCCTGTCCAGAGTGGCACATGGCTACTCCTCTTCCCATGCACACCGCGTCGGCAACGTCAAGCCGATGCAGTGCGTGTGGGAACCTTGTCCCTTCCCCAGCCCTTCAGCAGCCATTAGAAGGCTGCTGGGGGGCTAGGGGAGGGACAGGAGGTGGGAACGGAAGTAAATGGTGTTTATTTTCATTTCCCGTCGCAGCACTGCGGGCCTCAGAAAATGCCTTGGCAGGCCACATGGTGGCCCACAGGCTGTATGTTGGACAAGCCTGGTGTAGGTAGACAGGCACTCAAGAGAAATTAAAATTTAATAGTAACTTGCCTGCAAGACAGAAATGGTAGTGTATGTTCTGAGCAGTAAACATTACAAGGTGTAGCCCGAAAGAGACCTCGTGAGTTGGATGCTCTCTCCTAGACCATGAGAAACATGCCTTCCTCAAGCAAGGCAGTAACTCGTGTAAGGACCTCTGCTTGAATGCTAGGCAAATAATTATTGGCAGTAGGGGAACTCTGTGCAATATGATTGCCTATTTTGTTTCCTATTTGAGTAGTAAGCAGTAGATGATTGATTAGTACTGAATCCATTTCCCCAATACCAAATATATGCATGAAATGAAGGGAGTCAGAATAATTAAGTTACCTTCAGGCTATACAGGGTGAAATGTTTGTGTGCATCAGCCAGCAGCAATTGCTTTCTTTGCACAAGCACCTTTGAAGATTAAGTGTACACCATTTAGAGGAACACTGATAAAGACTTTTTTGGCTGATACTGATGGTTGATTTATTAACCAGCCATTTTAGCCAATACTGATCTGATAGCCAAGATGCAGCCCAGGAGCTTAGAGAGCAATATCTGGCTGGTAAGACTGGAGGGGGAGAAGGGGTGTGGGGGGAACATATCAAGGTGCCTGCGGTGAGGGAGGCAGGGGCAGGCATTGCTGGGGCAGGGCGTGGGAGAAAGTCATGTGTGTGTGGTGGGGAGGGAGCACCCTGGGGGGGGGGCATGTGCCCCTTGGATTTGTGCACAGGGCGAGGACAGGCTGCCTACTGTAGGCTTGGGGCCTGGGGCTGTGCTGGCCTCTTCCTGATGGAGGGGGTGGGGGCTGGGCTGGGGCTGCAGGCAGGAGTGGGGTTGGCAGCTGCAGCACTGGGGGAGCTATGGGGTGGGCTACAGCCCCTCAAAGTTTGCCATAGCCCCTGTCCCAGCACTGTCGCCGCTGCCTGTCACCGCTGCCTGCTCAGCTGCAGCTCCAGCTGAGCCCCTGTGCCAGGAAGAGACTGTTGGCCCCAAGCCCACAGCGGGCAGCTTGTCTTTGCCCTGCACACAAATCCAGGGGGCACATGCCCCCCATGTCTCTCCCGGGAGTGCGGGAGCCGACCCCTG
>NW_017729025.1:111319365-111325417 GCF_001723915.1 Gavialis gangeticus | reverse complement strand
CCCCCATGTCTCTCCCGGGAGTGCGGGAGCCGACCCCTGGACAAGCCACCCATGGCTTCATGCTATGACCCACCTCACCGTGGCTGGGCAGCTCCTGCCCCTGCCTCTTCCCCATTCTGTCCCTCAGCATGGGGGTCTTAATCTGTGCCCCCATGCCCCTTCCCCCCAACATGCCTCTCCCCCCCACCATAGACTTACCAGCGAGACACTGCTTTCCAAGCTCCTGGGATGCATTCCTGTCCACATTCATGCTGCGTCTGCACATGCACATGGCATGTGACATCAGTGACATTATCGGGAACATCGGCCAAAAAAAGCCAATTGCCAATAATGTCAATTTTTCCTTTTATTGGTGCCAATATGATATGGCACAATATATCAGTGTACCTCTAACACCATTAGTTGTCCTTTCATTATTCAGATTTGTTGTGAAACAGTCTCAAAGTATATTCAGATAATGCTAAATGTCTGACTTCTGGATTAGAGCAGGGGCTGGAAAACCAGGACCCTGAATCCCATTCCTGATGCCTGGCAGATTGCTCCACCTCTGACCTTATTTCAGTTTTCCTCTCTCAAATATGCAGTGTTTATCACTTCATGAGATATTGTCTGGCTTGGCTAGTATTTGTGAATTGGTTGGCAGTATTTTGTATTCTGAGTAAAGTAGAACGCTAAGGCTTTTACAACCTCCTGCACTAACCCAGTTGTCTAGGGGCAAACTGTCTATTGTTTGGTGTGCCCTTCAGACTTCAATAATACATAGCGGTCTGGGTTGGTCTAAAACGCGGTGTCAGCATGATTCTTTGTGCCTTGGTGGGTATGCCTTACTTGCAGTTTTACTTCCCTGTAATCTGTAGCTTATTTTTCTTTCAATAGTCTAAAGATGTCTTTAAAAAATATGCTTCCAAGATGTGGATATCGCCATAATATCACCTTCCAGTTAATACATTACTGTTAGTTCTCTGTAACCTAGAACTGAGAATGGAAAATGTTCTAAGTACAGAGGTGACAGGCCCCCCGTCACTTACTTATCCCTTATTTTGACAGATGGAAGACCCAAATTTGTATTTATCCCATACAAGTCTGAATCCCATGCCATTGATTTAGTTTGCAATAGCACTTCCTTTCAGTTATCTTTACCTGGCAGAGAAATGCATGATGCCTGGGGAAGGCGCAGCTATGTTGACTAGGCCCTTATTAATCTTGTTGTGGTAATATCTCTTTCTCTCAGGAGGATAGCCTCAGCCCTCAGGAGCTGGAGCTGAGGGAGTTGAAGGACAGCCTGCAGGATACCCAACCTGTTGGCGTGCTGGTGGAGAGCTGTAAAACTCTGGATCAGGTGAGCACATAGTTAAATTGGGGGTGCTGTGGTGACAGATAGACATCCTTCACTGGTGATATTTAAAAGCCTGTGCACCAGTGCTGCCTCCAACAGGAGATAAGTTCTGTCTTGGGCTGCTTGACTTGAGAGCCCTGGGAAGCCATTTCAAGTGTTTTCATTAATGAAAGGAAGAATTAGAATGGTGAGAGGCAGGAAATTTGTGCAAGCAAGTCCACACGAAGGACAGACATGGAGGGAATGGCTCAGTGCCCTTTAAGCATTAGGTGTTCCAGTAGCTCGGCAATTGAGACAGAAGTTTGATTGACTGATCTTCCTTATAGGATGGAAAAAGGGAACTTGCTAAATGCAAGACCCACCTACAGTAATTCAGATGACAGGTCCAGGTTACCAAGGCTCGTTTGTGCAAGGCTTTGTTCTAATGCCAAAGCCTTTCTGCTCCTTTTGTTATGTGGAGTTCCAGGTGCAGATGGTTGATCATGTGAATTAGCTCTACATACTCATTTCATAGCCTTGTAGAGTTAAAACAGGGGGCTCCTTTGGCCCATCTAAGCAGAAAGTAGCTTCTGTGGACTACTTCCTTGGTTTGTTCTGTTCATGACTTTTGTCAGGAAGTGAGCATTAGTGGGTAGAATTGAGCCTGGGACTAGCAACTCTTCCTCTTGGCCTGCTGTATGTCTTTGTTGTGTGACCTGCTGCGTTACTCCCTAAACCTTGTTGTGGGCTCTGTACAACAGCATCTGTACAATGGGTCAAATGTCACACTACCTCATGGTGGTGTTAGTTATGTATCTAATTGTCATTTATTCCTTTGAAAATCTTCCTCTGCAAAATTTCTTGAAGTTATGTAGTAAAAAGTCTTGTAGTAGTCCCCAATATCACCATTGTTATTGTACTCTGTCCTGCCCTGGCCATGCCCAGGGTTCTGGTAAGCTCAGTATCAAGCAGCAAAACTAAGTTGTTTGGCTGGTTTCAGCCTCTGCCACTCATTCCTTACTTTCCTACATCCAAGAAAGGAGTAGGCCACTAGCAATAAAGTGTTTCTGCACATGGCTTTAATACTGTGATAGACCCAACTTCTGTGTGTGCTTTTGGTTCCACAGGCAAAAGCAGTTTTGAAATTTATTGAAGCCATTTCTGAGAAGACTCTGAGGAGCACTGTGGCCTTAACTGCTGCCCGGGGGCGCGGTAAATCTGCTGCCTTGGGACTGGCTATAGCTGGAGCTGTGGCCTTTGGGTGAGTTTCGCTTCTAGCTTTCCAGGCTTTATTTGTAACTGTCAGCTGTAAGGAAGCTGTGAAGGATTTGTGAGGTTTAGTCCCTTCTAGTCCTATGTCCCTCTTCCTGCAGAGGCTTTTTACTTATTTGGATGCATGTTTATGCTGACTTCGAATTTTTGTAATGTCATAGTGTAACAGAAAATGCTAAATCTTTAAAATGTAGAATAACTTCATATTTAAAAATATTGTGTAAGTAACAAGGATTTAGCAATTACCACACTTACCCAAGTCCAAGACGATTTTGAAGCTAAGATGACCTCTCAATAATTAGATTCTGTACATGGAAAATAAAAAATTCTAAATCTAATTACTGAAGGATCATTTTAAATTCATACTCCTTCCCCACTCCCCCCAGTGCGGGGACAGGAAAGCAATGGCAGGGAAGCAAGTGGCTTGACCATACCATGCCTCCCCTTGCTCTCCCATGCCTGCATCCCTGCTGCCTACCCTGGCACCTGCCCCCCACCCTTTTCCCCTCCCTTGTGCTGCTATCCCCAGCTGATCTGGGTTCGGGTGGAGCTCCAGGTCCATCCTGCAGGGAATCCCCTTGTCTCTTTCCCTGTGGCTAGGAGCAGGCACTGAAAGGAGGAGCCTGCACACTGCTGTTGCTCTCTGTGGCTGAGCTGAGCTACCTGCATAGCTGCTTCGTGCAGGGCAGGAGTGGGTCAAGAGCAGCTCTGGGGCTCCCCCTGCACCCATATTAGGTAAGGACAGTGTTCCCCACAGTTCCTGTCTGGAGTAGTCCCATACTTGATTCTGAGATGAGGCATTGTCTCCCCTATGTTGTGGGGGGGAAGGATAGTGCTCATCTTGGAATCGAGTAAATATGCTCATCCTGTAGTAGATCCAATGGCCAATATTAGCTGAGCATAACAGTGGGTGCATCTACACATGCAGTTAAGTATATTAAACTGTTCCTAGGTACACATCTGCACATACTCCTGTATTGGAAGCAAATTGAGCCCAACAGGTGTAGCCTAGTCCAGGATTGCTCCTGCCCTGTTGTGCCCCCCTGCAGCAGCCAAGGGGAGCTCCAGGCTCTCCTAGGTGCCAGTCTCAGGCTGGCAGGGGCACAGGGGTCAGCTTTGGGGAATGGGCGGGAGCTGTCAGACCTCTCCCAGGAGAAACCATGAGTGTACGGATGTTCAGGGTTTTCCTTCAAAAACAAAAACAGCCATTCCGGGAGAAAAATAAACTGGAAGCAACCAGGGTTAAATGACTCTTATGAGAGTTTCTCCTGAGAGAGTGAATGTCTGTATAATTTTCTGAGAGAAGACACAGCATAGTCTTCCAGCATCCCAGGATGCTTTGCTGATCAGGGCTGTCCTATGCATTGCTGCTGTTCTGTCTCTGGTCAGACTGGGGGAGCCTGCAGAGCATGCTGAGATGTGTGCACCAGGCCCCTTGGCTGCACAGCACTGCATGCTCTCTGGGGCTCAGCATTCAAATGTCTATTCAGGCGTCTTCAGGTATGTTTTTCTACCAGGAGAACACACTTGGGAGAATTATCCCAGATCATTTGGAAATGTGTGCACAGCCTACATGTTTGCAGAATCCAAATTCACGTAGGAAGACAATATACCTATTATTTGATAGTGTCCAGAAAATGGAAGGCTCACAGTTCCAGTTAACATTTTTGTGCTGGTACATAAAGCATGTCGTGGGAGGGCCTTCAAGGGAAATTCCACAGGAAAACTTCTTTGTAGGATTACTGCTTGTAGGCAACTTGGAGCAAGTGAGTGTTGAATGTGTGAAATTAAGTTTGGGTTGCTGAATGTTATGGTATAGCAGTGTCTGCAGTAGGCCCTTGAAGGCCCTTCCACGACATCCTATATGTACCAGCCCAAAAATGTTAACTGGAACTCTGAGCCCTCCGTTTTCTGGACACAATATCAAATAATAGGTATTTGGTGTAATACTATTCTTGGTATAATACATTTTATATCATTTTAGATGTACTTTCTTTGTAAAAGACCATGTATCCTGCAATGTTTAACATGCCATGTATATAACAAGCTATTCATGTTTCTTCCTATGGAGGGGTTTAAAGCCATGTTTGCTTTCCTTTCCAGGTACTCTAATATCTTTGTCACGTCTCCTAGTCCAGATAACCTTCACACACTGTTTGAGTTTGTGTTTAAAGGCTTTGATGCACTGCAGTACCAGGTGAGGGCAGATTATTTACTGTAAGAATAGCATCACTTTTTTCAGTAGGGATTTAGAATTGCATCTGTAATTTGGGTATTACAGGGTTATCTAGAGGTGATGGTTTTTAGCTTTGGGATGTTTGTTCCTAAGAATCTTTTATTATACTCTGTAGAGATCTGTAGGGAATCACTGTGACTTGATGTTTTCATTTAACATTTGTAAATCTGAGAAATGGATTTATTGGTGTGTGAAAAGGGATCCTGGTTTTACCACAAGCTTTCCAATTGTGAGCCCTCTGTTTCAGACTGAGGCCTTCATTACAGATTTATACACAGGCTCATGATTTGTGACAGATTCTGAATTGGAAAGGTTTATAGCATTTGGTCAGTTGCATTCCAGTGCATACAGTCAAACTTTCGTACCATATAAACTCTTCTAACCTCCAAAGGACCTTAAAATTCAAGTGCTTCTGCTGTTGCTGCTGATACCATGACAAGAGGAAAGAAGCAGTCACAGAGGGTGCTCTAGAGTTGTTGCATAGGATTTATAGATCAATCCATTTGGAAACACCTGGGCATTCAGTGTGGATTGTGGTATCGTATGTGGGTGCTGTTCCAAAAAGTTGCCACTTAACAAATGGGCACTGCTTGTTTGTGTGCCCTTTGGAATTTCTGGTAAGGCTTACAGTATAGTATCTGGGCTGCTTTAATAGGCTTTTAATACTGCTGTTAGGTAGTATGTTAAGTGCTGGTTAGTTTAGGTCATTGGAGGTCAATTTTAATGTGTTAAGCATCTTTAGTGAGTTCTAACCTAGAGAAGCTAGCCATAAAGTTAGCCTCAGCCATCATTGAGTTATTCATAAAAGTCCTCTTGTTCCTGATGGAAGTCAGGCTGACATTAGTAACTTTAGTAATGCAAGATCAGGATCAACTTGCTTGTTAGTGGCTTTGGCTACCTTTCCATATCAGGACCTGCTGGTAAACTCATAGTTGTGTGTGTGTAGCTCATAAAAACTCAGCTTTATATACTTTATATAAAGCTTTTTTTACCTCTTTCCACACCTTGTTCTGAATAAACTAAACAATCATTCTATTCCCAATTCCTAGTCTAAACCTAATTGGTTAAATTTATTTACAGTCTCCACAAGCTTTAGTCCAACTACCATTGAACAGTTTAAGAGATCTTATTGGAGCAGTGAAACTAGTCATGCTTACGTTAAGACGTAGTGAAATGTTGCATTTTCAGGGTGCCACCAAATGTTTTTATCATGTAGTATACCAAAGTTA
>NW_017729025.1:111318600-111319354 GCF_001723915.1 Gavialis gangeticus | reverse complement strand
TAGTGAGTTCTAACCTAGAGAAGCTAGCCATAAAGTTAGACTCAGCCATCATTGAGTTATTCATAAAAGCCCTCTTGTTCCTGATGGAAGTCAGGCCAACATTAGTAACTTTAGCAATGCAAGATCAGGATCAACTTGCTTGTTAGTGGCTTTGGCTCCCTTTCAATATCAGGACCTGCTGGTAAACTTATAGTTGTGTGTGTGTAGCTCAGAAAAACTCAGCTTTATATACTTTATATAAAGCTTTTTTTACCTCTTTCCACACCTTGTTCTGAATAAACTAAACAATCATTCTATTCCCAATTCCTAGTCTAAACCTAATTGGTTAAATTTATTTACAGTCTCCACAAGCTTTAGTCCAACTACCATAGAACAGTTTAAGAGATCTTATTGGAGCAATGAAACTAGTCATGCTTACGTTAAGACTTAGTGAAATTTTGCATTTTCAGGGTGCCACCAAATGTTTTTATCATGTAGTATACCAAAGTTAAGCATACAGGCCATTTGAGTAAACTAGCCTTCCTCAGTTTTTATAAATTGTTTATGATGTTGGAAGGAAGGGATGAAACATGACTGAGCCCAAACTAAAAGCTTTTATCATTCAATGTACTTAAGAAGTCTTTCTAGACTTTAAGAAGGCCTTTGACACTGTCTCTCACCCCATCCTCATCAATAAATTAAGCAACTGTGGCACTGATGCCTACACAGTTGGATGGGTAAAAAATTGGCTGATGGGGCGCACCCAGAGAGTAGT
>NW_017729025.1:111310829-111313600 GCF_001723915.1 Gavialis gangeticus | reverse complement strand
ATGAGAATAGGATGGGGTTCAACGTAGATAAATGCAGGGTGCTGCACTTTGGGAGAAGGAATCCACAGCATGCATACAGGCTGGGGAGTTCCCCTCTTGAAAGCACAGAGGCAGAATGGGATCTTGGAGTCATTATTGACTCCAAGATGAACATGAGCTGCCAATGCCAGACCTTGTCATGCATCCAAAGATGCATCTCAAGCCAGTCCAGAGAGGTGATACTCCCCCTCTCTGCAACTTTGTTCAGGCTGCAATTGGAGTTCTGCATCCAGTACTGGGCACCGCGCTTCAAAAAGGATGTAGCCAGCCTGGAGAGGGTTCAGAGGAGGGCCACCTGCTTGGTGAGAGGGCTGCAGGACAGGCCCTATAAGGAGAGACTGAGGGACCTGAACCTATTCAGCCTCAGCAAGAGGAGGCTGAGGGGTGTCCTGGTGGCTGCTTACAAACTCATCAGGGGAGATCAACAGCAAATAGGTAGAGCCCTTTTCTCCCCAGCACCACTTGGGGTGATGAGGAACAATGGTAATAAGATGATGGAGAATAGGTTTAGGTTGGATATCAGAAGGCAATATTTTACAGTTAAGGTGGCCAAAATCTGGAACCAACTTTTCAGGGAAGTGGTCCATGCCCCTACCTTGGGCAAATTCAAGAGGAGGTCGGATGAGCACTTGTCTGGGGTCTTGCGAACCCAGCATTCATTCCTGCCTGTGGCAGGGGGTCAGGCTAGATGATCTGTTCAGGTCCCTCCTGGCCCTAGCTACTATGAAACTATAAATATGAATTGGTGAGGTGCGCATGGAGGGGGAATGCGACACTTCCCTGGCCTCCCCCACCCCGCTTTGCTGATCTGTTGTTCTGTTGCCTCATGGCAGTTCATGTTATGTCTTTTTCAGGAACATTTGGACTATGAAATTATCCAGTCTTTGAACCCCGAATTTAACAAAGCAGTTGTCAGAGTGAATGTGTTCAAGGAACACAGACAGACCATCCAGGTAATTAGTCTCCCATCTTTGTTTCTTGCTTGTGGCCTTCGGCATTATGGTACACCACCAGTGTTCTAAGCTTAAGTGTGTTCGTTCTACCTAAAGTGTAACAGTATTACTCATCACTGTCAGTACAAGGAATTTTTACCTTTAGACAACTGTCTTCCTGATCAGTAGCTTCCACAAAGGAAATTTGCCAGTCTCTGTGGAGGTCCTGTCTGTTGAGGACCCTTAGCTGGGTCTTGCATGTCATTTTTTTTTTTTCTCTTGGGCACAAATGTCCAGATAAAGGTCATGAAGGAGAACGGATTTATAGCAGTCAAGAAAAATAAAGGAAAATGAATATGATATAGTCAGGCATGCACTTGATTTACTTCAATGAAACCTTCTCTCAGCTACTCTCTGACAGTGCTTGTACTCCATTTCCCTTTAAACAAAGACAGGGACTTTGGAAGATAACTGCTCACATAGGGCTGCAACTCTCTATCTTTTGGAGTTGCCTCAGTTCCCAGACAGCTGCTGGGTCAGCGATTACCTTCAGTAAAATGCTGCTTCGCTCCTTGCAGTACATACACCCTGCAGATGCCGTGAAACTGGGCCAGGCTGAACTCGTGGTGATTGATGAAGCTGCTGCCATCCCCCTCCCCCTGGTAAAAAACCTGCTGGGCCCTTACCTTGTTTTCATGGCTTCCACGATTAATGGGTAAGAGATTCATGGGGAGACTCCTTGTCGTTACCTGCTTGTCTAACTCCTCCTTATGCCTGACAGCCCCTTTTTGAAACTGTCACTTTAATTATCTTTCATGTATCATTTATTGGTATGGACTTGCATATATTGTCTGTGTCTGGCATGAGGAAATGCTCTGTCCTGTCCTTGCTCAAGGAGCATATATTTGAGAGAAATGCTGAAACCTTTTTCAAGGAAGGGCGTATACACTGTTGGTGGAGAACTGCATTCTTCCTTCGCTGTAGGGGAGGACTGACCTTTCCAGCACAGGCCATTCCAGTCTGCCTGCCCGAAGTCCCCCTCTCTTTCTTCTGGGCACTGTACCCTCCCTTCCTGCTGAGCTGTGGGGCACTGCTGTAGAAAAGCTGCTCTCTTGCTCTGCCAGTGTCTGCCCTTCAGTAGTGGGTGAGGTGATTTGTGTGGGCATAAAGGAAAGTCCTTGAGCAATCATCAGTATTCTCACGTTATAAAAGTGTCTGTCTGTCATGCTTTATTCGCACTCTGATTGGCTGACCTGAAACAACCAATCGGAGTGCAAATACAGTGTTGGGACAGGAGGTGGTGGCACAGCGGAGCTCTGCCATAATGGCAGGGATGCAGGGGATGGAGGCGGTGCCAGCGGCAACCGCCAATGGTGGAGCGGACAGGGTGGGGCAAGACCACCAGAGTTGGCCTTGCCCCTCCCCGTCCCCCCCCTTGCCCCTTGGAGGTGGTGGCAGCAGCTCGGGGGGAGCGGGGTCGGGATGCTGCAGGGGTTGCAAGGCCGCCAGCGCTGGCCTCTGCCTGCCCCTCCCCAGTTCTGTCGTCACCGCCTGCCTGGCTGATGTGGCAGCAGTGGGGGGAAGCAGCGGGTGCGCCATGGTGTCAGGAGGCAAAGAGTGTGCCCAGGGGAGGGGAAGCGAGGAGTGGACGGGGTGGTGAGGAGGAGTGGAGCAGGCTCGAGGTGGGGAGAAGCCAGCATGCCATGGGGGGTGGGGAAGCGGGCCTCCCCCTCTCCTCCCATGCCACCGCCACTTCTGTATCAGCTTAGGCCTGCTGCTTCCCCCCACCACCACAGCAAG
>NW_017729025.1:111299529-111305829 GCF_001723915.1 Gavialis gangeticus | reverse complement strand
GCCCAGGGGAGGGGAAGCGAGGAGTGGACGGGGTGGTGAGGAGGAGTGGAGCAGGCTCGAGGTGGGGAGAAGCCAGCATGCCATGGGGGGTGGGGAAGCGGGCCTCCCCCTCTCCTCCCATGCCACCGCCACTTCTGTATCAGCTTAGGCCTGCTGCTTCCCCCCACCACCACAGCAAGCCGACTTCTTCCCACCCTAGGGCCCACTTCCCCCCACCCACTGCTGCTGTCATGGGGAAGGGGGAAGCGGGCCTGGACCACAAGCAGCAGGAGGGAAGAGGGGAGTGGGCGTGGACCTGCTCCCCATGTCATTCTTGACAGGCAGTTGGCTAGTAGGTACATGGTAGCATAAAACGTCTTGGCTGGGCTTTCCCTCCCCCTTGTTACTACATTTTGGTGCCTCTGTGTGCATCTCATGGGTAGAGCAAGGCCACAAGAAATGTAGTAATAGCACCAGAACAGAGATAATGCCATAAGTTTTTGGATTGGCAATTTCCCCCCACAGTTCGGAGGGGAGGGAGTAGGAGGGAGGGAGGCAAGAGGGTTGTAGCTGGGGGTTTGGTTCACACTCCTCTCACCTGCTACTTGTTGATGTAATTGCGTAGGTATGAAGGCACTGGTCGATCATTATCCCTGAAGCTGATTCAGCAGCTGCGGCAGCAGAGTGCACAAGCCCAAGTCAGCATGACAGCAGAGAACAAATCAACAGCTACAACTAAACTTGCCTCAGGTACCATGCAAGGCTGACATCTCTGAGGACAAATATTTAACTCAGCATACAAGTACCTCTTTTATTAATACATCTTGTAAAAGATTACTCCCTGCCTGTATATTTGAACTTTTGCAGCTACAGGCTGGGAGGGGATGGAGAGTAGCAAGAGACTTGTTCTGTAACTGGGCTCTTGGGCTAACCTCACCAAAACGCCTTTGCTGCCTGCATATTTCCTGTGCAGTCATGGCCGCAACAACACTCCACCCCTATTAAATCAAATGTGGAAGTAGGCTAAGCAGCTCCCTTTTGAGAGGAAGTGTTTGGTTGTCCCTGCAGAGACTGTCATGGTTTCTTTTCCTCTTCTTTTCTTTTTTTTTTTTCCTGAGCAGCTGTTACTTCTGATCTCTTCCAGCTCCAGGCATTGAAGGGTCTTGATTGTGTCTGATTCCTTTATCAGCCATCACTTCAACTTCAAAACTGCTTGTTATTTTTCTTTTAAATCTCTCTTTGCAGCTCGTACATTGCATGAGGTCTCGCTGCATGAGTCAATCAGATATGCCCCTGGAGACCCTGTAGAAAAATGGCTCAATGACTTGCTATGTTTGGATTGTCTCAATATCACGAGGATCATTTCTGGCTGTCCATTACCTGAAACCTGTGACCTGTATCCTTGCTGAAATCAATGCCCTTTGTTATTAAATGGCTTATTCCTAATTATGGCAGGGTGAGCAAGAGGTTAACAGTGGCTGACCAGACTGTTGCTGAGAGGTTGGGTCCCTCTGGATTCTTGTTTCCCCCTAATGCAGTTTATAATTCAGCTTCTTTGTACTGGTCTGTGGCACAGCTGACTCTCTCCTTTTTATACCAGAATAAGAGCTAACCACACCCTAGTCTAGGTGATGGAGACCTGATGAAAAAGTCCATTGACTTTTGAGTGAATGGAAGGCTTTTTTTCTATTAACCGTAATGCTTTTGTTTTAGTCACCATTCTCTAAGTAGAGAGGAGCATGCATTTAACTACTTCAACTCTTTTCATACATTTAACCAAAAATTGAAGTTCTCACTTAGTGCTGACTGTGCTGTGTGGGTTCAGTGAGCACAAGGAGGCTTAAGCCTAAAGAATAAGGCATCTGCCCTTCCTGCTGGGAAGATGCTGACGGCATATAAGGGCACTTAGCTCATATTGTAAAGGCATAGGGAGAATTGCTTTCAGGCTCTGATAATAAAAAAAAAAAAAATCTCTGGCTGCTTCCTTCCTTGACCACTATACATAGATATTATGTAAATAGAGATACCCTCTTCTGTTACCACAAGGCGTCAGAAATTTTTCTTCAGCGGCTGATGGCCCTCTACGTAGCTTCACATTACAAGGTAGTATTGTTGCCATGTTGGTCAGCACTGTCAATCCCTGTGGTTTTTAGAAAGGTCTAGTTGTCTTGAGTATGCTGTTACCGTAGGTTGTTAAGGCACTGAAAAGTTATCTCCACTCCCTGCTTTCTGCTTTTTACAGTACTGTTTTTGTTCTGTCCTCTTACAGCTGACATTCATACTTTGCCCATAAAAGTGTAAAGTTCTGGAGTAAGCCTTCCTGGTTGTGAAACCTCCAAGACTGATTATGTCTGTACAGCTTCTAGACTAGAGGAAGCCCAGGTCCACTGTCTCCTCTCTTCTGCCTGCAGTTGCAAATTAAGTAGTATTTTGGGTCCAGAAGGTGTCTGAGCTGTTGGCCTGACTCTCCATATCTAGAGAGTCTAGAAGCAGTGGTAGGGGTGTGGGCTCTGGGCTGCTGCTTGAGCCATTCAGCCCTACTCTTGAGTCTTCTATGAATTCTAACCTGGAGGTGTCAAGGCATGAGGTTTATTTCTTGCAGGCGGCCCTGGGTTCACTCTAGATACTCAGTATAATGTTAGATATGGTCATTACCCTTGCACAGAGCTTGATAGCTAAATTGGATGTAACTGATGAGCTCTTTTCAGTAGGTGTTACTGCAGTAAATAAGAACTGGATTTTGGAACAGCTTTCTGTTAATTTTGAGAGTCATAGTGGTAACCCACAAAAGATGTTACAATTGGGGGGGAGCAGGAATTGAATTCAGTACTTAGTAGTAGTAGTAGTTGATTTGTTTTCCAAAGTCAGAAAGTATCATAGCAAAACAGTATTATGCAGAACGTTTCTTAATGTTTTTTATGTATACTGGGGGAGAGCATGCAAAATAATGTACAGGCAGTCCTCGGACTTACAGCACAATTGGTTCCTGAAAACTGTCTTAAGTCAAAATGTTGTAACTTAGAACCAATTTTCTCATAAGAGCAATGTTACAAGTGGAGGATTGGTTACTGAACCATGGCCGGATACCCTATTTTCACCAAAAATACCCCAGAATTTTGTACTTGATCAATTATAGATGAGTAATATAGCTATATTAATATATTTATATTGTAAATAGTAATCATATTGATTAAGAAGGACTTCTTTGAGGTGACTTTGCTGGACTTTTTGAAGGCCTCTTGGTTGGACTTTTTGAAGGGCTCTTGGCTGGAGTCTTCTCAAGCGTCTTGGCTGCGGGTTTTTCTGGAGTCTTGTGTGCTTTCTTAAAGAAAGTGTCCAAGGAAGTTTGGACAGATTTTCTCCAGGGAGATGAGTGATGCAGTAAACTTGTTTGCTGGCATGGCATTGCATTGGATCAAGCATTGCAAGTCAAAACTGGCATTGTAAAGTTGAAACGGTGTCAATTTATAAAGGTGGTGAGTGCAAAACGTTGTAACTCTAATTGTTCTAAGTTGGACTGTAGTCTGGGAATAATATCCTTGAATTGTCTTGATTGCCATTGATGTGTTTCCAATTGCATATGCTTTACTAAACCCTGAATTGCAGGAGAGAAGCAGGATTTAGAGAACTGATAACTTAAAACTGAACATAGTTTTGATGGAAGAACTTTTGAAACTCTTCTCAAAGTAAGAATTGATTCTATAATTTGTTGTTTATGTTGCTCCAGAATTCTCCCAATGACCTCCAGATGCTTTCAGATGCTCCTGCCCATCATCTATTTTGCCTTTTACCCCCTGTTCCACCTACCCAGAATTCTCTGCCAGAAGTACTTGCCATTGTTCAGGTAGGTGACAAAGCTGAATGTATGAAATGAAGCTATAAAGCTGCTTGTTAAGGAACAGGTGACAGGTTGTTTAACCATGATGTATAAGATTACCGTTCTGCACATGCAACTTGGCGTTACATTAATCCAACAGGTCTTAACCAGGACCCTTTTGTATTCGGTGCTATGCAGCTACACAAGGACACCTTTCTTTCTGAGCTTGTTTTCTAAGGAATACCCTTTTTGTTACAAGGCCTGCTGAAGGAAGAAATAGGTAGCAAGTTGTGGTTGCTCCTGCTTACTGGTGCAGACAGTTCCAGGTCTAGAATGTCCCAAAATCATTATTAGACCATTCTCCTATGCTTATCTGCTTAAGATGATTGTTTTATCCATCATTGCCTTTTTGTAGGAAGCAGTTCTTTTGGGACCAGCTTCTATTATTTGCAGTACTTAATGGTTTTACAGCATTCAACAAATGCAGCTCTGTGCTTGAGACTTTTAGTAGCTACCACAGTGTAAAAGATGGGTGATAGGTTATACGGCTGAATAAGTCTTTTCTGTCTGCCTCTGCTGTGGGTGGTGATGGTACAAGATCAGAAAATTTTCTCTGTTCCCAGCCTCTTTCCTTTTCCTGGCAGGTGTGTCTTGAGGGAGAGATCTCTCGCCAATCTATCCTGAACAGTCTGTCTAGGGGGAAGAAGGCTTCTGGAGACCTTATTCCATGGACTGTCTCAGAGCAGGTAAATAATTTGGGGTGTTTGCTTTTCTTCAGGATTATATATTATGTTTCATATGGAGAATGCTTAACTATGTTCTTTAATCTGTGTGTGTCTTGTATGTAGTTCCAGGATCCAGACTTTGGGAGCCTTTCTGGTGGGCGTGTTGTTCGTATTGCGGTCCATCCCGATTATCAAGGGGTAACGTATGCAGCGTCCAGTGATGTGATTTATAAGTTGCCAGCAGTGATACCATCTCAACTGCTCTTGCACGATGAGCAGAAGGGAGCTGGATCAGTATTTGGGTGGGAGACACTAAGGAAAGTTCAGGTGCTGCTGCAAGTGTAGGTGAATTGCTCTAGTGGGCATTGCTTTTGTATGGTGATTTCAGCGAGTCACTAACATGTTAGCTGTAGGACAGAGCCCTAAGTCTCTTCTGTAGTGTCACTCTCCTTCCTACAAACTGTTATGTAGCTTGAATAGCACTTGTATTGTGGCTGTGTGATATCATTATAGAAATCTGTAAATTGCTTTGGTCCTTCTCAGAAGGGGAAGCTGTTGTGGCGGTGGTGGGGTTTTTTTTCCCCATCAGTTTTAAGAATTTTATATTGCTGCTTCAATGTTTGTAAACTTCCTTCCTTCTTCACAGATGGGTTATGGCAGCAGAGCTCTGAACTTGTTGCAGATGTATTATGAGGGCAAATTCCCTTGTCTGGAAGAAAAAGTTACTCCAAAACCCAAAGAAATTGCCACCATAAGCAGTGAGGTATGAAGCTCTACACATCTGGTGTTTTCCTGTTGTATTAGTCTATTAAAATTGCCTTGGGATGTATGGCTGAAACTTAGTGTTGGTCTTGTGCAGCTTTCCATATAAGTGTGTGTGGGGGGTGGGGGGTATAAGTGAACATTTAATGTAAATATAAAAATATATGTTACCTTACTTACCTAGTGAATAAGCCTGCAGATCACAGTGAAAAAGAACCTTTTTCTATTAACTTGTCTGGTCTTCTCCCTCAGGCAGTTAGTTTGTTAGAAGAGGTTTTGACCCCTCGGAAAGATCTGCCTCCTTTACTTCTCAAACTGAGTGAGAGACAAGCTGAGAACCTGGATTATCTGGGAGTATCCTATGGTTTGACACCACGGCTGCTCAAGTAAGAGTTTTAACCATATTTGTCTACTCCAGGGTAGATTTGATTTAAATCAAATTGGTTTAAATCACTGGTCAGGAAGCTGCGGTTTAATCATTGCTTTCTACAAAAAGTGCATTCTTGTTGTTTGGTAGCCTTCATTCATTTAATTTCTTGAAACTTTGCGCTTTCAGAGAAAGGTAAGGACTTGACTCTGTGTACACAAACTTGCAGAGAGATAATAGGGCTGTTGGGTAGGTAATAATCAGGTCTGTTATCGCTCATCTCCATATACTGCTGTTAACAAGGATGTTATCTCTGGAGAAAACAAACTCTCCCTATGCCTGAAGATGGAAGTTTTGCGCCTGAAAGCCTACAGAGAACAATTTTTCCAGCTATCTAGTTGTTCTAATAAAAGATATATCACATCTACCCAAAGAACCTTGTGTGCCTATGGTCTCTGGAGACACAAATCCACAGTTTGAGAACTGAAACTAAGCATCACAGAGATGCTTAATGGCATCTTCCAGACAAAATACTGAGTCCCACTGGGTAGAGTTGTTTTCTTTAATCTTTACTAATCTATAGAGGAGCCTCTGGGAACCCCATAAGAGTGGGCCCCTAATATAGTCCACAGCCTGTTTGACCTATTTAT
>NW_017729025.1:111288442-111294529 GCF_001723915.1 Gavialis gangeticus | reverse complement strand
AGTGGGCCCCTAATATAGTCCACAGCCTGTTTGACCTATTTATAAAACTTCTACAAAGGTTATATGAATATATTGTCTCAAATAGAATATAGTTAGAAGTTATAATCTCTATTCCATGATGATATCTTTGAGCTTAAGATATGTTAAAGTAAAACTATCTTTATATACATTTATTTTTTAAAAGCATCTTAAAAAATATAAAGGAACAATTAAATAAAAATCTGATTTAATTAAAAATGATTTTTTTTTTAATTTTGTTTAAAAATTGTACATTTTTATCCACCATCATCTACTCTACTAAATAGAGATTGAGGGAGTTGCTACAAATTAATGCATTTATTTCACTTTGGTCCTCATCTCCTCTACTCCGGCTTCCATTATTCTTTTATAAATTCTTCCCTTTTATCTTTGATAAATCTGTCAGCAGTTGCAAGTTCCCACTCTTGTGCACTCTGTCCTTGTAATTCAGGTGGGCTCTGTCCAGAATAATAGACAGCTCTTCCATTGCTAGCCCAGGAACAAACTATCCAAGCATGCTTCTTGAATGGCACAGCTATCAGGCTGGTCCACGCTTATTGTATAAACCAGTGGTTCTCAACCTTTTTTGTACCAGGGCCCACTTGTAAACATCAGTGGCTAGCCCTGACCCAGTGCCCCTCACCCCAGCCCCCCAGTGTGTAGGGCAGGGGTGGCTGCAAGCAACCTCTTGCGGGCTGGAACTTTGCCAGCCTGCAAGGGAAAAGCCACAGTTTCCCACACTCTTCTCCTTTTAAAAGAGAATCCATTTTTAAAGCTTGTTGATCCATTGTTTTAAAGTTTGTTCGTGACCCTTTCATATATTCTTGCGACCCACAGGTTGAGAAACACTGGTATAAAGGATCTGGAGAGCTCTTCATGCTATGAGTGTCCCGTTTGATGTGTCTGGTGTGTAATGCATGGGTCCAGGAAGCTCAAGGTGTTCAGCTGTGGCTTATTTAGTTCCCATGTAAATCCATACACAGTTTGGCAGCTACTGCTTGGGTGTATGAAGGAGAATGAAAAATATTTAATGGGTCAAATCACACCTGACTGTTCACATGCACAAAATATTCTTGAATTTTGGTAAAAACTTAGGCATGTTCTCTTTTCAAAGTCAAGGTATTGGTTAATGTCTCTTATCTTTAACTTGGCTGTTGCTTTTTGTGATTATTCCTGCTTTAAACAGGACAAATAGGGGAAGGAAAAGAAATGGGTTATTGAAAAGCAACGGAAACCTAGCTTCCTGTTGAAATTCACCATTTCCAGTGTAGCTGCAAGTTGTCATCCTGTGCTTTAGGGAGGCAGGTTCCCATGGCAGGTGTTGCTATGGGGGCTGGCTTAACTCCATAGTCCAGAACACCATCTGGTTGGTCTCAGCAGGTCTCTCTTTCACTCATCTGGTCCATCATCTGGTTATGCTCAAATTATATGGTGCAGTCAATCACAGGCTCTGGTCAGGAGAGAGCAGAGCAACTGGAAGGGAGAACAGGGCAGGATCTTGTGCAGATCAATTTGGGATTCTCTCTGGTCCAGCAGGTGCTGTTGCTGATGCACTGAGGCCTAGATGTTGTTGAGCCAAGGGACCCTTAAGTTGTGCTAATGAAAGATGGAGCCTCTGAAATAAAGCAGGGGGCTTTAGGGCTTTCCTGAGGGAATCCTTCAGAAGTCCATGCTTTTGCTCATCAAAATCTATTTTTATAAGGTCCCAAAAGTATGGCCTGTGGCAGGCCATCCTCTTACTGTCACGTGTACCAGTTATTCCTGACACGCACATTGTGTACATCTTCTTATGGCCTAATCTTTTTGTTTGGTTATTGTCTCAGTATGTCTGTGAGTCATATCTGTATCCTGTCTGTCAGTGGTCATTGTTACAAGTCACTATGATATTTTAGGGCCTTTTTAATCTACTTGGCAGTCAGTGGCATCTGCTAATCACCAAATCTTACAATTTCAACCATAAAATTTACTATTATGTGGTTTCTGCTTTCCCTAGGTTTTGGAAGCACGCTGGATTTGTACCGGTTTATCTAAGGCAGACTCCAGTAAGTATCATACTGCTTCAAGAACCTGATCCATCTCCTGCTCAAGTCAGTGGAAGGCTTTGTTAACTCTTGATGGGATCTGACTTAGACAATAAGTTTTTGTTTTGGTTTGGTTTGGTCTGGTTTTTTTTGAGGATGTCAGGAGTTTGTTGTTTGTTGACTTTATAGTTTACAGTAGCCGGACTAGCCTGTCTTAGGGATCAGAGTTGTGGTGATGATCAATAGTATGTTCTAGTATGTTTAGATTCAGAAACCCTGGGCCTTAGCTGTAAGTGCTTAGGTCAGTACATGTAACTGGTGTCGGTGCATGCAAATGATCTAACCTACCGTCAAGGTCACCTTTTGACCCAGACTGGATCTGGGCTGTGGGGGGCCCTTGTGGGCTAGATCTGGATTGCAACACGAGGAAGCTGTGGCAACAGTTCCTGGGGCACACAGCAGCAACTCTTGCCCGAACTGTGGGCTCCAGCTGCCTGCATGCCAAAGCTGGAGCTGCTGTTGCATGCCCCATGCTTCCATGGCAGTTCCAGTTCTGACTTCAGCACAGGGCATGCTGCAGGAGCTAGCATTCAGGAAGGTGTGGATGGGCAAAGTGGCCAGAGAGCTGCCGGAACTGTCAGCCCTTACTGTCTCTCCTGCTGCCAATTGCCATGTCCACTGGGGCCTGAGAATCCTGGATTCTGCAGCAGGCTATTCCCCCCAGTCAAGCTGCTAGTCTAGCGGTTGTGCTTTGAGTGTCACTGCAGCATCTTCCATTTGTTTTCCTGTAGTGTAGCTAGGATTTCAAGTATTATTGGTTTAATTAGGTAGCTCATCAGTAATAACAGTGCTTTGCCCCTTTATGGAGTTGATCAAATGCCTAAAGCTGATAGGATGACAATTCAGTAACAGTAGTCATTGACTTTTAATACAGCTTGTGTCAACACAAGAGACTGAGTAAGAGAGACTTTTGGATTTTACCCTAGGTAAAAAGGACCTAAGCATGTTTCCTGTTTCACTACCTGTCTTTGTCTTTACCAGTTGAATGTATAATGCAGAGGGTGGTGACAGGGGTGATGAGAATCTTTCTATGTTCCTAGAATGACCTGACTGGTGAGCACTCATGTATCATGCTGAAGACCCTGAGTGAAGAGGAGAGTGAGCAGGAGCACTGGCTCTCTGCCTTCTGGAAAGGTAACTGGGCCGGTTGTAGTTGAGCGAGAGGAAGCCTCAGTGTCCATCTTGCACAGTGGTAGAGTAACCATTATTGTCTTGTCTTCTGCAGATTTCAGGAGGCGGTTCCTGTCTCTGCTCTCATATCAATTCAGCACTTTTTCCCCTTCGTTAGCATTGAACATTCTACAGAACAAGAATATCAAGCAGCCGTTGCAGCCCCGTGAGTGCTCAGGCTTCTAGTGCTGACTTTGGGGATTTAAACTCTTTGCATGGCTTATCACAGGGTTCTTTAAAACTCCAGGCACGATGCAGAATTGGTAGTAGACTGAATAGTGTTTGCCTCCTATATCCAAAAATAGACTTGTGTTCGCAAGTGAAAACTTTGTCCTTGCTTAGTGCAGAGGTTCTGTATAATCAAAGTTTTTTGGAAATCGGATACAAAAGAGCTCTCTAATGTAGCAGAGACAAAAATAGCAAGATCCAGGGCTGGAAGCTGAAGCCGGACACATTCAAACTGTGGGATGAAGGCACTTCCTCTCAGCAGCGCAGGTCCTAAACCACCAGAACAGCTTACCTTAGACTATGGTGGGAGCCCTGCCACTTGAAATTTGTAAATCGGAATGGGATGCCTTTCTGAAAAAAGAGGCTCTAGTTCAAGCATGAGTTATATGTTTTGATGTAGCCATGACCTATTTTATACAGGAAGTCAGACTAGATTATTATACTAATCTCCTTTGGTCTTAAAATCTATTGAAATCACACTGCTGTTTCTTGAATGTAACCAGCTCCAAAGAAACCTCTCAAGAGAGCTCAGTAATTGCTCTGTTTCAGTTTCTGTTTTTTGTGGCTTCCCCTAAATAGTGGGTGAAAGGTGCCAGGCTGCCAGCACTGGATAGCAAAAATCTCTGCCAGCAGGACTGGTGCAGTGTAGGAAGAGCCATTGCAGGCTTTCTTCTGCTGGCTCTTGTTCTTTAACCCTTTTACTAGGGTTAGGGAAATGCCAGACTCCTTGACCCATTTGATTGTATCTATGGGTGTGAGTCATGATATATGAATTCTTGTTCCATGGAGAGATTTGAAACTCCAAATTAGTTAGTTACAGTTTTAATCCTGGCATTTTTTATCTATAAATTCATTTGGGAAGCAATTGTGGGGGGCAGCTGCTGGCACATGTTAAAAGTGAGCTGTTAATTGCCAGAATCCTGAAGAACTACAAAATGCAATTTTGCTATTCTTTTTGGCTTGCTCAGTCATCGGCCGTGCTGAACTGGACAATGTCTTCATTCCGTATGACCTCAAACGGTTAGAGATGTACTCTCGAAACATGGTGGACTATCACCTCATCATGGACATGATTCCCACTATCTCCAGGATGTACTTTCTTAACCAGCTGGGAGACATCTCTCTGTCTGCTGTACAGTCGGTATGGACCACCTGCCTTTAATTACCCCCTCCTTCTTTTCCTAGCCCTTTAGTATTTTTTCATCTACTGAGTACTCTTAAAGATTCAGCCCCTGCTCATGGCTTGTTTCTTATTTCCCACTTCAATGTAGTGTTGTAACTCAGAGCTGATCATCTTGCCTCCTATTCTGCTTTTATGCTGTCTTTTATTTGAAATAATCTCCCATTTCATGCACCACATCTGTCAAATCTCCAGTTCTAAGACCTACAGTTTCAGCTGATTTGCCTCCTCAGAATTCCCTTCTGTGTTTTCCCTTGTCTGTGCTGTCTTCTCATGCTTCATATTTGTTTCTGCATCTAGTAATTCAGATCCTCTTCTCTTGCATGTTCTGCAGAGTATCATGTGCCCATCTAGTACTAGTCAAACAGTAGCCAAAGCCTTTTGGATCAGGAAGCATTTCTGTTTTCAGTAGGGAGGTCTGACTATTAAAGGTAGAGCAGTTTGGCAGAGTCGTAATAGTTTTGAACAAAACTCAAATCTGTATGCTTTGTAGAGGGGTGGGGCAGAGTGTGTGTGTGCGTGTACATGTACATATACATATTGCATTTAAAAAAT
This sequence comes from Gavialis gangeticus, assembly GCF_001723915.1. NCBI lineage: Eukaryota > Metazoa > Chordata > Crocodylia > Gavialidae > Gavialis > Gavialis gangeticus. Next base: position 111,289,297 of record NW_017729025.1, on the reverse strand, counting down.
CTTGCCATGTAGGCCCTTCTCCTAGGGATTGGTCTACAACACAAGTCTTTGGACCAGCTGGAAAAGGAACTAGAACTACCCAGCAGTCAGCTGATGGGCCTCTTCAACAGGATTATCCGCAAAGTGGTCCAGGTAATTGCATCTTTGTCCAGCTTTGGCTTATGAAGTTGTCAGACTCAGTTCTAGGCCTAAGCTTTGTAGTGTTAAGAATCTAGATCAGTATCCTGTAACCTCAGTCTCTGTTAAGGAATATATAGGCTCTTTGTGTGAATGAAGGCTTCTGACAGACAGAAAAAACAAAACAAAACACATTTTACCAGAAAAAGCAATGCATTACTTCAGTCTGGCTCCATGGTATCTGTCTAGATTGCACACTTCAGAAGGGCTTTTTGGTGCTTTTATCTACTAGCTGATTCAATAAACTAGTAGATAAAAGTGCCAAAAAAGCCCCACTGACGCACCAGATCTATACAGACATTGGGTGAGCCAAGTCTGACTAATGCAGTGCCTCTTCTGGGCATGCACTGGACTCAGCACAGGGGTACCCCAAGTTTAAAGTAAAGTGCTGGTTTTTTGTTTGGTTTTTTTTTACGTCTGTAAGCAGCAGAAATGTCTTGGTGGAAAAAGGAGGTGACTAGCAGTGGTGTCAGCTGTACATATCTTCCATACAGTTTAGATGGCTTAAAATGATGAATGGTGCTGACTGGAGGTGTTCTCTAGTGACCTTTGATTGCAGCAAGTTATACAGGCTTCCTCTCCACTGTGTCAGTGATGCATCTTGCCTTAGAATGGCCTTCTCCAGATAGGGTCACATAGGGGCAGACTTGAAGCCAGTGGAAAAGCTTTGGTTCAGGC
>NW_017729025.1:111280024-111288431 GCF_001723915.1 Gavialis gangeticus | reverse complement strand
GGGCAGACTTGAAGCCAGTGGAAAAGCTTTGGTTCAGGCCTTCAGTCTCCCTGGCATTGCTGAGTGAGGGTGCCAATTGTGGTGGATGTTGCTACAAGGAACCTGACTTTTAGTACTCATTACACAGATCACTTTTCAGATGGCTGTGAATTTGTCCCATGCTATTATGAGGTAAAGAACAGACTGATGACACAAAAATAAGACTCCCCTGTCCATTCCAGTCCCGTAACCAGTCTGTTCTCTCCTGGTTCTCAAAGTTAGCCTTTGACTTCATAGGCAGAGCTTCTTTATCTTTAATTACAAGTCACCCACTGTTCAGATGTTTTGTCCAGCATGGAATCCTATTTAGGTGACTAGATAGAAATAATATAAAAGAAAGGAAGTCTGTAGGTTTTTACCTGTAATAGTGAATGTATTGCCTGGGGTTGTCAGTGAAGAACTCCTTTTTATATGCAAGCAATAACTCCTGAATGAGTCATTAAGATGTCTTTTTCTCCATCAGGAGATGGGCCTTTGACCTTCATGGTTTCTGCAGTCTACGGACTGCAGACATTTTACTGGGGTAGCCAACATACTTTTAATTTGCTTTTAAAGCACCTAGCTGATAAAACAGCACTAAGCCTGTCACGTGCTAATTTACTCCTTTATTCGCAGATGTACAGCACTATCCAGGAGAAGGCTGTAGAGGAGCAGATGGCAGCAACGAAGGACGTTGTAATGGAGCCAACTCTGAAGTCTTTAAACGATGACTTGGTAATGTTGATCCTACCATTAAAACTTCTTATACGTGTGTCAAACCCCTCCAACGGGTTTTCTCTAACATAAGAGCTGTTTGAATGGTGTCTGTGCTTGTGTAGGAAGTCCTGTGTGTCCTATTTTGTTCTTTTATGGTAATTATGGAACTTTGCAAGCTTTAACAGTGCATTAATATTGTGCTAATGTAGTGTAAAGATCCTCCCACAGTCATCTTTAGTATTTATATTAAAATGAAGGTACTACAAATAATTAAAATGTGTGATTGTCTTTCATACCCAGTTCAGAGTGTGGAAGGTTTCTTTGTAAGGTGAACTGCCTTTGGGGGATAGGAAAAGAATAAGGCATTGTAATTTCTGACCTAGTAGACATGCCGTGTGATGTTTTGCCACTGCTCTACTTAAAAGTTAACATTTCTCTGGGATGTGTTGCTTGCAGGAAGAAGCAGCACAGGAATTTCAGGAAAAACACAAACAAGAAATGGGGAAGCTGAAGGAAATGGACTTTTCACAGTAAGAATTGTTCCATGTGATTTGCAGAGCAAATGTTTTCAGGCATCTGGTTTGAACACACTGCCTAGGAGCCGCACATCTGTGCAGTGCATGGGGGTTTGGGGTGGGAATATTCGATAGGTTGTACTCAGCATAGCAGATGTCTGAAGCATATTGTCAGGCTGAAACTTGAGCCTTGTGCACCTTGGAGCCCAAGTGAATGAAGTCAGTGTGATCAGACTTACTCTGCAATATCTAATAAATGCTGCTAGCAATTTCTTTTTCCTGAGACTGCTAATCACCAACCATTCTTAGTCTTTATTGGCTCTGCTGGCAACTTGTTTATTTTATACTCTAGCCAAATTGCAATTTGAAATTTTGGTTTCAGTAGTAAAATGTCTGCTTGCTGGCATTAATCATCTTTTGAGCAGTGTGTCATAAGAAGAATGTGCTGGTTTCAATCTTCAGTTTTGTGTTATTTATTTGCTGTTTCAAGTTCTGCCTGTGCAAACTTGAGCCATCTCCATTCTCTCTTTGTTTTTCACTTACTGGTCCCTCCTGTTTAGATACTAACCTCTTCAGGGTAGATTGCTCTTGCTGTGCGTCTTGCCTTGATCTTGGTTTGGGCTTCCTCACAATGTCATGTAATACAGATAATGCCTTGAGCTATCTCTGCCTGTGGGCCATTCTTAATTCTTGGAGGCTTCCCATGCTTCAAAGAGCAATCATTAGCTTTCCTTAAGCTATAGAAATGGTCCTAGTGCTACTCAAACCAACTTAAGACTCCCATCTCTTGCTTAACTAGTCTCTTATTTCAAAGCAGATGCTAGAATGAGAACATTCTTGTCTAACAAGCTCAGTCGTTCTTTATCTAATTTGTGCTTGTTAACTGTTGGGTCATACCTCAGGTTGCTTGAAATTTCCTGTAGAAGGTGTCAGTTCAACACGGACACTTTTAGATCATTGCAGAGCTAGTCAACTTAGAGGTTACTGAACTGCTGAAGTAGCAGGTTGCTCAGGATGAAGAAACATCTGCTGGAGCTTTAACAGGCACTCCATGAACTGCTTTGCTTTCCTCCCTGCTCTTTCCTCCATTCTGCCAAAACAAAAAATCCTTTTGATAATATTGGCATAGTAATGTTTGCTTTGGCAACCTCTACCAAATCTAAGAGAAGTAAAACATTTTAAAATGCTCTGGCTACTTTGTTTCCATGTGACTCATGGGCATTTGGATTTGTTAGATCACCTCTTATTGGATATCATTAGCCCATTTTCCTATTGAATATCCTTATTGGATATTTTTGAAGGCTGGTTACAGAACTCTTGTGGAGGAGACAAAGTTGTTTGAAATGTAATGGTTTTATCTGGTGTCATTTGGCCTTACTAGTAGAGACTGTTCTACACTGAGACTCTAGAAGCTCCTGGCAAGAAAGAGAAGCCACTGCAATTTTTGCTCTGCAGTTACTTTGCTTGGTTAAGCTGCATGTTGTATCTGAGTTATTTGGATACTGTGATGAGGGGGGACAGTACATGAGCCTGAATCAAACAGAATTTGCCTCTGTGATCAATAGAAACATTGAACCCCTTGGGTTTTCTTGAAACAGTGCAGAAAGCATGGGTAACTAGTGCCACTTCAGTTGGTGGGGCACATGTGTGCTTCCTCCCCTACCCCAGCAACCAGTCAGCGGCCGGGACAGGGGTTCCCTTGCGGCCAATCTCACTAACTCGGGGGCTTCCAGGAGCGCCGCTTCCTGGCTGGCACTGGCACTCCTGCCTGCCCCCCCCCACCTGCCACCTAAGTGGCGAGCATGGCCAGTCAGGGGGTATACTGGCGCTCTCAGCACCCCCTACATGTTACCACTGGCAGAAAGGCTGTACCATGTTGGACTCTCCTCTTAACTTTTGTCTGTGCCGTTGTACTCTTTCAGAATAGAGAATATTGATCTGGTGGTTGCCAGACTGAAAGCCAAGGAGACTGACTTTTTGTATCCTTAGAAAGGTTGTTAAGGTGGAGCATGGTGAAATGCACATAGGACACTTGCAAGGGTCATTGTAGTCTTGACCAGATGCTGGAAGGGGATAAGTATATCTGTGCCTGCTGCCCTTTCAGCTACCAGCCTTTGTGACGAGGCTACCATATTGGAGCAGTTGGGTGATAACATCCATTATAACGGGAGATAAAAGAACTGCATTTGTCACTGAAGGGTTTTGGTTGGTGGGAATTTTTGATTACTGCTGACCTAATTTGCATTCAAATGACTGACACGGCCATGGCAGACTGTGCCCTGTTGACCATGCTCATCCTGCTTTGAATCAGCTCTTGCTCACTTGCACTGTGTCTGAATGCATCTCTGTTTGAATGCTAACACAAACTTTGGCCTTGTTTGCAGGCTAGCTGTTGTCTGACAGAAGTGTGATTAACTGTATTTCCACTCCTTTGAATAGGTCATTTCTGATTGTTTTTTATCTCCCTTGTTCAGATATGTAATCCGGGGTGATGATGAAGAATGGGATGAGGTGCTGACTAAAGCTGGAAAAGACGCATCCATTGTCAGCCTGAAAAGGTTAGGGAAATAAAAATCCAGCAGATCCAGGCCTTCCTGTAGGCTTTATTATATGCGGTGAAACTGAGGAGTTAAAGCAAAGGAACTGCATATCTTGTTGCTCTTAGTGGGTTCCTAGCAAAGATCTGGGAAGATAACTAGCCTGAAGATCGTTTTTCCCCACTTATCTCTTTGCAGTGGGGAAGATAGGACTGTCCCTTGGCTCATATAATTGAACCCTTTAATTAGTTAATACAGCAGGTTTCTCAGTCTGGCCACACATGTAATTTGTCCCCTGATTTCCCCTTTGTGGGTAATTCTGCTAGGATTAAGATCCTTGTTCTATTTTGTCTGTCTTCCACCTTGACACAAGTAGGAACCTATGAAAATTCCCACAGGAAAAATGCATCCCCAGGACGAGTGAATGAGTCTCTTGTGTCTCTGAGTCTAATCCTTTTGGGACTCTTGGGACTCCCTCAATCAAGTTCCTAGTTGAAAACATCAGTTTCCCTTATGATGACTTTCATCCACTTTCCTCCTTTCAGCTCCCACGCATCTCAACACGGTACCTTTCTGGATTTCTTCCTCTGTGGATTTATGGATGGGGACTTCCATGAATGCAGCTTTCCCCACCCTTCCTCCCCACTTGCCTCAATTCCTCCAGGCAGAATTAATTATTTGTCCCTTCTTGCATCTGTCTTCTGCCTTTTGTGCCCACACACATTGTTTCTCTAAATGCTGGCAGCTGTGAATGAGTCCCTGCCCATCTTATGGAAATAGGAAATGGTCCCAAAAGCTGTTGGAATAATTGGGGGATTTCTCAGGTGGGTCATGTGGGTCATGTTTAGCCCATCCATTCCCAGACTGACCTGAGTGCTTGGATTGCTTGCTAGGTACTTGCAAATGTAGTTATATAGTTTTTTTTTTAATTAAGTCTGGGTGCCGCAGTTTGAGGTGTCTTTCTGGATCCTGCCTTTAAGAAGCTGTATAGTATGTACCCTCTAAAGAGTGAGCTCTTCATGGCAATTCAGACTGGGGGCCAGAGTCGCAGGATGCTGGAAAATATAGGTTGTATTGTTGGTGCATTCAGTAATTTTGCTTTAAATGACACAGCAAATGAGAGCGGGTTTCATCCTAGCCTCTTTGCTTCAGGCTTTGCATAGAAAGGTTTCTGTGCGAGCCTTCACTTTGGTAACAAACATTCCCTGCTGAATAGGAATCCGATGTCTCTCTAACCAGTGTCTGTTCCTGTTTCTCAGTGCAAAGAAGAGAAAAGTAGAAACGGAAAAAGGACCAAAGCAACAGAAGAAATTTAAGAAGAACAAAGATATGAAGCAGAAGTGGAAGAAATGACATTAAATCTAATCAGTGAACTCGTAATAAACCAGCTCCTGTTCAGGAAGTCCCATTTCCTTCCAAAGCAAAGGATATTTTCTTCTGAAGAAGCAGTGACTAGAAGGAAAAGCCTTTGGAGGCATTTTTACAGTTCATAAGAAAGGAAAAGTACAGTGACATTGCTGAGAGGCTCTCTCCTTGGGGATTTTTATACTAAGGGACTAGAGAGGCTCAACAGCTGGGAAACTTCAATTCACACATGGCTGAGGCATCTGTAAACAACTTTGCTGCATCTTAGTGCCTGGTGTGTTTTTAATTTTTTCCCACTTTTAGGAGACTCTGGGGAGGTGAGATTGTGGTGCTGCATTGCAACATTTTAACGCATCTTAATGTGCTTAGCTATTTGCTGTACTTCTTCAGTGTCAGGGATGTTGCTCTGCAGCTTGGCAGTGCTCACAGTGAACTGTGAGCTTCACTTGGGGCTGGGCTGTTCATTCATCATCAGCCACATGATTAGCACTGATAAATGGCCATAGTTTCTGTCCAAAGAAGCTTGCACTGTACAAAAAATCTTTCTGTTTTAAAACAAAAAAGCCTACAGCTTGTGCTCACAGCTCTCCATAGCTCTACACAAGGTTCCTCAGCTTCTTTCATTGCTGCTTTCAAGCCAAGCTACACTTGGTTGTCTCTCTTTCCTGCATCATGTTGGTAGTCCTATTATTTCCTTACTTTATAAGCTTGTTGTGAACATGGGAAGCTGTTCCTGCTGCTTTGGATCTCCTTGTGCCTGTTTAGCTCTAGATATCACATTGGCACACTGTTTCTCATAAAATCAGCACAGTCCTCTCCATGACGGGTAACTGGCCACCTCCCTCTCAGCAGCTGTTCCAGAGCACAGAAGACTCACCGGTATGCTCACCAGGTGGCAGGACAATTGTTGTTCTTGTTTCTTTTCATGGTGGCTTAGGATTTTCTGTTGCTCAGGTTCGCTTCTGTCCTGCTATGGGCTTTCTGTGATTGAGCTGCTTTCTTCTGTGCCTGCCTTCTGTGTGCAGATCTTGGCGCTTGGGAGCAATTCTCTGTGACACAGCCAGCTCCCCTATTCCTTGTCTAGATATAGCTTCCTGGTTATCCTAGCTTTCCTTCCCCTGCTTCCTGGCATGCACACTTGGACAAGTAGAGTGCATTGAAAGCATGAGGCTTTGTATGGGTGAGAGCTTCCAAGACCCTGTAGATCCAGACCTACCCTTCCCACTTGCTTCTAAAAAGAGAACTCACTTTCCCCAAGAACAGTTGTTGAACCAGGAATATGCTGTTGTCTTCTCCAGTATTGACGGGTGAAGCCAGTAAACAGAAAAGAAGGATTAGTAGAGCACAGCTTATGCCTTGCTTAAGTCTGTTTGCCCACTGAAGTATAAAGGAAGTTTTGTTGCTCCTTCAGTTTGCCCCTGTGAGTGCATGGGGTGTATGCATCCCACATGACAGCAGCCAGGGAAGAGTTAAGGAAAGCCCTCATTACCTGTCTCCCAGCTGTGACCCACCAGTCAATTAGAAACAGCTGCCCTAGAGAGAAGCCTGCAGACCTGGAGAAGCAGACAGAGGCTGTGTAGGCTGCTCTGGAGGGTCCCAGAAGTACAGGCAAAGAGACTTTTGTGGAAAGAGCAGTGTGGAAAGGAAGACTTGCCAAGCTGGGATGGTCAGAAGCAGCCCAGGGGAGTAATGAGAAGCAGGAAGGAATCCAGAAGAGAGGGTGGGCTTGGGTTTGCCGACCTCCCCTCCTCAGCAAAACCTGGAAGTTAAGGCTGTGGAGATGAGGGGGCCACAAAACAGCATGGCCCAGGTAAGGGACAGATGTGAGGTTGGGCTTGCAGTATGCTTTCAGTCTTTCCACTGGGGCTCGCCCCTCAGACCAAGTGTAACAAAAGTACTACTTCACCAGACATGGTTGCACAAGCATGCCGTGACTGGCCATTTCACATTTCACCTATCCCTGACACTAGTAAATGGAAAAGCTGTTCGTGTGGATGTTCTGTGCTCCCTCGGCAGGTGAAAGCCCCTGTGTTCTTCAGTGTCCGTCTTGGCTGACTGAAGATTTGACTCCAGGCAGCAGGGCCTGTCACGGATACATTTAATCCTCGAAACTTTGGGAGGACTAGGGAAATTCACTAAGAGGGAAAGGAATTGTCTCGCTGTTAAATGCCGAGTTGGATCTTTGGTGCCTGTCTTTTTTGCCTGCTCCATGTGAAATAAGTCCAGCATTGTGATCTGTCAGACTATGAGTCTCATGGCCAAAGATGCTTGAGGTCCAGGTGAGTGGATGCTCCTTTTACAGCACTTAGAGCTGAAAATAGATGGAAGCTGTGTTAATTATTTCAGGATAAACCTTTTGACCTAGCACACTGTTGGGACTAATTCACACAGATGTTGGTGTTTACCCACCTACATCTTACTGACTATTAAACCAGCAGGGGGCTTTTCCTGTTGCACATCCCTGCCTAAGGCAGGTGCTGTGTGACAATCACTGTTTGAGAAGACTTGTTTAGCTCTGGTTTCAGTGCTAGAACATTTAAGAGAAGACTCGTTTTGGGACCACCTTCTGTGTGGCAGAGAGACATGTATGTTAAAGGCTGAAGAACAGAAAGAGGCTAAGGGGCAACTAAGGAAAGTTGATACTTTATTGTGTTCTTCAGCGCTCTATTAAAATTTCCATTAAGATGTGGATGATGCAGACTGGGGTCTGTTTATAAGGTAGCTATCACAGCCTAGCCCTAAACCTGACCAAGACCTCTGGCTCCTATCGTCAATATAATGGGAAATTGTGGTCTTATACACAGCCTCTCAGGGAAACAGGAGTGGGCAGTTTATCATTGCTTTTGTCCTTGTTGTCCTTTGCATTTCAAGGCAAGTCACTTAATTTCTCTGCAGATTGGTTTGTTGGCAGAGGCAGGAAGAAAGCTGAGCCTCAACGCTGCTGCGCTTAATTAATGATTGTAAGGTACTTTGAGATTCTCTGGTGGAAAGTGTAGTAGATTATTCATTGGAAGTAAAGGGGGAAATGGAGCTTGCTGAATTGTATTTTTCAAACACGTGGCAGTGTATTGCTTCATAGTAATGCCTTGGAGAATAATGCTTAAAATGACAGGCTCCCCTACCTAGTTTTCAAATAATCTTGAATTCCGACCCTACTGTGACTGTCTAATGAAAAGATCATTATCTGGGCAACATTTTTTGCAGCATACTGTGTGTGTGTGTGTGTGTGTGTGTGTGTGTGTGTGTGTGTGTGTG
>NW_017729025.1:111260218-111279930 GCF_001723915.1 Gavialis gangeticus | reverse complement strand
GAGAGAGAGAGAGAGAGAGAGAGAGAGAGAGAGAGAGATGTAGGTGTGGAAATGTAGATTTTTATGGAGAAATAAAAAGTGGATTTCAGTCTTTTTCTCTGATCCTGAGTGGGTAGGATTAAAACCAGCAAATGGTAACAGATCAAATGCTCTTCATTTGATGCTTTCCTTAAGCTTCATCTGTTGTTCTCTAGCTGTAGATCATTATTTCTGTTCTGTTGTTCTCTAGCTGTAGATCATTATTTCTGTTCTGTTGAATTTGCCTTGGTTGCACTGTTTGAGCTGCCTGAGTGTGCATTGCTCATGATCTTGAGATGTTAAGTGACCACTTTCCTCCACTGCTGAGAAAGGGTCCTATTTAAGCAGAATATTGTTGCTTTTACAGAGAGGGAAGATGTTCACAGTTGAGCCATGCTGTGTCTCTGTGTATACTTCATGATGGCTAACTGCCTTTGGATTCTGCCTTCTGTTCATCAGTTGTTCTTTGAACTGGAAAATGAAACCCTGAAATACCAGAAAAAATGACAGAAGTTTTTCATAAGTCCGGCTGGACCACATTTTCCCATCTGTGCTTTACATCAGTCAAGCTGGCCTAAAATTGCAGCTTAAAATACGGCAGGTTGAACCTCATCCAACAATCAAGCAGGAGTGTGTGGCTGTTCCTGTAGCTGGGCCAGAAAGTATTTTTAAAGTGTCACCTTGGCCCTCCTAGCTGTAGATACCAACCTAACCTCTTTTCCACAGCTCTTTATCCTGCTGTTCTTTGCAAGTGAAGTTGGAATAAGTGCAAATACTCCTAAGCAGAATTAATGTCCCAGTGTTTTATCAGACATTGCTACTGTCTATGAATTGAGAATCGTCATAATGAAAATTGGTATGTATGTTACTGCCAGCCTAAAAGCAAAGTGTCTCTTGGGCTGAGCGAAGGTTTCACTGAACTCCTAGCTGTTGAATACCAGCTCTTCCCCAATTTGTTAGGAATTAATTTTAAAATCTTCAGAGTTCTACAAGTATAAATAGTCATCCGGCTAGCCACTGTTGTTGTCTGTGGCTGCCCGCAAGGGTATGTGATGTTCATAGGTACCCTCTGCTAGTGTCATTGCACTGAATCAAGTACAACTGTATATACTACGATACTAGAACCAGGAATTTTTACCAATCTGATATCTGTTGTGCAATACCACAGCCTTTTGGTACTTCTTAATTACAGTATCTCTCACCACTGACCTCCTTCATGGTGCAACATCTGTTAAGAAGCTTCTTTTCATTATCTGGCAGCTTCAGCAAGTCAATTGCCTGTGACCCAGAGTTCTCTTTATAGCCTATTGCTCTTTGACTTGCAGCTTTCTCTTTGTCAGCATGTGTCCATTGTACCCTGCCCTGCTCTTTGCTTCTTTATGTAGTTCCTTCCCATGCTCATTTCCAGGCTTACTGATCTGACAGTAAATCAGGATCTGTCTCTGTGTTGTTCTTAAATGAAGTGAAGTTCCTTCTCTGAAGAAACGCTCCTTTTTGTACACGCATTCACCAACACGGAGCTCCAGGTAAGCCCAAAAGGAGCAGGCTGGTCTCTGCAGAAGGACAGTTCGGGTAGCATGACTTGCCTAGGATTGCTTCTCCATTGGCTGCAGTGATCAATTCCCTCCTATTCAATACTGCCAGTTCCTTAAACGGAGCTGGTAGGAGGGCTGTCGGACAGTGTCTCTAATCCTGTGTTGAATCTTTATGGTCAGTCTTTCTATGGCTCTGTCTGAGCTGCTGTCTTATAGGTATCTCTCCATGCATTCTCCTGCATACAGCAGTGACCATGTCTACCTACTGTGAGCAAGCACAAATGGCTTGGCTAATTGGAGGGAAAATGGCAAAACCATGTAGGAAGAGAGCAGTGCTCCCAGCAGGTGGTGGGTTGATGTGACCTGGTTGTCAATGGAATCAGCCTGCTTTCGTGGATATCTCTGAGTTATTGTGACAGCTAAGGAGAGAGTTATCTGACCTTTGAAGAAGAGCTGAGGTAGAGAGGAGGAAATGTAACTGGTGTCCCTGCAGGTGGGGGGTGAAGTTTATAGAGCTCACTTGACCCGTTCTCCACCTGCAAGAGATGGGTCCCCAAGGTGTTGAGGTCTGAAATGTCAGTGAAACTGAGAAACTGAAGAAGGGTAAGATATGAAAAGGAGGGTAAAGTAATTGTCATCCTAGTCAGCTCTGGCTGTAGCTGCCTTGCAGGGAGTTCATTATGTGCTGCTTCATGTAGGTTGTTTGATAAATAGTGAAGTCCCCTATGACTCCCCAGAATCAGAGCTGTGTGGCATTAGGGCCCAAAATGTATTTCCCCAGGATGCATGTGGCTTGTAAACCTGGCTTTATGGCAATAGTAATAGTAAAGGGGACAAGCTGAGAAAAGCAGACACATAATGACCTCCTGAGTGGGTTGGCCTGTCCATTTGTATAATCTGATGGAAGTAGGCTATTGCAGCGAGTCTGTGCCCAACTTCAGGCTAATGCAGTTACCCACCTCTCTGGTAGCAGCCTTCTGTGTCCAGGTAAAGCTGAGCTTACAGTGAGGTGACAGTTCAGAAAGGCTAAATCTCCCTCGCTGGGTTGCAGAGCCTGAGTAAAGGGGTATGAATGAACTCATTCAGCATAAACTGCCACTTGAAATTAGCATTTACTTGGGGCAGTGGGGTCTGAGTGGTCTGTAAAAAAAAAAAAAAAAAAAAAGCCAGCATGCCAGCTGGGGGGTTTTAAACGGCCCAGTTCGGGGGTTTTTTTTGGGGGGGGGGGGGGTGGGGGGTGTTTAAAAAAAAAAAAAAAGCCAGCATGCCAGCTGGGGGGTTTTAAACGGCCCAGTTCGGGGGTTTTTTTTGGGGGGGGGGGGGGTGGGGGGTGTTTAAAAAAAAAAAAAAAAAAAAAAGCCAGCATGCCAGCTGAGGGGTTTTAAACTGGCCAGTTACGTGGTTATTTATTGGTAGGGAGACCTGTCCCAGCTAAAATGATGCCTGAAGGCTTGTCTGATTATCTCTCCCAGTGATGCAGTTGGTCCAAGAAAACACTGTGGAAGAAACTTTCCTCTCCAGCTAGAGTTGTTCTGACACATCCAGTGCAGAACACATCATCGTGTTCCATTTTGCTGCGGGTGATGCCCCTGTGTTACATCATTGTGATTGCTATTGCATAACAGGTGCCCGTGCTGTGTATCCCATGTGTTCCAAATACAGACACCACTGTTACCTGTGTAAGGGGCCTGTACTGTTTTGTTAATTCAAGGATTACCGGATCCTTTGCACCACAGTATGAAGTATTTCTGCCTGCTGTATTGAACAGCAGCATGATTTGTACGGAAGCCCTTGACTGACTGCAAGCCCCTGACACCTAGCAAGTGTGTTCATGGTCAAAGGAGCGTGAGCTCCACTTCCCAATTAGATGCAAGTCTGTTTATTGAGGTTTCATCCTAATCCAGGGGCACATCTCTTTTGCTGTAGCTTCTTGCCAGAGTGTGTCATGTGGCTGTTGCCTCTGTCTTGTGGGTTGGTATATATGGCCCACAGGCTGGATCCGTCCATTCTATCCGGCCTGTGGGGCCCTCCAAAAATGTAGAAAATTAATATTTCTCTGCCCTTGGTTCCTGTCAAAAATGGGGGGAGAAGGGCAGGGGGATCCTGGGCAGGGAAGGAGTTGGGGGATGGAAGCAGCCCCTTCCCCAGCCCGTGGCCAGCGCCCTGTGCTGCAGCTGCTCACAGCCTGCGTGGGATGGGCTGCGAGCAGCTGCAGCAGAGAGTGCCAGCCATGCTCAGCACCAGCTTCTTCCCTGCTGGCGAGCAGGGGGTTGGGGCTGTGCGCTGCTCCCCACCTGTACCTCAGGGTTGGGGGGGCACTGGGTGTAAGCGAGCAGGGAGCCAGTGGGAGCACGGGGTGGTGCCCCGGGGTCAGTGCCCATGGGGCCCAGAGCAGGGTGGCAGGAGTGTGGGGCCCCAGCTCACCCCTCTCCCTAGTGGTGCAGCCCAGCCCAGCTCCACGGACCCCTGCCAGCCTGCGCCCTGCTTTGGGCCCCACCGGTGCTGGCCCTGGGACATTGGTCCCAAGATGGTGACTAGTGGGTGGGGCTACCCATGTGGCCCTCGACAGCCTGCCAAAACAGGGTAAGTGGCCCTCTGCCCGAAATAATTGCCTGCCCCTGGTATATGTAGAGCAGGCACAGAGTGGTGAGATCATGTAGCAATACCCTCAAGAGACCCTGCCAGGGTCTGTGGACAGCACTTGCTTGGCACAGAATGGAACAGTCTCCTTTTTAAGAAGTGCCCTGAGGAGAATCTGTCCCTTTTCATCTGTGACTTTTGTTTCCTATCCCTTAATTCCTAAGAGCAGGGCAGCATTTAGACTGATGGAATTCCAGGCATCCCACTGACCCATGGTGTAGAATCATAGAAAATCAGGGTTGGGAGGGATCTCAGGAGGTCATGTAGTCCAACCTCCTGCTCAAAGCAGAACCAGACCCAACTAGATCATCTCAGCCAAGGCTTTGTCTAGCCAGGTCTTAAAAACCTTCAAGGATGGGGAGTCCACAGCCTGTCTGAGTAACCTGTTCCAGTGCTTTACTACCCTCCCAGTGGGAGAGTTTTTCCTAGTATCTAATATAAACTTCCCTTGCTGCAACTTGGGGCCCACTGCTCCTTGTTCTGTCATCTGTCACCACTGAAAACAGTCTAGCTCCATCCTCTTTATAACCCCCCTTCATGTAGTTGAAGGCTGCTGTTAAATCCCCCCTCAGTCGTCTTTTCTCCAGACAAAATAAGCCCAGTTCCCTCAGCCTCTCCTCAGAAGTCATGTGCCCTAGCCTCCTAACCATTTTCATTGTCCTCCACTGGACTCTCCAATTTATCTACATCCTTTCTGTAGCAGGGCATGGGAGGGGACCTGAACACAGTACTCCAGATGTGGTGTCATGATTGCCAAGCAAGAGCACATATTCAAAGGTGGAGAACTGCTCATAAACCAACTTACAATATAGACCCTGAATTCAGAGCCTGACACACTTCACAGGTATCCCAATGATCTACTTGGCTCCCTGGCAGAAAGGGAGTGAATAAATAGCGGTGAAGAAATGTCCAACAGTTGAATAGGCCTGTCACTCTGTAGGATCTTCTCTGATGAAATGCACTGAGCAGGTTAAGGATATGAGATTGGATCTAAAAAAACTTTGAGCTCTAGACGGTGATGGGGAGCAAGGTTTGATGTTGGAGGCTGATGCTAGAAAAAGTGATCTTGGGCTGGTCAAGCATCAAAAAGTTGTATTGGGGTCGTAGGTTTGCAACATCCCAGGGCGTTTAAGGAGAGTTTGTGTCTTGAAGGGATGCTTCAGTTTAGGGAATTCTGTGGTTTTGTGGGTGCAGCTCAGCTCAGTAAAGGTGACTGAGCTGAGTGGTTGGGACAGCCCCTTTCTGGGATAGATTTCTTTTCCTTACTTGTTCTTCTTCTTGAATTCTTAATATGCTTGTTGTGGTGCATTGTAATCTTCAGGGCTTTAGACGGTCACCTGGCAGCGCCAAAAATAAATTCCTCCACCCTTACATCCATTACTTTAGGGGCAGGTGGGTGTTCTTTTATCTGAAATCTTGGACTTTGGCTGCAGCTAAAAGCTCAAGATCAAACGAGTTGAGTTGTTTCTCAATGGTTCTAAGAAACCTACCTCTGAGATGCCTAGCTGGTGTATTTTGCTTGCATACTCGGGGTCAAATCAATTGCCAGATAGATCACAGGTCAGGAAGCAATCCTTCTTTCTCCAGGGTCTGATTGGCAGGGACTGTTATGGGCTTCTTGTCTTCCTGCATCTGGGGCCCATTTTCTGTGATCATCTGGGCAGATGCTATATAACAGGTTCCCAACAACTGTGGCAATGCAGAGAATTAGTGGTGCTCTTTTTTTTCTTCTTTTGGGGGAGTGTCAATGTTTTATTACTAAAGGCCTTGTTTTGTTTACGGGGTGCTATGAGCTGTCTTGTGGCCATTGCACATGGCGGGGGAAATGGAATGGATGCTCTTGTGGATCCTCCTGGATTTAACATTGTTACATGGGTATCTTTGAGTGAGGACCCTTCCAGTCCATGTTACTTCAGTCTAAAACTTGAATCCTCAAAACCTCTATGTAGCTGAAGTTCCCCAGGATCTGCGTTCACACAAGACACCCTGAATGTGGTGTTGTCTAACTTCTTAGGGGTCTTGCTGTCTGAAGGAATCCACAGCTCTGAGAGAGACACTGTGCATGAGGAAAGCTGGATACCTGGGAATAGAAGCCATGGGAGGAAGGAGCACATGCAAGGAGCCCCTTTCCTGGCCCTGCACATGCTGGATCAGTCCTGCCACCCAGGTCTTGCTCATTGGCCCTATCTGGCACATGGGGCCAATCATCTGGCTGTAGGGGAGAGGTGGCAGTGTTAATTCCCACTATTTCCAACAGCACCAAATTTTCAACCCCCCGGGAAGCCCTGTGGGCTAGATGATAGTTGAGCGGGCCAGAGGTTGAGCACCACTGCTCCAAAGGAACAGTCAGTTCTTGTATGCAATGTGGGATGTTTCCAGTAAAAACCATTGAAAGTTCCCTTTCCTGACTGCCACGGGTTGCTGCTTAGGGTAGTTGTAGGGTGCTGGGAATCCAACTCCTCCAGGCAAATGAGGAATTTGAACTCTGAGATCTCTCACATCTTGGGCAAATGCTCTAACCAGACAAGAAGCTGGTAACCTTGATCCTGTTTTGTTCCCAGTTCTGAGAGAAAGTGCTGACTTACATACCTAACTCCGGGAGAGAGTTCCTGGCTCCAGAATCCTGAACTGAGGAGTGTCAAGAACCACTTGAGTCCCTAAAGCAGTGTGCAATAGGGCAAAAGAGTAGGGCTCTCATTAAGAAAGTAGCTCTGGACACTTTAGCTTTTTTATGCTTGATGTGGAAAAGATATGTTAAGTGCCCTTTTCATAGATCCTTTCCTGGGAGGGTGCTAGAAAGATGCCTCTGTTCTGAGAGTCGATTTAAGTAGTTGCAGGGTTAATCATGGTGCTCTTTCTTCTGCTATATTAATTCAATATACTTGGGCAGTTTGGCAGTAGAATCTTATTTCATCAAGCAGTTGTCCTTGCAGCCTGGCTGTCTCTCTCCCCATGTCCACAGTGCTGGTCATCCTTGCAGCCTTCTGGTCTGCGCCAACAGGTTATGACTTTTAATGCGACTGGATAAGCAGAGGTAAGGGGTGAAAAAGGACTACTACCGAGCCAGGACATTAGCTGCCTAATTAGTATTATCTTAATTGATTCCAATTTTCTCTCCTTTGCCACTCACAGTTTGTGAATGTCTCCTATGGAGACCTGAGGAACAAATAGTTTTCAGTAGGAACATATCTCCCATTGTATTACTTTACAGAAAAGCTGTGGAAGCCCACCCCCATCTCCCTCGTTTGTCCTGATTCACACCTGCTGGCTGCTCAGAGCCTGCCTGAACCTCTTAAAGTGACAGGCACAACCTGTGCCTTGCCACAAATGCCCTGTCAGCTGGTGGATAACCCTACAGAGGGGACAGACTAGGGTCTAGGCATGTTGACAGACACTGCAGCCCAAGGGGTATAAGGCCCAGGAGCACCAGTGAGGGGACAGGGTGAAAGCCAGAGGCTGCATAGAGTAGGGCCTGAAAGGCTGTGCATTGGCTGGCTGGAGTAGTGGCTGAGGCCAGTTGTGGGCTGGAAGCTGAGTGTGGCCCAGCAAAGAGGGTGGGGGAGTTGGGTGCCGTCTGTGAGGCATGGGACATGGTGTTGAGGTGGTTTGGGGCCATGTATTACACCACTGGCATCCCACCTAGGAACAACTATTAATGGGCAGCCTCCCACCTAGGAACAACTATTCAATTCCAACTAAGGCATGGCAGGAGAGTCAGGTGGACAGGTCAAGGGATTGGACTGACCTTGAGACTGCACCCTGTCACAGCATTAAAGAAGGGATGATCTAAATTTATCAGTTTATGGTAATACACTCAAACTGCAGGTGTGGACAAGGCAGTCATTCAGAACTAGGGCTGTTCAAGATTTTAAGTACTGATTCCACAATACCATTTTACGCCATGGTAAATAGCCGGTGTTAAATACCGTTTTTCCTCTACAAACATTCAGGCATGCATAATATGCATGCATATTCCTTCAGACGCACCTAACCATGCATAGAATTACCCCCTACTAAAACAGCTGTATAAATACACAAGCCATAACTGTTAAAGTTATGTTGTTAATAAAATCCTGGTACATTTACATAAATGACAACATTAATGTACAGTTAAAAGAGCAGGCAATATTACAGCAACAAAACAGAACCTATGCTTTTGTACAGAGAGCTGGAGTAGCTCTTTGAAAATATTTTCCAGCATACATCTTTTTGCAATATTTTCCAAGCAGGCCAGTGATAATTCTTGAACCACCTCTATGGCTTTCAGAGAATAAATAGGGCTATTGAAAGTTGGTGCTTTTTCAAAGCATGTGTATGCAAGTAAAAAACAGAAAACAGATATTAAAACAGAAAACTAGTGTGTGCTTACAGGCGAATTCTGATTAATAGTTTTGTCTATCAATCAGATCACTGATCCTTAACTAACCAAAGCCCTCTCTTGTCACACGCAGTCTGCCTGAGATTTGAAATCCTTGGGGAAGGAGGTAGGTTCTCAGGTTTTGACTGATTAGCTAGACATGCTGCAGTCTGCCCTTCCTTTCCTCTCCTCCATGATTCTGCTTTTCAGCTGAGGCTGCAGCCAAGCTGAGCTGCTGCCCATCACTGGATCTAGGATTTCAGTGTTCAAGTTTCCAAGAAACACTGACTGTACATTGGAAGCTTTTCCTTCCCCCCTGCAGGCTGTAACAAATGGAAGCATTTCAGCCAATGCTTTCAGTATGTGCCAACACAGACCAGCAAGGAATGTCTGAAGGGTTTGTGCATGGTGTTTTCTTTCTTTTGGGTTTGTTGTTGTTGTTGTTATTTTTAAGATAATGGTTATAGTAGGATAAGTGGAAGTCACTTGCCTTCTTCAAACTTTGCTTCCAAGTCTGCTTGCAAAAAATCCCTACACATCCACCCTGCATCCCTTCTGAAACTTTACAATACACTCTGAATTGCAAAAACACTGTCTCTTATGTGTATCTCCCCATTATTCAGATAAACAAAGGCTCAGAAGGAGCCTGCTCTAAAAGAATCTTCCCATTTGTGCCAAGAGAAATAGGGTACATTTTAGGCATTTGGGTTGAGACATCTAGCTTTAAATCCTATAGCCCAAATGTTTCCTATAAGTAGAGGGCAAAGCTAAAAGTTAGCATGTTCAGGCAATGTGCACTAAAGATGGTCCTCTCTGTAATGTAAGTGAGGGGAAAAAATAACCCCATTCTGCAGGTGGGGATATGGAAGCATGGTCATGACTCGCTTAAGGCCACAAGTTAAAAGTCAGGGCTGGCATAAGAACTCAGAACTACTGAGTGGGCATGTTTTTCTACTACCAGAAAGAGAGAACAAAGCATCCAGGAGCTCTAACCAAGGGGTCTACTGTCTAAGTACTACCCATATTATTGGACTAGGCCTCTTAATGCTGCAATACATTTTATTATACCACCTGGTACAGCATTAAAAGAAAACAAACATTTCCTTTCATGGCATCAGTCCTCAATTTTGCAGGTGACATTCACTGGCTGTTTTTAAAAGGTGGGTTTATATAGCAATAGAAGACATTCTAGCAAACCGTTACTGGGTAGGGGCAAGCTCTCCTTTCAAACTGTATCAAAATCATAATGACTATTGGCAAGGGCTGAACACAGCTAAAACAGAATGAAACCTGGCTAAGTTCTCCACATCAGGTTCTACCATAAGTGAATAATTTTAGTGCTCTATATTAGTCTCTTTCACCTCTACTCAGCTTGGGGGTTTACAAAGAGAATGTGTCTTAAGGTGCAAACATCTCTGGGAATATTACGATAAGAGGTTTTTTGCCATATATAAAGCTGGTGTTGATTTCTATAACTAAGTAAGTAGTCTGTGTGCACCAGTCTTTGTGTGTGTCCAGTCCAGTGACCTGAATGCGTAGTGGTCCATGGGATTAAAGGACTCCCTATATGTAGCCTTTTACAAGTATAACAAATGTACATGTATCAGTAAGCTGGCATTTGTGGTGCGCAAATAGATGAGCTTAGATTAGCATGTTAGAAACACTCCCAGTGTTAGGCCTAGTTATGACACTTCCAAGTTCTCCATTGCCCAAGAAGCTTTTGCATTGTGCTTGTTAAAATGGCAACATGGATTTACTCTTCTGGCCAGGTTCTTCAGTTGCCACCTCTATTTTCTGTTCACACTGTACCAGTGTTGCTCTGATGCTGGGCAGCACAGAGAAAAGCCACTTCCCTTCCTTCTCAGTTAGAATAGTTACAGCATCCTAACACACATGCTCCCCAGGGAAAATTGCTGCCCTTGGGGGATCTGCTTGTAAGGGACTTTCAGCACATGCTGGTGGCTCCATAAGGTAGACAGGGAAGCCCCAGCTGCATAAGGTCCCATGCCAGTGCAGTTTGACCCGATGCTTCTGCCACTGGTTGCTCGTCTCACACTCTGGAGGTGATGTAAATAGAATGCAGTCGGCTGGCCAGTGCTGCCTGGAGGTCCTGGAGAGGGTCCAGCCCCTGCACCTTGCTGTTCCTGCCATAGATGAGCTGTTTAAATGAGTCCTGGTCCAGCAGAGAGCTCATGTGTTTGAGGAAGAAGCCTTCACAAAACAAGGCCAGTTCAGGTGCACTGTGAATCTGTAACACACAACAGGATTCATCAGCTTTCTCCCCAAGTCCTGCAGATTCAAGCACATTTCTGCCATTGCTACTTAGAGTCATTTCCTTGACCGTTTCATTGAACGGGATGTGTCTGTAAAGCTAGGGAAGACATGCTTTAACATTGTTGCTGATAAATGGTGATGGAGAAGGTGTCTGTGCTGGTGACCCCTTTCCCTGCTCTGTATGAGCATCTGTGTGTGTGAGCAGAAAGAGGAGCTCATCCTAATATGATACCTGTCAGGGGTTAAAGTACCTTTTCATTTCTAACCCTTTGATCTCCTGCTGTTAGCTGAGCCACAGTCCAGCAATCCTTAAAGGAGAAGAGCAGCTGGTTGGCGAAATGTCCAAGGTACCCATTTTGTTGTGCGAGTGGAATCCATGCTTTGCATCATGTTAAAACAATGAGACTCACCAGATGGTACATAGCATTAGTGGCCATGGGAATACATTGCATATGATATGAGGTTCAGTCTTGGAACAAGGGGGTGAATAAAGGTGGCAAAATCTACTCTAATCAAATGCCTGTGAATATGTCACATTGCTCCTTTTGGCTCAACAGCTCCTGAAGAATCTCTTATTGTCCCAGTAATAACTTATCTTGTTGCCTCTGTGCCAGTATCACTGTAACTGAGCCTGCTCTAACCCAGAGAATGAATGTGATGCCAACATCGAGAAACAAAGCCCCACAAAAGTTTGGGGAACTTTGATAGCAATAGAAATATCTTTACGAAAAATGACCTAAAGGCCCCTCCCCCACCACCACTACCACTGTCTTCCTTTTTAATTTTTTCCTTTTGGCTAAAGGGAATACAAAAAGCAGAATGTAACAGATCAGCCCAGTATCGTTGCGTATAATGCAGAAAGGAAACAAGTGGGAAGAAAAACAACATTGAGTGTTTAAAAATTCCTTCTGCTCTAAGTTTCAGGGACTTTTCCCTTATCAGTCTAATCTCCTGCTGGCTTCCAAGAATGCTGGATTGTTTTTCCATATTATTACTGGTAATGCAGGTTAGATCTGTTACTTTAAATACGAACTCAGCAGATCACAGTTTATTGTCCTTTTCAAACTACAACTGCCTGAACTTCCGTAAATAGGAACCTGATACAGAATCTCACCATGTTGGCAAATTTAGTGTAGAGTTGGCCCACCCAGCATGTCTTATATCCCTAGTACGTCTTCTTCCAAAACTAATGCCCACAACAGCAGACTGCAGAAAACAGGTGAAGTATTTCAGTTCCCATGAGTGTCAGTGTAGCTTAAATATAGCTTGGCCTTTACCTTTGCATATTTATAGATGTTAACAGAGTTATCCATACTGATGGTCTGGGCGCACAGGATCTCGCAGTGTCTTTGGAGGCCATCCAGTTGAAACAGGCTGGCAGCTGACAACAGCTATTGGGAAAAGAAAGCAGCTACTCAAGGACAAAGAAAAAAGGAAACCAATGACCTCTTCCTCACAGCATCTTGTAACTACTTCTCTTTCAGCGGTTCCCAAACTGACAGATTGCACACCACCAATTAAAAATGATACAACCTTAAGGTACCACCAGCAATTTGTTCAGTTCATCCTTAAGTACCACTAGCAGATTTTTGTCATATAAAGTAATTGTAATAAATCTGTTAACGCATACCACCGGTGGTACACATACCACATATTGGGAACCGCTGGGTTAGGCCTTCCTGTGAGATTGACAAGTACAGCACTGACTGAAGGAAGGAAGCAAAGCCTCCCTCTGTTCTTGAGTCTGTGCTCCTCCTGAAGCATCAGACAGGAGAGAGACACTTACTCCACAGTCTGTCACCTGATTTCATCTTCCTCTTGGCTGGCATGATTTAGGTGACACACTATGGAGTCTTCATGCTAGGCTGCTGGTTTTTAATGCAGCCCAAGTGATGGCTGACTAAGCGATGTTGCTATTTGATGGTTTGTGTATAATACGTAGGCAGCCTAAGTGCAGTTGTGCTGTACTTCAGAGAAGCAGCGCTGGAAGTGGTACTATGGTAGCAATCTGTCTTGTACCCATGGCCTGTCGCTGTCGCTATATCATTGTAAATGTCAGCACTGAGCCTCACTGGCAGAGCACGGCAACTGCATCTGTTCTATGTCTGAACACTTGAGTTTGCTTAAAATATATGGATGCCAGAGGGAAATCTCTCCCTCATGTTCTGTGTTCTGTTACACATTCCAAGAGGCCTGTTTTCTAAGAGCAGGAGGGGTTCATATACAGAGCTTCTGTCTGTGTTCATATGAGCTAAATCCCCCTCAGCTCTCACAACCACAGGATGATTTGGTGGGTGGAGGGGTGGTGATCCAATGCAGCCGATAAACCTGACAGCACCTTGAAGACTAATTGCTTGCTGGGGAACCATACAGGTGTTGAGTATCCCTTTAGTCCTTAGAAGTAATGCTTATGATTGATTTTCCTAACCCAAATGAAAGAACTTTTTGAAAACCATAAAAAATCATGAAAGGTGAATATGCTTTTGATCTCCTAAAGAAAAATGATGGATGATGGGGAGCTCACTGGAGATTTTTAACACAGTTGTCTGTGGGCTTAAAGCAGCCACTGTATACTGGTTTTTGTATCAGTGAGAACCTGTGTAAAAATATCAGTAGCTGCTCTTAGCTCCTAGCAATTTCTTGTCAAGCAACATTGACGGTATGTGCTTCCTACACTAAGGGCTCATATGTTCGTGTTGGATTTTCCCTTCCAAACCTTGTCGTGCCCCAATGCATTTGGCAGAAAGTGGAAGCAAACATTCTCACCTCTAAGATATCGGCTGTGGGAATTTCCATGGATTCTGTTCCTCCATAATATAAATACTGCATCAGCATCTGAAACAGGAAGAAGGCCAGGCATGAAGCTGTTGTCACTCAGGACGCAGAGGATTTTGAATACCCATGCTCCCCTTGCTGAGCAAACAGAAATCCTTGCTTCTACTTCCCATGGCACCCTGGCTCTTGGCAACAGCTCTGGCATTTTCTAACACTCCAAGTGTGCTGCTTTCCAACGCTGTTTTCTTTCTTCTGGCTTTGAAAGGGCTGTGTCAAGGAGTTTAGGCCAAAGGTTCACCATGTGTCTCTGAGCAACGTGAATGTCCCTGTTTAAAACACTGCGTGGGTCCTGTTTTTTGTAAAGCCTTGCAGGCTGGCCACACAAAGAGCAACCTGTCAGCTGAGCTAGTGAAAGCGTCTGCAGGCAAGCTGAGTATATGTGTGCCACATTAAGCCTGTCACATGTTGATGGTTTCCTTTCCCACACCAGCAGGTAACCCCAGAAGCTGGGAAGGAAAAAGGATTCATATGGCTGAGAACAGATAGATGAGGCTACCCCTATCTCTCTCTTCCTGCCATGCACCCCTCCTTACTGCTCATCACAGAATCAAACCATTGTCCCCTCAAACTGTTTTCCTTTCCCATAAAAAGGTAGCTCATTTTTTTCACTTCAATGGAGATTGTGTTTGGAGTCCCATTATTCTAAGTCAGTGGTTCCCAAATTTGGTTGGGGCTGTGCACACCTTTATAACTGTGTGAAACGGCTGTAAAAGAAATTAACATTTTCCATTACAACTACACTGTAACCTCCCTAGCAATCAGAGTTAACGGCTATTCTTCCTTTCTCTTCCTTTCCATGTATTTATAATTCCCCTTTCCTAGTTCTTCTTGTGTACCCTCTAGGAACTGGCTGCACACTGCAGCTTGGGAAACACTCCTAGATGCTGTAAAGATATGAGGGATGCTAGTGCTCCAAGTACTGCTTTTTCTACTGATACCTAGCTTTCAATTCACTGCTTCTCAGTATCCTGGGGCTCAGAGAGGCAAAGTGACTTGACCAAGATCCTTCAGTAGGGCAATATCAGAGCCGGGAATAAGACTACAGGTCCAGTGCTGTAACTAGCTCGCTATGCTGCCATTCCTAAATGCCGTAAAAACAACAAATTTATCAGCCCCCAAATCACCCCAAGTTAGTGACCACAATTCTGCACCCCTCTCCTTTACTAGAAAAGCCTGTTTTGTTTAGAATTTGAGTCTCTCTTCCTTGAGTGGTCACTGTTTATAGGTTTCACTGTATTTTTTTCAATCTACTGCTCCCTTCCCAAGAGGAAAACTCCCGTCTTCGCGTCCCCCACCCCCCGCCCTGGTTTCCTGCAGGCACCACAGCATGAAAATCACATCCAAGAACTATAAAACTTCTCTGTAAAAGACCTTGTTTTTTCTTGGTTACAGAGACTTATTACACTTACTTTCTTCAGTGATGGACCCAAGTTGCAGAGTTTAGATGCACACACTGAAATTGCTATTCAATAGGAATTCAAAACACAGGAAACCCAGTTCTGATAAAGCAGGAGAGATGTTTTAAGTGATCAGATTACTCCCATTGGATGCACAGATACTCTGCTGGTGCCCACAATGCATAGAAACATTCTGAGAGCGTGCCAAGATGAGTCCTAAACACTTTGAAAGTCTGTAGAACTATTTTACTAACTGTTTTGTGCTTTCAAATATTCCCTATTCTGCACATTTCTTCTTAATTTGAAATGCAGATCTGGAAAGCTGGAACAACTCCTAACTATTGGATTTCACTGACCCGCTTTTTAAAAAAAATATATACCTACCCTCTTTTCATCATGAATGAATCTCCCTTAGGTCACTTAAACATGGAAAAGTCAACAGAAGTAAAAGTGGAATTCTCAACTTTAAGTCTTTAAAGGGAGCTTCACAGATTTCTGATTGTCTGATTTGAATTAATATGAAGCCTGGCAGTTCTCCGGCTCTAACCAGGCTTATTTTTTTGCTTAACACAGCATGAAAATTGCGCCTGGGAACCTCCAGAACTACAAAACTCCATTCAGTATAAGACCTTGTTTGTCTTCCTCTGTGGAGGAGATCAGCTGCATAAAAGCAATCCAATTGCGCTCTTTTCAGAGCTAGGTCCAAGCTGAAAAGTTTGGATGCAGATCAGAATATGCAGAGATGTCTGAATCAGACCCTTCTCTGTAATTAGTATTTATCTCTGGCTAGAACACTGACATTCTTAATTTGACAGTAAACACTGGAGGAGATAAAGAGTAATAATAAAAAGGGTGTTTATAATCTACATACCTTGAAAATATTATACTTCATATCACTAATTTCCACCGTCTTACTGCCTTGGCTGTCTTGTTCTGTTTTATTGGTCATTAGGGTCTTAAACCTGAGAGAATAGAGGCAAACATTTGTTTTAATAGATTTTTATTGCTCCACATCCCTGTGGTTTAGATCAGCTGTAGGAGGCAAAGAGAAAAGGGATATGAATTAAAACCATCTGATTTATCCTTATATTTTCAAAACAGTGAATGCATTTCCAATGTCTTAGGGCTTTTTCACATGTGCCGCAGCGCCAGACACTTCGAAAGGCGCCCAGCGCTGCAATGTAAGTAGTTGTATAAGTGGTGAAATGTGCGTCAGCACACACAAAATGGCAGTGGTGCACTTTTGAACTAAAGCACCGAACTAAAGCACCTCAGCAGGTTGCGGGACAGAAAGGTATGACCCCAGAAAGCAGATGAGGACATTTACGACAGCTCTATTTTAGAAAGCCACAGTCTGACCCTCACCTGTATGATTCCTGTTAAAACTGCTGAAGCACCACTTAAAATCAATGGCATTTAAACTTATTGAAAATGAGTGAGAAGGAGGTGAATCAGGCCCCTTGATGCTGTACATTACACCAGTGTATATCAAACCAAATCACTTACAAAATCATTGAACATTGGAGAATCCTGGAGAATATTTGTAAAAATCTAGGCATGGAGTACAAAGGGGACAGATTTGTTATTCCTCTTTGCACTGCAGCAAAAGGGCCATATTCTGGCTGTGATTCCTTTGAAATTTTCTGGGGAGCTCTGAGGAAGAGCATAGCACTGCTGTGAGCATGGAGCATCATTCTCACCACAGCCATCCAGCAGTGCTTAACTAACTGGCAGTTCTTTGGTGAAAGTTGCCAGCCAGCTGCACTTCCTCAGGTTGCTCTAATCTGCACTGGGGCTGCAGAGAAAAATCTCTAATGCTACAAAGAATCTGGTACTAGAAATCTTGTGGCTTGAACATGCAAACCCTAATCTACAAAATTAGTCCCTACTCATCCTGGCAGCCCCACTCGCAGCTACTGGTGATTAACACCTGGTCATATGAGTAAGGGACTACAGGACAGGTCCCTCTACTACCCATCCATACTTACCTGTGAGCAACACAGCTGCAGGGAGTACATATAGCTCGTAGAGAATGACTCTTACCTGTTGGAAGCAGTAACCAGTAGAACTTTATGTGCATAAAACAGTTTTCCTTCCACTAGAAACGTTACATCAGACATTTCCTTGTTGTTTAGAAAGTGGGGATCTGTTGGAAAAAGAGAAGGGGGGATGGGGGAAGAATTAGAAAAAGTGTGTCATGTCAAAAAGAAAACCACCAGGGACAAAATCTAAAAACAGGTCATGATCATCTCACCTAACCGCGCTGGCAGTGTCTTTCGGATTTCAGGAATGCTGGGGATAGGACCACTCCCATAGCAGTGGACAAAGATGGTGGCAAGCTGCTGGTTAATCGAATCATTCTGCAAGGAAGAAAAAATACATACCGTTAGTGCTTCAGGATAAGCAGGTCCCACAGGATTGCTGCTTGCAGCATGAGACAATCTTTCCTTGATGCCTTTACTAATTGTAGAGAATGTTTTGTCTAAAAGGGAACCTAAGCACAAGGTGAATTTCACCCTGACTGACTGACCTCAGCAGCAGTTTCTAGCAAACATCTGCCATGGAGAAAGATTTAATCACTTGATCCTTCACTCCTTACCCAGCAAGCTCCTCTAACTCCAGTACAATCAAGCCAACAGTCTTTCTTTAACCATCTGGAAACACAATTCCTAGCACATCTGTTTGTTTCTTGGACTTTTGAAGCTCAAAACTTGAATTACATTTTAGCCGCTCAGCGCAGTGATATAGGCCTGGCCACACACCGGTTGATTTCAACAGGAGCAACAACAGTCCAATTTTTCATTAAAAGAAGGAACAGAAGGACATTCTGTTATTGAACAACAACAGTATTTATAACATTCTAAGGTAGTAGATAAGAGCCTGTGTTCCTCAGCATTTTCAGGTAATCCTTTCCTTTACAGTGAACCCACTTAATCCTAAAAGCCAATCACTAAATTGGGGTTTAGAGCATGATTGCCATTTCCATTCAAATGAGTGCCTTTGCTATAGAGGAAGCATGTATATATAGTCCCTGTCGTCTTGATCCTTGGTCATTCAGTATTATAGAAGCTTGGGTAAACACAGCCGGGGCTCTCTTTACATCCATAATTCATAGGGGCTCGCACAGAGATTTACATTGGTTCTGCTTGTACAAACAGTAGTAGAATAATTGCAAAACTCTTGGCTCCAACGATCTGAACTTCATATTCAGAAAAGAACGATTACCTTGCTGGTTTTGAGGATATCAAACATGAGCTGCAGCCCTTCATTAACCAACTCTTCATTATAGTCTTCTTCCTTAATAGTGACAAACTCCCGTAAGAGGGTCTGCACGACTGAATAGCGAGACTGGTAGAAGGTCGTCCGTAATGATTCAATCCATACGTGGAGCTTCCATGGGACTCCTGTAGCCAAACATAAACACCAAACAGAGTGTGATTTAAGTGCTGAAAGATCTGCGAGTGGATATTTCCTTCCCTAATGGTAGTCAGTATCAGCTGCACCTTTTACATACTGCAACCAATTTAGCTCTACAATACACATGGCTGGCAGATATATTTCTAAAGATGGGGAAACAGAGTTAAAAAAAAGTAGCGTCTTAAGGAAATACTCAAGGCCACGGAGAAAATCAACATAGAACTGAAGATTAAACCTTGGGAATTCCTGGTTCTTACCAATCCAACTGTATTTTTTACCATCCTTTTTACGCCATGTTTTTATCTGCAGTCAGAGCAACAATATCAAATCAAAGTAACTTCTGAAACTTAACTGTATCATTACAGCATATTCAAGAGCCAATCCTATATAATAAATTCACTGCAAGACCTTTAATTCAGTAAGACAGTTCTTTTGTTCGGATAAGCTAAAAAAGCACATTTCAAAGTCATCACTCTCCTACCTTAAAGGCAGAGGAATGGGTGCAACCGACTTTGATCGGGTCCATCTTTAAAAGCCTGACTTGGGGCATTTCAAACAGAGCCAGAGTTTTCAGAGAATCTGGACACCCCGCACACTGCTGGACTTCAGACAGAAAACTCAGCAGCTCTGACCCTCAGGCAACTCCAGATGGCCAGCTGGGAACTGGGACCTGCTAAATCAGCGAGCCCTTGTGAAACTGTGGGTGTCAGTGACCAATAAGAGGTGTGCTATTTAAATGAGAGGCAATTTTGAACCTAAAACTTGTGGCAGCTCTGAAACTGGTGGTGCCAGTCTTCCAATTAATACATGGTCTCTGTACTGGCCGTGAGACAAGCTATTAGGCTTCCTTAACCTTTGGGGCTCTTTGAACCTGTGGTAAAAAACTTGCCTTACCGAGTGCCCTGAGCTCCATGGTGATGTCAACGTAGCCGTGTTCGGCACTGTAATACATGGCCTCCTGCAGAGCCTTCATCCTGGTCTTACAGAGTCTGACCTGTCCCTCATTGGAGCTGCCTTGACTGGAGGTGTCACTTTCCACACCCTCCGCCAAAATTTCTTCCAGCGAGAGCACATCTCCCTTCAGCTGCTGGGGCTGGGTCAGGAGTTTGCGGAGCACATTTCTGCACAGAAAGAAGTAGTAGTATTGACTCTTAACAAACAACTAACCAGTCAGGCTGAGGCATGGCAATCTGGGCTCAAAAAAAAAAAAAAAAAAAAGGGCTTAGGGAAAAATTTTTT
>NW_017729025.1:111249584-111260061 GCF_001723915.1 Gavialis gangeticus | reverse complement strand
GAGTAATTTATTTCCAGAAACAAACTCTCCCTTTTTCCCTGAGAGAGATTTGGTTTTCTCTAATGACTGGGTCTTCAAACACTAACATACTGGTTTGTGTCCAGTTCCTCTGTCAGAAAACCTAAGCCATGAATATGGCTTGGTGCCATCAAATAGTGTGAGACTTATGGTATTTGGGTCCCCCCACAACAGCACTAGACTTTACAGCCTCCACCAGGATCCTCTTTGGAATACCTCCCTATAGACATGAGGAGCAATGGAGGACAGAGATATGCTATCCCAGGTCATCGTGCCAACATTCAGCCCTTGCACTGAACTGCCACTAGCTGGTGCTCTCTGTGCATAGACAACACAGTTTGACTTGTTCTGCCTGAATATATCCTGCTTAATTTCATGCTTTAGGATTACCCTGTCTCACAGATATCCAGAAATGGGCCATTTAAATTTTCTGTTTGCACAGTCAGATGATACTGCAGAAAGAAGGGGATAAAAACCAGTCCCAAAACAGATTTAAAAGTGCAGTGCTTCTCAGTAGAGAAGAGCACTGTGAAGTTCCACATCTGCTGTCTCTTAGGTAATGTTTGTATTAAAACAGTTTTCTCTGGGGGGAGGCCTAATGTACCTGATCAGGCAGGAGAATGTGCAGCTCCAGAGGTACATTAGGCCTTCCCTTGGTGCTAAGGCTTAATGCAAACATATGGCACCAATGTAAAGCAGGGTTGATGCAGGGTGACTTAATTTTGTAAGTAACCAGTGTTGTGCTGCCTGGGTGTAAGCTTCACTGGCCATCACTGCAGCCCATCTGCATTAGGGCTTTGAACTGTTGTAACTACGTTGGTGTGGTTAAACCAATGCTAATTTCCCTAATGGAGACAAGGCTGAAAGGGCTTGCAGATCAGTTTACAAGTAATAAGATGTTATTTCTAAGTAACAACCCTCCAAGCTCAGTCTGGGATGGAAATGCCAAACTGGCTTTTCACTGACTTACAAAACATCACAAGCAATAGAAGGTTCCCCAGGCTGATGGTTACCTTTGAAGCCCGGTTGTGATTCAATCCTGCCTCGAGACACACCCATCTGACCTGCTCTCCTCAGAAGTTTGCCCTGCAGTTCCAACTTAATTAGCAATTCCATTGATGCATGACCCAGAGCAAAACCCAGCTCACTCTAAGCTTAGCTGTGCTGGCTCTGCAGTGCAAACAAGCAGAAAAATCTTATTTGCTGAGTTTTGTGGCTAAAATAGAAGAGGCAGATCCTATTCCACCTGGTAGGCAAAGTGGATTTAGGTGGTGTCACGTGCCCCTATTTGACCCTGCTCAGGGCCCTGAAAAACAGTGAAGGTGGATGGGTTTCTCTGCTGCTCTTTGATTCTTGGTGACTCAGGGCCTTGTTACACGGTAATTTTGGGTGACTTCTGGAATTCTTAACCCCTGGACTGCCCGCACATTAACACCTGAAACTGGTTTTAAGCACTCCTTTGGTGGCTCAAAGATCTGCCACTCCAGGGCTGGATCATCTCTGATCCCTGTACTCAGCTTGTATTACAGTAAGATGTAGCCACTGTAGGCCAGAGGTTCCCAACCCCAGTGGTACCAGGCTGCAAAGGGTTGGCTGCCGGTCCACAGGAGGGTTGGCTGCCAGACTGGACGTCTGGAAGTGACTGGCATACTGCGGACCGGCAACCAACCCTTTTTTATACTCAGTATATGTGGTGGAAGTTTTTTATACTCATATATGTTACGTGCTGGAAGTGACCGGCATACTGTGGACCGACAGCCAACCCTTTTTTATACTGAGTATGAAAAAAAAAAAGGGCTGCCAGCGGTCACTTCCAGTCTGCAGTATGCTGGTCTACAGTTTGCCGGTCCACAATCTAAAAAGGTTGGGAACCAATGCTCCAGTCTACACCTTAATGTAAACACTCTGCCTGCTCCCCCTTTCTCCTACCCGATGAGACCCACTGCCCCCCATCCACCCCTCCCCAGCACCCTAGATCCCCACTCACTGCTCCCAGCACTCCTTGGTTACTTGTATGCTTATGGCTGCCCATGCTGGCTGTCCCAGGGTAGCAGGCAGGGCTCAGCCAGGGGAAGAGCAGCCACAGCAGCCGGGTAATGGTGGTGATGGCCTGGCAGGCAGATTAACCGTTCCCTGCCTGCTCACCTGGGACAGACAGTGAGGGCAGCCACAAGTTGGGTGGGGTGGGGTAGGAGGGGATGGGGGAGGGAAGCCTGGCATGGGAGGAAGGGATGATTCTTACCTCCAGACCCCTGCTGGCCTGAACATGTGACTGCTCCAGACTCAAGCTAGCACTGACACTGATCAACATTTGTGCGGCTCACACTGTAAGGTGTAACAGGGCCCTCAGTCTTAGGACAGAAATAATTGTGTATTATAAAAGCAGGCATGTTAGTGTTTTTCAGGGTGGAATAGGATCTTACTTAGATGCCTAAATTCAGCTAGGTGCCTAACAGAGTCTGGCCCTAATTCTGCAAATGCAAAAGGACCACACAGAAGACACATATCCCAGTCATTTTGCCATAAGGATTATAGAAATCATAGAGAAGTTGGGCTGAAAGGTACTGCAAGAGGTCATCTAGTCCAGCGCCCTGCCTGAGGCAGGATTGGTCTTTCAGATACTTTGTATTTTACCCCTTCAAAAACAAAGGAAGGGACCATGCACACTAGAATCAGAGCAGTGCCAGGACACTCCATTGCATTTCAAAGGTGGCTCTTGCCAGAAAGGTGCTAGCACCATTTCCTAGACCACAGCAGATTGGGATTTTTGGTCAGAGAACAGTTGCAAATCTGCTACAGATTTGGTGTGCTGGAAGTAGCTTAACAGCACTGTTCTCCAGTAAAAACAAAACAAAACAACCACCTCTTCAGTGAACTTTTACAGTAAACATATTTAAAATGCATCATGCATAAGGTTTTTTAATCAAGGCTGAGCATGGACAGAGGTTTACCTGTGCCCATGGGCAGCCGAGTGGCTAAAGCAGTTCATGTCTTCATGTAGTGATGAGGACATCCCGTTGACTTCCAGCATACTCAAGAGGGGATCTGCACCCCTGCTCAGTAACAAACTGACCAGTTCATAGTTCCCTAGAGAAGGAATCAAGAAAAAAGGTGATGGTAATTCCATTTGAGGGGAATTCTTTAAAAGGCCTAATATACAAATGCTGTCGCCCTGTTCATGTTGGATACTCCTGTAGCAAACTCCTGCTGAGGATCTTAAAGCATTCCATAAACATTCATTAGACTTCACAACACCCCCCAAGAGATAAGTAAAAGATCCCCACTTGCACATGGTAGAAACTAATACAGAAAGAAGCTGTTCAGTGCCACACAGCTAGGCAGACATAGATTTGAGAAGAGAACCCAGGAGTTGAGGAGGCATGTCTCCTCTCCCATTTTGTATATATAAACAACTGGTACATATTGAAACTTTAAAAACCATCAAACTTCTCTAAGGTACTATATATATCACCTTGAAACCAGACTAGTTACTGGCAGATGTACATGCATCTGGTTTCAGTAGGGCCAGATTCTCAGCTGAGTTTATCTCCTGCTGAGTACAGCTAAAGGGAGTGGCCAAAAGGCAGCCTTGCCGCTGCCCTCAACCCAGGAATCATCTTGTAGCCAAATACAGCTGGAGCAATATGCACTGATGGGCCATGTCCTTTGTCTGCCCCATTCAGCAGAGATTGGAGAGAATGGTGGTGGGGAGCCAGCTACAATGTATTGCATGGAGACTACATGTTTATACCCCTGGGGTGGCACAAAAGAAGTGGAGCAGGCCAGAGAATCCACACCATGGTAGTTAGGCTCTACCATATACCAATTATGACACAAAAGAGAGAAAGAAAACTCAAATGTTAGAATATATGTGGTGGAAAGTGATGACGATGATATTGAAACTAATATAAGCTTGCTTGTATTTGATGAAAAGCTGTGGCATGGCACCTGGATGGCTAATACCTTCAGAATTCTAGTCTTTTGACAGCAAATAAGATAATAGAAATTTCTTTATATAACTGAGGGAAAAACTGCTTTGAAAGAGAAAGAGAGGACTTGGACATCAACTGTTTTAGTTCCTCTATTATGACTGGATGCTTCTGAATGAAACAGCTGTAAACAGTTTTGCTGGGATATTTTATTCGGGCATAACTTAATACCAATATAAATTTTTAATATAAAATGTAAATATATTAATACCAATATAACTGCTAGGTCTATCCTTATTTTTTTTTTTATCAGTGGGAATCTACAGTCAGTGAAACATACCCAAGATAAATGGCTGTGCTAAGTTTCATGACAATACTATGTGAATCCTTTAAAACATTAGAGGGTATCTCAGTCCTTTTCCTCGGCTTCCCTGTTGAAGCCAATGCCAGGAGGTGATAATTGATGCCAGCTCCATATGTGGTCATTTGTCCAGTGGCCAAAAACTCATCAGCTCCTTCCATATGGTAACAGCTCGTGGTCCCTGCTAACCTGGGCTGAATGCCCACATGTTATTTAGGCATGAAAATATGCTGTCCTTTATTATGCCACCCCATGAGCTACTGAGTCCCACACCCACCCAAAATCTCCACTTGCCCTTTTTTTTGTGTTGAAGACCAGTGCACAGTTTAGATCCTGACATGGCCTATATCCAAGCTTATGCCACGCTTTTTCTGTGGGGTCAGGAGACAGACAGAGGAGGGGGCAAGAAGAGAGAGAGTGTAAGCATTGTATATGACTCACCTGCAGCTGAAGCTAGTTGAAGTGGGGTCTCGGCATAGTTGTCCTCTCCACTATTAACAGCAGAACCCTCAACATGAGCACCAGCATCCAACAGCAGCTGCAAAAGGCACAGCAGAGACCAGTAGCTCAGAACAAAGCAATTCACAAAGTCACAACAGAAAAGCCTCTGTACTGGAAAGAAAACCCATTAGGTCCATAGCACAGGAGGAAAGGACACAAAGAGAGCTTAGCAATGGTTAAGTAGCTATCATAAGGCAAGCCCATTTCTCATATTCATCCCTTTGTCATTTAAGTCTGTGACTAAAACCTAGAGACTTATAGCTAACATCTCTTTAGGGATTTATTTCTTCCTATTGCTTAACTGTACTTTACTGATAGTGAATTAAGTTGTGTTGACAAGTGCCAGACTGACAGGCCAGAGACCAAAGTCTATTTATTTTATAACTGGGATGATCACATTCTCACTAATCTGATTTCCAGACTCCAAAGACTTCTGTCATCAGAACTGCCCCACAGTCCCTGAGAAAAGTGAAAGTCCATCTCATTTCGTCCATGCTGGAGAAGGTTGCCTAAGGGAATTAGCTCCAGAGTCCCGAGACGGGTACCTCCCAACACTTCAGACCCCATGGATTCTGGATAAGGGGCCTTTCTGGCTGTCAGAGCATGCACAACTGCATCCTTCCTTTTCCTAGGGAGTTCACTCCTATCCACCCCAAAGAAAGCACTTAGCAGATTTTCTGGCAGTAAGCCAGTGCTAACGGCCCATGCTAAAGAGGGGACTATATCCTTTTGAATACCTTCGGTACCAAAATATATTAATGAAGTGTAAACAGACAATTAAATGGAGTGAGGTCAGACGGGCAGGAATCCTTCTTTTATAAATGCTTCAAAACAGGCTCCATCAGGTGTCTTTCCAGCCAAGGAGAGGTACCCAATTGACTGCTTACATGCAACAACTTCTGAGACAAGCTCTGCTCCTCTACAGGTTAGAATAAGAACCATCCAGCTATGTGTCCTAGCATCTATATTGCTGGCAGCCGACGGAGCTCTGCCCACTGAGCAGAAGGATCTGGGTTCTATTCTGCTTGATACTATGCACTTTGGAGCATCCACGTTATGCTAGAGTAACAGTGCTCAGTATTGGCACAGATAGGACGCACAATGACTGGGCCCAGTAAGTCACATTTAACTTTTCATCTTAAATACTGGTGGTGACTTTTTCCATGTATTAGTCTATTTCTCTCTCAAGTTGTGAGATAAACCTGGTAAATGCCTAGCTATGGATTTTAGTGGGCGAGGTAATTCCATTGGGTTCACCAAGTTTAGAGAGAGTGGAACTATGACCCTTTTAATAGTAACCATTAAAGAGAAGGTTTTGACTTCAGTATGAAAAGTTTAAACACTAAAACCAAAACACTGAAGTGAATAAGCTCTTCTTGTGGGGAACATAATACAACCCAAGGGAAAAGAGAAGGAGATTCAGTCCAAGGGGCCCTGTTGATGTAATTCTCAGCAGCGTCTCCTGAGAGAATCACATTTATTATCTCATGTGTAAATTAAGGTTGCCCAACCTTTGCAATACCAAAGTGTGAGCTGGCAACTTGCCAGAACATGAGCAGGATCTAATTTGCATAAGTATTTGCATGCATTTGTAAATCAAAAATGAATGCACGCAACCCACATTTGCTTGCAGTTGTATCTTCGTTCAGAGCTGAATAGAAATTACTGCTTCACTAGCAACTGAAAAGCTGTTGTTATCAGCTTTGAACTTATTCTGAATTACAGAGAAAGTAGCTACATTTCAGGACTTCATTCAGCAACCCTAAACCTCAATTCTGCATGCCTCTTTAAACACATCAGCTAGAAGGGAGTGTGTGAGGGGCTTTGCCAGAAGCTCCTGATAGACCAGTGAGCACAGGAGTGACTGAAAGTTACTCTCATTGGTCATTTTGGGTCTGACCATGCAACTTGAAGGGACTGTATAGGGACTGAGGGACCTCTGCCTCTCCCAGGAGCAGGTTCCCTAGGAGGAGTGGACAGGGGCTCAAATCTAATGTGTTCAAGAATCATCCTGACTAAGTGATATGTATACACTTGCAAATGCTTCTCTGGTAAGGCTGTTCACCAGCCCCACGCTTAGAGGCCAGTTCATAAAGTTTTGAGACAAAAAAACTGGCTTAAGAAATTCATATTAAAGTGAAAAAAATAAGAATTTGTAACATGTTTAATTATCAAAGCCCTTCCAGAGATCCTCAAATCCACACAGCCCCCTGTGAGGAAGGTAATTTGCATTCTCAGTTTACAGCTATTTACTGGTTTTAGAAGTCTTGTCCAAATCCACAGTCAGTGTCCAAACCAAATTTTATAAGCCACAAGAGTGCGGGTGTGTCCCATGCTCAGAGTATTATGCCACATCCCAGTCTTTCACTGTCTATGTTTGGAGATTCCTGACAACCATGAATCTCCTCTGCTTACCTGAACTACAGAGATGTGTCCATGTAGTACAGCAAAGGTAAGCGCAGTCCAGTGCCGGCTGTCAGGATGGACTGAAGGATATCTGGGAGAGCTACTGGGGACCTGGGAAAAAGAAAAGGGCAGTTATGAACAGTTGCAATCTCTATCCCTGTCCCATAATTATTAGATTCTCCTGTAACTTTCCCTGGTAAATGACAGCCCCTGGGAGTGATCGGCTGACACCATTCACAGAGCACTGCCGGTACTAATCGTTGGGTTCCATCCCCTGGGCTTGTCTAATGGGCAGACTGGTTTCCTTTACTGGCAGCTCTTTCAGAAGGGAGGCCCTTTTACTCCCTCTGCCCCCATTACCTTTGCCAATGTCAATCAATATTTAAGGCCTTGAGTGCTCAAAGAGGCTTTAAGCTTTATTTTTCCCAAGTCCTTGAAACAATGGCTTCTGAAAAGAAAGCCTTACTTGGAATCTGTTGCACAAGCTCCAGAAGCAGAAGTCTTCAGTTGCTAGGAGAGATTTCATAACCACTCTCGCAGAGCCTTGTGCATTTTTCTTGGGTTTGGCTTTTACTTACTGGTATGTCCAAATTTGCTCCAGCATCTATCAGCATCTGGACCATGGCTTCATCTCCAGCAGCACAGGCATACATTAGTGGGGTCATTCCCTTCAGGAAGGAGACAAAGAGTTAGGTTTTATCTCTACATCTAACAGAACAAACTCCATTTGCTATTGATGCTTTGAGTTTGGATCTTATTTGAATGAATCTGTCCCTGCAATATGTGTGCATGCATGCAGTATACCTGTACACACAATTTGTGTGATTTCTGTGTCATGAAGGAAAATCCAGTCACTGAAATGAGAAAGTGATATGCCCTAAGACAGTGGTTCTCAATCTTTTTGCAGTCAAGGCATCCTTCACTGGACTCAATGGACACCTCCATCACTTTGGTGAATAGAGTGGTACCCAATTTCAAAAACTAATATATAGATTAAAGTGCTTACTTCCTTGCAGAGGAGCCTGGCAGTGGGGATAGGGGATCATTCAGGCGGGGAAAAATCTAAGCCTGCATTTATCTGCTTGACTTATCTGCAAATTGCCAAACACTTCCTTTATCCCCTCATACCTCAGGGCACCCTTCAAAAGATCTGGACACATCCCAGGGTGCCCCAGGACCCTGGTTGAGAATCACTGCCCTAAGATGTGGCGTTAAAGTGTTTTACTTGCTGGTTAGAGTATAAAACCAAATAAACATGAGAAGAGCTTGCAATAGTTTTCAAAGAATCATTTAAAAATCTTAATCTTTGTAATGTCCACAAGCCTTGAGCCTTGCTTTAGAGAGAGGCCCATTCCTGAGGTACAGAAAAGACTCATACTGGTACGAGTCTTTCACTGTCTGATAGTTTGTGGATACTTGATGGCCAGATGGTCAAAAAGCAGAAATTAATACAAATAAACAAGATGAGTTTACTTGGCAAATGCTGAGTACACTGCTATAGTGCTGTTTGTTAATGCAAACAGTGACAGGATAGTCCTACTCCATAAATCTGTCTCCCACATTTTCTCTCTGTTTAAACAGTAAGCCATGAATAGTCAGAGATTAATTATGAGAGAGATGGGCTCTGTTTACTGGTATAAAAAGATCACTCCAGGAATAGCCAAGCCCAGGAGTGAAATAGTCAAAATGTTTCCATGATGAATTGCCTTGTGCTCACATCTCAGACTTGCTCCCTTTTTTTATACTGTTTTTCTAAAGATTTCAGTTCTTTGAATTTTTCATGGGTAGGACTTCTGCCACTAAATGTAGATACTCTAGGCTCATCATTAGAAAGAGACCTAATTCATATCTCGAACTGGTACCCCAGATAAGGATTTTAGATCTGCCTGAGCTTTGTTCTGAGTATGTCAGGCTGCCTACACACGTGCTCGCTCACGTTCTAATCCGAATGCGACAGAGCAGACTCAATGAAGTGTTCCAATTAGAGTGCTCCAGCATCGCTGGGGCTTAGATAAAGCATCCTGTGGCCATTTTTAAATGTGCAGAGGCTTAACACACATGACGGCGAAACATTTTAATTAGAGTGGATGTCCAGAAACCGCGCTAATTAAAATGCACCCCTCCCTTCCCCACCCTTGAGCACATGTATAGACAGCCTTAAGGGTCTAAGTGCTCTCTGATCTGGGTCTGAGTCTTCTGTGTTTCACAGGGAATGTTTGCAGCTGGGATTTGTTTTTGGCTTAGGCCCCCTGCAGAGCTGTTGAACTCACTTGCGGATTTAGAGTGTAAAAGTGCAGAGTAGGTTTAGGCTTCTCCGTGCTTCTAAGACACTGCCAAATGCAAGGCTGTAATACTGGACAATTCATACAAACCAATCTTTCTATTTATGTTTGCTATCCTGCAAGTTTTACTCTGTATCTAAAGTCTAGAAATCACCAAAGCCCCAAACAAAACTCAGATGAAACCACTGAGTTCTGTCTGTTTTTTCACAAAACCACTTGAAACCACTGAGTGATGCATAATGATACCAGAAATCAGCTCAAGGCTGTGCCCTGACCTAGAAGACTTGTTATGAGCACTGGTTCTCCAACTAGAAATGGCTCTGAGAAAACAGCTCAGATCCCAAACAGCTTTAAACTCTGGGGTTGATCAAAATATGAACCTGGATCTGGAGCTGGGCCTTAACTTAGTCTTAAGGGCTCCATCTCTTTGGCGGGATTTACCATAACATTTTGCCCAGCTTGTGTGCGCCCAGGTGTGTCTTATCACACCTGCCTGTCACGGCTCAGAACCCTGCTTGATGTGCAGCATTTTAAGACAGATCAATCTTGGCTATAGGAAATTAAATGAAACAGATCAACTGGCTCCTACCCTGGGGGTCTTTAAGAGAAGGCTAGATGAACACCTTGCTGGGGTCATTTGACCCAGTACTCTTTCCTGCCATGGCAGGGGGTCGGACTTGATGATCTGCTCAGGTCTCTTCCGACCTCAGGTTGGGGAGGACCGGGTTAGAGAGCTTCTGGAGGGGCTGGACGCGTTCAAGTCAGCGGGTCCGGATGATCTCCACCCCAGGGTGTTGAGGGAGCTAGCTGGGGTTATTGCGGGGCCCCTGGCACGGCTCTATGAGCGATCGTGGTGCTTGGGCCAGGTGCCAGATGATTGGAAGGTAGCAAATGTGGTCCCCATCTTCAAGAAGGGGAAGAGGGAGGACCCGGGTAACTATAGGCCCGTCAGTCTTACCTCAATCCTGGGGAAACTCTTT
>NW_017729025.1:111238698-111249073 GCF_001723915.1 Gavialis gangeticus | reverse complement strand
GGTCTTTAAGAAGAGGCTGGATGCCCACCTAGCTGGACTCGTTTGAGTCCCATTTCTCTTTTTGGGGTTTTTGTTGTTCTCCCGCCCTGGCGGGGGGTCGGGCTAGAAGATCTACTAGGTCCCTTCCGACCCTTAATCTATGAATCTATGACCCTACCAACTATGAAACTGGGTTTGCCAGTTGGCTGTGGTTAGCATTCCACTGTTGTAAAGTAGATCTGGGTTCTGTTTCCAGGCTAAGCCAGTTTTCCATATCTCCTATTATAAAAAAAGAGGCACCAACCACTTGTATACCCAAGGTTTTGATTCCCTGCCCTCCCCTCCCCTGCTCCTTTTGCTGGCAATGCAACAGAAGCAGCAGTCCTCAGCACCAGTGAGGGTGGGAAAGTAACTAATCCCAAAACAGTGCTTTATTCCTTAGGTAAACTCCTCCGGTCCTCCGAGGCCAGTGAAAACACCAGAACGCTGGACTGGAGGAGAACAGGGACCAATGAGTGCACAAAGTAAACACGAGCACAGGGTTACATACATGCATCAGTCTTGTTTAATGACATCCTCAAACAGGATTGTCAACATTATGACATCAAGAGGTTGATAACGAGACTGTAAATAGGTGACAACAAAAAGTCTTAAACCTCGACTTGTCAGCAAAACCTTTCAAAGCACGGAGCCTGGCTGAAAAACAACCCCCAGCCCTCTGGCTGGCTGAAGGGAAAAGAAAAAACCTCAGTCAAGAGCAGTAGGACTGGGCTATGATTTCTTTGGTGTGAGGATACACATTTCAGCAGGTCACTGAACAAAATATCAGAGGCAACAATATCAAAGATCTGCTCTGAAAGAACAAAAGTCTTGTAGGCTTCATGCCCTGCAAACACAAAAATGTAAGGAAGAAAACAAGTGGCAGATCTCATGAAACAAAACATACTGGAGCCATCTGTACAGCTTTAATAGGGGCATTCATCATCTTCCAAACTGTTCCACAAGAATAAGCCTATTGCCACTTTACCCATAAGATCCTTTGTATTTGCATATGTGCATTAGATAATTGCACACCTAATAGACTGGCTCTGTCTACCCAATTTGCATGGATATGCTTGTTTGTGCACAATTTTTTTAAGACCAATGGGGGTGTGAGTATTTTTGAAGCTGCATCAATATCATAACAATGGGCACCATACATACAGGCTGGGGAACTCCCCTCTTGTCAGCACGGAGGTGGAAAGGGATCTGGGAGTCATTACTGACTCCAAGATGAACATGAGTCAGCAATGTGGGGAGGCTGCTAGGAAGGCCAACTGCACCTTGTCGTGCATCCACAGATGCATCTCGAGCAGGTCCAAGGAGGTGATCCTCCCCCTCTATGCGGCACTGGTCAGGCCGCAGCTGGAGTACTGCGTCCAGTTCTGGGCACCGCACTTTAAGAGGGATGTGGACAGCATGGAGAGGGTCCAGAGGAGGGCCACTCGTATGATCAAGGGACAGCAGGGTAGGTCCTATGAGGAAAGGTTGCGGGACCTGAACCTGTTC
The DNA here is from genome assembly GCF_001723915.1 of Gavialis gangeticus. Taxonomy (NCBI): domain Eukaryota; kingdom Metazoa; phylum Chordata; order Crocodylia; family Gavialidae; genus Gavialis; species Gavialis gangeticus. Next base: position 111,247,546 of record NW_017729025.1, on the reverse strand, counting down.
AGCCTTCAAAAGAGAAGGCTGAGGGGGGATCTTGTGGCCTGTTATAAACTGGTTAGGGGGGATCAGCAGGCTCTAGGGGAGTCCCTGTTCCCCCGAGCGCCGCAAGGAGTGACCAGGAACAACGGTAACAAGCTGGCAGAGGGAAGGTTTAAGTTGGACATCAGGAGGCGCTACTTCACGGTCAGGGAGGCTAGGGTCTGGAACCAGCTTCCAAGTGAGGTGGTGCAGGCTCCCACCCTGGGGGTTTTTAAGAGGAGGTTGGGTCGTTTGACCCCAGTACTCTTTCCTGCCATGGCAGGGGGTCGGACTAGATGATCTGCTCAGGTCCCTTCCGACCCTAGAAACTATGAAACTATAATTTCTGTAGACACTCTGCAATATGTTAAAAAACTTCTCTGCTTCTGTGAGTTATCCTACAGTCTTTGACCAGTGGCAGCTCCTACTCATTGCCTCAACTGCTATATTGCCATCTGAAAGAACTACTTAAAATTACACAGGCAAGGATTACTTAGGGCAATATCCTTTAATGGACCAACTATGTACTTGGAATAAAGTTAGACAAGCTTATGAACGTAAGGTACTATTCATGAGGCCTCCTGATAAATAGAGGTGGTCTCTTGATGACGAATGCCTTGCATTCGAAACCTCATCTAATGCTATCCCAAATACATAGTTGGTCCAATAAAAGATGTCACCCCAACAAGTCTTTCCTTGCCTCTCTTATGATTTCTGGACCATCATGCCTCCAACATCATTCTTAAAATTACAAAGGAATTCTGTGCAGGGGAAAATACCCTGGAGAAGGAAGCCCATACAAGGGACAGAGGCAGCTGGAGCAGTAGTAGTAAAAGTCTTCCCAAATTATCTGATCTAAATGCAGCGGTCCAGATCTGAGAAGACAGAAATTTTCTGCCTGGTATAGCTTCCAACAAAGTCATTATCTGTGATGTGCAAGACCACTGGGAACTAAACTGAGAGCACCCCACTAAGAACATACAGACCACCTGAAAGCTATCAGATGACAGTGCCTTTTGGTCATTCATCACTGACCTGGATTGGATTTGTGCTGCAGCAACAAGACACGGGCAGTGCCCTCAGTCTCCTGCTTTGTTAGGTTAGGGTGTTCTTGGGGCATTGTGCCTGGTAGTTGCGTGAGGGTTGTTCAAACAGTTTTAAGAACAGGTTAGATAAGCGCCATATAGGATGGTTTAGATAAACACGATCTTGCCTTGAGCAGGAGATTGAACTAGGACACTGTTTCTCAACCCATGGGGCGCAACCCAAAAGTGGGTGGCAAGAATATATGAAAGGGTTGTGAACAAAGTTTAAAAATGGATTAACAAACTTTAAAAACTGGATTCTCCTGTAAAGGAAAATATGGGAAACTGTGGCTTTTCCCTTGCAGGCTGGCAGTTGCAGCCTGCAAGGGGCTGCTTGGGGCCTCCCCTGCCCCACATACTCACCCCCTGCCCCACACACTGAGGGGTTGGGGCCTGGGGGTGGGAGGCAGTGGGTTGTGAGTGAGGGGCACTGGGTCGGGGCTGGCCACTGATGTTTACAAATGGGTCCTGGTACAGAAAAGGTTGAGAACCACTGAACTAGTAGACCATCTGAAGTCCCTTCCACCCCTACTTTTCTGTGATTCTAAGTGAAAGTCACTGACAGAAAACACTTAGGGATGTTTACACACCAAGTACTTAGGTGTAAGACAAAATCTAGCCTTCCTGTCATTATGCAGTATTAATCAGTCCTCCATGTCTGCCTGAGACATGTCATAAAGGGGATGAAAATTGCATCCCAAGTGATATATATCAATTCACCCAAAAGATTTCAGAAGCTGCTTGTGATAAACATATTTTCAGAGTTAAAGCCTAAGCCAGAACTTAAAAAGGGTCTGATAGAAAAAATATACCCAATACCCTTCACTGGTTTGGCTACATAGGAAAAACATGTAATCTGCTCACACAAAGGAAACTTTGCTGGGTCTTCTGCCATACCTGATCATCCATTGTGTTAACCCCATCAGGTCCCAGAGCTACTATAGCTTGGTTGATAAGATCTGTCCTTCCACAGTTTAACATTCGGAAACCCAGGTCCTGCTGGAATTTTTCAGTGGCAGCCTTAGCATCCAATCTTCGGAAGGAACTAAAACAGCATTCAGGCCTGTAGAAGACAAAGGCCAAAAGGTGCAGCCATAGGTTTTGAAGTATTTAGATTTAACATAGGTAATTAGTGATATTACAGCATTTCAATATGACTTTCCATTTCATTATTTAGATTTTCTATTTTACTCTTCCAGAAGTGTTTTTTCTTGATATATAATTATAGTGTATCGGATTATTATGAAATCACATTCAGAGGAAGACAGAAAGAGGAGGCAGAAACAACACAGAAATAAAATTATGACTATAGCTCTTTGACTAAAAATCATTATGGTTCTATGTAAGATCATAGCTTTTATTCCCAAGGAAGAATTTGGCTATGATGCAGGGTGTTCATCACCTTATCCCCATAATTTTTTTAGCCTCCAGTATATTGCCCATATCCTCTTTTAGGTAATACAATATTTTCTAGTTCACTTCAATAAAACATACCAAGGGGATCTATATTCTTAAGAGGTTCCTTTCTTTTCATTCTCATTCTCTTGATGGCTGCCAAAATGGTCCTATTTTATTTAGAAGGAGCCCAGAATTTATTGTAAATCCTTTGCTTGTCTTTTGAGAGACATCTGGATTCTGAACCTGGAAGTGTCTCTCCTGCACTGAAGAAGCAATGCCAAGTTGTAGGCATTTCCCATCTCAGTTGGGCTTTGACACAGTCACCCCCACTTTGTTATTTCAGAATGAATTTGCTGCTTTTTTTACTGGCAGACCAGCTTAACATGGGCTCTTGTGCAAACTCCCAGCTGGTGCAGTACATGGCTGCCAAGTTCCTTTGAAAAATGAGACTCTTCCAACATATTAACCTCCTCTGGAAACTCCGTGTGGCCTGCCAGATAAGCAATACAATCATCACTTTACTTAGGTGGCTCTGCATGGAACTCACTCAAGGTATCCAACTTGTATAGTCACTTTTTATGCTTGTGACCTTGCAATGGGCTTACTTAAGGTTGATGACAAATGGTGACCAGATGTCACAGCAGACTTGCCCAGTTAGCAAAATGTCCCTACAGTCTAGTGGCCAATCTCACTGGGAGGCCAGCGCAGCATCACAGCCAACTATCAGACAAGGACTTCCATGACCGACAAGCAGGAGTTACACCGATGAGGAATCAAATAGGAACAAAACAGGGAGACTATTATGATTTAAGACAGGATGCCTTCAAAAGCTGCCTGAGACAACAGAGTAATGAGATCAGTGGTTCTCAGCCTTTTTCATACTCAAGCCACCCCTTGATAAAATCAAGGCATCCCTCATTAGATTTTAGGTACCTCTCGTGAGACTTAAGGCACCCCTTGGAAAATGCCAACTCTTACCTTTCATTCATTTTTGACTGGAAAAAATGAGTGAGAAATGTTTCTGTTGCAAAGAACTCAGAAAACCCACAACAGGTCAGAAAGTTTTTGACCCTCTGGATTCCTATTTTAAATCTCTGGGTTTACCTTGTGAATCATGTGCAAGTATTTGCACACCTAACAATGTTAATATTGTGTAGCACCTCAGGGTACCCTTTAAAGGATCTCACTACCCTGGCTGACAATCACTAGTTACAGTAATCTTAGGTATTTGGTGCAGTATTTAAGTGAATGGTATCCCTTTAAATCTTTAGTAGAGCTCTACTCACAGTCACAGGCCTTCTCAATCTCTCTCTGTTTATGTCCATGCTTAGCAGGTACGGTCAGGCAGAGTGGTGAAGATGTTTACAGATCAGTTTAAAATAATACTTTGAGAGCACTAGATCAAAAATGCTTAGCCACTGCCACACACAATGAGATCTCTAAAGGGCTATTTGTCTAAGGATTTTTTATCAGGGGTAAATAAATAAGTTTGAGCTTCAGGACAAAAGTCATAACAATACTTTGCCCTTCAGAACTGCCTTTCATCCAAGGATCTGAACAAACATTAGCTGATACTGTGAAATGGGACCGTCATCTACCTTTGCAAATTAGGCAATGTGACAGAGCAGCTGTAACTTGCAAGAGCTCACAGAGAGGTAAGGATAGATTTGGGAACCGCACCCAAGAGTTATGGGTCCCTCCCTGCCATTTGCTCTAACCTAACAATAGTTAGACTGCAGCTCTTCAGCTTAATGTCACCATTTTTTTTATAGTATGTACTGGGTACATTTTTTTCTGTACTAATGAATATGCAATGGTTGTGCTCTCTCTCTCTATGTTAACTAATGTAGCAAAGGTTTTTTTTGAACTGGAGTGTTTGCCACAATTCATGCAGGGCCATATATGTTGCAGTTCTTTAGTTAACACTGACTGCACATATTGCTCCTGAGCCAAAGTTGGGATTGGATGTCCCTGCTGTAACCAATAGGTCCAATTGCCAGCTTTTAATGAGAAAGGAGCAGTGTAAAAGGCACATTTCTTTCTTTGTAATTCTTTTGTTTTGTTTTGTTAAATCTTTCATGCAGCAGACAATATGTCTGGCTTGAGAAAACCCCATCCTGGTAAATCTTTAGGTCTCTGCGAATACAGCTTTACAACAGGGGATTGGGACAGTTTCTGAAGCTCACATCTGTTTCATGAGTTCTGTCTTGTACTGCAAACACCATGCGCTTTACTTTAAAGCATGGGGTGCCTTGGTTATATAGAATGATTTATAGTGCATCACCTAAGCCCTTGTGGGGTGGGCTGGGTAGGCATGGCTGCTAAGGTGCAGGATTAACAGCCCAGAGTTTACAAGTTCAAGGCTATAGCACAGAGATGGGCAATTATTTGGGATGGAGGGCCATTTAAGTTATTTTGGTGGGCTGGGTTGGGGGACAGACAATTGATTCCATCTGGCCCTGGCCTGTCCACCCTGCACCCACCGCTGGGGGTGCTGGATGGAGCGTGCAGGTGAGTGGGCAGGGTCTCCACGGAGAGAGGCCTAAGACCCCTGTGAGCAGGGTGTGCTCAGCTGGGTGGATGGGATGGTGTTGCGGGTGGGCTGGGAGCAGCTTCCAGGGGCAGGATTGAGGCCGGGATCATGGAGCAGTGGCAGTGCATGGCCAGGGTCTGGGGCACAGCTGCAATCCATTTCCTGCAAGTCCCTACCTGTGGAACTAGCACTTGTCACAGGGACGTGTGGGGAGCAGATTGTGGCTTTAACCCCACCCCACAATCCCAGCCCCTGACAGTCCCACCTGCCCACCCTGCTTCCTGCCTGCAGCCCCATCCCATCCACCCAGCTAAGCATGCCTTGCCTGCAGGGGTCCTGGCCAGTCTCCATAGAGACCCTGCCTGCCTACTCCATCTGGTCTCCCCAGCAGGGGCTGTGGAGTGGACAGGCCAGGGTGCCTGGGCTGCGGGGATAGGTCTCGCAGCGCCAGCAACTGGAAGGAGCTGCCACTGTTGGGGCTGCCAGGAAGCTGAGTCTGGCTGCTGCATTGCCCCAGTCCTGCTGTGCGCCTGGGGGCAGCGGGACCAGTTGCATGTGCCAGAGCTGGGGCTGTCCCCTGCACCTGCACCAGCAAGCTGAATAAAATCCCTTGGTGGGCTGGATCCAGCCCATGAGCTGTATTTTGCCCATCCGTGTCATAGCAGAAGCACTCATGGCATGGTCCTGTCAGATTCTACCAAACCTGCAAATTCTGCAAAATATCTTGTCATGAGAACATGAGAAGAGAAAAGCAAAGATGTAATCCTTGCATAGGACAGGTTTGGTAAAGGGCAGGGGAGTATAGGTGGGTGTGAGAAGGAAGAGTGCCAGGTTTTTCTTGCAGATTTTTCTTTTCCCCAGTAGTAAGAACAGTCTGGATAGGGAATTCCATCAGGTGCCTTCTCATGCCTTCAGTTCTGAAGCATCCTTCTTAACAAACAATCTAAAGGGATTACATTCCTGCTGCGGTGGAAACCCTGGGTCCTCTTCTTTCAATTAATATTTAATCTTCTTTGAATTGCCTGGGTTTCTAATGATGAGTTTGTTTGATAATTACAATGTTAAGGCTTTTAACCTTAAATTATTAGTGTAAAGTTGCAGTCTTAACTCCCTCTCCACAAAGTTTTTATCCAGGAATCTCCCTTTAACTTATTTCAACTGAGTTCTTTACAGAACCTGAAAACAGGCTTTCCTCTTTTTGTTAAATATAATCTAGAAATTAAGGAACCATCTGTGTCCCACATACTAATCCCCAAATCACAAAAAACAGAGTGGAGATTAAGAGTGTACAGAATGGCTTTGAAGTGGGAGGTCTTGGACAGAGCTTTCAACATTACGCTCAATCCAGAAGAAAGATTGAAAGGAAATCCGTGAAACTTGCCAGAGAAAATGACAATAATTTGCCCTTCTGCAGTGCAGTCCATCTGGGAATTAAAAAAAAGCCTTTTCCAGATATTATTTAGTCTAGGTTTGCATTATATTTTAAGGTTGCTAAATATTAACTTCTAATTTAAAAATGGGGAAACTGAGTCATGACTTCTCCAAGACCCCAGGGAAAACCTGTGGAAAGAGTCCAGGAAAGAACCTAGTTGTCACTTAAAGCACTGCACCCCCCACTGCAGTACTTCCCTCCTCCACACACAAAATCCCTGCAAGAAACAACTCCTTACAGACTATGTTAAAATACTACGTATTATCTATGGCTACTAATGTGCCCATTGCAAACTCAGAGGTAATTAAATGGGTCAATCTGAGGAGGAACTAGTCAGCTTGTGCTTACATGAAGATTTCTAGCTAGGGCTTGTGGTATCCAAAAAACAGCTGCATGGTATCAGAATCAGTGAACCTAGCAGAACAGGAACAAGGAGTGAAGCAGGAGGGAGTGCTAGCAAACCTGGTTACATCTGCAGGCAGTCCCTGCAAGGGGATGGCTCTGTATCTTTAGAAGGTATTTATAAGGCTCATCACTAGGATAGCTTAAGAAATGAAGAATGACTGTGTGCTTGTGCCCATGATACAGAATGCTTGTATACCAAGCCTGGCTGCTACAGATTTCATGGGTAACCTAGGGAAAGTCACAATCTCTTTGTGCCTCATCTGTAAAAATCAAGCTAAACCTTCTTTAGCTCAAAGGCCTCAATGATATTTATAAAGCACTTTGAAGTCCTCCTAGGATGGAAGGTGTTACAGAAAGCCAAAGTGTCCCTAGTGTTAAAACTGACTAATAATGTGCCCACGTACTTTAGCTGCCGTGGCTCGCAGTCCAATCCTGGTAAGAGCAGCCTGGCTGTCTGCCTGATGTCATCACTGTCCACAGTTAGACTGCGCCGGTGCTCAGCATAGGTGATGGCCACACGCATCCACTCCATCAGCGGGGGCAGAAGCATGAAGGGCCTGTGCAAAGAGTGAAGAAACCCATTACAGTTAACGCCAGCTTGTAATCTTGTACTGCAGGGGAAAAACATACTTCATAGTTTCCTGGACACAAAGGCTGAGGAACAGTCCAGAAGAACACTCCTCTTTCAGAGGCATGCTCTGTCTGATTAGCTGAGCCAGACTGACCGATAGTTTGACAGGCAGAAGGAACTGCAGGTGGGATGTTAGCTTTGACAGCTCAACCCTGCTAACCTGAACTACTATTTTATTCAAATGGAAATATGTTGTGAGTGACTGTGTGAAGGACGTTAACTTCTGGAGCCTGGCTCACAGAGAGCATAAGGGGCTACCTTATCCTCTCTGCTGCTGCTATTAGCTATAGGGGAAGTTGTGGTGGCCTGGGTTCTTGGAGCTGAAGGGTTCTACTTCCAGCACTTTGTATGCGTTTTATATAGTACTTGCCTCTGGTGTCTCTAGCACCTGGATTTATTAAAATGACATTGAAAATACCTATGATCATTTAAAACCCCAATTAGCCAAGCTTATGCAGTTCTTCCCTTGACATTTGCATTGTATTTTCAATATTGGTGATTCTTCTCACTCAGTCTTGCACACTTGAAGCCCATGCTTACATTTTGACACAGTTGTCTCTCTAGATGTCTATAGTAATGCTAGAGCTATGTTTTCATGCATTCATAGAAGGAGGGTCGGAAGGGACCTTGTAGATCTTCTAGTCCAACCCCTTGCCGTGGGCAGGAGAGAAAACTGGGCTCAAATGACCTCAGCCAGGTAAACATCAAGCCTCCTCTTAAAGACCCCCCAAGGTAGAAGCCAGCACCACTTCCCTTGGAAGTTGGTTCCAGATCCTAGCTGCCCTGACAGTGAAGTAGCGCCTCCTGATGTCTAGGCTAAACCTACTCTCTAGCAACTTATGGCCGTTATTCCTTGTTACTCCGGGAGGTGCTTGGGGGAACAAGGTCTCTCCCAATCCCCACTGGTCCCCCCTAGTACATTTATAGACGGCCACCAGGTCCCCCCATAGCCTTCTCTTGTGGAGGCTGAACAGGGTCAGGTCCTGTAGCCTCTCCTCGAAGGGCCTGCCCTGCTGTCCCTGGACCACGCGAGTGGCCCTCCTCTGGACCCTCTCGATGCTGGCCACATCCCTCCTGAAGTGTGGCACCCAGAACTAGACGCAGTACTCCAGCTGTGGCCTGACCAGTGTCACATAGAGGGGAAGGATCACCTCCTTGGCCCTGCCTGAGATGCATCTGTGGATGCAGAACAAGGTACGATTAGCCCTACTGACTGTGTCCTCGCGTTGTCAGCCCATGTTCATCTTGGAGTCGATAATGACTCCAGGATCTCTTTCTGCCACCGTGCTTTTGAGAAGGGAGTTCCCCAGCCTATAGGTATGCTGCTGGTTCCTACTGCTTAAGTGCAG
>NW_017729025.1:111235234-111238630 GCF_001723915.1 Gavialis gangeticus | reverse complement strand
GTGGGGGCCCAAAACTGAACACAGTACTCCAGATGCAGAATCACCAGTGCTGAACAGAGGCGAATAATCACTTCCCCTGACCTGCTGGCAACACACCTACCAAAGCACCTTCACTGTATATCACACACACACCACACACAATTTTTACATATATCAGATATATCCCCTTCCCTTCTAGCGTGCCCACCTCACCCCAAATTTTGGTGTCGTCTGTGAATTTAAACAGGGTGCTTTTCACCCCCTCATCCAAGTCTCTAATAAAGAAATTGAACAGTGCGGGCCCAAGGACCAAGGCCTGGGGGACTCCACTGCTCACTTCCCTCCAAGTCGAATATGACCCGTCCACCACCACTCTCTGACTGTGACCCCTCAGCCAATTTGCTATCCATCTGACTGTGTAGGCATGAATGCCACAGTCACCTAGCTTTTTAATGAGAATGGGGTGGGAGACAGTGTCAAAGGCCTTCCTGAAGTCCAGAAGGACTACATCCACCGTGACACCTGCGTCCAATGATTTTCAGACCTGATCACAGAAGGCCACCAGGTTGGTCTGACAGGACCTGCCCCTAATAAAACTGTCCTGGTTGCCCTTGAGCATCATCCCCGCTGCTGGCCCTTCACAGGTGTGCTCCTTGATAATCTTCTCAAAGAGCTTCGCCGGGACCGAAGTAAGACTAACGGGCCTATAGTTGCCCGGGTCCTTCCTCCTTCCTTTTCTGAAGATGGGGACCACATTGGCCCTCTTCCAGGCATCCAGCACCTGGCCAGAGCACCACGAGTGCTCATAAAGCCGTGCCAGTGGCCCCACCATAACCCCTGCCAATTCCCTCAACACCTTGGAGTGGAGAGCAACTGGACCTGCTGATTTGAACACTTTTGTGTAAGCTTTTTTCAAAGGAAAACAGAATGCAAGTACTTTAGATTTAAAAGAGAAAAAGAAGAATGGGAAGAATTGAAGTCATTTTGGGAGAGCACAGTGTGAGCACATCTACGCATGCGTTAATGCGCCATAATTACTGTGCATTAAGTTTAGTACCAGTAATAAAAGATACTAACTTAACACATGGTAGTTGGTGCTACTGCGCAGTAGCCCCAGTTCATGTCTTTTAAAGTGATGCTAATGAGCTGTAGTGCCTAGGTAGCCACAATAATTTATAAATAATTATTTTCTCACCCAGAATGGCTGACTTGCTTGATTGGGCTTTAAACGAAGCTTGCTGGGGGATGGGTGGACAACCATCGTAGCAAGCTCACCAAGCACCAACTGCAAAACCAGCAGGTTAGGATGCCCCAGCCCAGGAACAAACTTTTTCCAGGAGCACAGGAAAGCCTAGGGCCTGTACACTTACGTGCCTGTACACTAATGCTAGGAGTTTGGGGAATAAACAGAAGGAGCTGGTCCTTCTGCTAAACAGAAATGACTACAATCTCGTAGGGATCATGGAGACCTGGTGGGACTTCTCCTATGACTGGAATACCTGTATATGTGGCTATGCCCTGTACAGGAGAGATCATGCTGAAAACAGGGGCGGGGGTGTAGCTCTCTACATGAAGGAGAGCTACACGTCCCTACAAACTCAGACTGGCACCCAAGGAGGACAACTGGAGGCCCTTTGGGTTAGAATACAAGGGGAACGTAGTGAAGAGGATACAATGGTGGGGAGTCTACTACAGAACTCCAAACCAGGAACAAGAGCTTGACCAAGAATTCGCCAGGGAACTGGCCAAGACTGCATGCTCTCAGTGCACAGTCGTCACGGGAGACTTCAGCTACAGACATCTCATGGGATGAGCACTCAGCCAAATCCGTTTGGTCACAAAGCTTCCTTACATGCATCGATAAGCTCTATCTGTCCCAAGAAGTTTATGGGTCGACAAGAGGCAAGGCGCTGCTGGACCTGGTACTGGCCAAAGGGGATGATCTAATCAATGACCTAAGAATTGAAGGGAAGCTGGGTGACAGTGACCACGAGTTGATCACTTTCACTATCCATTATTGCAAAGCTGGCAAGTCAGCCAGCAATGCAGTGTAGTCCTTGACTTTAGGAAAGCTGACTTTCATAAGCTCGGGAGACTTGTTCTTGAGGCCCTAATTTCACAGGAAGAGGGTGTTCATGATGAATGGTTGCTCCTTAAGGAAGCAATCCTAGAAGCACAACGGGAGTCCATCCCCACCTGTAGGCAAGGTGGTAAAAGGGCTCAACTACCCCCCTGGCTCAACAGAGAACTCATGGACCTCCTATGTCTAAAAAGAGAGGCATATAATGGATGGAGGACAGGAAACACCACCAAGGAGGAGTATACTGCACTGGTTTGCATCCGCAGGAAGTGAATTAAAAAAGCCAAAACTACAACTGAACTCCATCTGGCTACATGAATCAAAGACAATAAAAAGTCCTTCTTCAGCTATGTGGGGAAACAAAAACAAGGGCAACGTTGGACCCCTATTAAACCAGCTGGGGCAGCTGACTACTGACACCCAGGAAAAAGCTAATCTGCTTAATGATTACTTTGAGTTGGTTTTTCACGAGCCCAAAAGGGACCACCTTGCCGAACATGACGTGGAATGATGATAATATATGCCCACCACTGGCATGGATCTTGTATCATAGTATCATAGTACTTAGGGTAGGAAGGGACTTAAACAGATCACCAGGTCTGACCTCCTGCCCCAGGCAGCAACATGTGCCGGGATCATATCACCCTAGCCAATTTGTGGCCGTTATTCCTAGTAACTCCCGTTGGTGCTTGGGGGAACAAAGCTTCTCCAATTCTCGCTGGTCCCCCCTGGTGAGTTTGTAAACAACCACCAGATCCCCCATCAGCCTTCTCTTGTGGAGGCTGAATAGGTTTAGGCCCTTTATAGGGCCTGCCTGTTGCCCCTTGACCATGTGAGGGAGCATCTTGAGAGGCTCAACCCCCATAAATCAGCTGGCCTGGATAAGTTGCACCCAAGAGTGCTAAAGGAACTGGCACACATCATAGCACAGCCACTGGCGAGGATTTTCGAGAACTAGTGGCGCTCAGATGAAGTACCTGAAGATAGGAAGAGGGCCAACATGGTACCCATCTTCAAGAAAGGGAGGAAAGAAGACCCGGGATACTACAAGCCAATCAATTTGACCTCAATCCCTGGGAAGATTTTGGAAAAAATTATCAAAGAAGCCATCCTTGACAGGCTCACAGAAGGCAACATTCTGAGGGATAGCTAGCATGGGTTTGTTGCGGGTAGGTCTTGCTCGACTAATCTCATTTCTTTCTGTGACCAGGTAATGTATCACCTGGACAAGAGGGAAGAGGTTGATGTCATATATTTGGACTTTAAAAAAGCCTTTGACCTGGTGTCCCATGATGTCCTAATGGAAAAATTGGGCAACTGTAGCCTAGACCACTCCA
>NW_017729025.1:111214823-111230234 GCF_001723915.1 Gavialis gangeticus | reverse complement strand
CAACTGCAGCCTCGACCACTCCACAGTCTGATGGCTGGGGAACTGGCTCCGAGGTCGGACCCAGAGAGTGGTAGTTGATGGAACTGAATCAACATGTCACTAGTCCAGTCACTAGTGGTATCACCCAAGGCTCTGTTCTTGGACCTGTACTCTTTAATGTCTTCATAAACCATTTGGACACTGGTGTCAAAACCGGACTGGCCAAAACTGGACCGGTTTGCTGATGACACTAAACTTTGGGAAAGTGTCTCCACACTTGAGGGTAGGCTGGTGATCCAGGCTGACCTTGATAGGCTTGCAAGGTGGGTGGATGGAAACCTGATGGCATTCAATCCAGAGAAATGCAAGGTACTCCACCTCAGGAATAAAAACCCACATCACACTTATAGGCTCGGCAGTACTACACTTGCTAGCACCATGACCCAAAGACACTTGGGGGTCATGATTGAGCACAAGATGAATATGAGCCACCAATGTAATACCGCAGCTGGCAAAGCGAACAAAACTCTGGCTTGCACCTACTGATGCATCTCGAGCAAGACCCAGGATGTCATCTTCCCACTGTACTTGGCCTTGGTGAGGCCACAGCTGAAGTACTGCATCCAATTCTGGACTCCACAATTTAGGAAGGACGTGGAGAAACTTGAAACAGTCCAAAGGAGAGCCACTTGCATGATCAGAGGGCAAGAGAACAGGCCTTATGAAGAGAGGCTGCAAGCTATGGGACTCTTCAACCTGGAGAATCGCAGGCTCAGGGATGACTTGGTGGCAGCCTATAAGTACATTAAGGGGTGAGCATCAGGATCTGGGGAAACACCTGTTTACCAGGGCACCCCAGGGGATGACAAGGTCCAACGATCACAAACTCGTGCAAGACTGTTTTAGGCTGAACATAAGGAAAAGCTTCTTTACTGTCCGAGCCCCCAAGGCCTGGAACAGACTCCCCCCAGAGGTGGGGCAAGCACCTACTCTGGACACTTTCAAGAAACATTTGGATGTTTATCTTGCTGGGGTCCTCTGACCCTAGCTGACTTCCTGCCTCTTGGGCAGTGGGCTGGACCCGATATCTTATGAGGTCCCTTCCAGCCCTAATGTTTATGAAATCTATGAAATAATAAATAGTAATGCTGATCACCTCAGCCATCTTAAACTGTCCCATAGCAAGTACCCCTGCAGGCAGCATAAGAGACCTTTTAATTGTAACAGGTACAGTAAGATGCAAAACAGCCCTGGGGATATACAGCCCTACCTTAGCACAAAGAGCTACCTCATTTTTGGGCTCTGATATATCATCATGCTCTCACATAGCCAGCATGACAAATGCTGACTTGTTTGTTTTGCCCTGAAGATGCTTGCCATCCCTGCACTAGGCTCAGAAATGCCAACTGTAATTAAAACCACCATTTTTAAATCCAATTCAGTTCATTCATGCTATCAAAGAGCTCTTTCCCGTTCGAACATTTGAACTGCAGGGCTGAGAGGGAACCCCTCCTTTATGAGACTCAGATCATATAGCCGCACATGATAGAGGGATATAAAATGATTTGGGTATATTACTGAAAGCTGAGACCATGAAAGGCATTTTCAAAGAGGTGCATAGAGGCCTGGGGACGATGGGAACAAGAAAGAAGCACAAATCCTGTTAGAAATCATTATAAATAATGGGATTTGCAAGTGCTCTGTAAGGCTTTGAACATCCAGTCCAAGTGGGAATAACTCTGCTCTACAAAATGTGTCATCTGTTTTCATTTTACCAATAGTAAAGTGCAGTCCTCCACAGGGGCACCCTGATATCAGTATACACAAAGTGTACCACTGTCCCTCTCTACTTCTTATTCCCTTGGGCTCACCCAGATAAGTGTCCACACACTCCTGGACCCATTCAAGCACCTATTCAGTTTCCTCAGCTTAATCAGAGCAAGGATGTTCCCAACAGTACATTCTCAAGCACTTTGTCCAACCTGCCATCATCTTAATGAACTGAATTTTAGGCTTCCAGAGATTCCCTTCAGAAAAATTATCTGACAGCACAATAGGATCTCACCACTAGGAAGGCTGTCCTGACATCTGGATAGATTTTCAGAGCCCACTTAGCTAGTGCCCAATCTCAGGACATGTGGAATTCTTTTCTTGGGTGATGTGAAGATCAGTAAAAACAGAATACTTCCACTGCCAGGGCTGATCAAGGGGTGTTGCATCTACTGACTCTCTTCCCTGGAAGTGGCTGTGTTAGTTTGGGGCTTAGTTAAATGCTCTATTGCAGAGGACTTTAATCTCTTTTTAAAAAAAAACCCACATTTAAAAATATATATATTCTCCTATCCCTTGCATCATTATCCACCAACATCTCTGTGTGCAAAGGAAAGTCAGAAAGTAGTCTCCTAGCAATGGGAAGGCCATGTGGAAGGCTGATGGATGCTGCTGCTGGAGAACTTCAGGGTCAACGCCATCTCTAAGCCCTCCAGTTCAGCCTCGGTGAGTCTGCCAGGAGGTGACCCCAATCCATGCAATAGGCCCTGGTAAGTGTATCACATAGCCTCTCTACTTCCCAAGGCAATGCTCAGACAACAGTAAAATACCATTGACTCAACACCAGAAATAACACACCAAGCAGAAATTTCCATGCTACAAATGTACATGCCAAGATTACAGATGGTCTGTGTATGCTAGCAGGCCCTGAATGTGAAGGGTTTGATGCAAAAAAATAAAAGGTTCCCTGATCTGAGCTGAATTTTCAAAGGCTTTAAAATCTCCCAGCTTGGTGAAAAACAGGTCACCCAGTGCCCAACAAAGATGGCAAAGGTCTCACACTGTAAATGAGCCATTGTGAAGTTTGTTCTCTTCTTGCTGCTACCAGAATTTTAGCTGCTCTTCTCTTCTCACACTTACCTAGTTGTTTTATTCGATCAAAGGCACAGCCAGTGTTGCTCTGGACCAAGCTCATAGAGCCCTGAAGTCCCTTGGTACTCTGTAGTAATAACACTGTGTTCAGCCACTGCATACAACTTTCACCCTGGACCAAGAGTCAGGAGTAAGAGGAATTTGGAGATGATCACCTGATTATCAAAGGTTCTGAATATCCGCATCTCCTGATGAAATCAGGATTTTGAAACTGAGGATAAAACTGCCCAAAACACAACAGCCTCTATTGAAACAGCCCTCCTGGCAGCCTTTTCTGCTCAAAATGATGTACTGTTTCACCACAGTAACTGTATGCCAGTGGTGTTCTTTTAGCCCTGGCCCTAACCACCTACCCTCTATCTTCCCAATCTAGTTAGGTGGATCACTATCCCCTCTGGGATAGGTTAGCTGTAAAACCCTTTCTTGTCCATGGGATTTCTACCCTGAGAAAGGATTTCCTTATTCTTAAGATTTTACACAACTATTTCCTTTTTTCATAGTTCATACAATCCTCTTGGGCATGCTCACAGGAGCGGTTTATGTTACTTTACTCACTGAAAATATCTAGGGAAAGATCCAAGCTGCTGTTACCTGATCTGAGCTCTTCAAGACAAGAGGCAATGCAGTGGGAGGAAATGCCAGCATTGGCGTGGGTTGTATTGAGCGCTTTCCCCCCTAAATAAACAGAATTATTGCTCTACCTGACTTTTCACCTCAGCTGCTGTTTGCCTTCAGGCAAATACTGATCATTTCGAAGAGGGGAAAAATATCTTCATGGAAAATTAACCAAAAGATGTCTCAAACTGAAGAAAGAAAGTCCCGTATGTGCACTATGCATTTTCTGCAGGAGTTTTTGACATTTAGAAAAATGTGGCAGCTCATAAAATCTGCACATGAAGTGATCCAACCCTGGGAAAGGCTCCGACTCTTTGTCCCTGGATTATGACGGCTCAGCCCTGTCCAAGAACACATACTCACTACTTTCCAGGCAGAAGAATGCTACTGTTGCTTCATTCAGCTTCTTATAGGGCTGTCTTCAAAATCAGAGTAACCCAGGGAAGCATAGGGCAATAATAAGCAAATGAGCATGGCACACATTTGCATCTTACAATTATATATAGTGATATGCTCCCAGTATTATAACAAGAGGTTCTGGGATATTTTCTCCTTTTCTTTATCCTGGGATAAACTCTATGTCCCCATGGGATAGGGGCAGAGTACGAGATATGTATTCACAGAGAAGGGAATCTGTTTTTTTTCTCCTTTAAAAACAAAAGGTCTCTCTCTTAAACATAACCAGTGAGGGAAGCAGCAGCACTTGGCAGAGGATCTTACATTCAGTTCACTTGCTGAAAATGCTTATGATCTATTCCTGGAAAAATATACTTTTGATTATAATGGCCAAGGATTCAATTAGGGTGCACGTGTGGGGCATGGGACGCCTGCCTTAGGGACCTGCTCTGAAACTACCTGGCATCCAAAGCAAACTGGTTCATTACAAAGGAATTAGTCAAACAACTAGCTCTTCAGAAGTGTTTTGGAGGCTTAGGGGTATGTCACTTCTGGCAGAGATTGGTTAGTTTTATGCAGAGAAGGAGACATGTGAGAAGCTGGGAAAACTCTCAGTATTTCCTTCCATTTGATTAGTGTTATCCAACCCTTAGAGACTAATCAGGAGAGGTCTGAAGAACCTGTAACATCTGATGAAGCCACTAGAATCTCCCAAGGATTTCTACTCTCTTCCTCCGACCTTCATCCTCTCCCCACACACCTAAACAGGGACATTAAAAGTCGGTGTGAGGAGCAGCATTTCGCCTGCTGCCTCCTCTCTTCTCTCCCTCTGCTGGCCCCTGGTTTCCTGTTGTGCTATGGTGAGACAAAGACTACATGGCCAGCAGCAAGGGCAGAAGGAGACTAGGAGGTGAACTTCCTCTGATAGAAGGCCACTTCAGCAGAGCCCCTCAACAGCCCAGGCGAAGCGAATCCTAAGACATAATGGTAAAAGCCCATCATGGATCTGGTATGTCCTGTTATCCTCCCTGGGCAGAGATGGGAAAGTTTAATAAAGCTTTTCACTCTTATGTAGCTGTTTTAAATCTATGCAGACTTGTACATCACAAAACACATGCAAATGCCATTATCCACACTCTGTCAGTGTAAGCCTCATTAACTCTTCCACCTGTGATTTATGGGAACTATATGTGAACTGCAAGTGGACAAGAATCTCAGATCTTTAGTTTGTGGTGTTTGGCAAAGTACTGGACAGTGACACTGTTTCCGTTGGCACTGAACAGACAGCAAAACAGGGAAAAGAGGAGAAAGGACAGTTGCCTTCCCCCACTACCTTCCAAGAGAGAAAGAAAAATATACCCATTCAGTTATAGATGGGATATAGACTTCAAATATCCTGGATTTGTGTTTGAAATGGATGCAGGCCATATGACTTGACCCAAAACCATCCCATATTTTGGGAAAGTTCAAATCTGGACCCACACTTCATGGTTAAGGCCCATTTCATGCCAAGTTAATGGGGATCAAGGTCACCAAAGAGTGAGGTGGCCCTTTAAAGGGGTATAGGGCATGCTCATCTGTCCTGTTTTTAGCCCATCTATACAATAGAGGGAATTACCATGCCGGGACAAACCAGAAGATCATCTATGTCAGTGTTGTGTCTTCGATAGTGCTTAGTAACAGAGGTTCAAGGGGAGGATACAGTGGACCATTCATAAGAGAAGGTTAGGGACATCTGGCCCACAGCAAAATCTCCTGCTTACGTCCCATGATTTTATGATTCGCTTGTATCTTAAATGATGAAAGCAATTTAATTTTTCCATGGATATTATTATTATTCACATTGATGTCTAACTGCTAAGATCTTTGGCTGAATATCTTGTGGAGTTGCACAGGTCAACCACGCAATTCATAAAAAGCATATCAGAAGATACTGGAATGAAAATGTTTGGTGATCACTAGATCACCAGGCTTCCTTTTTTCAGGTAGTCATCCTTGCAGTGTCTTCCTCGTATATAAAACCCAAATAACTTGCCCCTTGAGTATCTTCAACCTAAAAAAAAACAAAAACATCACAGCTCTGAACCTTCCTATGAATTCAGACATGCACAGACACAGGTTGTCAATTACTCTTGCCTTTGGGCATCCCAACAATTTGTCAGAAAGTTGTCCCTGGAAATGAGGTCCATGATCTGTGAGGTTCTACTCCACAGAAAACATAAGCCAAAGAAATTAAACCTCGAGCAAAGTTCACCAGAAAACATGATGAAATTGCTGGGCTTGTGAGGAACTACCTACAGGTCTTGAGAACAAAATGCTTGAGCATGCGAGCCACTTATGATTTAATGTAATTACATTTTTATAAACTGTGTCTTAACAGGGAACAGGAAAAGATCCCAGTTTCCAGGCCAAAAGCAGGCACAGTTTCTGCTCTGGAATGCACCGTGTTTCTTGTTATAAACCAAGTCTGTAACAGTTCAGTTCCATGAAAGAGAGATTGATGAGCTCTAGTTTTCTAAACAGAAAATAATGGAAAAACTACCTGAAACTCTGTTCAATTGATTGTAAGAGTCAGGCATAAGCATTAACCGTATGTGCAAGAAAAAAAATCTAAGCTATTGGCATGGCTGGTTTCTACCTAACTCTCTCCTGTGGACACATTGCGAGCCCCGTTGATTCCTACATTGGTACTGAGGCCAGTGAACTGCTCCTAGTTCAGATCTCAACTCACCCTACTGGTAGAAGCAGAGGGCGGGGAAACAGTTCATTTCCTTTTCCCACCTAGCTAAGATTGCTCAACAGTCCTCTATAAAAGGTCAGGTTGTCCCGTACAGCTGCCAATCTGGGAAAGAAGGGAAAGGGTGTGATGCTGGACAGAAGGGTTGAACCTGATCTGTATTCTTCACCTCAAATTAGCATATATTTGTATGTTTAATGCACACTGGTGAGAATCAAGCATTACTGACGTGGCTAGACTGTGTTTCTGGCATTTGTTATCATTCCAGTTGGACAATGTGTAAAACAATCTGCCTGCTCTTCTGACTGTGCTATCAAACCAGCAAAGCAGCCCACTACTGCTGGTGTCCTTACAAAGAACCACAATACTTGGCCTTTTACCTCAGATTGAGCAAGTGCATAATCAGATTGTTATAAAAAGGCAGGTAAATGGCTCAGAGTATGTGATCCCCGCACCCCATTAGCCATTTCTGTGCATTAAGACCATGGGGGTTTGAAAGGCTACAGTCCATTACCTGGTTTCCAGCAGAGTTCAAAGGTATCTCTTCTTTCTTGTGTGGGTCTACAGGTTGCAATGTGGAAAGCAATGGCTACACCCACAAAACAGGTAGATCCACACAGCCTGGAGCAAGGCAGAGGGAGGTGCAACTTGCAATGGTTGCAATGTGGAAAACGATGGCTACACCCACAAAACAGGTAGATCCACACAGCCTGGAGCAAGGCAGAGGGAGGTGCAACTTGCAATGGTTGCAATGTGGAAAACGATGGCTACACCCACAAAACAGGTGTAGCAAGTTGTACCTCCCTCTGCCTTGCTCCAGGCTGCGTGGATCTACAAGGCAGAGGGAGGTGCAACTTGCAATGGTTGCAATGTGGAAAACAATGGCTACACCCACAAAACAGGTGTAGCAAGTTGTACCTCCCTCTGCCTTGCTCCAGGCTGGCAGAGCCTGAGCAGTGTTGGGGAGGATGCATAATGCCTCCATGCCTTCCAGTCACCACTGCTATGGCACTTCATTATTGCAGTTCAAAATCCATGGTTGAAGCTGTCTTAAGTGCCTTGCTCAAAGCTACATAGCAGGTGGGTCTAAGCAGGTACTATACCTTACGTTTTCTGACAATGACCATCTCTGTGCCCCAGTGAGAAAGCTGACCTTCATCCCCTTTGCCCTTTCTATTCTCCTTTGATCACTCACTTAACTAGGGGTGGGCAAACAGACCTCAGCCTTTATCCATCTATCAAATCAACAGGTTTGATAAATGACACTGCCAAGAAAAGTGTCCTTCTGTTCTCCCACTTACTTCCATTTATTTCCCACTTAATGCAGCCCTTGGAAATGGGAAACCCTGGAAATCTCAGAAGAAAGCCCAGTCTCATGAGTCTGTAGTCTAAAGGGCTATGGGAAAGTTTGCACAGAGATTAGGAATGCCTCCAACTGTTTTCTCTTGTTTGAAGCAGTACAGCACTTGGAGGTCTCACCTTCCAAACCCGCCCTGAGAGGGTTTACTGTCACACGCTGCAGGTGCAATATAGGCTTAGGAGGAAAATGCACATTTGTGCAAAATGGTTGTGTTAGACAAAGGCTTCTGTGACATGCTATGTGGTAGCAAGATGCAAAGGGACTGGGCTAGCATCCATTCTGGGGCAGGAAAAAATAATGTTGATTCCTATAGCCTGTTCCAAGGGCTGCAGGAGAAGACTAAGGAAGGACTGGTCTATCTCAAGCTGATTCCGAGAAATCCTGGCAGCATGTATTGCGAGACAGAATGGTTCTTTGCTATCTGATGCCATAACCTTCCTTTCCTAACCCTTTTTCTGCATCACAATTGGACCACTATGCATAAATCCCATAAACACCAGGGCGAAATCAACAGAGATAACAGGCCTTTTAGTTATGACTCAGAATTTGCCAACTGTGTATTTTAAAACACATGTTGTTTCTGAAGCCAAGGACCCATTTGCCAAGTTCAATCCCAGAACAAATTTTCCGGGCCTAGTCGCAAAAAACCCTGAGGATGGAGGGCTGCCCTGTCTAATGAAAGTTGCTGACAGCCCCTGAATTACAACAGTGTGAACAAAGTACCAGTAAGATGCTAGCTTTGTTTGCAGTGCCTGAATATCTCAAACCATTCAATTACTAATAAAAGTTGCTCAGCTAAACAAAAGTCAGCCTAACGAAGGCAAATGGCTTTGGCAATAAATAGGAAATCATTTCCAGTTCACTTACAGCACCAGCCGGAACATAATTAATCTCTCAGAAGAGCATTTTCCAACACAAGACAACATTCTGTGGAGCACGAGGCCATCAGAGGCTGAGAAGACTTTCATTTTGGTAGGGAGGAAAGGCTGATAGGCAGAAGCATAGCTGGTACAATAAAAATACCTTTCCTCTTAAATTGTTTGACTGACTTTGCTTTTGTGCAGAATGTGGCATTGCTGTGAGTGTGCTCTTTGTGCAATTGTGTAACACAATTCCCAATTGATACTGATTTCACTGTTTTCTTAATGAAAAATCAGTCTTTTACCCCTCCCAATAATTAGCTGAGAAGAAGAGCTCAAGAAACTCATTTGGTGAGAAGGTGTGAGAAACAGACTAATACCTGCAAATGGAGAGAACTAATTTTAGAGCACTGCGCTGAGACACCCATTGCAAATGTGCATTAAATCATTTACCCACCCTACCCAGGGCTCTCCCTATACTAAATTGGCTTGCGATCCCATGAGGTTTCACAAAGTGACCTGCATTCAACAGAGACCCCCCAGCTGCTGTGTGACTCAGTAGGTGATAAGTGCTGAATCAATACCCCTGAGTAGTATTCATCACCTTACAAAGGAAGTCTTTTGTTAATGACAAGAAGAGGGTGAGTCTGATTGCTGGTGGGTATGCACTTTTTTCAAGACCACAGTTGCTAAACCTAATGTCCTACATGAGTACCAGCTCATGCAAATCTGTTCCTTATAATTAGATTTCACCTGCAGTTTTAAATGGCTTCCATACTACCCCAAGCTCTTATTTTAAACTGTTGTAAAGAGTTGATGTTCTCTGGAGCAGTTAGCTCTTCCATTTTATTTAGAGGCACTTGTATGTTAGGGAGAAGTGAAGTGATGCGCACACCCTCCCCTCTTAGTTAATTAACTCAAGCCATCTATTTTTAGAAGTCATACACTTAAATTGTACCATTTACCATTTATTGAATAAGAGATTAAGAAGTATTAGAAGTGATAAGGATGGCTTTGTCTTTAAATAGGACACAACTTTATTGTGCTATCTTGTCACACCCAGCTGGCAATCATTCCTAGCTAGGCTGGTGAATGTACTGATGGGTTTATCTTCTCTGCTATGTTTGAGGGGAGAAATCTCATCCTTTTAAACTAATTGTGCAATGCCCCACACGTATGTCTTTGAATGGCTGTCACAGATAAGCTGCTGGCCTGGAAAGAATCTAATATACAGACATAAATGTAGACATTCAAACACTGCAATTTCAGACACACTAAATGTACAGATGGCAGCACTTGGGTATTAGAGACACAGATTTCCGGTCTTTACTTTCTGTTTCAACCTCTGTAAGTACATGGTCCCTTACTGTACGTTAGACATACAAGTAGGAGCATCTCACTCTTTTAGCTAACATGCCATAAGAATTTCTATAAACAGGAAACAATGCTAAATGTAAAATCCAGATGTACTCTTCAATTTATGAACACACACAGTTGTGGGAGTTTTTCAGTAGACAACAGTTTGAATGAATCAGGAAGAATTTAGGCAGGAGACCTGCACAGCACTGCTGTGAAGTTTTTGGCACCTATCGAATAACAGTAACTTGCTACCAACTCCAATTATAAATCATAACATTCTTGGCTTTTGGATGAATAATCTAAAACGGTTTTTTCCCCCAGGTTCAAGGCCACCAGTTAGAGAGAGCTCCAGCCATAATCAATCAATATGCTACAGACAACAGCCACAAACTTCTAGAAAACTGTATTCCACTTGGAAAGTCTGGCTCATGCAGTTTCTTAAACACAGGCATTTACCACTTGTATTAAAGAAGAACTCCTTTAACAGCTAATAATAGATTGTCCCTTAGGCTTTTTGTAGGCAACCACTTGGAGGACATTACTCACTCATTCACACAAAGAGCATTACAGTATATTTTCAGTAGATAACTTCCTGCACTTTGCACAGATGTTTTTGGAAATTAACAATCCAGTCTCACTAGTTAGGACTACTAACTGGGGACTTTTTATGAATTAGTGAATCTAGCACAGAGATGAGACGGATAGGCCCTAATCTTCAGACATGAACACAGAATGCACAGTTACCACAACTGCTGATACAAATGGGGAATTTGTACCCTCCACAAGCTGCATAAGCAATAATTTCATGTGTTCCTCCTCCTCCAGGCTACCTTGTGGCTACACAAGTTTTTGTGTGTCTGGCACTTTGTATTACAGACATGCAGATCTCATGCTGCGTTTGCAAATAACTGAATGGAAAATTAGCAAGGTTTTAATTGTGCCTAACACTAGCAGTGCAGACTAGGAGAAGGAAAAAAAAAATCCCAGTCCTTCGTGGGGCCCCACATTCCTGATTTTTTTTCTGTAGTCCTGATTCTTTAATGCATTAAATAGGCCAACTGAACACCCCTCTATGCTACAGGAAAGAAAGAGCATAGAGATTCCTTAAATACTTTGTGACTTTTTTCACCTCTGGAGAGCTCTAGCTGCTTAATTTTTTTAGTCTTCTAAGAGGAAAGTGCATTGCTCCAATATGGTAAGAGGTCTTCCAGCCTCTGGCTAACTGATTTGCTGCTGACTGGCACATAAAGAAACAAAAATTTGTTTCCATTTGCAAATGACCAAGTATGCTTAAGGAGCAGTGAGGCAACAGTGAGCAAATCCATTATGAATGAACCATGCAGCAAAGCATGCACCAATGCTAAAGGCAGGCATAACATGGATGATTCATCTTCCTTGGGTTTTTTTAAACAAACATCTCTTGTTTTAGTTTCCAAATAAGCTATTTCCTCTACCCTTCCCTGCATTACCTATTGCACGAGTAAGCTGCTCTGCTCAATATCTGGGTGTTTTATGGCACAGAGACAAAATGGAAAGTAATGCCATTAGGGAGATGAGAAAGAAGAGGAAAATCCTTCTGCCTTGTAGTGGTTCTGCCTTGTGGAAAATGAGAAACAAAGTCAGCCTGATGTAAGTTCACCTTTGTTCTCACCCCCTATGTCAGTGGTTGTCAACCTCGTTAGACTCAAGGCAGCCCTTGGAAAATGCCAGCTCTTAAGTTTTTCGACTACAGAGAAATAATAGAGCAGTTCTTTTGCTGCAAAGAACTCAGAAAGACCACAACCTGGCAGAATGTTTACAGACTCCTATTGGAAGTTTCTCTTGTGAATCATGTACAGGTGTCTGCACACCTAATGGTGCTAATATTGCACAACAGCCTGCAGCCCCTTTAAAAGAATCTTGCAACAGCCTGGTTGACAATCACCACTATACCACACAGGTATAGAACAGTGTCACACAGATTTTACCAAATCTGTTCAAAATCAGTGCAAACCCCTTTGTAAAATATATCATCAGTTTAACTCAGTAATTTTCCAACATAAGCAAAACAGCTTTAAGCAAGGATTAAAGTGAAACCATTTTAAGTGCCTCTAGGTAGGGAGCTGGCCTGGTTGAACAAGATGGGTTTTTAATTGATTTGGTTAAACTAGTGCATCTTTCCTTGTACCAACAAGGGCCCAGGGCAAGGAGCCTTGATCTCCCACTTCAAGGGGCCAGCCAGGGACAGCTCTCCCTGAGCAGTGCTGAATTTGGCAGTCAGAGTGGGAACCAAGCATGTGTTCATACAACTCAGCATGCCCCATCTACCTGCTAACTGTTAAACCCAGAAATAAGGCCGTGGAAGTACTTCAGGGGCACCTCCTGGCACTGATCTCAAGACCTCCATCTTCTGTGGCTGAGAGCAGTGGTGCTCCAAAAGCAGCTTCCTTGCTTCATTTCTGGGTTTGGCACCTGTGGAATGGGGCATGCTCAGAAGCTGCACCCCAGGAGCACTGGGGAGTAGTACAGCTGTTCCCTGAAGGTCATTTCGTCCTTTTGGCCAGTGCCAGATTATGACATGCTGAGGCCCTAAGGTATGTTCAATTTAAGGGGCTCCATACGATAAAAATAATCCAAAGTATGTATATTTTTGTCATGTCCATATTTAAACGAACGAACAAAAATGTCCATATTTAAAGAGTCATTTCCCTTTATCTCCTTTATTTACCAACTCATTATTATAAAACCTGATATTGAGTCAGTTGTTTTTTTTCTTATTTAGAGGCCCCAAGCTGTAACTTAAGTAGTTTAGGCCTAAATCTGGCACTGCTTTTGGCCTTTACTCATTAGGGCCTTTTGTTTCTGTAGCATCTGGAATGAGTCTGACATCTCTCTGCAAGGGAAGGAGTCCCATTAGGTCTGCTTAAGAAATCTGTGGCAGAGAGAGGTTAAGGGATTTGCCCAAAATGACTGCAGGAAAATGAAGGGTAAGAACCTGCTTTTCTTACCTCCCACTTCTGTTTCCCAGCCCAGTCCAACCACTTGATTCTGCTTCCTAAAGCAGCTGAGGAGCATCTAAGAAATAAATCTGGAGTCACCCCTGAGCCACATCCTGCTAGAAAGTTTATCACCTTAACTCTAGAATAACTTAACTGGTTTCAGTGGCATTAGTACAGCTTTACTCAAATGGCACTGAGAGCAGAACACGGTGCAGTCTCCTTCCTCTTTCAGCAATCAGTCAGTTTTGCCTGTACATGATCAACAGAGTGTTGTTTTGCCCTAGAAAATCCTCCAAATCAGAGATTTGAATCAGCTCAGCCATGTAACTCACTTGAGTAGGATTTGTGTCCCTGAGCAGATATTTTTTTAAAAACAGTCAAATAGCATTTGCCGTAAGCGCTTTTGATGGAAATAGCATAGTTGGGTATAATAATCCACCATCAGGTCAGGACAGTGACCTGATGGTGGATCAGGTAGGAGCAGCCTCCTGTGATCATTCACAGCTATGAAACTGGGACCAACAATTGCCAGGACCACCTATAAAAAAAAAAGTCTTTAAAAATCTAGGATTATCCCTAGCAGGGGCTTAGTTTCTAAACTCTGCAGGGTCAAAGGGAAAGGTAGCTGTTGCTATTGTTATAAAATATATTAAGTCCTACTTACTCCTCCAAAGAGTTCAGCTGTTAGCTGCCTTCTTTGTTACAAAGATGTTGCAAACAATAACAGAGGAAACGCAAGCAACCTGTCCACTACCGTGGGGCTCTTGTCAGCAAAGCCACAGGACAGAGTCCTTTATTTAGTAGTCATTGTTTAAGTACCAACCAAGTCTTTCCTCAGGAAACAGACAAGCTCTGCAATTTAAGGTCTATAATTTACTCCAATAGGAAATAATATTAGCTTCAATTGGGGGCAGCGATTGCTGAAATAAAAAATAAACTTTTCAGCTCGGCGCCATCATAATTCTTTGTCTTTATTGTGCCTAAGACCTTTCAGCCTAGGCACTCCAAACCTTTCACTAACATTGGTTAATAATGCTTTGCAAGTCCCAGGAGATTGCCTTTAACGATACGTGCCTGTGGGAAAACGGACAGAAGTCAATGATATGCCAGCAAATTGGTCGCATGGCCCAGAAGAGAACCTTGGAGTCCAGAGGATCCCTAGTCAGGTTATACAGCATGCAACTTCTATACTTACAAGCTGAGAAAACAAAGCAGGATTCCCAAATCTCGTTTCGCTACTTGAATGACTATCACGTCTTCTCAGTAACACAGATCCTTAAGCATTTTTTTACTATTTTAAAGGGCAACTTCACATTTCTTGCTCCCTCTGTGACTTGCTTGCAGAACAAACAATGGGCAAAAAAGAGAGTGTTTTGTGACAGACTTCTAGTTGTGCCAGTCTCACAAATATATTCCAAATGCACACTTTAGTCACTAGGCTCCCATTTGTTTTCCACTTTCTGTTAAATTTCAGCAGATGGAAACTAAAAGGCTGAAAAGCAAGTAGCCTAGCACTGGGAACTGTTTACAATCTGTAGTTGCAAGAAGCGCAAATTGGTGGCATATGTATACGCTCTGGCTCTTCAGCACATCCTCCTCTCTAAGAAAGCCCAAAGCTGGTTTCTTCTCTTAACAGAGTGTATTA
The DNA here is from genome assembly GCF_001723915.1 of Gavialis gangeticus. NCBI lineage: Eukaryota > Metazoa > Chordata > Crocodylia > Gavialidae > Gavialis > Gavialis gangeticus. The sequence goes on along the minus strand of NW_017729025.1, from coordinate 111,215,383 downwards.
CAGGTAGGTGGCCCGATACAAAATCCACTGTGGTCATTCTAAGTCTTTCCATTGCTTTGAGGCCTGGAACTTGATTAGAGGGCTTTAGGGACAGTAAGATGTCCATCAAGGTGAGAAAGCAGGATTGGACCAAAGAATACTCTGTGAATGCTGTTATTTTGTATATACAACAAGTATTTGCAAGTCTGCCATATCATCTTTCTCGTACTAGGTGATTAAAACAAAACTATGGCCCATGACACACTGAAACCAGTGACACTATGTACGGTAAAGTTTTGAGCCAACATCTGTGAACTAATAAGTGGCGCAAGTTTTAAAGTCCTAATGCTGTAATTCCTTAATCCTGTTGAAATTCACGGGAATTGGCAGACTGAAAATCCCATGAAGGGTGCTGCCTCTGGGTCAGAGCAGGAGTGCCAGGAGCCGGGTCAAGGGAGGTGGCGAGTGGCTGGAGTGGTGGGGGGTGGCGAGTGGCTGGCAGTGCGGGGAAGTCACATGCAGCGGTGATGCAGAGTGGGGCCAACAGGGGCCATGGCCATTCTGCCCAGCTCCACAGGGAC
>NW_017729025.1:111146787-111209823 GCF_001723915.1 Gavialis gangeticus | reverse complement strand
GGGTCAAAGTCCTGTAACTGGATATAAATCTGCAGGAGTCAATAATACTTTGTAAGCAATTAGTGCAGGGTGAATACTAGCTGCACGTAGCATAGTTTGTGGATTATCTTCTGTCTTTTACTTAATAGGCCCTGTTCCTGATCTCACTGTGCAAACCAACCAAGCCCCACCAGGACCAGCTTTACTATACAGGAACCAAGCAGGGCTAAGGACTGGAAAGATAAATTCACGCTCTCTCCTTTAAGCCCTCCCCTTCACGAATGGGATACGTGCTGTGAGACTTTGTTCTCCCTTTTGTATACTGCTACTGACTGGAGAGGGAGGCTGGAGTGGGAATGAAAAGGTTTCTTCCTTTTACTGGCTCAGTGTGATGGCCAGAGAAGAAAGAACTTGACCTGTTCCCCCTATTAAGGATCTCCCAAGGAACAGGACTGCTTGCTTTTCTTGTGATGATGGCCCACTCAGGGCTCATCCTCAGTGTGCTAAACAGGAACCAGCCACTGAGGGCAGAGCATGCATCTTGCCTGAGCTTGTCTAATGGCATCAGGCCAGGAGACACTTCTAATGGACTGCAGTTCCCACACATGCATGTGGAGGCTGTGAGGACTAGAGAGGTGGTATATGGGATAGTCAGCCTCTGGCGAGGGCTCTTCTCTGCTAAGCAATCAGTAAACAGTGGAGTCAGCCTCTTGCCTTCCTTCTCATGCTTGTACAATGCCTGAGAGGAAGGTGACTGCTAAGTGAATTGGAAGAGTATAAGAATGAGAAGGTTTATTGCTGAGAAGTGAAAAAAAGGAAAACAGTTTCTCTGGGAGGTCAGCTAGCCAGGAGAGAACTCACAGGGAGCAGCCAAGAAACCTTGCTAGGATCAGCCTCAAAAGACAGGGACTGAATTATTTCCCAGATGGGTTGCTCAGAATACAGGCATGTCTGCCTAGCATTCCTTCTCAAGTACCTGGAAGCATTGTACTACTTATTTCTATTCAAATCCACCTTTATCACTTCATCTCCCACTCTACAGGCACACAGCTCTACTCTAATTGCTATACTGCATCAATGGGATGTAATGTTTTCTATTAATATTTTATCATAGAAATGTTTGTGACTCACCAAACCCCGCTACAGGAACAAGAATAATCTGTGACACATCATCTTTTGAGAGGCGGAGTAAAGTCCAGGTGGGAGGATTTTATCGTACAATACAACTTCCTGATGTACTACCTTCTTCCCATGGTGCCCACCACCAGAGCCTTTGAACTCTTTATCAGGGAAAAAACAGACCATTATAAAGATCAACCTGTTTTGTGTTTCTCCCTCTGTGTGCTCAGTGTAGGATGAATACATATGCCCTTTGTCCTCATCCTTACATCTCGTTCTTTATCACGGACTGGCAGGATTGATATTTAGATGCAAAAGCAATCAAATCTTTGGTGCAGCAGAGCCCACCAGAATGAACTCACACAGTTCTGGGCCCTCAGGGGAGAAATTCCCAGCTCTTGCATATCTCTCAGTAGCATAGCTCCAGGATATCCAGTGGGTATGCTTGTTTTGGTAGGAGCTGTTTATTCAAAACAGAGCACCCTACTGCATTTTGGGCTTTGATGTAATCAAGAATCTCTAGAGTCTGATCTTTCAACCTTTGTTCATGTGTCTAATGCTGGTGACAGTGTGCATAAAGATAAAGGAGACCAGATCAGGTTTTGAGCTCATCTATAAAATGCTTTCTTCAACAACTTATCAACGATCTTTAAATGAGATGGGAGGATCTGTGTTCATATGGCTCTCTCATGTGGGTTAGCAATGAGAGGACATCAGAGAAACTGGCTGGAGTTAGGTCTGCTCTCCTGTTGCTAGACACAGGCTCCTTCAGGACTCCTCTGCAGAGGCACTATATTGTAGGGCTGTGCGAAATAGCACTGTTCGGCTGTGACTTCCGTTTCGACGGAACAGTGTTTCGTTTCAAGTTTCATTTAGTTTAGAAAGCACTGTTCTGTTTTGTTTCATCGAAACTGTTTTGATGTTTCTCCCGTAGGCTATAAGGGCAAGCTTGAAACTGCCTATAACTTTGTCATTTCTAGCCTGACTTGGATGAAACTTGCAGGGACAGTAGCCCCTTCTGAGGGCACGAAGCCTCCCAAGCTTCAAAGAGATAGGTGCAGAGGTTCTGGGAAACACCTCAAGTTGCTGACAAGCAAAACTCACTTGCTGACAGCAGCAGCCTCCTGTCATCTGGCAGGCAGATCCAGGGGGCCTGCACCCCCAGGAGGGCTGCGGCGCTGTGCCAGACTCCTTCCAGGGTTGCGGGCCCTTGATCTGTGCCGGATGACAGGAGGCTGCTGCTGCTGCCTGGGACCGGTGCTGCTGCTGGTCCCAGGCGGTAGGAGCAGCCTCCTGTCATCTGGTAGACAGATCAGGGACCCCCCGCACCCCGAGGACAAGTTGGCAGAGCCCTGCAGCCCTCCTGGGAGTGTGGGGGGCCCCCAACCTGACTGCCAGATCACAGGAGGCTGCTCCTACTGCCTGGGATGGTGGTGGGTGCAGTGCGTATCCAGCGACTGGAAGATTGGTGCTGCCGCTGGCCCCAGTCAACAGCAACAGCATACTGTCATCCGGTGCATAGATCCGGGGGCTGGGGGCTGTGCCAGCATTCTCCCGGGGGGGCAGTGCCCCCGGATCTGTGCAGGATAACAGGAGGCTACTGCTGCCAGCTGGGACTGCTGCTGAAGCCAAGCCCGGCTTCAAAACGTTTCAAAACTTTTGAAATGTTGAGTGCCCTTGTTTAATTTCAAAGCTGTTTTGAAGGCTTTTGTTTTGTTTTGATTTTGCTGTTTTGAGCTCGGAACGCATCGAAATGAAACACCCGGCGAAATTTCGTACAGCCCTACTATATACTCCATCTGTGTTTAGCTTAAGAAGCTGCAGTATTTATTGCCTGCTGCGAAACTTGCCACGATCACTGGTGCCATTACTCCCTCCGAGCTGGGTGGCTCCTGTGTGCTCTACTTGAAGCCACTTTTTGAGGTGCACTTGGGAATACAAAGTAGTGCAAAATATGGCAGCTAACCTGGTCAGGTCAGTATAAGCACAGTGCATTTTTGCTTTGTGAACTGTACTGACTTCTCAGCTGCTTCCAGATTAAATTCAGGGTGCTTGTTTTAACCTTTACAGCCATACATGCTTTGAGACCAGGCAACTTTTGTAATGGCTTCTCTTCCTGAGATTGCTGACTGTCCATAACTGTGCTCTGGGAGAATCCGGGTCTAGACATAGGTTGTAGACCATGACATCTACTAAACTGAACTCAGTACAAATGCCCCAAGGCAGTCTACCAGAGCCTGACTTTACTGTTGTTCAGAACATGCCTAAAGGCACAGCCATTTGGTCGAGGATTTGTTTGACTGTATTCACCTCAAGGGAGCTTTTCCCCCTAGTGAGCTGTGCTAGGGCAGGCATTCAGACTCTTTGGCCAGGTACAGACATACATTTTTACCAGTATAAAAGTGACTGATCAGAATCCAGTCTATACCTGTAACAGAACAGATGTTTGGGACACAAAACCAGTCTATACCCATAACAGAAGTTCGGCACGCGTAAACTGGTTTAAAAATGGTAGAACCTGGTCTAAGATTTGTGCCCCCCAAGGGCAAATGTGTGTTCTGTTCTCTAGTGATCTAAATTATGTTGCTTCCCAAAAACTACATCACTTAGATCGATTCCTCCTTGGGCTTTTTGAATGTCTATACCTACTAGCCTGCGAGATAGGTAGAGGCTACCAAGGGCTATTTAATTTAGTGGACCATGGGAGGCTTTTCCTAATAATTTTGTGTAGATTTTACGTGCAGTACATCTAGATATACCCTGATCCAATACAGAAATCATAAAATATGATTTTGTTTGCAGATTATTCAACAGCATTACAAATTGCTTGCAGCCAAAAATATGGGCGAAATGCCAACTTATCACAGGTGCAGGATACACAGACTTAACAAGAACAGTGGGAAGTGTTTGTTTGCAAAAACAGCACCAAGGACAAAAAACAAATTTAAAGTCACAGGGTCAAATCCATTGGTGGTTTCAGTGGAGCGATAGTAGGGATCAATTTAATCCTTAGTGTTTCAGATGGAATCACTTTGTTGCTGGGCAGGTTCTTTACCTACCAAATCACTCCTCACATTCTGGTTTTACAGTCTTTGAACTAAAAAGGAAAGAATGTTGTTTTTTAAATTTATGAGATTTAATAATGTATCAATAAATAACGTCAGGAGAACACAGCCAGGAGTATTTGAGGAAGGAAAGATATAAATATTGGTCAGATTTATATTGGTTTAAATTAACATTACTTGCCGCCTCTTCACATCATGTGCCCAGATGCTACAGCACTCAGTGCACAAGAAAAAGATCATTAAACATTTGTTCCTAAGTCTTTGAGTGAGCAACAGTGAGGGCAACAGGAACTTAAAGTGCTGGGGCAAATAGCACATGGCAACTACTATGGGACTGATGAGGCAATGCTATCATTTATGCCTATATCTTGGCTTTTTTCTGGCTAATATAGCATAAATTCAGTATTTAATAATGAATTATTAATATGCATTCATTCATTTCTTAATTATGGATTAATGCAGCAACATATGCCTAGGTGTCATCTCAGCATGCCCAAAGTTGAAGGTACTTCACCCTATGACTTATCATGCAAGATAATGACTCCTACACCTGCCAAGTAATAAAGGTCTTCAACTCTCTCTTTCTGTTAAAAATCTCCATACAATTCTGTAACCAACTTATTGAACAATTGCCACAACTACAGAGTCAAATCAAAGGCATGGCTCTTTCATCCTTTCTTGCCTTGACCTGTATAGTGCTATACAGGTAAGTTTTGGAAGACATCAGTGAAACTGCTTTTACAGGGCTATACAGATACCCTTACTAACACTGAATAATGCCTTATGCCTTAAATAGATCTGCTGATTTCAGGGAGACTGCAAATGGTTTTAGGAACTGTTTAATATGAGCAAGAATACTGCCATCTGGCCCACAATACAGACCTATTAAGACAAGTGGCTGAATCAGGCCTCAAGCAATTCTCTTTATCTATTTATGTTATGCTATCACACATAGGCTTGATTGCAATAATTTCCAGAGGAGATTTGCTAATTACACATGCACAGTCATGGTCACTATAACTTATGTCTACATTTTAAAAACTAAACTTGTGAGGAAATCTGGACTGCAAATGAAAAAAAATCCTATTTAACATCAGTTCCTTTTGAGTCAATGTATGCATTTCTAAATAAGCATCAGTGCCAGAAGTTTAAATGCGGAAGGTGTCTGTTACAATTTTGTATATTTATTGGGCATATCCAAGTAGTTCCATATGCCTGAAGAATATGCAGCAACAGTGACCTCTTAGCTGAGAGTAGTTTTGGACATAAATCAGAAATAAGGCATAAAACAAGATACTGCTTCTCAATAAGAAAGAGGAAGACTGATCTTCTGAGTGAAGTATGGGACAATAAACCATAAAGCCAGTTCCAAAGTGAAACAATAGCAAGTGTTTCAGGTACTTGATGAGGCAGCCGTAGCAAGAACAAAAAGGTCTCAAGTCCTGTCAGTTGAGAAATCCCAGAAAGTAATTTTATTGCAGGCTGTTTAAAAAGCACAGCCTATTGAGCTGAATGTACCAAATTGTGCTCTTGATGATGCAAAGTGAGCAACACGATGTAGCTGTAAAACAAAATTCAGACATAAGAAGGGCCATTTCAAGGAGAAATCAAAGAGGTAGCTCATGGCTCAGCTATTACACAAAATTAAACTTCATGAGCCCACACTTTGTACAAGTGCTGTTACAGAGGGGAAAAAAGCCTGACGATAGGTTATTGAGAAGCAGGAAATATTTACCTGGAGAATAAATTTGTCTTAAAAAGCCCCAACTAGCTTGAAAGCTAGTGACATTTCTCAGGGGGGTTAAAACTGCATCCTAAGCAAACACTGGCTAATGCAGTAGCCTCAGAAAGCCACAACAGCAGCCATGCTAGGGGAGTACTCTCCAGCGGTTAGTCAAGACTCTGGGGTTCTCCTTTCATTTCTGTCATCACATGATAAACCTGGATACTTCATTTAAGAAAGGGTAAATTTCTTCATCAGCTGTTGGAGAGGGGGAACTTTTTTTTGATTCTATGACTTTCCAAATCAAAGGAAGCAGACTGGATCAAACAGAACACAAACTTCCATTTCCAGAAGAGAAATCCCAGATAATGGGTCAAGGAGAGGAGACTTGCAATCTTGAAAGGACACTGAGCTGAAGTGACTGTACAATGGTGAGAAGAGTGGGGCAGGGAATGGTGTATAGGCGTTTTATCCTTCTATTTCCGTCAGTATATTTCTGGCATTGTCTAAGTTGGGTAATGAGTTTTAAAACAGTTTAGCAAAGTTTTGCATCTCTTTGGTTCAACTGTCATATATAGGATGCAATTTAACAAGGATAAATGCAAGGTGCTGCATCTGGGTAGAAAGAATCTCCAACACACCTATAGACTGGGCAGGTACCATTCTGAGCACCACAACAGTGGAAAGAGATCTTGGAGTCCTGGTTGACACAAAACTGAACATAAGTCACCAGTGTGACGAGGTAATAAGCAAGGCTAACTGCACTCTTTCTTGCATCAGCAAGTGTATCACAAGCAGGTCTAGGGAAGTGATAATTCCCCTCTATGCGGCACTGGTGAGGCCACAGATGGAGTATTGCATCCAGTTTTGGGCGCCGTACTTCAAGAGGGATGTGGATAACCTTGAGAGGGTTCAGAGGAGGGCTACTTGTATGGTTGAGGGCCTGCAGGTAAGACCCTATGAAGACATACTGAGACCTGAATGTCTTCAGCCTCCGCAAGAGAAAGCTGAGAGGTGGTCTTGTGGCCGCCTACAAACTCAGCAAGGAATAGGGAACACTCTTGTTTACCAGGGCGCCCCTCAGGGTTACCAGAAATACTGGCCACCAACTGAAGGAGAACAGATTTAGATTGGACATAAGGAAGAAATTCTTTATGATAAGGGTTGCCAAAATATGGAATGGGCTGCCAAGGGAGGTGGTGCTTTCCCCTACCTTGGAGGTGTTCAAGAAGAGATTAGACAAGCATTTGGCTGGGGTTACTTAACCCCAGCACTCCATCCTGCCTGGAGCAGGGGGTCAGACTCGATGATCTACCAGGTCCCCTCCGACCCTAGAAATCTGAAATCCCTGATAAGGCAAACAAGAGTGGAAATCTTGAAAAGGTTGTACTTAAGTTACTGGCGAATCTAGGTGGTGAGTCTATACCATGCCAAAAGGTGCTATGCAGATGATCTCTCTCCAGAGAATCTGCTTAAAAACCTCAAAAACTCTTCTTGGACTCAGGGGCTAAGGACAGGAGTTACACATAAACACACTACTTCGGATAAACTTCCAAATCTGCATTTAGTGACACAGATGACTCTCCCCCAAATTTAAGTAAGGTTAATCCTTTAAGAAATTATACCATTAATAGGCTAGGATTTTCTTCTGTCAGACTCAGAACAGCTACATTGTTTTTCTCCCTCCCATCTAAGCCCTCTTTCAGACCAGGTTCTGCTGAAAATACTCCACAAAGCAGAAAACACAGAAAGAAGACAATTCTGGCTGGTCACCATCTTCCTCTCTGCCTGAGAAACCACCAGGTGTCTGTTTATGGGACAACAGACAATGGCAACATTATTTTCACATTTTTTCAGTGTGGCCCTCTTGGTAAGTGTCATTTCCCTGTTATTCACAGGCCTTGGATTGGATGTAATGGGAGGGCTCCTATTTGAAGTCGGAAATTCTTAGGTCATATTTGAACCTTGTACACAAAGTGCAGCCGCCCAGCTGAGAGTGGAGTGAGCACCAGCCTTTTTGAGGAGTTTAAGTGCAACAAGGGAGCAACCTGTCTGACTGAAACCTGCTTTATGATCATTTTACAAAAAGCATCCCCTATTAAAGCAGTGAGTTGTGACACAAGCAATTTAGACTTCTAAGTGCTTGGAGGTCAGAAAACATTCTCCCTTGTTCCTATGAGTCAAGGCTGCTGCGTACTTGTGGACAGCTTTTTGCAGTGTTCACAGCTTTTCCAGCCTAGATACAGTCATTTTCCATTAAGTTGGCAAGTCCTAAATTTTTATTGCTAGTGGGATGGCACCTTCTCCATCGGCTCTGGAATAAAAATTATGCTGGCTTTCACCAGAAGGTTCAAACAGGTAACGTCTCTGAGCCTCTGCTGACAAAAACTGCTTTACGCTCACTGTCATTTGGATTAAAAACAAGACAACAATTTCAGACAGTGTGTAAAACATGGCACGCATGCAATCTGGACAGTTCATAAAGCTCCCACAATACAGCTTTACTCGCAGTATGAGACAGGACTAACATGTAATTTAAAAATAACGGGGGCTAATGCCACTGGCCCATATTTGTAGAGCACGTCGAGCTTTATGGAAGGAGAGAGAGCTGTTCCATCAGATCTATCCCATGTACTGGGCCAGGGATTTGACCAGTTACTAAAACTATTGACTGTTCCTTTGAAAAAATCAGCTCCTTGAATCCCACCTGGGGATTCTTCTGCAGATGCAGAAGAAGCTGGCTTAACAGGGGAAGGCCCTAGGCCATAGAATAGTGCCCCCTAATCTCAGTGCTGGTACACACCTGGTTGCAAGAGTGGGATATGAAAATGCAGAACACTGCCTGCTGAGCCATACCCATGTAAGCAATGGGAAAAAACCAGGACAGGAGTATGTAGCAACAGCCACACCTCTGCTTGCTTTTCACACTGAATGTTGTCTGCTGTATGATCTCTGGAAAACCCAAGAGATATCAGTGCCCTGTGACTAAGACAGATACGTTCTGCAGTGATGCTTCCCAGCTCTGACCCGTCAGGCAGACAGGCATTTGTTGCTAGGTGAAGATGTTTACTCCTATCTAAGGGCTTGGCCTTGTGGGTTAACTCCAGTTTTGCATAGGCGCGGCATTTTATAGGTTGCAAAATACCTCCTCAGGTGTCCCTGCCCACACCATGAAACAGCTGGCTACTGCCTGGGCAGTAAATGAGGCTGGTATGGGGTTCCAAGTGGGCCACGGCGGGCTATGTTGCAAACAGCTGAGATCCGTGTGGAAAATATTCCAGTGACACTGAGGCCTCCTGTGCTTTCTCTAATACTCAGTCTCTTCACTGCCACTTTCCCAATGCCTTTTGCCTTTGGACAGGAATTCGGACCACACAGAACTTGAGCACTGACCAACAAGCTTCAACATGCCAATTTACAGAGAGAAGCTCCCATGCTCTTGCTCCTGCATGGCTCTAACCTCCCTAGTCTTTCAGTTACTGCCACCACTTTCCATCTCAGCTTTTTGGCAGCTGAGGTAGGCATCACGGACAAAGATGTGCACAGTTTGTATGTTCACAGGCCACCTTTGTTCAGAAGTGCCTCTACCCTTATGCTGCCCTTTCATAATTTTTCTTTGTAAATTCACATACCCTGAGCACGCAGGATGCATTTACTAGAGGATGCTGCATCTGTGTATTTCAGCTACATCCGAGGTGTGAGACAGTCTTTTTGGTGCCATTCGGACAGCTCTGACATGACATTCTCCCTCAGAGATGGTTTGTGGAAAGGGAATTCCAGATTCCTTGACATCAGAGGAAAGCACCCCATAAGCCTAATCTTGCAGAGATTTTCACAGTACAAGCTGAGTGCCAACAAATAGTTCCATGTACTAAGCAAATGAATAATAGGTTATAATGTTTGAGTAGTTCTCAACACAGGACTGAGGTAGTGTAGTTCCTATTAAAGTAAATGCATGCTCAGAAATCAAGTCAGACTTTGGATACTAGGCCCATAGCTCCAGGAGTTATCGCTTCCCCTGCTAAATGGGGGGGGGGGGGGGGGGTTCTTTTTTCACATTGACAGATTTTACACAGCGCAAATAATTGCAAAATATTTTACCATTCTTGTCCTGGTTTGTGCCTGAGACTTTTTCATTAGGGAACCATCTGAGGTTGCAGTGCACGTCAAAAACATATTCCAGAGAGACTATAAATGCACAATAGAGTAAATCAGAGTGTGCAGCTGATCTAGTACAGTGCAGTAAAGAAGAAAAGAGCTGGCTACACAGCTCTGCCAAGTCACAGTAGGTGAATCGATGCCCTCGTCCATCACAACACACCTGGCAAGCACTCGCTCAGCCTCAACTTTCGTTTCCCCTTAGCTAGAAATAGATGAACAGAATCTTGTGTACAAAGGGCCCCCTGCAATATTTACCTCACTGGCCATGCTGAATACTGTGGATATGGATCAGCGTGGTAAGATGCATACAAATACAGGTTGGAACAGATTCAAGGTAGGGTGACTGTGCTGTGGTTGATGTATCTGGTAGTGTGAGCTTCTTGGCCTCTTGAAGGCTCAGATCAAATGTAGCTCCTAGGGTCCATAAAAGCTTGGAAGTGGTTTGTTCAACCTGCTATTCTCAGGCCAATGTTTTTGTTTTAAGGCAAGAATTTTATTTTTTTTTTTTGTGTTACGTTACTTTTAATTACTTATCTATCTCAGTCTCAGTCATAATTGCAGGCAGAAAATATTTCCTCAGCCTGATGGTATAGCATCTCACATCAACTTAAACATAAAATAGAGCTTGGGCTTACACAAAGGTATTTTGACATGGCTTTTTCTAGCATGCAGACCTGAAATCCTGGGAAGAAGCATGGATGTGGGAGGCTGAGGCCGCATTTATGTTTAACCCGCATCAAACAGTATTCTGCTGCCCTCTCTGCTGAGCTGTATTGAAAGGAATAAAACAGAGCAGAGACTGCTTACCCACCCTCCCCTGGTTCAGCAAGAAAGAAAGCCTGCAATGAGTCTGGTGGCTCCCCTACTGAGTACAAGGAGAATTGAAGGTACCCAGCATCAGACAAGATCACACCCCATAATAGCTCTTTTACTTTCTTGCACAGCAAACATCTTCCTTGGGGGAGGGAGTGACAGTGTCCAAGCCAGTGGTCTCAGGAGAGGACTAAATTGGCTCCTGAGGTCCCTTCCAGCCCTACTTTTCTATGATTCTGTGATACATCTGAACCTCTTCCTGTGTTTCATAGGAACTATCCACATCATGATCTAGCTGAAAGTTGCTTTAAGGAAACCTGATATACCCCTAACTTATCTCTTATTGCTATTACACCAGGGGTGTCAAACATGGCCCATGGTTTGAATCTGGCCAACAAACCCATTCCATCTGGTACAATTAGTTGGTGGGCCAGGGAATTTGAGGGCCCCCTTGGATATGGCTGTTAGTAGCCAGGAGGGATGGGATGAACAAGGACTGTGCTGACACAGGGTCATACGTATTTAAAGGAGCAGCTTCTCCCCTATGCCCCATCACGGACCCTAAGGCTAGCTGAGAGCAGAGTCCTGCAAGCACAATTAGTGTACCAAGTTCACTTGGCAAAAACACATGGGAGAAGTTGCTCCTAAGCTCTGGAATTCCTTCCCTCTTGAGCCCCACCAAAGCCCAAGCCCAAACAACTTTTGGAAGCACTGCAAGACCTTTCTGTTTGGACAGCAACCAAAACTAGGCTGAGATGCTGTTTGGCAGGTTTCTGCTTTATGTTGGTTTATTCTGTTATTTTGTTTCATTTAATTTAGTTGCCCTATTAAGTGTCTGTTTCTCTTGCTGTGAGCTGCCCTAAGCCTTTGTTAGGAAGGGCAGTATATACATAGTATAAATAAATAACAGGTAACTTCTGCACTGAGGAGTTTATAATCTAACCTGATATATGATGCAACAATGTTGGTATGACCAACCAGGAAAGACTGAGGATAAGTGACAGGAAGATGTAGCTACACCAGGGGTGGGCAATTATTGGGGCCCCAGGCCCCAATAACTGCCCACAAAACATAGGGAGTTTTGATTTTGATGTAGGCCGCATAAGCACCCCCCACCCTTGCAGGTGGCTGAGTGGCCAGAAGCCAGAACCCCATGTGCTGGTGTAGGAGCTGCCTGGCTGAACCTTCCTCTTGGCCTGGAGCAATGCAGCAAGAGCAGGAGGAGCCGCCACTGGAGGTGAGGGGTGCGAAGCAGCACCCAGGCAGCTGCAGCCACACTAGGAGTAGCCTTGCTGGAAGCTGTGTGCGCTGGCCAGGGCTGGGCCAGTAGGCACAGGCTGGACCATGGTGCAGACTGCTCTGGGCTGGGCTCAGCCCCACGTGGAGCACTGTGGGGGCAGCTGCAGGCTGGATTGAATCAACTGGCAGGCACTCCCTGCTGGCCAGATTCAATTAGTTGGTGGGCTGGATCTACCAACTAATTGGTGGGCACAACTGTATCTGGCCAATGGCATTGAAACCACCTTTGGTCTTTGGGAATGAGGTCTGGCTAGCAGTGCCAGCCTGGCTAACAAGAATTGGGTCAGGCAGCAGCACCAGTTCAAGAAGCGATGGGAGTGAGTGAATGGATTATCATGTTCTCAGCCATCTGGGAGAAGTGCCATATTTCTTATGTCAGGGCTGGGGACAGAGAGAGAGAGGCATGGAGGCACCAGCCAGGAGTGGAGTGGGGAAGGCTTGTTTTTGAACAATATATAACTGAATTTGTTTCATGCTGAAGTTATTAAGATGATTTTACATTGACCTTGAAGGAAGGACACTGGATATTACATTTGACTAAGTAAAAAAGAAAAATTGTAAGTTCACAAGTGTTCCATTTTCACAATCTTTGTTCCATTTTCACAATCTTTGTTCCATTTTCCTTAGGTAAGAGCATGAGATTGAAATGCTAAAGCAAATTCTGAGGGAAGACATCAGAAGGGAGCACTGTTATTCACAATTTGCCAAGTTCTTAGCATTCAAGTTGCGCCTTTTGGACCATGCAAGGTTGCATGTAGAGACAGTGGGGAGAAAGAGCCAGAGAATTTGCTCTCTGCTTTTGGGCCTTCACTAGTGCCCATGCTTGAGATTCAACATGGGCCTTGACACATGGAAAAAAAGCTAGTTCTGCAAGTGGCTTAATCACCCTCATTCTAGGCCTGGTTTGTGTAAGTAAAACCCATTTCACTGAGAGTTTATCCAGATTCTCTCACTGACTGCTTTGTGCAGCTGACTTTTATGGCCCTGAACATCTGCCACAGCTCAGCAGAGGGATGACTCCTCAGTCAGCAGGGGACATTGGTGCTGAAGGAGGGGCCATGGGATTTACAAAGCTGTGGCAGGTGTTGTCTTTCCCTGACTCCACTGACTGCCATGGGTCCTGTGGTTTCATTCTGAGGATGCAGCCATTTTCTCTGGGAGTCATGCTGCAACACCCACAGCCCCTTTATGCTTCCCAGCCCCAGATGGCCTCTAGAAAAAGTACAGCGAGAGCCATCTGACTGGCATTCTGCCGGGCTAACTAGCAATTCCCCTGCACCCCACCCTAACGTATGAAATGGGGAGAGCTGGTCATAAAATCCCATTTCCACTTCAGGATAGTTTTTGAAATGGAACTGGAACTGAGATGCTAAGAAGTCCTGAGAGCCAAGAGATCCTGCTAATGCAAGACAAACTTCCTGAAGTAGAAGATGGGCAAGCCTTGAGCACCCAGGCTGCGCAGAAGCCATAAGCTTGGAGGCTGGGATCCCAGGACTGCCAGACTGTCAGCTCCCCACTGGGCAGACTGAGGACGTGGATGAGCTCACAGGAAACCAGGGAGGTTTCCAGTGGAAAAACGTTCTGCTGGAAAATTTCCAGTTCTAATAACTGGACTATTGCTGAGACTCAGGTACTTCTTGGCATGAGAAAGAGCAACCCATTGCATTTTTGTTGGTTACTGGCTCCTTGTGTAAATGTCCCCATGTACTAGACACCTAACAGCAACTGAAATTAGCCCCCAGAAGGGGGGGGGGGTTGTAAATCCTTTCCAGTGCAAATGGAACTTCTCTTCCCAAGAACAACAACGATCATTAATTGCTGTTATTGAGAAGGTAGCGTTCTCTTTGGTAAGGTCTTTACTGCTTTAGGCAACCACATAGACTCCTGGCAACATCTTGAGACAAGCCACGCTGGCAATATATAGTATATGCCTTGCTTGGAAAGACTGTCTGAGAAAGCAGCTTGCTTCCCAACTCCAATTCCAACATTTTGTAAACTTGGCAAGGCCAACAACATAAACTGGCTACGCCACAGGAATAACTGATGCCTGACAGACAGAACTCTGAAAAACTGACTGTACTGCACATATGCACTGCTTGTTTTGCATAGACAGATTAACGCATGGGCTAGCTGGCCCCCAGATGCCTAGAAGGCAGGCACAGGGGGAGGGGAGGCAGCTCGGTGTGGACAAAACTGGTGGCCGGGCAAGGCTGGGCCGGGCATGCAGGATGCAGCAGGCTGTAGCTACCAGATACTAGGCAGGGTACGGGATGCAGGGCACAACCCCGCCAGAGCTCTGGGAGCATCCAGAGCCAATGGCAGCAGGGAGCAGAGTTGGGTGGCCCCAGCACAGGCAGGTTCTGCCCTGGCCCAGCCATGATCCTTCACATTTGCCAGGTGCTGCTGCAGCCCGACTGAGCTTTAGTGGGGTGAGGGACCACCCTCAGAGCTCGGTCCACGCTGCATGCACCCAGAGGGCAGTGGTCCTGCACCCCTGGTGCTCCCCAGCCACAGGGTGATGTTGTGTGGGGTCCTGCCTGATTGGTCCCAGGCTCCAGCTTCAGCACAGACCTATGAGTGGGGGCAGCTGTGGCTCCTCCCCCAGGCCTGAGGTGCAGCACATCCAGCTCCGGCCGCTCCTCCCACTGCACTGGCCAGGGACAGAGTACTTGGCTGCAGGGCAGGGTCTGTCATGGGGGCAGGCTGTGCGGGGGGAGCCCTGGACCCAGAGCCCTGATGAATCTTAATCCACCTCTGCTTTTTTGCAAAGGCAGCTCTGTTAGCTGGCTTCCGGGCTGTTAACAGAGTTCCCTACCGTTCATTATTCAGGGCCATTCTTGGTGGATCCAGGTTGGGGTTCTCCATGGACTCCATCTGAGGACAGCGTAGGAAATAGTAGAGGGTGTGGAGGGCATCTGGAGACCAGATGATGGGTTGCTGCTGCCTGGTTTGCCGAACAGGGCTCATACCAGGGCGGAGGGTGTTCAGACACTGCATGTGGTGCATTGCTCGTGATACCAAGTCACCTGCTCAAAAGAAGAGAGGAGAAAGGAATAGCATTTCTGAAGGCTCCTCCAGGATCCACTCAGTTAAACCTAACTTCGTGACTGAAACTTCCTTTGTGTGCAATTATTATTTTTCCTCCCCTAAGTCAAAATGTGGGCTTCAGACCTGACACCTTATAGATTACTGCAATGGAAATGTAATTTCCTAGCTATTAGTTAGACAATGGTAGAATTAAACTACTATCTAGGTTACTATGCCTGTCGGCTGGTATCTGCCTAATGACTTCACAAGGATTTCCTTCCTATGTAAATGCTGTTTCATGTTAATCCTTCTCCCTACTATCACATGTACCAGTATTTCTTGACAGATTTTGACTAACAAGATTCTTGGCTAGCACTAGGTCGCAGGCCAAGTTTATGCAAGGAGAAAGCAAGGCAGCATCAATGCAGGTGTTTTGCTCCTGTCTCCCATTCCTCTGTGTTATGAGGCTGGATGTTTCCCTTTGTTGAGGTTAGCCAAACCTATTTCTTTCCTCAGGGTCTTCTCACAGGGAAAGAGGTGACAGAGGGAGCCTGTATTCTGTCTGGAAGACCCTTCTTGTCAGGGCCTGTTTCTCTTGTCTGCACTCTTCTCTCCCTGCAGATTCCTCCCAAGGGGTGACAAAACCCAGCTCCTTTATTAATAAGCCAGGCTTTATCTGGTTTGATCTGGACAGACACTGCTGGAGGTGTGCCCTTCATTCTTGAGAAAGGCTCCATCCAAGGGGAAAGCACCTCCCACTTTGAGTTGCTCAAGTCCTCTGGGATCCTGAACCCTGGCCAACCTTCCTCTGTGTCAAAACACTGGCAACTCAACGACCATGTGGCTGGGAAAGGGAAAGAAGCCTCTATTACCCAGCTGTTATACAGAGAAGGTTCTAACACAGACCCCTGAAAACGGGCAGAGGTTTCCATGGCTGCATTCCCAAAAGACCACAGAGCTACTGAAGCCCTGTGGTCGCAGCGTGAGCCTTTGGCTATATAACTAACGCCTGAGAGTTCTGTTGTGGCCCCTTGGTTGAAGCACATCCTATTTACCCTGTTTTTACCACAAAGCATTTAGTAGTCTTACAGTAAAGCCCTCAAACCCTCCTGTTACAGTAGTGTTCCTGCCATACCACTGGTGAACCAGGGCTACAGAACACCATACACAGACAGCATCTATTTTTCCCTAGGAGAAACCTCTAAAACACTCGCAGGAAATGTTAGTCCATTGTGTTCTATGGTTACAATTCTGGGAAAGGATGGGACTGAAACAGCCACCAGCATCGCAAAGCTGGTTCCTGAGAAGGTGCCGTGAACTTAGCCACACAAATGGTGAACTCCCTCTCCAGCTCTTCCCTACAATTCTTAAGATGATGCTGATCCACATACATCTAACAACAGGAAGACTGAGTTTACTAGGCAACCTGTAGCTGAACCCTTTAGGAACTGATTTTACACAGCTCAGGAAAAATACATGGCTACTATATATCTGAGCATTACAATGTTATTAACAATTCAGATCAATGGGGTGTTAAAACCTCTCTTTGCAACATGGGGTTGTGCCACTCGTTTGTCACATAGTAAATTTATTTTAAGAGCAGACTCCAGAGTGGAAAAACCCTCCTAATGTCTCTGCTTTTTTACTTCTGTAGCTCCTGAATCTTTCCATGGGATCTCAACCTTCTTAAAATAATCCCATGAATCTTGTAGCATCAGTGTTAGCTCGGAAGCCCGTATGATTATAAAAAAGAAGCATCTGGAATTCAAATTTTCAGTGCAGAATAACATTCCCTCAACCCTTGCACTCCCTCTCCCAATGTTTTTGGCAACCTACAGTCCGCATTTTTTATAATCAGTAGGTGACTGTATCAGGAGAGCCATTCACTAGATGCAATGACCAAGCTGGCCAAAGCAAGGACTGGGGAAGAGGGAGAGAGGAAGCTGCATTCAATCATGGACTAAAGCTACAAATGCTCTCTTGTGTTCCAGGATAAATAGAGGTGTGTTAAAGGAATTTGAAGAACCTCAAATTAAGGCAGGTTGCAAAATAAATGGTGAAACTCACAACCTCTGGGCCAGCTACTGACATTCATTAGCATTGAGATGATGGAAACTGATGGCAGTGGAGATTTTGCAGAGGGAAAAAACAGACCAGGGAAACAAATCATTTGGGTTTACCTTAAAGGGGCATTGTCAAGTAGTTTAGGCCCAAAAGATAGGCTCTGTTAACAAAAATAAGTTTACTGAATTTATTGTAACACAGGTGCTCTGGGGATTGCTGGCTTGGGACTTCCTGGCCACGTGGCTGAGGACTTCCAATTCAGTTCTCCAGGAGTAGAATGATGAACGGGATCTCAGGTACTTTGATGGGAAAATGCAGCAAACCCTTCACTAACACTGAAGCCATTAAGTAGCAAAATGCTAAAGGCACATTTTAGGGATCTCCAAAGCAAATTAAGCATAAAACATTTGAATGGAGTAATCTGATTTCCATGGATGGCATTCTGAAACAATCAAGTCTTATACAGTGTAGGGCTGATACTGCTCACATTGAAGGTAATGGCAAGATGCCCACTGACTTCAATGCGAACAGACCTCAGATTTTATTTAAATGAACAATTACATCTGAAACTCACTCAGTTCTGAGATGCTTCCAACGCAGGTCGCCAAGAGCGACTGTTCTAAAGTCCGGAGTTCCAGCTGGGCATAAGCATCAGCCCGTCCATCACTGCATATGGAGCCATCGTTGTAAGGGCTAAAGTAGGCAGGCAGGGACAGTACACCTGGGGAGAGGAAAGAACAAGCCCATTACAGAGGAGGACCCAAATGGTAGGAAAGCAGGACCCTCTGCATTTGGAATGGCAATGGGGAATCTGAATGCTGCTTTCACAGCTAGAGTACTCAAAAGGCCTTTTGAACAGTTTAAACCAGATCAATTAGTGCTGTCAATTAACATTGGTAGGGCAGAAGCTGGGCCACTGGGCTCTCAGGAGAAACCCAGATACTGGCTGCAGCCTGGAAACAAATTGCACTTAAAACACAATTACAATGACAGCTTTTAGGATGCAAAAGAAGTCTCTAAAACACTGCATGTAGTAACAGGCTGTGTGAGCTCAGGCTGCCTGTACAGAACTTTAATCAGCTCCTTAGATACAATGGCTTCTTTTCAGGGGTGAGGAGCATGTCTTCAATTCCATCAGAAGTGAACAGCTCCCACAGAGTCTCTGCATATTTTGCATAAATGACCTGGTTTGTGAATCTGCATGCAGTTTTGAACACAGAGAGTTGGGTGGTTACATGTGAGAGCACCTGGGGATGCAAAATCTACACCTGTGGGTTTGCAAGCTGACTTTGCAAATAAGTTCCCTACTAAGCCATTTTTATTCATTTCTTTAAATGACCCAACTAGAAAATTAGAAATAATCATTTCACTTTTTTGCACAATTAAGCATGGATGTAAAATAACTGTCATACCCCTAATGTGCAAGCAGTTTCTTGCAGACCTACAGTCTACTCTCAGCATCGCTTCTTTTACCCTTAAACAAATCAGGGACACACTGAGTGAGTTTGGAGTTAATGGAATTGCAGGAGTGGAAGTACCGTCCAGAGCCCGATGTAATGCAGGCAGTTTCTGACCACACGTTCACAGGAAACAGCCACTGCACCAGGATCCTGCAGTTCTAATCTTCGGTCCATCAAAGAACTGTAGCAAATGTACCTCAGTCCTAATGCATTTCTTGCTATTCTAGGCCTGGGAGACAGCTCTTGTCAATACTTCTCAACCTTGAGCTGTGGCACTCTAAGCAATTTAATCTTTGGTCCCTCACACACCTCTGAGAATGCATTTGACTTCTGACCTGCAGAGCCCTCAACTGTTCTGGCTGTAGGTATGGAGAATACTTCATTGCCCATCTGCAGCCACCTCCTGTCATTTCAGTCCTGTGCCTCCCCATCAAGCAGGGAATTGCCAGCTGAACTGCACCACACCAGGAGAGATCTTTGCCTTTGTTTTGATGTTTTCTTTCAAAATTTTACTCAGAATTGATCTCCTTTACCGTGCTCACATCCTCTTCACATCCTGCCCTGTGGCAAAGCCAACAACTGTATCAAGAACTTCCTGGACATTTTGAGGATAAGGGAATGATTTATCCTGCTGTGGTCCTGCACTGTACATCACTGTTAGCTAACAGAGAAACCCCTGCCAACGGTTTCTGTAATCTGAATAATTAGGAAGCCGAAGCACTAAGAATTAATAGAAGCAACACATGCAGCCTGGAAGAGCTTGCCGAAAACTCTGTAGTTCCGCACACAGAGCCTGAGATCACTTCCTTTTTCTGAGTTAAGGTCTATGAAAGAACGTTTTAAAACATATGGGTTGAATTTATGGCAGTGGAAGAATGAAAATGGGCTGATTTGTCAAAAGAAGGCACACAACCCTGCAAAGGTAAAAACAGAAACTGGCAGTTACATTAATAAAACAGGCAGGGCAAAAAAAAATCTGGAGGAGACTTCTCTCTAAACTGGCTTCAACTGATTCTGTCCTCTTAAAAAAAAAAAAAAAAAGAATTAAAAATAAATAAGAACTTTGCAGCATGATTGAAGCTGGGTAGGGAAATCAATGATGTTTCCTAAGCTTTTCAGGCTATAGTTGGGCAGATGCTGTGAGTACATGGAAAAAAGGGTGATGTATTCCTGCCATGTAAAAATTGCTTCTGTCCACCCAAAAAGGATAGTAGTATTAGAAGGCACAATATTTAGGGTCCAGTTCCTTCCTGGAATGGGAGAGAGGTATCCCTCGTGTTTGAAAGCAAATAAGCCTTTTGAGCTTAATCCAAAACTCGTAAGTGTCTATGGGGAGTTTTCTATTGATCTCAGTAGCTTTCATATCAGTACAGCACCTACATAACAATAACATTTTAAAAATGTTTTTCATGTTTGTTTAGCAATGGATATCTTTTTCATTATTGACAGGTATAGTGTCACTAACAGCCCATTACCCAGCAGCCATCCACCCATCCATCTGAAGACAGGACTAGAGAGCAGAACTGGTCAGAAACACTTTGATGAAACAAAGTTTTGTCAAAAATGCCAATACACTGAGACTGAAGTATCCCAGGGAACCCTCCCTGGATTTCTGCCAGCATGCCCCTAGGTCAGCCCTGCCATGCAGTTTGCTTCAGGCATGAGGACTCTGCACTTCTGAGTTTGATATCTTTGCGGCAGCACCAGCAGGCAGACTGATTGATGCCTTAGTACTGTATACTTCTAAGGTCAGTGGCCCCAGTGCAGGGAGCCAGGGCCCATGGCTCTCGATCAGGGGTTTTCAGCCTTTTTAAACAAGTGGACCCCTTCTGTCTCAAAGTTTCAGCTCATGTACCTTTTCATATTTTTTTGTTTTTGTTTTTAAGGGGAAGGGGGGAGGGCAGATCGAGGCCACCACGGTGAAGGAGGGAGTGGGGCTGGGCCAAGGGCAGGTGCTACACAGCTGAGGTGGACTGTGGGACCGAGCTGCGAGCGGCTTCTGGGAGGAGTGTGCACGGGGAGATCCCGCCGCTGCATGCACCCTGGGAGGGCATGGGGGGGGGGGATGTGCCAGATCTGCACACGGGCCGGGCTTCTGCTGCAGGCTGGGGCTGGGCCAGACTGTGCTCAGGGCAGGTAGTGGAAGCACTGGGCGGGGGCTACAGGAGGGGCTGCAACCACTCCAGAATTCATTGAAGCCCCTCTAGACCCCCTCCCCATGCCACCCACCCCAAACACAGCCTGGACTAACGCCCCCGCAGGGCGCCCGGGGCCCAGCTCAGTCCTGCACCCTACCCTGGCTGGAAAGCCCCAGCCCCAGCCCCACTCCCTGCCCCACTGCCAGGGCCTTGATCTGCTCCCCCTCCCCTCACAACAGACTTACCAGCGAGACCCAGCAGCTGTCCATGCTGCTGGGCTATGCTCCTGGCCACCTGCATGCTGTGCTGTGGCTAAGCATGCATGGGGCATTTATAGGCCACATTACTAGCCACATCAGTTCTCCACACCCCTTATGATCTTTTTAAGAACCCCTGCGGTTAAGAACCCCTGCCCTGGACAGTTAATGTCTGTACTTTAAGACTCCCTGCCATGAAACAGGAGCCTGAAAGGCAATGGAAGCCCTGAAAGCTGCTCAATGTAGCTGCTCAGTGCTAGTTGCACTGTTGCAAGGTGCCAATTTCACTGGGTAGTTACAAAGTCTCAGGAACATATGTTGTTGCCTGAACACCTGGTGTTGGTGTTTTTGAAACAAAACTCTTGGGATTCTCAGAATTTTTGGGTTTCATTTGATTTGAACCAAAATAAAAAAACTCCAAACAACCAAAACAAACACCCCCATCACCCCTCCCCCCCAATTTCCTGCAAACCAGAAATCCTACTTTTTAGCCTGGTACTGAAGAAAGCATCTTGTGAAATACTTTAGTGCTCTTCCTTTAGGGGCTGGAGAGTAAGGTGTCCTAATTCTCCCAGCTTTTCAAATGCTCTGTGACCTGAGTGGCAGAAGCCAAAGCCTAAATTCAGCCCAATGTAACTCCATTCTTGCAAACTCCTTCTAGCAACACATGGCTTGGGATACACAAGTAAGCAGTCATGACCTTCCTCATAGAAAAAACGAGTACATATATGCCCATAGGCCTTATCTGTTGTCGCCAACAATGCTTCAGGTGCATTGCATACTTTCATAGAAGTTGAGTAGAGGCTATAGGGAGAATAAGCACTTTTGCACATTGCTTTTCAAGAGGCCACAGAACAAATATGCCCCCAAACTCATTATGAAAGGGCCTTCCAATAATTACTTCACTATGCTAATGGTGAGCTCTGCTTCATAGTTCCCATCACTATGATGAGAAGGAAAGTATTATCTTCTCTAACTTTGCTGATGAGGAACTGAGGCACAGAGTTATCTGTAGCCAAATTGAGTACATTGGCATTGGTCCCACCAGAAGCAGATCCCAAACTTTTGTCTTTCAACTGAAAAGAGTTAAACAAGGTTTTTATGATTGCCAGAGCCAACTGTACTGCAATATGCTACTGCTGATATTAGAAGTGGCCTGCGGCAACAACAACACAGACACAATCAAATGACGGAATACTTTTCTGAACTGGTGTAACCTACCAGAAAAACAGACCCTCAGCCAGCTGCTCCTCTCACAACTTCCCATAGACAGCCAAGTAGTGTCTACATTGCACTCAAAATGGAGATGCTGATAGTACTTCTGACTCGGTAGCACTACATGCATTTGCAAAACCCTGGGATGTGATATTATGAATAGGCCAGATAATGAACTCTTGACTCACCTCAGAGAGATAATTCAATTTTCTTTCCTCATGTTCAAACAAGAAGTCAAGAGTTTAGAGTCTATATTTGGCTTTGCCACTGACTCACCAAATGACCTTCAGCAAGTTCCTTCACCTCTTGTGTCTCAGTTTCTACACCCATAAGCTGGAGCTTATAACATTTCCTTATGTTCAAGAAGTCTTGTACAGCTTAAGCAATGATGGCAAAAGTGCTTTGTGGGTTGCAGGTATGAGATACTGTAACAGGGCAAAATAATTATGAAAGGTTACTAGTTCTTATTAACTCCTTGGGGCCTGTTTATATTTGGCATTTGGTTTTATGCACTTTAATTTGTGGCTATATTGGCTTTGATCAAGGCTAAAGAAAAACATAATTCAACTTGGTTAACTCATGCCCAGACATTTTCTTACTGTATGCAATCTGGAAATAAAAACAGCAGTTGGCATTAATTTCAAGGGCACATTTCACCCACAAGCTAACAACACAAAGCAGCCCTTAATTACTATGCAACAATGATCCATTCAGTAGCACATGTTGTTGTCTTAAAACATTTTTATATGGGTTCTTTTGTGCGACTCATGCCTGATCCTGGCAATGTCCGGGTGTTCTGGCAACTGAAATAATGCTTTTTATTCCTAAAGAAATTAAGAACTCGATCCAACTCCTACTGAAATCAACAGAAATCTTTCTATTGATTTCAGCGTGGACCAGAACAGGTCCCAACAACACAACAACTGCAGTAGATGCCTAGCTTAGACAGCTGAGAGCTAGCACCCTAACAGCAGCTTGACTTAAGGCACTTTTGGAGTTTTGGGGTCAAGGCAAGGTGACCAATATTCACTGTTTTATATTCCCATAACCTTTGAAATAGCAGCTACAAAAAATAAAAAGAGATGCTTACTCTACATCACTTAATAAGTGAAACCTGTTCCTGGGCTCTTTGGGCTTATACTCTTAAAAAGCAGCTGGGGCTAGGTGGAGTCCCAGCAAGCAGTTCTTCAAAATGAACTTATTCTGCCAGTTTAAAGGTTTTTAAATTGTTGTTTGCAATCCAAGGCTGTTTAGAAGCAAATGAAAATGTTTCCAAAATCATTGGGCCAAAGGAGGTGGGGAGGGAGGGGGGAATTGCTCACTTTTTCAGCTGTTTTAACTCCCAGAGGTGTTGCAGTGGTCCTGGGAGTTAGGCCTAGTGGTTCACTGAGCACAAGCAGAGTCAAAGAAAATGTGCAGGTCATTATCTCTTGATGTCAAGGGGCCCAATACAAACAAGGATCAAGCCAGGTCTAGAAAGTTTGAACAGAAGCGTAACAACTTGGCCAGGTGCCTGGGGCAACAGCAACTTTTGGTTGCCACTGTGCTGTTGTTGCCATTGTGTGGCTGCTGCAGCAGCTGTTTTTTCTGGCTTCCCCAGTTGATACCCAGGTTGGCTGCCCCAGTTATGCCACTGATTTTGAGGACTTCACAAGTAATTTGGTTTAGATAGGGATAATTCTGCCTTAGGCAGGGGGCTGGACTAGATGACCCCTGGAGGCCCCTTCCTGTCCTACTTCTCTATGATTTCTGTGATAATTCTGGGCTGAGCTTTGAGTAAACCTGGGAGAAATTACAGTTTAAAATTAAAATCAGGTGACTGATAAGGTTTGACAAGAAGCCTAGGTGAAACTCAAAGGTTTTGGCTGAATTTTGTTTGAAGATTTGAGGGCTCAATCCCCAGGTCTCTGAATCTTGAACTTCCATTATGACATTCTTCACATTGTTTGCATGTAACATTCATGGCAAAGGACAAGCCATCACCATTCACTTCTTTCTATGGCAAGATTTTCAGTGTTGTCTGGCCCCCATACCACCTTATAGTGCATTTCAGTACCAGCTGCTTTAATCTAAATCCTTCATACTGGGAGAAAACTTTCCGGCAATTTGCTTGTCAGCTTTTTGAGGGCTTCCAAACAGTTACATGACGTCTGGAGGTTAAGATGGGGCCTCTCAGAAGTGGCAAAGAGCCAATGAGACTGATCTGAAAAACAATGGACTTCTGCCCTCTGGGATTCCTTGTAGGAGCTGCACAGGGTACTAACTTCATGATGGTATAAAGGTGGGACTTTAAAGAACAACATGCAATCCTGCTCTGCTCAGGATATGTTAAGCTTTAGATCATTAGTGGACAGGTCATGCATCAGGAACTATGGAAAAGAAGAGTTGTTGCTCTTTAACTTGCTTTCAGAAAAAGCTAATGAAATGACATACGTTGTACATATATTACCTCTGGCCAGAACACAGACAAACTCTTTGGGGCAGAATCTAACTTTGTCCTGTGTTTGTATAGAACAGTGATTCTCAACCAGGGTGTGCAAATATGATTCACAAGATAAACCCAGAGATTTCAAAGTGGACTCCATAGTGTCAAAAACATGCCGGCCTGTTGTGGTCTTTCAGAGTTCTTTGCAACAGAAGAATTGCTCTATTTATTTTTCTACAATCAAAAAACGAATGAAGGCTAAGAGCAGGCATTTTCTGAGGGGTCCCTCAAGTTCATTGAGGAGTGGCTTGAGTCTAAAAAGACTGAGAGGCACTGGTATACAGCTTAGCACAATGGTGTTCATGAATGAGCATTACTGTTATACAAATGAGGACAACAACAAGAAACAAAAAGTGATTTCAGTAAATTAAACTGAAAGGCAAACTTTTCAAAGCACTGGGTGCCCTCCACAAGCTGAGGGCCATAGCTAGCCATTTACCCATCTTTAAACATGATAAATTCCATATGAAAATTTCTACAGTGCAGGCACACATGCGCTGAAATAAAAAGCATTAAAAATTCCTATACTGTACAGAATCGCAAATGTCCATGAATATAGTATTAGTAATGTATAGTGGACCGGGAAGATCTGAAATAAGGAAGAAACATGGTTTCGGTCTTGGGTGTCAAGACAATTTTGTAATATTTGGCTCACGATCATTTCCATACGGAACATTCTCAGAAGTGACACTTATCAATGAACTGATTTATTGTCTAGAAAGGCAAGCTTTTAGAAACAAGGACTGGTTCTACTGAAGTCAATGGCGACTTCCCTGGTCCCAGAGTTTCACCTGAGAAAACCTGATCAAGCCACAGCTGGCTTTGCTTAGGGTGGCAGATCAGACTTCCTTTTGTGCACAAAGTATCATAATTCTAAAGAACTACGAGTGTTTGAGGCCACCATTCATTTCTATTCCTCATCACATCTAGCAGTGCAATGCCCCGTAATGCCTTGTTACAACGCTGTTTCAGTACTGATTCATAGCAAAAACACTGCCTGAGTCAATGCTGTTTCCAGGAGCCTCTAATTTTTGACTTGGTAGGAGCCCATTTCAATATTAGGAAAGCTCAATTCTGTTCAATTTCATGAAATCTGACAAGATCACAGCCAGGGTCCACGGCTCAGTCTGACACAATTCACCAGAGGAAACCAAACCAGTGTTCCTCCTGTAACATGCACAGCTATAAACCTGTCAGGTTCTGTGATCAGATACAGTTATTTAACATCCTGCAAAGATGACAGAAATTGGGCAAAAGGCTTGTGATGGGAAAACAGTTTTATAACAGCTAACTCATGGTAAATGAACAACGGTGTTGCATAATGGGATTACAAAGCCGACAGACCGATCATTCAGGATGTCTTTGTCAGCAGGAAGAGACATCCAAACTAGATACATATATTAGCATCCACATTGAACAATCAACCTGCAATTCAGAATAAATGAGGAAAGAGAGACAAGCAAGGGCTGGGGGAGGAAGGGAGACAGTTGCTTCAGCACAGACAGAGGTTGTGGCCCACACATCCTTTACAAGTGCTCAGTGGAGGCTCGCTGTGTTGGAGCCAGTGTCCTACTTATTTCTGTTTTGGACATCTCTAGGTAGAGGTGTGATCGCCCCATGGCATCCACATATTAGAATGAGCTTTGTTTTTCTTGGACTAAGTGTCTGTGGATACCTGTCTCCACCAAGCCACAATCCATAAGCCTCTAACACACACAACTTGGCACGAGTAACCTCCTTTAAAGAAACTCAGAGCTGAAACTGCAGGCCTGTGGTGCACAAGCATAGCTGTGTGGAGACCCAGGAATAGGATGGCTGGATAAAGGGTGGAGCCAAGACTGGAATAGCAGTGGGTGTTGAAGGTCACAACTGGAAGTACTTGGCATGGCACTGTAGGGAAGATTGTATTTGGTCCATCTGCACTATATTTGGCCCTGGGCAATTTGTCTTATGAGTGGATCATTGTACTTGATGCTTACATCAAAACACAAAATATCAGCAACCATGGCTTGTTAGGGCTTAAATAAGGCATCATCAAGAACTGGTACTGTCTTATAGAAAACAACTGGGTCATTATGTTAGCTAAATATCAACAGGCTTTATGTGACTGAAAGCACAAGGATGCCCCAAAGCTCCAGGTCAAAGAACCCCGAAAATCCATTGAACCTCTGGGGAGGGTGAGCCCCAGAGATCACTGCAATAGCTCATACTTCATAAATATGTAAGCCAGTTAGTATACAAAGTCTTCTGCTCCACGGATCCGTAATATTAACATTCAGCGTGCATCTGGGCAGAGGAAAACTAGAAGGCCATTGTCAGTCAGCACAGAGCCTTAAAGGGCTCAGTAGCCTGAGGGAACTAATTGTGCCCGGTATGAATACTGTACCTTCATAAAGCACAATGCATGATTTTTATTTCTTACAACATTTACTCACCCAGCCCTGAGATGCAAGCACCTCTGGGATGGAACCTCACTGCTGTTCTGCACCAGCATCAAATAAAAGCTGGAGAAGTAGAAGTGAAAACTAAAAATGCTGGAGTTGGGTGGGAGGTTAAAGGTGTAGGGAATTCTGCTAAGGAAGAAAGGATTTTACACAGTGATCAGCAAATAAAGCCTCTTTACCACATCTTATTCAATGGATAAAACAGATGAAACACAACAGCCAGGCTTGGGTTCAGTACTGACTCGGACAAAAGAATTCTTGCTTATTGGGTCACTGGTCTCACTTGCACAACTTCTTAGATATTCTTTGGAAGTCTCCTGTCCAGCCTGGTAGTCTCCTGTCACCTGATGCTGATTGCTTAATTTAACATGATCTAATGAGATCATATCCTGTGTTGGTATTTTAAGGGATGTAGAAACAAGGCACGTTCCCATATCATCACAACCATCAATATACTTTGCAGTCATACAATGCCTTTTATCTGAGGGCATCAATGCCCTTACAGGAAGATGGGCGGCATTATCTTCAGATGGGGAAAGAGAGGCATAATGAGAAGTGACTTTGGCCAAGCTCATGCTCAGTTGGATCCAGGTCACTAGTAGTCAGAGTCTTCCAGTTCAAAACCCTAGGTGCATTTCCTGCTCCCCTCATGAAACTGACTGACCTTGAATCATTGTTTTACAGCAGTGGTTCTCAACCTATTTTAGACTTGAAGCACTCCTCGACAGACTTGAAGTATCCCTCAGAAAATGCCAGCTCTTAGTTTTCACTTGCTTTATGACTACAGATAAGTAATTAAGGAATTCTGTTGCAAAGAACTCAAAGAGATTACAACAGGTCAGAATGTTTTTAACCGTATAGGTTCCTATTTAAAATCTCTGGGTTTATCTTTCAAATCATATTTGCACACCTAACAGTGCTAACACTGCCAGCATTACCATGGAACCTTAATTGAGAATCACATTCCTACAGTTCCTTAACCCAGACCTTGAGATATGGCATGACCAGGTGCTTTAACCTGGGTTTGCAAAACAGTCCTTTTTTTTAGAGGCCTTTGAGAATGTGTTTTAGCTATTACCCTACCATGTTAGAAAAAAAAGACTAGAGGACTTTAATATATTACTGGAGTCTAAGAAATGGAAGTCCCTCCCAGTGCAGTCATTGCGGCTACTTGGAAAGTATTAGGTGTGCTGTACAAGCCAAAATACCGCACTCACCAAAGACCATCTCCAGGAATAAGGCCACTCACTGCAGTTTGCCTGAGCAGCTCTCATGGCATCAGAATTTCCATGCAATGTTTGAGGGACTTTAGAGTTAGGCAGTACCCATTACATTTTGAAATTAAATTCTCTGTGGTTTTACAAACACCTGCTTTCACATTCCCATTAGACCCATTAAAGGACAAACCTTCAACAGAACTGTAAATATCAAAAAGGACAAATGAAGGGAAGCCTTATAAAGGACAGTATACTTTTGCCACAAGTTTTGTGGCAGAAAATTTAAAAGAAACAAAACCTTAAGTAATTTGCCAACGAAAGTATGATCTAACTGGCAAAGCAGGGGACCAAGGGTTAGGATGCCTGGATTCTCTTCTTAATTTTGCCACTGACTTGCAGTGGCCCACTGTCTCAGCTCATACATCTGTTAAGAGGAGAAACTTCTCTACATCTAAAACAGTGGTTGATAGAAGCACCTTTTTGATTCACTTTCTGTTACCTAACTTCCTCCCACCCATGTAACCCTCTAAATATCACTTTTTCCAACACATACAAACAGTGATTTACTTAGGGCCCCACTTTTACTAAGAACAGTAACATTGCTCACTTGCATAGCACTTTTTACCCCAAAGAAAACCAAAGTGCTCTGCTCTGGAAAATGTTCTATTACTGTCATGCATGAAATGGATAAAACAATGCAGCTTTCTAACAGTGTATACCATCACTACATAACAGCTTGAGACAAGGAAAGACAGGCTTCATTCAACTGCAACAAGAGTGAACTGCAGGAAAGTGAAACCGATTTTATTCAATTAAAATAATCAAATAGTTACTCTTTCAAACATTCTATAAAATCTTTACTTCTTACGTGAAACATGGCAACTCCAGCAGCACCGTGTCCCTTAGCATCACACTGAGGAGCAAAATCAGGGGGCCCTGAAGGAAAAGCATAATGCCCCTTTTTGCAGTCCTGTGGGAGTTTTTAGACTTCCATCTATATGATCATGCAGCATAGACCAGTTTAGTGAGCTGTAGCTGGTGGTATGGTGGCTACTGACACATTGCCAGAATATAGGAAATCCCCTTGATGAGGAGTGGGCCCCTTTGGCCAATCAAGAGTATTTCTACAAATGAACTGAAAAACAGGATTTTTTTCAATATGCCCCTCATTGGGAAATGGACGAGGGACAAAGGGTTTAAAAACAGGATGGCCTAGTATAAAAGAGAACCAATGGCCACCCTAACTGGCTGGATTACAATTTGAATATGGCATGATTGCGGGTAACAGAGTCCCAATGCCTTCTGTTTTTGTTGCTCCCCTCTTTGTCACTTCCAATTCTTCACCTCTCCTTCCTGAAATATAGAATCCTTTTTTGAATCATACCCAGCACTCCAGATGTGGTCTGTTAGCCCTTTGTAAACTGCCATCATTCTGTCTCTTGATTTGTGTTCAGTTGTATTCCTACAGCCCATGTTCTGTTTCTTGCCAGACACTGTGAAGTTTGTACATTCGTATCCCCTGTCATGCCCAGTGATTTTACTTAGGTCTACGTGGGAAAATTGATTTGAATAATTACTGTGCAACAAGCTATGCACAGTAACTCTATCCTGGAATAGTTCCCTTTGTGGTCACTTGTATTTCAGAATAATTACTGTGCTTCCAAAGTGGAGTAATTATTTCAGACAGAATAAAATAATGTTTATTCCAAAACAGAGTGCCACATACAGAATACTTCAGAACAGTGTGCGTCTCATTAGCTAGGTCACTCCACTTCCTCACACAGAGGAGCCCTTGATCTGATACAGTCTACCCTCATTCGTATTTTCTGTTTGGATTAGAATGAGGATTACCACCAAATTATGCTTCTCTCATAATCAGTATCAAAACCACTACTGCATCAACCAATGACCTGGAAATGTTCAGACCATGAGAAAAAAACATTTCTATATATCTAAAGGATCCTTTGTGGATTTCTGCCTCAGATTTAAGAATGAAGACTTACAGAAAGATCCACGTTATACGTTTAAAAGGCATGCTACCCACCTCCCCACCTCTAGCAGGGTGGAGGAATGATGTGCTTTAACCTTCTATAGGTTCCACTAGTAGAGACTCGCTCTCCATGTACTTTGAAAGGCATACTATCACATCAAACCTATGACAGGGCAGAGATCCTCCTGCTTTGAAAGGACAGGCTGCTACTACATGAGATAATGATAATTTTCATTAGCCACGACTGGCAAAGGTCTGTGACTGCACAATTGATACTGTCTGGCAATCTATGATTGTCATTCAATACAAGAATGCCGTTTTCACATGAATACCTCCACTCACCTGCTGCAGCCCACACGGTCATAGGCATGGCATGCATATATACACAAAATAATCAGGTTTCCAGTCACTTGTGAGAGCTCCTCTGTGTGTCTACCCAACATAAAACTCAAGGAAGTGCATCTCTGGCATCATTTACAAGATAAATAAATGAGACAGAGTACACTGCAGTTTCACAGAACCAGCTGACCTCTGATGCACCCTGTTGACACTACAAGTACAATAAGCAGTGCGGCCAGGAAAGGAGAGCTGGTAAAACCAGCAGTGACCTGTGTGCCCAGCTCATGAATCACAGGCCTCTCCATCCTTAAGTCAGAACTTGCCTGGGGCTCAAGTGACCTCCCTGAGCTCAAGTTTTGGGATAAACATGAACATTAACCCTAACACTCCCTGCTCTGGAAAGGATGCTTGCTTTTCAAAATACAATCCATGGGCACTTGACAGGGTTATTTACACTCACCAGAATCAGTTGGATAATGCTAAAGGTCAATGTCAAATGTATAGTGGAAAAGAGACGATATGTCTTTTGACTTCAATTTACTCAAATAAATACTGGGAAATATTTGGCGGACAGTTCTTCCACAGTGTGGACAATCATCCTTGTAACAGTGATACTTTGCATTCATGCATTTCCTCCCATCAAAGATTTAAAGACCTTTGCCAACAATGTGCAACTACAGCAAAGGCCTTGTGACAACCCTAGAGTCAATGCGAATTCCTTTTTCACACTGCCCCTAGCATCTGGCCTCCCAGCTGTGCATCTCCTCAGCCCGACTCCCACTGCCTCTGTGTAACCAGGGCCCATCTTCCATTATCTTCTCCCTCTGTCCATGATGGACCCAATTTTCTCTGGCTTGTTTGGGCTTACTTTAGGCTCCTTCTCTGTTTCTATCTACTCTTATGGGTCACTCTTTATAACCCTATCATTCATTCCAGACAATCTTCTCATGACACAGGACAGTTGTCTCAGGATATCTGTGGAGAAGCATGGCTTTGCTTACCTACTCCCACCCAAAATGCACCAAACCCAGAAATGAGGCAGTGAAGCCAGCTAGGTGCGTCACATTTCTGGGTGTGGGTCTTATAAACAGGAATGCACCCTAGAGTTATTTCATTATGGTGCAGTTTCCCTCTAGAGACATCAGTGGTTACAGGAGTTTGGCAGTCTTTAAAGCCAAGCAAGAAATCTCTGTTATGACTGAGGCACTGACCTGGCATCCGCATCATCTGAAACAGAGATGCTTTTAAATCCCCAAGTCTGTTGGTTGTAGCCATTTATAGTTTGTACAACAAGCATAACGTGTGCTAGATCACCAAAGGGCAACCTTTCTTTAGCTTCCATTAGGGCCCTAAATATAACTGCCTCAAGCTGCAATTCATTTTTCAACAGTGTCTCTTTGAATTGCATTTTTTAAAAGGATGCTAGTTGCCACTGTATTATTTATAGACATTTACATTAAGAGCTAAATACGTGGTTAGGAAATTGGTCAGAGATGAATAGCTCCGCCGCATTGTTTCAATTCTCTAAATAGTTCTTGTTAAAAAATAAATGCTGCATGAATTTTTATTACAGAAACAAATGTCTTTTTTTTTGCTTAAGCATAAATAGCAACATAGTCAACAAGGCTGAGACCTGACAGATATGGTTTTCTGAGGAGTTTGGAACCGTTACCGTTGGAAACATGTCCCAAGTTTCTAATGTGCCGACTGTGGGAGAGACTTGACAATTAGTATCTTGTTAATTTTTAAAAAGAGGAAAAATTCATTTGGCTTCATTCACTGTATTTGTGCACTAGCCCATTATGGACTCAGTTACCTCAAATATACTTTGCCAATGCACAAGCTCACTATAGAATTCTTTCCTAGTGGAGGGTGGTGCTAATTAGACTGTGCTTCCCAGCCAGTGCTGTCGAGAGAGTCTGACCTAATGAGAGATGCATGCCATTGCCAGGAAATTGCTTGTCACTCACAGTGCAGCTGTTTGTAAAGACCTCCTTCAGCTAAAAGATGCTGAAAACTCAATGAAAATCACTGGCTTGAAGCACAGATAAAAGGAAAAGCATATTCAAAGCAAGGGCAGAACAGGTTTACACTGTTCTACAGTGTAGCACATGCAGCTCTCACAGGGAGACTGATCCACTGAGGGGATGGCTTTCACACACACATATACACCCCCCACCCTCACCCTTTGGTCTTATATTCTACCTCCACAACAGTTTTGAAAAGTGAGTGCAAAACACGTTGCATCTGATAAGCATTCCGAATTCAGGAGAACAAGCAAAAGTAATGCAATGAATTTGGACCATCGATCTCTACTGGCCAGATTCAGAACCGTCTCATTTCATCAGTGGCCTCTGGTGCTAAAACAATGTGCCAGACTGGACTTGGACTTCTGAACTTGCAGCACTTGAGTTCCATCCCCGTGACTGTGGGGAAGCAATATGGGGGTGCACCAAAAGGAAGTCTTGGGTGGCCATTTGTTTCTAACAGTATGCACACCAGCAAGAACCTTTCAGTAAAAGAAATTAGAGGCACTTGCAAACGGTCCTTACCATGCACCTGGAGAGGATGAAGCAGCTGCGCAGAAATCAGACAACTTACCCAAGGTCACATCAAGCCAGGAATGAACACCTTCATAGCCTACCTATTCAAAGCACTCGGGCCACCACAAGCTCTCAGCTGGGTTTAGTTAAAGGAGGGAAATCACTAATCTTCACTAGAATGCCAGGGCGCTGTAGTGCCCACAACAGGATCACTGAGGGCACTTGGTTGGTAATACTTCTGCAATGGTCCTTCCAATTAAGAAAATGCTGAATCTTTCTAATATCTCTAAGGATACAGGAGGGATAAAACCTGGCTGTCAAAAAGAAGTGCTTTTTATTACCAGGAGTAGTCATATCACTGTATTTTTCTGTGAAGTATCCAATTTCAGCAAATAATTCTCTCTTTAAAACACTACAAACGAGTTGGTTTACTTCACAAATTTAAAGAGGGTCAGATTTCTCACTCACATATCCTTTTATTGGTCCCCTCAAAAGCATCAGCACTGATGCTCTAAGCATGATCCACTCTGGCATGACGATGGCTGTGGTGCTCAGTGTATCCCCTGCGTAACTCACAAGCGCAGTGTAGGCATCACCTATACCTGTGATCTACTGTAACTGAAAAGGTGAGGTCCATACCAAATAGCTGATCACTTTCAGGATCCTGTGGTTTGTATTCATTTGATTTATTCTGCTGACACCAACAGCTGTGTTGCTAAATATACAACTTAAGAGACTGTATCTTAGGTTTGGGAGAAATGGAAAGCCAGTCACTGAAGAAATGCAGGCCATCTGACGGTCACTCAGATTTACTGTGTAATGGTCACTCCTCAAATGGCCTGACATTGTTTGTTCCTATACCTAAGTATTGCTGGGACTTGGGACCAGTGTAGAAATGACATATTACTTTGCTTAAATAGACACAGACTGTAATTATAGCATGGAGAAAAGAGAGGACACATAGGGAATTTGGAACAGAGGCAGAAAGGGAAGGGGAAGGAAAAATAGTCTGGAGAAGAGAGAAAGGTTCCAAGAAAAAAGGGTCAGTCTACAGGTGGGTGGAGATTAGGAGAGATGCCAGGAGTAGGAGAGTTCTTTCTATTTCTGTTTAGATCATTTTGGAAATAATTTTCCAAATATCTGACTTTTGCTAACGTGTCACGGTTCCACCAAACTCATAGCACTCCCTACATTTTACCCTTACTGCTTCTCTCCCAGCATGAATCAAAGCGCTGTTCTAGGAACTGGGAAAGCCAGGACAACTCCAGCATGCTTCATTGGATGTTACTTGACATGCACTTCTACTATCCAGGCAGAGCAGTTTTGTTTGAGTGCCTGCACCTTTCCCCACGTGTTCTTGTGGGTACGTTACAAAACAACCACCCTCCTCAGAAGGAAATGGGGCTTAAAGAAACTCAGGCAAAGAAAGAAACCCATTCTTATATACTGTAACCTGAAGCCAGGACAGGTCAGGCACTTTGTTACAATTCCTTTTGAGCAGATATGCTACTTTCCCCTTGCTATCAATTTTCTTCATCCCCCTGCCACCCTCACTCCTTCTGCCCTCATTCTCTCCAATAAATCATTGATTTACTGCTTCAGCCCTCCAGGCCTGGCTGCTGCCCCTCAATCTCAGCAGGAGCCAAATGATTATTGAGATGCCAATATATTAGGCTGGCCTGATTTGCAGAAGGATAAGGAACAAAGCAGTTGTGTACAGCAAAGACAAATGAATTTAAATCAATTGCAAAGCTATTTGCTGTGATGGATTAGCACCTTTCCTTTGACCTAATAATGTCATGTGGTCTCTACACTGACAGCAACTAATGTGTACATATCTGTGCTCAGTGCAACCAGTAGGAATTTTTGCTCTTTGACTGCAGTTATATTGCTTGCATTGTGTTGGCTGTTCTGCTCACATGGAAATACTCAATCTCCTACATTTCACCTTGAGAGTTACATGTCTTTATATTGTTCTAACTACGGCTGTTATATTTTACCCAAGAGTACAGAAGATAAGAGGTTTCTTTCACCCCACAGAGTGCCTCCAAGCTAAACTTCCTCACTGGAGCTGGTAAATCTTCAGGTTCTCAATCCCAGCTAACAGTTACTTGCCAAAACTTCTTTCAGCACCTAACAATGATGCATCACAAGCGTGTAGAGAAGTCAGCATTGGGCTAGTCACAGAGAAATGTTCTACTTTCCAAAGTGAGTCCAAGCCCTTTCCTGGTAAAGCTGTCAAATTTAGTCTAACAGAAACCCCTATTTGTACCAGGTGTTGAGCTCAGCCTGTGGAGTCACCTGGCAACCACTGGCTGTATCATTAGTTCATCAAATTTGGCATTCTCAATTCATTTCACAAACATTAACTCATTCATCCCCAGAGCATCCTACTAGATATTAGCTCCATTTTATAGATGGAAAACTAAGGGGATAAGTTATTATTGGTGACACAAGGATGTAGTGGGAATCAGCAGAAAGACCTGAATGAAAACTCAGGCGGTGGCTTGCCTTCATTTCCAGGCTAGGTTACCTGTTAGCTGGAGAGCAATTTTGTATAAAAAATGACATCACAGAAATCTATCACAGACAGAGCAGCAGGAGTTGTATTTGAAAATGGACCTTGTACATTGATTAGTCTGCTGACTTCAGTGAGAGCTGCAGGTGTTGAACACCTCTCAGAATCTGTTTTGGTAATACCAGCAGCTCTATTTAATTCCTGATTAAATGTGGGGAATGCCATATGTCAACAAGGACATCCACATCCATTTTCTAGCAGACACAATAGCTGTGTTTTGCTGGCCCAATGGATCCCAAAATAGGGCAGATGTCCAGCTGCAATGCTTATCCCTAGTTTTCTGTTCTAATGACGTATCACCAGGCCGACCTTTTCTCATCTCCATAACCCAAGAGGCACTCTTACGGTTTATCCATATTGTCACACACTACAGCAGTGATTTTCCTACGTTTATCCTTGCAACCCAAGCATCAATCTTGCTTCTTAAAAAGCTGAGGCAACAAAACGTATCTTTTTCCCCTCTGGCTGCACTTCCAGCTGTATAGGGGTCTACACTGCAAACAAATTGGTGGTTCTGGATTTATCCCTAGGTAACAGCAACGCACACCACATGTAATTGGGCACTTGTACAATCTGTTCTGGAGACAGAATCACCTTTCTGAAGAGGAGGCCCCAGGAGAGGTCACCATTAAAATGCATTACAGTATAGGGCAGTCTGTACATTATACATTCTCCTACACGTCTCTACATTATACATTCCAGGCAGGTACACAGATGAGGGTTAACGCTTTGGCAGGACCCGAGAGCATTAAAAAGGAGCTGAAAGCTGAATAGCTGATTACTGCTTATATTTGCCTCCATGGTTTATCACTGTAATAGTGAGAAACTCAGCTGGGCTACAGCTGCTGATGTCCATACAGAAACTGGCAGCTCATACAGAGAAACTAATCTAAACAGGGCTCATTTAAGCTTTTATTTTATTTTGTTTTTGGGACAAGAATCAAAAGATCTGGTTCAAGAGGTCAAAAGGAAAAAACTGTGCCTTACTTTTGGCTTCCTGAAACAAACTGAAATTGCCAAGTGCTAAAGGTTGTTTATAAGAAAAGAAACAGAAAAGGCAGGACACGGAGCCCCTGGCAAAGTTTCCGCAGAGTTTGTTATGATCCACCTGATAGTGGCCAAAAATATTACATCAGCCCAGACACCATGAGAACTGCAGTTGTATCATTCTCAAACTAGCAAGTTCCCTGGTACAAGAGGGAAGGAAGCATGGTCTTGCAGGAGGCCTGGGTTCTCCTCCAAGCTCTGGAAGAAACCTGTGCCCCAACTTGCCTGCTAGGAAAAAGGGGAAGTTACTTCCTTTTCTTTACTCTTTGATGGTCTTATTTATTTTGACTGTAATACTTTCAAGGCAGGGAGCATATTTTACTAAGTGCTTGCACAGTGGCTACATTATATAGCCCTGCTCCAGGGGTGGGCAATTATTTCAGCTGGAGGGCCACTTAATGAGTTTTGATGAGCTGCCGAGGGCCACGGACATAAAAATCTTTCAGATGTCATTTCAACAAATTATAAATAAAAAAAAAAATCAAATACTAAAAATGAAACATCTGCTGTAACGTATTTTATTTCAAAAACGAATTTTGTCTGGATTTGTGTGTTTTGAATAGTGTATATACAGGCAATTGCATAATTGCTCAAAATAAAGTCTTACTTTTGTATATTGTGTGGGGGGTGTGGGTTTAGGGTTTTGGGTGTGGGGGTAGGTATAGGCAGTGTGGAGGGGTGTGTACGTGTGTGTAGGGAGCTGCTTGCGTGCTAGGTCCTGGGAGCTGGGAAGGGTGGGAGGGGAAGGAGGCACATGGAGCAGAGCTCGGCTGAGTGGGGTGCAGCTGCAGTACAACTGCTCGTTGTGGCAGGCAGGTGGAGTGGGTGGAAGGCAGCCAGGAGCTGGAGCTGGAGCCAGAGCCCTGTGCACTGGGACAGGAGTTGCTTGGCTGCAGCTTCACCCCTGCCTAGCTGGGCATCTACTGCCTGGCATGTGTCCCCAGGGCTTCCTGGAGTGGCAAAGCAAGGGCAGGAAAAGGAGGAGGAGCCGCCCCTGGAGATTGGGGAAGCTGAGCAGTGCCCAGGTAGCCCAGGAGCAGGTGGGGTTTGACCCCACAGATGCAATCAATTGGTGGGTGCCCACCCATGGGCCAGATCCAAACAGTTGGCAGGCTCGATCTGGACCATAGGCTGTGTTTTGCTCACCCCTGCCCTAATCTCATTTGAAGCCTTGGGCTACTACTGCAGTGCAAACAAGCAAGGACATGTCAGTGCAGTGCTTTGCTTTTTTGGAAAAGGACCATAGAGGCTTGGATATTTCTCCACCATTTTGAAACCCTTACCAACCACTCTCAGCAGGAAAGAATATTTACAGGTATTTGTGCCCACTTCTCAACATAGAAATTTCTGTACTGGGGGATCCAATAACAACATAGCATAGCTCCCTTAACAACACTTTTGTCTCATAGCTTTTTTACCCGTGTTTGCAAGTGTTGGAAGAAGATGAATTTTTTGCCATCAGAATATGTTAATTAATAAGGCTCTAGTTTGTTAAACAGCTAGCAGCTTCACTCAAGTGAAATTCCAAAACCTGCACCCCCTCTACCCCCATTCATGAGGCCTAGACATTTCCTTTTTCAAAATGAAAGCTGAGTTTGAATGCAATTTTGTGTGACACCAACACTCGGGACCCTTGACAAACGCCTTTCATACCTTGATGCAATCCCACTCTGCTTGGAGGGGGCAACTGCTCCGAGCTGCAGGGTCTAATGCAGTAGGTGGCATCCTCCACTCCAGCTTCATATTAAACTAACTCCCTAATGTAGCGGTTTGGGACACATCACTACTAGAGATAACATCTTTCAAATGACAAGGAAAACTAAGAGAGGCAGAGTTAGCCGTGTTAACATGAAATCAGGCAGAAGGCAGGGTGAACTGGCACCTTACAGATAAACTAAATCAAAGATGCATAAGCTTTCGTAAGCAGTGTCTTTCTTCATCTGCCTTCAGAAAGCTAAGATCAGCCAGGGATAGCTCTTAAAAGCTCCTGTATCCCTTGTTTTCTGAGAGTAGACATGTTAATGGAAAGTCCTGATCAGCACTCTCGCTGTCTACTTAAAGCACTTAAAACCCCTGGAGTTTTCAGGGTTCATTTCCTGCCCTAAACTTCTTTGTGGTATTTCTGCATGCTGTCAAATAACTGCCATGCTCATTCCACAGGCTGCTGCATAGCAGCAATGGAAAATGTATTCCTCGTGTACTATTATCCCACAGATGTACTTGATTCTTAATTAATTGTTGGTCTTAAAATACCGTATTTTCTCACATACAACATACACCTTTTCCCAAAGAACCAACTGCTGGAAATTGGCATGTCCATTATATGAGAGAGATACAGTAAGAACAATTTCTGCTACTTACCAGGCAAAAGCAAAAGTAAAACCTACAAAGGACTCACAGGAAGCAGAACAATGACCA
The DNA here is from genome assembly GCF_001723915.1 of Gavialis gangeticus. Lineage (NCBI taxonomy): Eukaryota > Metazoa > Chordata > Crocodylia > Gavialidae > Gavialis > Gavialis gangeticus. Next base: position 111,170,442 of record NW_017729025.1, on the reverse strand, counting down.
AGCTTGCCTTCCTAGCTACTGCTGTGCTCAGTTACATGCTAGAAGGAAAGGTTTCTTTTTCTCCATTTTGCCTTTCAAAAACAAGGTGCATACTTTATTTTGGGGTACCTTTTCTGTGAGAAAATATGGTACATTGTGATGCTAGGACAAAGACTATGGAAGGACCTGATATTATTGCAACTTACGCAACTGGGGTTAAAGATGGTGCTAAATTCTTCTTCCAGTTACACTAGAGTCAGTTTGGTGCCCTGATGGGGTACAAATGAGAACCAATATTTTTGTGGAATTGGGAAAGAACTAAACATAGCCCTTTATTATCTTTAAGGTATAAATGCTAATTTAAATTAAATGCTTCCTTTGTTAAGAAAATCTCTAGCCTTCTGTAATATAAAGCCCAACCCCTCCATTGCACAACCATGGTGTGCTTTAATAAAGGAAACCCTGAAATGAGATTCAGTTCCTGAAGACTCAGTTCCCAGAGCACTGAATCCTCTTAAACAGCTCCAGTAATCTCCCATTAATCTCCCACCAAATCTGACATTCTGGAAAGAAAAAAAAATCATCTCCTAATCCTTTTGGACTCAGTACAGTTCAAGGGCACAAAGCTGGACTGAAAGCACTGAATGTCTGAGGCTGGTTTTGAGCTAAGGAAACTGGCAGACACTTAGAAAGCTGCCCTAAGATGCAAAGGCTCTCCAGGTTGTCAGCAAGTTTTCTTCCTGTCAAACAGTCTCTGTGCTTGCCAAAGAGCATGCCCACATGGGGACCAAAAAGAGAACAGCAGAGGGAATGCTTCCAATCAAGTCCCAGGGATGCATGAGAGAAGTTTCAGTTAGATCTACAGGGGCTGCTAATTAAATCCCTGTGGGAGAATGGGCTTCCACTGATTCCAGTGAGGTGATGCCAGATGCTGACATAAGGGGCATTGTACCCAACTCCCAGAGAGAAGCTTGGCTCCAATGGCCTTAGTTTCATTACCTGCTATGGGCTGAGTTGCACCTGTGCTGTATATAGTACTTCATTTAAATAAAAGATTATATATTTAAAACATGGCTGCTAACATAAAATAGGAAGTCCAACATTTAAGGTACAAGTCACCCACAAAATAGGCAAGTGCTTCTTAATGTTTCACCACACTCTTCAGAAGCATAAATCAAGTAGCCTGTTAATATTTGTTGTATCAGTGTTATTTCTCATCTCCCTCCCTCCACTTTTTTTTTTTTTTTTTTTTTTTATTTTTTTTTTTCCTCCCCCCCCCCCCCCTTTTTTTTTTTTTTTTTTTTTTTTTAACTGTATCTGTTAGCAAGAAATAATTGTACTTTAGATCTCAGTGGTGGCTTCTTGTTTCCAACAGTAAGAAGGAAAATGCATCTCAAGTGGACATGGACCCAAGCTGCAAAACTGGGAACCAGTTTTCACACAGTCCCCAACAGCTGTCAGAGGAGGGTGCTGACCTATTATAAATATAAGTGTTCATTTGTGAAACCTGGAATCTGATCAGGGTTTAAGTTCAGGCTTCAGAATATCTCCTCTCCAGATATGCAGGAGACCATTTTGTAATTGTTCCCATCTCTATCATAAGTTTGAGCAAATTTTTAGGCATTCTTTTTCTGATTAAACAAATGTTCCAAAACTTTCCTCTGAGCTTTGGGTCTAATTAGCAGGCCCAAAATATCAACACTCGCTGGAAATCCCATTTCAAATTAAACTCCTCGCTCCTTCCAAAGATGATCAGCTACTAAACTACTTGCTCTTTTCATCTGTTTTATCAGTACAGCTCCAAGTGCTTTACAAAGAAAGAGCCTTATTATCCCCATTTTACAGAAGAAGCAGCTGAGATGCATGCAGGGAAGCGACTAACCCAAGGTCACCTAGATAGTTAGTGGCAAAGATGGGAACTGAATCCACACCTCCTTGAATCCACATGTTCTTTTTCTACTTGGTGTGCATATTGGAAATCCTATGGCACAAAGGCGGTTGCTCCTTGACTAAAATTGACCCCACACCAAACAATGCTGTGCAACATGCATTGTGCTATATAGTTGCTATATTCCTTTCCAGAGCTGTAGCATTTCATTGATTCCATGGGATTATTGTTTATGAAATGTAGTGGGATGGAAAATGCAATATAAAACAGCATAGATTAGCTTCTTGAAACCTGGCACCATTTTTTGTTGCCCTCTGTTTCATCTTCCCCGAGGCTCACCCTCTCCATATCCTTTCTGGGAGACGGTGACCACATGCTTCTACCCACAGTAATAAAGACGTGGTATAACAAATGCCTTATGCATTAATCATGTCACCTCTCATGTTCTCTCCCTCTGTTAATGCTGCTTTTGTTGAGCTGCCTTTGTGCGCTGGGATGATGGCTTCAAAGATTTTTTCCACAACAACATCCAAACCCTTTTTCAGTAGTGTGCTGGATGATTTTTCCAGTTCACACATATTCTGCAAGGTTAGTCCCCTTACTACCAAGTTCTTGTGCTATTAAAGCTACAAAGTTAGGTTTATTAGATAGTGTTGGTATGTTAAAATAAGTCAGGAGAGGTGCTGACGTACTAAACTCTGAATGGGACTATATGAATCCCTCTCTTGCTGGAAAGAGTCAGGGAGAGTTTTCTAGTAGGGGAAGTTAAAAGTTATCATGAAGAGAACTGTCTATCCTCTAAACAGAAAAGAGAAGTACTTTTGAAGTAGCATTATAAATCATAGGACTGTACCTCTGTAAAGATAGGTCTCGTCTTGTTTCCTTCTACTAGGCTACAAAGGTGCTTGTAGGAGCAAGTGTAGTTCAGTGTTAACGTGCAGGACAGAGACAGAAGGTCTGGAATTTATTTCTGGCTCTGCTGCCATCTCACCATGTGGCTGTGGGTAAGGCAGAAGCCTCAGTTTCCCAAGAGGTAACAATAACACTTGCCACACTCTATGAATCTGATGAAGGATGTAGCCAATGGTAAATGCACTTGATCCAAGCTGAAAGGCATTCAATCTCAGTGAGTGTGGAAAGGCACTCAATCTTAACCAAGAGGCCAAGAAGCAGTGTCAGGTCACTGCCTGACATAAAAGATGTTACATTTCAGTTTGGGCAGTAAGATTATCACCTTCTTCCATTGTATAAAGTACTCCTGCAAAAATACCGAACAGATGCAACAGCAGCAGCAAGCAAGTACTTATCCAACACAAGGAAGAGGGCTGGAAAGCATGTCTCTTGTTCTTCCTGTACATGCTACCACACCAGTCTTGCTGTTCATCTGAAGAGGGAGACTGATAAAAACTGAAATGGCACCAAAAAGAAATTGCCCTTGAACAACTCGGTAAGCCCTTTTTAAAAGTCAGATCTACCATGGAGCACACCACTAAAATATGATGGCAGAGTTAATTTTCTGATGTGCGTGTAACCTCTATTTGTGCACAGCTGAGAATTTTATCATAACTGGTTATTAAATGAATGCCCAGCTTTACAACAATCACAAGAGATGGCTAAAATCTATCAGTACTCTCCTGACCCTTGAAAGCCTGAGTGAAAATGAAAGACAAGCCTGGGCATGGTAACTGGGGGGAGGCACATCTCTTTTCATCTCACAAGTCACACGGGTGGGGAACTCCGCTCATTGTCAGTATGTGACTGGAATAATTGATTGTGGTTACTGAGTGCAGGATGCTCAGATAGCTTCACGCTCACTGTGACAAGCTATGGGTTTTAGCATAATATTTCTGTTTCAAATGTCTTCTAATGTGTGTGCGTGCCTCAGTTTCCTTGACTACCTTGGTGCATGGGGAAGGAAAGGTTACCAGAGTCCTTGATAGGTCCCAGAGCTGCTTACATGCAGGAGACAAGATGGACCTTCAGTAACAAAGGAATTGAATAACGGTGTTGATGCTTCAGGTGAGCCTGGAGCTCAGCCTGTGAAGGAGATGCCCTGGAGGCATCAGGATGTCAGCCTCAGCCTATAAGCTGGGGAGCCTGAAGCAAGGGAACAACCAGGCTGCTTTGCAGTACTCAGGTTGTGTGAACTGGGGAGAGAGAACAGTGGTCAGGGCTGGGCAGGCGACACTGGGGACAGAGGGGGCAGTCTTCTTGCTGGGTGGCCTTCACCCCAGTTAGTGCTTTTACTGAAGATGAACAGTTTTGTTGCTGGGGACTCAGACTGTACTCCCTTCTCCTTTGGCAAGGTAAAGTCCCTCTTTTGGGAGCTGAACTAGAAGGTAGCTCTCTGGGGTACAGTTACAGATAGCTTGGTGGGAGGGCAGTGGGGAGGGGGCAGGGAGCAAAAGGTTGACCTTACAGAGTTGGAAGGAGTCAGGGCTCACCCCTGCTCTAGAAACCAAACCTAGGCTGGCTTCATGGGGTACTCAGAGACCAGACAAGGCTGGAGGCCCCCAAAAAAGAATTAACATGTGGGTAATTATCTGTGATACCCATATCCTACCCAGTGGTAGATTTGGAAATGCTTGGCTAGTCTCACAAGTATTTAAAGTATGGTCTTGCAACTGAAACAGAAAGGGGCATCAGGTTTCCTGAATTTCATTCCCAGTCCTACCACCCACTCACAACATGGCTTTGAGGAAGCCTCACTTCCTCATTTATTGCATGTGGAATAATATAACCCTTTTCATTTATATCTTCATATGCAAGATATAAACGAGTCATTTAGGTTGGGGGAATGTGTTCTCTGCACTACACCGAAAGCTTATTTCTACATCAAAACTGCCTTCTGAGCAAGGATCTTTTGCTTGGCTTTTATTTTTGCCTTTGAAAATTAAATGAATAGGGGTGAGGGTAAAGGGAACAAAAAGGATAACCAGGAAGAAAGGACATGCGTAGATGAAGGACCAGCTGGAATATGTCTGAATGTAGAGCTGGTTTCTGTGGGTGAGGGGAGAACACAGGATCTAAAGAAGCTTTCTTACCATAGTACTGCAAGGAGCAACGAGCCCATGTGGCCTCCAGCAGGAAACATGTGATTGTATTTTTGATTTTCTGTGGGAGGAAGAGGCCTTTTGTAGCCATGCCCTGATTGGATTATCAACAGTTATTCAGATACTGCAGCTCTGATGTGCTCCAATATGAGCTCTGATACAGAACCAATCCTTAGTGAAATTATACTGTGCCGTTCATTTACCATCCTCTTAGTTAATTTGTCACTGAAGTAGTCAACTTTAAGAGAAAGCTATTTCCTTCCTTGCACCTTTCCATGGTCTGAGCCTGATTCTGAGAGGTGCTGAGTGCCTAAGCCCCTGCTGACTCCTATGGCTGAGCACTCCCTTGGACCTGAGTGTCTGTCCCCCTCTGGGAAAGTCTGGGATTAGGATTCTAAATCCCATCCAAATCCAGTGACAGTTAGATACATTGTTTCTCAAGTAACAACCAGAGACTTTTTCCCCCATCTACAAGTGACTTGATTTTTATCTAAGGCAATTCTCTAACCCTACATTAAAGGCACAGAACTAGTCGATTCAGCTTCTTTTCTTGCAAGACTTAAAGCCATGACTAAGGCTTGGAAGGCGCATAGCCAGGCTGTTAAATGGATGATGGGTTTTGGGTTGGGTTTTTTTCGCTTTTAAACAGGCACAACCACTTGGCTCCCTTTAAATGTTTCTTTAATCTCTTTTCAACATTCACAAATTCTCTGGTCCAACTAGAAAGCAATATCTGCTGCTGGATGCCATAGCGTTATTATTAAAAATATAAAAATATAAAAAAACCCAACAGCCCTTGTTCATTTAATTTTTGGCATCATCTGAGTAAGCCTGCAAGATGCAAACGGAACAATTTTTCAAGGCATATAAATCATGGCAAACAACCTAGTCTGAAATGACCTTTTTTCCTTTTAATTTGTTTCACAGCCTACCATTGTGATCAGCTGAGAGCATAGTGGCTCCAACTGCCTGCCACGTATAAAGTCTAGTTAGTCCAGGTATCTGCAAAAGAAAAGCACTAAACACAGCTTATGCTACTGTGAAGAAAAAACAACGACACAACCCCCCAGCTTTCTTTGGGCTATGTCCATATTTGCAATGCTTCAAAATAAAAAAAGAAAAGAAAATCTAATCAGAAGATCTCTTGCTACATGGAAGCATGAAAAGGCTGCTTCAGTATCAGACTGCACAGTCCATCACAGGGATTTTTAAATTGTTCTGCCAGCTTCTGCAGTTTAGCACAACTCTTGGTCTCCCTGTCATGACAAATATTCAAGAGCAAAGTGAACATTAAGTAGAAATGTCAAACTTCCTTTGGTAGGCAGCAGGAATGTCAGTCTCTTTCTCACTCAGCCTTATTTCCAGGGCTGTCCTTTTAACCTGCCACTTCCCCAGGCTGTCAGAGACCAGAAGTGTTAGGTGGCTGGGTGATACCTTCTGTGTGAACCAATTCTCAATGCAAAAGTATTTTTTTTACATCAATTTCAGTGCAATGGTTCCCACTTTATACTGATCTGTGGGAGACCAGGAGTCTGATTCTAACTACAAGCCAGACCTTGGTGTTTAGAGGATCCAGAGCAGCACTGAATGAAACAGGAAGTGAAGTGGTCTCTTGGAGATCCTGTTGTATCCTCAGGAGAAATAATACTGTGGGCAAGAGATTATCCCCTGCTATTTCCTCATCAGAGTACAGAGATGCACAAGAATCCAGCTGGTACCAAAGGACAAAGTATTGCCAAAAAAGAATTAGGCAAAGAAAACCCTTCAAAAGTAAGAATTTAATTGTAATTTCAAGAGAAGATGCCAACCTAAAGCCTAATTGTTTAGTGAAGAAACATTGAAGTGTTAGATGTGCTCCAAGATCTTGTAAGTTTGTGTGGGTCTGACAGTCTTTAACAATCATCTTCTCTGCTCTACTGCTGGGGAAGGAACCACAGAAACAAGGAAATGGCCAAACTAACTATACAGACTTTTCTTATTAAAACAAACTTCAGACAAACCCAATAGAAATTAACATGAACAGTGGCAAGTTTAAGGCCAGCACATCTGTGCTTGAGCCCCTTTCATTGGGATTCTGTAATCTCTCTACACCAAATCTAGGTTTCCTTGCTGGCACAGCTGCACAATGAAGGAGGAAGTCAGGAACTCCTGACAAGTGTTGCTAGGCAGTTTAATGATGCCAGTCATGGTTGCAACATCCTACTGTTGCTTTACAGTACCAACTGTGACATTTGACAGAAAAGAAGTGGCAAGAGATACCACAGACATTTTAGAGTAGTACGTCCAGAAGGATGAAAGGGTAGGGGACTTGCCAGCAATCAGTCTCCTGACCCAGGGTCACTTCACTCCTGTGCTATAGGCTCTAAGACATTGGGCAAGTCACTTAGCTTCCCCATCCCACTTCCATGTTTCTAAAATGGGGACACTAGCATTTCTCAATTAGGGCAAATCACTTAGTTTCCCTGTCCCACTTCCATTTCTCTAAAATGGGAACAATGACATTTCTCAATTAGGACAAGTAACTTAGTTTTCCTGTCCCATTCCCATTTCTCTGAAATGGGGACAATAGCATTTCCCCACCACACAGAGAATGGGGAGTTGGCCAATAAAAACACTGAAGACTGAAGGGGGCATGGGCATTATGGCAATTGAGGCCATGCAAGTTCATTTATTGGACTCTGACTCAGCTATGGTTAATATGGCTAACTTAGCAACACACTTGGCACTGCAGTGTCTGTTCAACTCCTCTGTAGTTGCTTGGGCAGTGATGATAGCAGAGATGGCATCTCACATGCAGAACCTGCAGTGCACTTTAGAAGGAAGCCAGCAGGGAAATAGAGAGCGTTCACAACACTGTGCAAATGAAAATGACTGCATTGGTAACTGGGCTGGAGCTGGCTGGAAGGAAACAAGACTACGCTCTGTGTCTGTGTGTGTACATAAAAGGAGGGAGAGAGAGAAGGAGCCAGAAAAGCTTGTCATTGTTAACCACACTTGCTTTCCACATCTGAGGCTTCCAGCCACCCATTTTTACTACAAAAGGAAGCAAAACAAACATAAGCAGAGTGAAGAGTCATAGAGGATACGGTGGGCGTGAGAGCGGGATATAGATGACATAAGCTGGTATCACTGCAGCCTCTGAATCATATGGAACAGAAAAGAGGTTCCTGCCCAGACAATACATGCAGTGTTGGGCTGCGGGTCTTGTGCTAAGTACAGTGAGAACTAGAAAAGTCTGTGACGCTGATGCAAAAACAATGCAGACAAGCACAGCAGTGAGAACTGAAAGACACCAGGGGTCCTATTCTTGTTCCACATTGTCCTCTTTCATTTTCTCTCTTTCCCAACAGAAAGCTAAAGTCCAACAAGGGAGTGCCCTCTCTTACTTCACACCACACAGCTCCTCTGTGGAAAATCTGATTTAAAAAAAATGCTCTTAGGTATTGTTCATAATATTTGCTAATTTTTCAAGGGTCAGATCTACAACTGTGCCAAAGCTCCACCAAACAGGAATTTCCCATACACTACAACAGGTCTCTGGGTTCAAGTGTGGTACCCGTACTCTCTGAACCATGGGTCTGCACCACAGTGAGGCAGATTCAGTCTTCATTTTTCCTAGAAAGACAAACTCAGTTCCATGCCATTTATTATGTACAGGCCTTTCTGAAGTGATCTTGTTTGCCACACTCCTGTTTGCAACACACGGGTTTTAAAAATTCTGTGGAAGGACAGAGGTTTGCCCTAGTGGCCTCAACCAATATCCACTTTCTTCTTGTTGATGGGTGGTTTAGTGTGTGCCATTTGGCTTCCATTTCCCACCCCAAGGCTGTCTGCATTTCAACAGTTGTAGAAAGCTCTTGGAAACATCACTGGTGAATGGGTATATGTGCTTAGATAAACTGATACATGTATGGGTTGAGGCATTTTGGGCTGAAAGCTGTCACATAATTGTTGTCAGGTTCTCCCTATTCTCACAGACAAAGATCACAGTGCTGTTCCTTGTGCTGGCAGTGTTTCCTCTCTTGTAACTTCTCTTCACTTGGGAAACTCTACATGGTGATGCATGAACTACCACTACCCAAAGTAACAAAACCCCCCATTCTGTTTGGGGAAGGTAAGTGTCTGCTAGGGTGCAAGGATTTTACCAGACCTGCTCTGGAGAGGGCCAATGACCATTCATAACAAGTGTCCCCATCATTAGGGGAGACCTGCCAGTTGGACACAGGAGAAGATTCAGAGGCAGAGTGTGTCTGACTCTGGAGAGTGGGGCAGATAAAAGTGACACTTGAATTAGACAAGAATCATGTTTGTAGGCAACAAGGCATTACATTTGCATAGGGCCAGCCCAGTCCATCTTTAATCTCTGTAGTGCAACTTTTAAACATTTTCTCATCTTCACTCTCCCTACCCCAGCTTAATTCCCTGCTGCCAGATGTGGGAACTAAACCTGGCTCTCTTTAGAGCCCCATGCTCTGTGCGTGTTGAACACAAGGGGCAGAGCGATTAGTCCCCCTCCTCAGGGGCTGAGCACCCAGCCCACCCAGAAACAAAAATGAAGAACCCAGTTTTGCAGGCTTACTTCAACTACAAATGCAGAGAATGGATGTCCTTATCTAACTTCACACAAGCTCCAGGCCTCCTGAGGTTCAGAAAAACAATGGCAACAAATGAACCCTCCTGAGAGGAACTGACTGTATAACAAATGGGAACTGAACAAACCCAGCACCTTCTATGAGCTGAAGGCAGAGGATCCCTGGTGGCCTACTGCTCTCACTATCACCCCTGGTTCTGGGTGGATTCTTGTTCAGGAAAGCAACCTAGCCAGCTGGTGCTTTGCACTCAGAAAGAAATGAGCGAGTTGGCGTGCCTGGTCTGTCAATACTCTGGCATGCACCAACTGATCCATCCCAAGCAAAACCAAGGAAGTGATTCTTCCTCTTTACTCAGCACTGGTGAGACCACAGCTGGAGAACTGCGTCAACTTCTGGGTGCCGCACTTCAACAAAGACGTGGAAAAGCTTGAGAGGGTCCAGAGAAGAGCCACCCATATGATCAGAGCCTTGCAAGGCAAGCCATAAGAGGAAAGGCTGAGGGACTCAGGCCTCTTCAGCCTGAAAAAGAGAAGACTGAGTGGGGACTTCGTAGCAGCTTATCGCTATATCAGGGGACTACATCAAGGGCTTTGACAAACAACTAATCACCAGGGCACCCTTGGGGAAAACCAGGAGTAATGGTCACTAACTCCTGGAAGACCGTTTCAGGCTTAACACTAGGAAAAACTTCTTCACAGTCAGGGTGTCCAGACTGTGGAATAAACTCCCTCCAGAGGTGGTGCAGTCACCTACCCTGGACGTCTTCAAGAGGAGACTGGACAGGCACCTCGCTGGGGTCACCTATCCCCAGGTGTCTTTCCTGCCTAGTGCAGGGGGGCTGGACCCAATGATCTTGCAAGGTCTCTTCTAACCCCTTACAATCTATGAATCTATAAACCTCACAGAAATCCTGTGACAGTGAAATGAAAAAGAAGTAATGCTAACATATTGCAAGGAATGTGCCCAGCTTGAACTGTAAATGCAACAGCAGCAGATGAAAATAAATCACAGCTGAAGCAGACTCAGTGAAAAATGCAAGTATAATAAAAAGCAGATACAACAACCCAACATATCCCACTCACTAGCAACCAGTCTGATGTACAGTATTTATTTTTCTTCAGTGGTGTCCATAGTTTCATAGTTTCATAGATTTAGGGTCGGAAGGGACCTAGTAGATCTTCTAGCCCGACCCCCCGCCAGGGCGGGAGAGCAACAAAACCCCAAAACAAAAACGGGACTCAAATGAGTCCAGCCAGGTAGGCATCCAGCCTCTTCTTAAAGACCCCCAGGGTAGGGGCCAGCACCACTTCCCTTGGAAGTTGGTTCCAGCTCCTAGCCGCCCTAACTGTGAAGTAGTTTTTGCGGATGTCCAATCTATACCTCCTCTCCATCAACTTGTGCCCATTACTCCTTGTTATGCCAGCGGGCGCTAGGGGAAACAGCGTCTCCCCCAAACCCTTCTGGTCCCCCCTAGTGAGTTTATAGACGGTCACCAGGTCCCCCCTCAGCCTTCTCTTGTGGAGGCTGAATAGGTTCAGGTCCCGCAGTCTCTCACTGTAGGGTCTGCCCTGTTGTCCCCGGATCATGCGGGTGGCCCTCCTCTGGACCCTCTCCATATTGTCCACATCCCTCTTGAAATGGGGCGCACAGAACTGGACACAATACTCCAGCTGTGGCCTGACCAGCGTCGCGTAGAGGGGGAGGATCACCTCCTTGGCTCTACTCGAGATGCACCTGTGGATGCACGACAAGGTCCGGTTAGCCCTGCCAACCATGACCTCGCATTGTCGGCCCATGTTCATCTTGGAGTCAATAATGACTCCAAGATCTCTTTCTGCCTCCGTGCTCTCAAGTAGGGAGTTCCCCATTGTGTAAGTGTGCTGCTGGTTCCTACTGCCCAAGTGCAGCACCCTGCACTTGTCCGTATTGAAACGCATCCTGTTCCTGTTAGCCCACCCCTGTAACCTATCCAGATCCTTCTGCAATCTCTCACTCCCTGCTCACCTCCCCGCAAATTTTGGTGTCATCAGCAAATTTAAACAGGTTACTGTCCCTTGCAAGTCCCACAGAATAACTCTTATTATGCTGTCTGTAAGAAAAGGGACTCTGTGCATGCGAGTTTGTGTGCGCACATAAGCATGTGAAGGAGAAGGAGAGAGAAGAAGGTTTTAAGGAATATCATAGTATTGCAGTCTATGGTTTTGAGAGAGGAACCCAGGAAAGCTGTTGTCCTGCAGCTTTCCTCAGCTGTCCTGCAACAGTGTATGCATGCGGGAGATAGACTTCTTAAGAAACCTTTTCCCAAAGCATTTCTTCTTACAAACTAAAATATGTCAGGCCTCAAAAGGCTGCTCTTGTCATCTTTAACTACTTCACTGGATAGACTATAAAGGGTTGATTCTGGCCTCTATTATAAGAGCAGACAAGAAGATGTGTAATGTAGTCAACAATGGGGTAGCTCAGTCTTAGTTGAGTCAGGTGCTACAGAACCAGGGAGACCTATGGGGCCTGTCTGTTTCCTGAAGCCTCAAAAAAAAAATCACCAAACAAAACCAACCAACCCTTCTCTCCACCTCTTTAACGTTCATTACAGCAGAATCCTGCCTCTCCCCTACAGGAAGTCCTGAGGAACCTGTGCAGAAGGCAGCCACAACCCCAGTGTTTGCGTTACATCAGTACAAGCCCTGGGAGAGCACATCAGATCTGAAAGAGATGTTTGGTTGAGACATGGGCCACTTTCCTTCTGGCAGCATCTAGCCAGGGGAGGATTAAGATTCACTAGGGCCCTGGGCCTGATGCACTGCCCCTCCCCAATCCCTGCCCTGCCTGCAGCCGCAGGCTCTGTCTGCAGCAGTGCAGCAGGAACATGGCCAGAGCAGGATGCGCTGCCCCCCAGGTCTGGAGCAGGAGCTGCAGCTGCCCCAACCCACAGGTCTGTGCTCGAGTCAGCGCTCAGGGCATGGAGCTGCTGCCTGCCGGGCATGTGGGGCACAGACTGAGCTCCGGACGTGGGCCCCTTGCCCTGCCACAGCTCAGTCCAGCTGCAGCAGTGCGTGGCCAATGCACAGGATCACAGCCAGGCTGGGCCAGGACCTGGCTGTTTTGGAGCTGCCCTGCTGCTGGCAGGTCATAGTCACGCACTGTGCCTAGCTCCATTCCCTGCTGCCAGTGGCTCCAGCTGTTCCTGGGGCTCTTGCATGGTTGCTCTGCCCGCCCAGTACCTGGCAGCCATGGCCCACCACGTTGTGCACACCCAGGCTGGCCATTTCATCTGTACCAAGCCGGGGGCCCCTGGGCCAGGGCCCAGACGGCCCATGTGTTAATCCGCCTATGCACCTGGCACACCAGACAGGGGTGCTGGAGGGAGTGAATGGGAATTCATATTCTTGTGTATCCTCCCCATGCCCTCCTAAAGCAGACATTTTGTCTGTTCCTAATTAGCTCCCCAGCTCACTTCCTGCACTTGTTCATTGCTCCCACTTGTCAGAACTAGTTTTAAATCAGGAGCGCGCAATTATTTGGGCCCATCCCCACTGCGTGCCTAGGGGGCAGCAGGATGCGCCATGGGCCAGATGCCGCCTGGGCCAGGCGGGACCGAAGGACCTGCCACGGGCTGGACAAAATCCTTCTGTGTGCTAGATCCAGCCTGCAGGCCATATTTTGCCCACCCCTGTCTTAGACTGTAAGCTCCTTGCAGCAGGGCTACATACATTTACATACCTGCAGTGCCTTGAACAATTGGGTCCTGACTTTCATTAGGACTTCTGGGTGCTACCATAGTACCAATAAGAATGCTAAAAGAAATAGTTGCCTATGAGTTACAGGCCAGTCCCAGAAGTTCAGCAAAGAACAGTAAAGTTTTGCTCCTCTACACACTAATATCTACTGCCTTAGGTATTCTTCAAAACATCTTCAAGCTTGCTAGCATGGAAGCAACTGAACCTTATTTTAACAGTGTCCAGAACAGACCTTGAATTTGGACTACTCTGTACTGCAAGATCAAAACATGTGTTTTAACTAAACTGCTGAGCTCTGAATGATCTATTTCAGCCTATAAAAAGCATCATGTTGAGTGACTCTGCTACAGCACTTCTGTTATTATGATTGGAATCACATAAAGGACAAGTTATATGGCTCAGCAAGTAGCAACTAAAGGGGCTGCTGGACTGGAGGCTTGACTTGTCTGCTCCTGCAACAGAATCTGTCCCTATTGTTGCTGGCAATACTAGCAGGAGAAGGTTCCCCTATAGCAGTGGTGCTCAAGGCTTTGGACTCACGGGGCCAGATGAGTGGTAGGGGGGTGGTCCACAGGCCAGATTGGGCTCTGGGGCCTGGTGCTGCCCTCATCCAGCCCCATGTGCAAGGACTGGGCCCCACACCACCCTGCATGCCTGACCTAATACACAGGGCCATGAACTCTTGGGGACCCATGTAGGCCATATGACATGGTGCAAAGGGCTGCATCTGGCCCACAGACCAGGGATGAAGATCACCCAACTCAGCAGGAATACAGAAATAAAAGGCTTAATATACCTCTTGCTCACATCAGTTTGGTATAATGGGGAGATACTGTTTACCTACATCAGCTTAAGTGAGAAAAGAATCAGGCCCAGACACCATTCAGGCAGATGAAAGGCCTTGCCAAAAACATCAGTAAGCTACAGAGTACACAGCATTATCAGCAGACCTACTCATTAAAGTGTCAATGGCCTCTGAATCTCTTATCTCTAAGAGCCAACAGTATTAGTCTGCTATGCAGCTGTGCAACCAAGTGCCAGCCAGACAAAATAAGGATATGCTGAATATGTGCCTTTCTTTCTTTTCAAACCAGGGAATCATCCTACCTCACTGCATTGGAAAACAAAAGTCTTTCACCAGATGGCAGAATGCCCAACACCACATTCCTATAGATAAGGTGCAGTGGGTTGAACCACCAGCCTTTTGCTTCCAGTAACCTATGTTTATCTGCACCTCACTTATCCATCAAAACTGAAAAAGAGCTTGGTGCAACCAAGTACACTACCCAGTGAACTTTTGTTCATCTCACAGACTGTGAACCTGGGTGAGGGCTATGACATTAGTAGAAAGGACTGAGTGGGAGGCTTGCAAAGTAAACCCTAGGTAACTTCACAGACATAAAAGCTTTGCTGGAGTTTAAGTGAGATCAAAATTTAACCATGTATATTTACAGCAGAAATAATCACGATACAGATGTTCTTAGATGCAGATTGTCCTTCAAGCCAAAATCACATACTGAACTGGGATCTTTTTTTAGAATGTTTGTTTTAACAAAACTGAATTTGTTTGAAGAAAGACTTGTTTATATTAGCCAAGCAATTCATACATCTTCAAAGGCAACTGTTTAGGAGCCTAGGTGCTTGCAGAGACCAGCACAATACTAACCATCTGACTCCACTGATGCTCAGTGAAGCATTTCTGCCGGGAATTAAGAAGAGTTAAGAGGAATGAGGAAAGAGGATCAAGTGTAACCAACAGAAAAAAAACCTCTATTGTGTGTCCGGTTTTCTGGGGGGCAGCTAAACTGACCTGAATGGAAGCACAAATACCTTGCCTTCTATATACTGTATTGCATAGTGAATAATACATGGCTCCCCATTGAAAACCAGTGTGAAATTCTGTCAAGGGTCTATACTGACACTGTGGGCTCCTTCATCTGGGCTTTCGCAGCCTGTAGGCCAGAAGAACCCCAAGATTGAATTACACCCTTGTCTTTCAATAGGGAAACCTGAATCATTCTGATATATTTTTGACTTAAAAAGCAAAATAGTTTATTTTGTACTTTAGCTGTTGCCAAGTTTGAATCCCATATTTTCATACTGACAGAAGATCTTATAACTGTGATGACAGATACAGCATAGGCTAAAACAATCTAAATAATTAAATGAGAGGGGTCATATATGCCCCTCACCTCCTTTTATAGCAGTACTTATGGAGACATTGTCTATTTATTAGCTTGTACATGGGACTAGGAGGCAGGAAACCCTGGATCTTTACTCTGGGGCCAACTCCCTCTATAGCTGTGAGTTTCTTTCTTCCCCATTTCTTAGTTTCCCCATCTATAAAATGGAAAGAATACTTACCTTCCTAAATACCCTGCTATGAAGGTTTGCTGATGTACATAAAAGGGCATTAAGATGGAAAATACTCAATGACAGTACTTTCAAAGAACTGTCATGGGATAAGGAATATTATTGTTACTGCTGGTGTGCTCATGCTGCTTGTAGGGTTTAGACAGTCATGCCAATAAGTGCCTATTCTGGATGAGAAAAAGTTGCCCTCATGCACAGAGGGAAAGAAATGTTATTTGTGAAACAAGAATTATGAAGAAGACAATGATAGAAGTGAACAATATCCACAAAATTAAACAAAACCATTTACTTTGGGTCATGTTTTCTATAGACGGGAGCAGACAGGTACCTTCACTCCTCTAGTGATTTGAGAAGGGAAAAAATTACTTAGAAGGATATTAATACAACAATGACTAGGTTAGATTACCAACTAATAAATTAATAGAGTTCAGGATGAAATCATAAACCAAAGAAAGGATTTAAAGCTCTGTCAGAATGGTGACACTGATTTCAAGAGTTAATTTACTCAGTTAAAATCTGTAATATTGCCCAATTTTGACAGTATTTTTCTTACTCTTTATTTTATATTTGTTGTCGCTGTCATAAATACACAACCTAGTCACAGAATCTTGCCAGATCTATTTGCTATAGTTTATCCTCTTACAACTTTTTGAGGAGAGAACATTGCAGACACTTGATATCAAGTCAGATTTATCTGGCATAGCACCTGTATCTTCTACATTTGAACATCATATACATGTGAACAAAGAAAATTATTTCAATGTCACCTGAAAACTGGAGGCTCTTTACAGATGATCACATTAATTTTATAGATGAATAAACCAAGGCACAAGTTTACACAGCCAAGAATCAAACAGGGCTCCTGATCATCACACCTTGCTCTTAAAATGAGCTTTTTTCCCTAAGACAATGTACAATGGGTTTTGGCAGATCAACCCCAGCTGGTCATTCTGTACCAGAGTTGCCAAGATGATGTGCTTTTGCTCTAAAAAGGGAGACCCAGCAAGCTTTGTATCAGAGAGCCCCAGCAAGGAATAATAGAAGGGTTAAGAGATTAAAACAGTCCCAAATTATAATAAACTCCAGGTTTATTTTGAACTGAGCTCACTCCTAAACTGTGGCTTTTGCGTTAAATGACTTAGGGGATTGGTTTGGAATCAGGAATGTTTTGATTGCTATGTTCTGGATTTCATTATCCCCTTTAGGCAAGTGGATGTGTTTGGAAGTCTGAAACCTCATTTGTAAAATCCTGCTAGAGGTGGAAAAGCAGGAGTGAAATCAAGCAGGATAGAGTACATGCTGGTGCCTTTGAGTCAGCATGCAAGTTCCTGCTCTGCATCAGCATTTACCAAACGTGGAATTGGGGAGCAAAGAAAGAACCGTTCATTACAGCAGCAGCACCACATTAGCATGTGTGGCAGGGGAAGTCTTCTTGGTCTTAGTTTCTCATGAGCTTTTCCCTGCATGTAGGGGCTCATTCTGTAATGCTTCGAAATTCCATTCTGGCTTCTGGCTTACTTTGCCTCACACCTTCCTATCAGTTGATTGCCATGACTGCTGAGTTTTCATCTTCAACTAGGAAAGGGTTTCTATTTTCCCATTGTTGGAAGACTTGTTGCTGCAAGTCCAATGCAGTCAACATTCCTTCTGCAGTGACTCAGTCATTCATTTACTAATGCCATAATAGTTAAGCTCCCTGGGTTTCCAGAGACATGCCTCATGGGAATCCCTCCTTGTTGATTATCTAAGTTTCCCCTCCATAGTTATGGATAAGAAATAAAATTAAAGACAAAACATATATCAAGATAGACTTGAACCAAGAGCTCAGATCAGAACCACTTAGAGCTTCCGGTTGATGTAAAGCTCACATCAGAGTGACGTGTGATAGAGGCAAAGACAGGCAGAAACCTAAACACCATTGCAGGCTGATCCCAACCAATGGTGTGGCAGCTATTTTTGTACTCCTTACAGCCATAATTTCTCAGGGACCACATTCCACAGTGCTGTCCATGCACTAGTCTAAGATAAGATGGGACTGAGAAAAGGGCACACAGAACAAGAGCTGTCTTTCCACATGGTTTTATATACATGCTAAGTATTTGGCTCCAGACAACACAAAAAGGATGTACTTCTCTCTGTCTCTCCACATGCTCCTGTCACGTACCGCACAGTAGATCCACACAGATTAAGGGCATTTAATGTACAAAGCACCTTGTCTACCCCATAAGGCACTCTGCATGCTGCCTGAGTAACTGACATTAATCATAGTAACATATTAGACTAAAAACTCAATTAAATGACCATAAGACACAGAACAGTAGTTACAACACTTTCCCAAAAAGGACTGTTTTCTGACTTTTAAAAGAAGAGGGAAAAATTGGACAGGATAAATATTCCAGTGGAAGTAGCTTGCACTTCCTAGTAACCATTGTAGAAAAAGCTCTGGTCATCCACCACTCAAAAGATGGAAATGCAGATAGGTGGTTTGTAGCTGGATAATATAATCATATAATACAGGTACTAGCCAGAACAGCACTCAGTGAAGGTATCTCAAAACACGCCACTTTCCATCTACAATAGAGCAATATGGATTGCTCATTGTCATAGTTTCTAGTTTTACTTATGTTATTGAAGAGAGGTGAAGGTGATGTTGGAACTTATATACCAGACCAAGAGGCAGAAAATCTGAAATCTGGCCTTTTTTCAGTCACAGCCTTCCTAGCTAGGGACAGAAATTAATAATAAATTAATAATAAACCAATACAAGTGATCAGAAACTGGTTCAAATCTCAAACACAACAGAAGTTTAGTGCACATAAACCCCTTTCAAAATGGCCAAAACCAGTTTAAAATAAACCTGGATGGATGTAGTATCAGACTTAAATGATTTAGGTTAAATCAATTTATTGAACTTCTGTCACAGATCCCCTCCAGATTCAAGTTAACTCATAGTCTCCCAGCATCCCAGGATGCTTTGCACCTCCCCCACAAACCCCCATCATAGAGTCGGTGGGCCAGCCTTGCCCCAAGCTGTCTGCTCCAGCCAAGCAGGGAGGCATGCTCTAGTGCCCCCCACCCCAGTTTCTGGCTCGGGTCACTGCACGCATGTGGCTGCATTTCTGGAATCAAAGTGAATGATGCAGCTTAACCTGCAAAGATTGAATTGATTCAGCCCCAGGCTTTTTGACTGTCTATACTTAGCCCTCGTGTGATCTCCAACAGGTCACTTAAACCCAAGCTTCCATCTTCCAGATGAAATGGCCAGACTTTCAAGTATGCTCAGCATCTCCCACTGAAAGGAGCAGGACTGCTGGGAACTGGGCACTTTACAAAGTCTGTCCCCCCATGCCTATTTCTTCATCTGTAATATGGAAATAACAATACTTCTCAACTTGCACACTCATGTATAATGTTCTTGAGATCCACAAAAGGAAAGCACGAGAGAAGGACAAAGCATTGTTACTACTGATCTGACATGGCTGTCGACTTTTCAGGCACTACATGAACAGCACAACTTTGCTGTCAAACTTATGATCCCTTTACACACCATTCATTTTATTTTTTGGGTTCAGACTGAAATAGCTGATGACTAACTTAGTGAATGCAGAAATGCTACTGTACTCCTTGGAGTATTCTTCCTGAACCTCCTTCCCCCACCCCCGGACATATGTTAGTAGTTAGGAATAGTTTGTTGAAGCTCAAAGCTTGGCAGAGGGGTGAAAATGCGATCAAGGTCAGAATACAACGGAGGACTAGTAAAAAGGAAAAGAAATCCCATTCTGATCTCTCTCTCTCTCACACACACACACTTTTCATGTTTTAATTTGAAACTTGTACTAACAAGAAAGAGAGTTTACATCTGTGACAAGAGGCGAGTTTGAGCCAGTATGCAATCATACCCTGTACCAGCACTTCTCTGGTGGTCTTTCAGTTTCTGTAGGATTTCAGCTTTTATTAATAAAACTTTCTGAATATGACTAGATGCAATGACATCTTCCAGAATCAGCATGAATGTTGGTATGGTTGGGTAGGGGGACTTGGGTCCTTGTTGAGAACAGTAGTATTGAACTCCTCACAAGAAGTCCTGTTTGACTAAGGGAGTGAAAGGAGAGCCCTAGGGAGTGGTAGATCATCCTGACTGGAGCAGTTCTTCCTTGCAAATCTGGAAAATATGGTTTGGTTTGCTGTGTGCCTTTAACAGCTGATATTTGATTATTTCCAACCAAATCACCTGCTGCACACCCAGCCCCCAGAAGTATCCTCTTTCAAGTACTTTAGTTCAAGATTGGTATTTTATCTGGTGGAGAAAGGTTTTCTCTCAGTTACTGAGGCAGGTTCCCAGCCATTCAAGACTTAAAAGCTGAACCATGTTAGCCAGATTTAAAAATCCACAGGGCAAGTATGTCCTAAAGAACATGATCTAAAAGAGGGACTTCTGTGCCAGTTTGCAAAGCGTGAAATATTGTTTGTGTGTCACTACCAAGTTGGACCAATACACAAAAAAGTTTGTGGGCCTCCACATTATATTGCCGAACTAGTTTTTTGCAGAACTGTTTCCTGAAGCACTTTTTTCAAATGGTTTGTCCAGTCTTGTTTTAAGTGACAGACTCCCACATAGCTTCTTGCAGATTATTCACAGACATAATGCATCTCGTTACCAGAATTTTTTTCTTGCTATTGAGGTCTTTTTTCCAATTAGACCAAATGCTTACAATCCTTCCAACCTCTTTTTGGTGTTACACCCTTCAAATATTTGTACCAACAGAATCTTCCATCTCCTTACTAGTACATCTTAGCCAAACTATATATATTTAGTCCTTAACACTTCCTTGCAAATCAATCCATCCTACCACCCACTGGTCATTCTGTTGTTCTTTGGGCTCCCTCAAATTTGTCCATCTCAGGGTCCAGAAATGCATTCAGTATTCTACATATAACAACATCAGGATCTGCACAGGAAGGAACTGTTACCTTGAGGGTGTAATGATGGTCTTGAATTTAGAGCAATTACATTCAAAATGTCTGCATCTCTGTTGCACTAAAAACGTATGTTTAATTTGTTGTCTTGTATAACCTGCATGGTAGATTCTTTTTTAACATTAACTCTTTCCATATTTTTCTCTTGGACTAGAATAATTTGAGGTTTCCTTTTCTCAGATACTAGATTTCCGTTTTCCAAGCTGAATCCCTTCCTCTCTCCCCTCACCTAAGCTTTTTAGATCTTTTTATATGATTTCTCTTTCCTTACTGCTGTTATAAGTTTATTTAAATTTAATAACAATTATAAATTTAAATATGGTGTTTAATCACTCTTCTAGATCAATAATAAAGGTATTAAATTAACTCCGCCCCTTCTTACATTACATCATTAGACACCTCTTCTGAATTTGCTCTACTAATGCTTATAATTACCCTTTATTTTTGCCAACTTCCAGTCTACCCAGCAGGGCTCAAATACATGTAGATCCAAATTAAGTTTTTTCAAATGTTTCACATGACATGAAACCAAAATACTTTATTAATATCTATATCTATTACAGCTTCCAAATTTCCCCTATCTGCTAATTTTAGAAATGAAAGGTAGCAAGCAACCAAGTGCCTAGCAGAATACAAGGATGTATCTTGTTTCAGTATGGACACTGAATGCTCCACCTTTCAGAAAACATGGGTGTCCCAGCAGGAACTTAAAACCAGGATGCCTTGAGACTACAAGGAAGCCACCTATCATCAAAGTTATTATATGTCTTCATTTTCTGAAGGGAAGTCATGCCTGGAAAAGCTTTAGATCATTTACCTCTCACACGTCAGTCACTGTGATTCAGTGTGTGTACAGATTTCAGTTCCGATCCTTAAAGATAAGAAAAATCAATGGATGAACACCTTCCTTGTAAAACCTTGTTAGCAGGAGCTATAAAGGTAATTGTAACAAGTCCCATGATCAAGATTTGCTGAGAAAACAGCATGGCTACTCCCTGTTGAAGTCCAAGCCAAATTCTCCTTTTCTCAAGGTTTCTTACAAAATCTACAGGTAACAAGCTCAACTAACAGGAGCAATGAGACAATTTATCATCGCTTTGAAACAATGGATTGTCACTCTTTGTTACAACAATGGTAGATTTTCTTACAGACCTTCCAGATTTCCCGGTTTACTCAAAGCCTTTAAAGTTCGGGTTTTCACAAGAGGCATTATTTTGCACTCTTTACCGATCAGAAATACATGCAGACAGATTCTGATCTCAGTTACACCAGCTCAAGTATAGGGTAATTCCTGTGAGATCAGAATGTGATTTATCAATAACATATGTTAATCTGACCAAGGCAGGGAAAACTTACCTTTTCATCATCCCTTGAGATGTACTTTTCCTACCCCCTACCACCACTAGGCTATTTTTAG
The DNA here is from genome assembly GCF_001723915.1 of Gavialis gangeticus. Taxonomy (NCBI): domain Eukaryota; kingdom Metazoa; phylum Chordata; order Crocodylia; family Gavialidae; genus Gavialis; species Gavialis gangeticus. The sequence continues at coordinate 111,148,426 of NW_017729025.1, read as the reverse complement.
CCCCCTTATCCCCTCCCCCCTAACCGCAGATGGACAAACCCTGTGGACAAGCCAGCACCACCACTCCCCCAGAGCCCACCAGAAGTCACATCCCACAAGCTGCACCAGTGGTGGTTTTTACCAGTGCTCACTGATGCCAGGAGCCAAGGAAGTAAGCTGAGGTGGGGGGGAGAGGCAGGAGGGATGGAGTAGGTTGGTTTGCTGAGGGGAGGAGGAGGAATTGCTTGTTTGTGGGTGGAGGAGTCAGGGGGCTAAAAGTAGCCCCTGTTCCCAAGGAGGTAGGGGGAGAGCCGCCCCATCCCCCCAAGCCTCCCCATGGAGCCCACAACACTCCCCCCCACCACCCCCCATCCTGTCAAAACCTCCTAGACCCCACCAATCCCCTGTGGACCCTGCCTGCTTTCCGTGATCCCCCTAATCCCTCCTACAGGCTCTGTATATACTCCTGATCCCACTGAGGACCCTACCAGCCGTCTCCCCCCCAATCCCCTAGCAAACACTGCTGGCCCCAATAGTTCGTGCAAATCCCGCTTGCCCCCCGATCTCCCAATCCCCTCTGCAGACCCTACCTACCCCCTGATCCCTCTCTCAGGCCTGCTTGCCTCCCCAAGCCCCCCTCTTCCTAACTTACCTTAGATTGGGTGGCCATTTTTAACTTGCTCTAACCTCTGCCTAACCTTCTTGAATGTCTGTTCATAGCCTAAGACACAGGTGGAACTGAAATGCACGCTGGTAGCTCCAAGAAGTACAGAACAGCTGAATGGAGCGAAGTGCTTTCCAGAGCACAGTTGAAAATACAGGACTGCCAACTCTTATGATTCTACTGCAAGGCTTGAGACACTGGCTGTTTTTCTTAAAATTGCTGCTACTGGAATCAGGAAAATTGAGAGAGAATTTCGTTATAACAGACTACATTTAATTCTAACCCTCCCGGCTGCAGAGACAAACTTGAAAACATGTTATAAGTTTACCCTAAAGGGTCAAAATCCAGAATCCAATCCCAAAGTACCCTTGCCCTTACTACTATAAAAAGCTGATGATTTTGAAGCCAATCTCATTTTTTTTCTGACCTGATTCATGCTCTTTGAATGGCTGAGGTTGGCGGTCTTGAAAGCCTTCCCACTAAACCTGAAGAGGCTAAAGTCTGTACTTCCCCTTTGAAGTGACTAATGTCTCCTAGAAGGGAAAAGTTCTCGGACTGTCGGGTTGTAGTTGTGCCTCGCCCCTGCCTGACTATTTGAACCTTCATCCTCCCTTGTACATTTGTGCAGTGACCAGTTGCAGCCTGCCCATCAGTTGTAAAGAACTTTAGCAGTATTGCTAACCCCACTGTGTCAAAAATCATGAGACAAGCTCTTAAAAATCAAGAGATCTGGAATGTAAATCACGAGAGGCTAGTTTTGAACTGTGTGTTTGCAGTACCTGGAGCAAAGGTAGCAGGGCACAGAGCCGTAGCCTGCCTCTGCCCTGTGCACTAATCTGAGGGGCAAGTGCCCCCCATGCCTCCCCCCAGCCCATTCACCCCAGCCCTTGCCCCACTCCTTCCCTCACCATGGGGGGCCTTGATCTGCCACACCTCTTCCCTCCCCTTCCACCAAAACAGACTTACCAGCTGCACGCAGCTCTCCAAGCTGCTAGG
>NW_017729025.1:111143687-111146776 GCF_001723915.1 Gavialis gangeticus | reverse complement strand
ACCCTACCCCCCACCCTTTCCCCTCCACAGAGTTAGCTGCTTGGCACTCTCTACATGTGCCAGAAGAAAAAAATCCAAAGATCTGATCTCTCTATCAGGAGATCATGAATCAGAGTTAATTTGACTTGGAAATTGGGGGTCTCATGATTTTTTCATGAGAGTTGGCATTACTGCTTTAGGTCATTCAGATCCTGTTTAAGTCAGCCATTTATACCTGGTCAGCTAGTTTGTAAAGTTTTTAAAACAATATAGGAATTTGCAGTCGCTACCACTAAATACAACAATACAAAAGAACCTTGATAGTTTATTGGTTTTAAACCTGCATAACAATATTTAACTTCTTGGGAAAAATTATCAAATAAGTGCTCATGCACTTATGAGGGAGCTGGGTATAAGTGATGATGTGTTAGAAATGAACAAGCAGCATGAGAAAAAATGTAGAAATGCATTTAAAAAGATCAAGCTGAGACATGTTCTATTCAGTATGTGGCCTCTTTCTATAGCTGCTACTTCTTCAGCTGAGCATACAGTAATCTCACTGCAGCACTCCCTAAAGATTCATTATGATTTAAGCCTGTCAAAATGAACATTACCACAGAGCTTCCAAAACAGATAAAGCATGAATTAAAATCAAACATCAATGATTTACCAAACTATAGAGAACTACCAACTATTAACTTCACTATCTGTGGTTAATATTCCAACCCCATAACAAATCTGCACCTCTGAACGTTCATTTCTGAAAAAACACTGAAATTCTGTCCCATGATTTCTAAACTTCTGAAAGACATCACATGTATTTCAATTGAATACTTTGACATATCTCATGTTGACAATTGCCTTAAGGCTTGAATGGCCTAGGATGCTAAAGGTCATGGATTTGGACTTTCAGAGGGGAGACATTACAAGATAAAATGAATTAAACAAGCTCTCTGAATAGTCACACTTATTCAGAAATAATGAAATTCCATGGGTTGCCAAGTGATTTACCTTGTATCAAAAGTGGGATTGCAAAGTGGTCAAATTGCATGCTAGGTTAGGATTGTTTGATTTATACATTGCCATTCTCAACAAAGGCTTACAATTAGAGGACAGAATAGCTTACAACAAGAGGAGAATTAGTGTACAACTGGAGTTAATCCACTTCAATTTGGAAATGTTGGTCTTAGACTCTTTTTTAAAAGCAAGGAAAAAATAGCCTGGTGATGATTGCCAGCAAGGAAAATTCTGAATTTGAATCCCTGCTGACTCCATTTGTGGCTTACACAGGACACTAAGCTTCCCAATGCATAAAACAGAGCTAAAAATACTTTTCTATTTCAGAGGGATATTGTAGGGATTGGCACACATTTGCAGAATGCTTTAATGTGTCCCTGTTTGTTTAGCATTTAGGATCTCTATAGATTTTCTCTATAGCCCCAGGGAGAGCACACCTACAATGCTGATTTCCCAACCTAAATCCCCAGAAAAATGTAAACAACTTTACATGATCCCAGAGAAGGACGGAGGCTGGAAGAATTGATTTGCAGAGTAAAATGATACATTTTGGTCAAGAACTAAACAATGAGACTATGGGAACTATATTTGAGAGAAGTGTAAATGTTGAAGGAGGAGATCTGCTTAGCTTGGCATGCTTCGGCTGGGTGTAACTGGGTGGAGTAACTGGCAGACAGATAAAAGGAAACAAAAAGAAAACTCAGAAACTGAGCATCAGGATGAATAATACCTGTCTGTGAGGTCTGTTACACTGTAGCCTAAACCCACAAGGAAAATGGTGAAAGTCCCATCACTTTGACAAAGAAAACCCCTAGCATCTATATGAGACATTGTAAGGACCAATCCTGAATGGACAGGAAGATGGACTGGATGAGACATAATGGAGATGGGGTCTTCGCCATCTCTATTTCTATGGTTCATATAACCAAAACAGATACAGACATAGTATACCAGAAATACAGATTACATTAAACGTGTTATTGTTTAAATGTTCTAAGTCCCAGGACTGAATACGAGATCGGGGTTCCATTGTGATAGGTACTGTACAAGTATTTAAATAAGTCCAAGAGCCACAATCAATATTTTGGGACAGATTTTCTGTCCTGATTCCTAAAATGAAAAAAAGAGTCACAGAAATAAACTTCAGCGATTATTTGGGGTAACATAATTATGCCACATAGGTAAGGGTGAACCCAGACACCTCTCAAGTTGGAAGCTCAGACTAATAACAGTGCATCCAATTTAGTTTTGGTAGGTGAAACCCAAAGCTCTGGATGCTGAGGTTAAACAGAAAACAAGCTAAAGACTGACTAAAGCCAAGGCCATGTCTGAACTGCAAACACTTTGTGTGTCAGTTGTGAAGCAAAACAACTCCACTCGTGTGAGAAATGTTTACAAAGCCATTACCAGATCAAATGGGAAGAGCCTGCTTTATCCCAGTGGTCAGGAGCCTTCAAGTGTGTGGAGAAAAGTCTGAAGAAACTATGAGACTCGAAAATCTGGACAGGAACTGCTACATAGAGTGTCTGCCTCATTTAACCAAGAGTCAACATGCTTCTCCTTTATTTGCTAAACCAAAAGGTCCTTCTCACTATCATTTTCAGCAAGTCTGGGAAAAATCTGCTCCCCACAAACAGGAATCCTGCCAGTCACATGAGTGCAGGTCCTGTGCTGTCTCATGAACAGTAGATAGCCACATGCTCATGTGCCGTCATCTTCCAGGAAAAACACTTGAATTTATCAGAGGCTGATTCAGCCAGCCCATTGGTTGCGCATCTGTGACTCTGTGGCAGGAAACACTGCAGCCAGAGGTGGTGTAAGCATCATATAGCAGGGCCCCAACATTGTAGCCCTAACTGGCAGTGTCCACCACCATTCCTTGCATCTACTCAGTATTGCCAACCACACCATGTCAAAAACCGTGAGACAAACTCTTAAAAAATCAAGAGATTTGGAATGTAAATTGTAAGATGTTATTTTTGAAAGTGTATGCATGGTTCCCAGGGCAAAGGTAGCAAGGCACAGAGCCCCAGTCCGCAGTATGCAGCCTCCTGTCCTCTGCCCCACCCACAAATCCAGGGGACACATGCCCC
>NW_017729025.1:111095795-111143467 GCF_001723915.1 Gavialis gangeticus | reverse complement strand
CCGGAGCCCCATTCACCCCAGCCCCACTTCCTCCCTCACCATGGGGGCTTCAATCTGTCCCCCCTCCCCCCACCCGATTTACCAGCTTGGCACTCCCTACATGAGCCAGAAGAAATAATCCTGAGATTTGATCTCTCTATCAGGAGACCATGAGTCAAAGTTAATATACCTTGGAAATCAGGAGACTCGTGGTTTTTTTCATGAGAGCTGGCATTAGTGTCCACTGCTCAACCTCAGCACATTACAGAAGCTTACTTACCAGCAGGGTTTGAATTACAGGCTGAGCTGAGCCCCCCATAAGATTTGAAAATCATAACCTGGGGGGTCTCCGATTTTATAGGGCATTGTAACGGGCAGCCCATTTTTTCTGCAGACCCCCCTCAAGAGGCAAAGTGCAATTCGAACCCTGGTTACCACTTTCTGTCATTCCAGCTCTGGGACTCTCAGGCAGAGCCTGAAATCCTGTTAGCTTGTTCAAGTCATTTTTGCCTAGCAGACAAATGTATTTATGAAAGTAAATGGAGACTAGATCATGTTTCACGTTGTGAACTAGAAGAGATTTCCATGCAATGCTTCACAGGTGTGAAGGCTATGGCTAGGGCCAAACAGATTTTGACACATGCAGGTGTTCAGAGAGCTACAGGGAGGTTGCGGTGGTCTGTTAGCTACATTAACCAGCCCACTTCTGTCTCTCTTCTGGAAGGACCACCATCTGGAGGCTGTATTTCCAGCGATTCTTTGAGAGTCAGCCCACCTCACTTTTCACCATGAAGTACATCACTGACAGCCATTTAAGCTACACAGTTTCTTGCAAAGTAGATGACTTAATGTCCTTATTGTATATGTAAAGCAATGAAATGTCTTCTGATTTGAGATTCTTCCACTTCTAAGGTACCGTGCACCCATAGTTTCTCATAAAAACAGTTGGAGGTGTGGGTGTGTTACCACCAACTACCTCATTCCAAAACTACAACCCTTTTGCTATCCTAGACTTGGGTCACCCCTGTAACTCAGGGGCAACATGAAAAGGGCCCATGGACTGAAACCAGCCAGTGGTGCCATTCAATCTGGCTCACTGGGCTACTGACAGGCTACTGGAAGTGAGAGGGAGGAGCTAGGGAGCATGACCTACTGCAGAGTTTCGGGCCCCTGGGCCCTGACAGACATGGCTGTTGGTGATGGGAAGGTGAGGAAGGCAAATGAAGGCTATGAAGATACAGTCCTTGCTTGCCCTGTAGCTGCTTGGCCCTGCTGCCATCAGATCCCTAGATCTCTACTGCTGCCACTGCCATGGACCCTTGCTGCAACTGTCACTGGCTCCATGGATCTGGCCAGGACCTGAGGCAAGTTTACACCCCTGCTGTAAATGCAGATGTGACACCTTCATATTGCTATGCTGTCTATCTATGTCACCAAACCATGACTGACTGTATGTATGGGAGAGAAGGGGAAAGAAGAGTGCAGTCTGGAGGTGGGTAGTCAACTGCTGTAGTCTTTGCAAACCTACGTATTGCAGAAATATTATCCTATTGAAATATGATCCTTACTAATCTTAAAATCAGAATAAATTGTTGAAATATGTTGTTAGCTGCCTGACCTGCACTGCTGATTTATAATTCTTCCCGTGGCAGGAATAAAGTTCTGGCTTAGTCCTCATTCAAATCAGCGACAATGTGACAAAGCTGTTTCAAAAGACACTTCAGCTGGAAGTCACACAACCCATATCCCCAGACTATTTTCACTTTCCTTATCCAGTCATAACCATTTGTACATTATAACATGCTTCCTGTATTCTATCAGTCACACTATGCTGAAGAGAAATGGTGTTGATAACAAGTAGTAACAGGGCTGTTCCATTAATTAGATATACTATGTCTTAATAACACTAATTGGGTTGGCTGAGTAAGTGGCCTTTGGGCATTAAGCCAAAGACTCTGGCAGGTTGTGCAAAAAAGATGTTTCTGGGGAAGTACGGGATCTGGATCCTTTTTTCTCTAGCTCACTACTTTGAATCCAGCTCAGGGGACAGCAACCAAAAGTTCTCATCCTCTGGCAGCTCTTTGGTGTCCCATGTGACATTAATTGCTTGTCTCTGTCTCATGCTTGTTCTTTGCCAACTGGTTCCTTTACTGAACAATCTTACAGAGGAGCCAACAACCAAAAGGGCTGGAAACCAAACTCTCTCCTTATAAGAAGAAATGGTCCTTCTAGAAAGACAAGCAACATCTATGAGAAGGGGAGCCTTGCTTCATGCTGGCCCTGTTCCAGATGTACTTTTCAGTATCTGCTTAGGTAGCACCTTCTCCCCAATACTATGCTTAATTTAAAAAAAAAGTCAAAAGAAAAACAAGGTGCTACCTCTGATGAGCAACTCCAGAACAAGATTTCTCATGGAATTTCTCAAAGGTCCCTTTGCCACCAAGACAAAACAAGACATTTTGAAACTTGGGCAATTTAGAACGAGGGTAGAAAATACTCCGACTTTAAATTTTTTAACAGGTAATCATCATGTCTGTAGCTGGACAGGGCTGAAATGCTGTTCAAGGGCATTTCATTTATCCTGGAACCTAACCTTTCTCTGGGGACTCTGTTTCACTAAGTTGAATACAATACTTCTATTCATGCACCACTTTTTTCCCATAAGCTGCCTTGCATTAGGGGGTCCTTTTTCTGTACAGTCCTTCCTCCACTTTCTGTAACTATCACACGGTCAGTTTGTGAGCAGTGTTGCTTTCTTTCATTCTGTTATCCTTGCAATATGTATTTGATGTCCTTGGCCTGCAAAACTGATGTCTGTTTAGATTAAAGCCATGTTGTAATTTGGAGGAAAAACATACACAGACACAGTTAAGCAAGACAGGAGGAAGCTGCTCCTGGTTTTGGAAGCTGTAGTATCTCCCCATTGGGAATAGCCCAGAATCACATCTATTGCTTTAACCATAGCAGGGGAAATGACTGAGGTTTAGCCCCCCAGCTATATGGGGTGACCATTTTATGAGTTCCCTTATTTCTACTTAGTGGTTCTTCCATCCATTCAAGTAACTCTCTCTACTTCTGTCCTGCACGTGATTTATGGAATCAATGGCAAACACAAATGGATTACCACAGCTAATGCATGCATCAAACAAACCAAAATTGGCCAGATCATATGATTGACTAAATGGGACATAGCAATTTAAATGGAGCTTCTGTTGCATATACCTTTACAACTGGTTACCATCTATAGTTTCAAAGAGACAGATACTTAGACATATAATGTTAAAACCATAAGGCATTCAATAATGAGACCTTTCAGTGGGCAGTGAGTTCTCTCAGTGAACTAGATGCTGTTAAGGCAGCCAGTGACTACTCAGCAATGGTTCACACAGCACTTGGGACAAAGAGACCTGGCCCAAGGTCACGTAGGAAATCAGTGGCATTGTAGAGAATGGAACCCCAGTTTCTAAACTCCCAGGCCAAGCCCTCAACCACTGGATCATCCTTTTCATTCATTTCCTTCTATCACTGTCTCAGTTAATAACATATCTGCTTCATACATGAGCCAGGGGTACTATTAATTGTGCCATACTGACACTGGAGCACATATTGCATAACTGACCTACTTTGGGGTCCTACAAGTGAAGAAAACAATTTTGGTGCATGCACATTTCTTACACTGTTTTCCCAATATTACTTTTGTGGTTTTTCTTTAGCTTCTTTCTTAAGTGAATCAGCAACTACAGATGATCAAAACCAAGAATTGGCTTGGGATTTGAAAAACCTCATGGTTAAGGTTTTGGTTTTGTATAATAAAACCCAGTGATGGCTTGGAACTAGCTCTCATCTCTTTCAAGTATTCAAGGTGGTTGTTCTGAAAGTCAGGGTAGGAGATAGTGGTTTGGAATACAGTTTCAGTATATACAGAATATAGCTATAAATCTAACTCAAAAGGTGGACATTTTACACAATCCCAGGGAAATGTCAGCTCCTCTTCATCTTATTCTGCCACTGAAATTTGAGACAGATTCATCAAATCTGTAATAGCAACATGTGCCTCTATTGCTAAAGCAATGCAAATACCTTGGTTTTCTGATCTGACCATAGTGTTGAAAAAACTGCCTTGGGTTGACCAAAACATGTTGGCTTATTTTTCTGCCCCCTTCATACTGAATTTAGACAAATGTTAAGAATAAATAAAAAAAATACATACATACGTACAAAGTTTTAAAAAGAAAAATCTAAACATTTTGACTGCTCATAGGGGTTTGGGGGGTTTGTTCTTTTTCCATTTTTTAGATCAACAATTCAGTTAGATCAGTATAATTCTGCAAAACATTTTGGTGGTCCATAAATTGCATTTAGCAGTGAGCAAACTATTAGACTAAAAATGTCACACTCTATTACTCAGTGCTCTTGCCCTTTTGTGGTAGAAAGGTCAATAAAGCAAAGAGAGTGAAGGGAATTAACTGTAAATTGGAATCTTGGTTTAAGATAATTATCATTATAAATCTTCTAAACTCTTCTGAGCACTGAGCAAAATGAGCTCTGCAGAAATGGGGCTCTTTTGAATTTGTGACCAGTGTTTGTAAAACATGCCAGGTTCCCAGCCTGAGCATCAAGCAGCTGCTTAATGTGAAGGACTTTTCTACCAGACTGCCGAAGACCCACATCAGGAACCTAACAGTGAAAGGCTCCATAACTTATTACAATTCCCTGACTCATCCAGTCTCTCCAGAAATATAAACCTTTTCAATATCCTACAAACAATCTTTTATTAAATAAGTGTCATGTCATGAATACCAGTTGCATTAAAGGACTGCAACTTACTACTACCTACTTTCATGGATACTACAAAAAAATTCTGTTTTCAAAAGCTAATGTAATTTATGAAATTCTGCTTTACTCTTTGCCATGTGGAAAAATAAGTGGCAAATGCTATTTTCCCTCCAAAGCCAGACATTTCATCTCATCTTGCCATTTTATTGGCACTCACATCTGGATTATATAAATTTAAAGCACAGCCTTCAATATCTGTGTTGCTTAAGGTTACAGTATTTGACAAATCCTATACACCAGGCTGTCAAATTAGATTAATGTGGGCACTGGAGGAGGGGGAGGATAAAGAAGAGAGAGGCTGAAATGCTTTTATTCCTTTATATTTAGACACTGAGACAAAATTAACTCTTCTAAGGGAGGTCCACACCCTTCCAAGGGTGCTGTGGTGACCTCATCAGAGAATCCAAGGAATTACCTGGCCCTTTGTGGGCGGCCAGATTTATAAAAACTATAACCATCCCACAGCTACTGGGAACTTATTCTTTAAAGATTGCAGTGCTTCTTTTACTACTCTCAGTCTATGTATTAATAATAAATCAATAGTAAATGCTTTTTCCAGGATAAGTTCAATAATATCTCCTTAAAAGGCTCCCACATATTCAAAACAGCAGTTTCTGAAAGACACAAGACTTTCCAGAAGGTCAGAAAGATTAATTGGTTCATGCGCACTCAGCTGACACATGCAATTTAAACTCTCAAATGATGCTCTTCAAATCATCCCTTTGAAGATTCTCCCCATATAATGGTATCTTTCTTTTTTTACAATTGCAACATATCTCTTTTTTATCTTATCACCACGATTCCTTCCTGATGGCCTTGGTGTTGACGTTATGCCTTGGCAATGCTGGGTTGGAATGAGCACTCGTCCATCAACACACACATACATATGCACTGGACTAGACTAGTCAACAATCAGACAGCAGATCTATGCAAGCCAGCTTTGGTTATCAGTTATAGTAATATCAAGCAAAATGCACTCATAACTAATACAAAGCAATATCTGTCTCTGATCAGTTTGGAACTGATTACAAATATTTGTTTGGAACTTATTCATCACAGACTGAGCAACCAGGTGGCATTTTAGGGGTCTCTGTAGGGGACAGGAGGAAGAAATCCATACTATGGAGCTGCTCTGGGGCCAGTACTGCAGCTTGAATGATCTAAAACAGGGGTGGCCAATCTGCAGCCTGACAGCCACAAGTAGCTTGGGCAGCCTGTGTGTGTGGCATCTGACCGATCCAGGAGAGGACAGGCAGCACAGCAGCTGACAGGGCAAGAAGCAGAAAGCAGAGCAGGAGATCAGGCAGGGAGCATAGAGTAGAGAGCAGAAAGCAGAGCTGCTGACTGGGCAGAGGAGGGGGATTAGAATAGTACTGGGGGGACAGGGAGTATGCAGGCCTCATTTGTGGCATAATTGCCAAAACATTTGCCCTCACTAATCTAGAAATTCTGAACCTTTACTAGTGGTGACCGACGGTCAGGATAATAATCTATACCAACTTTTGGCCCTGTGGGCCAGATGAGTAGTACAGAGTTGGTCCCCAAGCCAGATTGGGCCCTATGTACCAGCTCAGTGCCCACATGCTGCGATTAGGCCCTGTACCATCCCCATGCCATGATCAGGCTGCGGGACCCTATGCCACCAGCATGTAGGGCCATGATATCTGGTCTGGAAATTTGGCAGTAGGGGAGCGGTGCCACTACCTCCTCCCCTCCCCTCCCCTCCCCTCCCCACACCCCTGCCAAATTTTCAGACCCACGGGGGAGCTCTACAAGTCTGATGACACAGAGCAGGGAGTTGGATCTGGCCCATAGGTTGGGGGTTGAGCACCCCCGATCTATATACATCTACCAGCCTGATCTCCACTGCTTCCCTGGTTTCTCAAGCATCATCCTTCCCATGGCATCCTTTCCTGGTTTCCCAGCTTTAACAACAAAATTATTGAAGTTGCAGTGGTTTTGCTACATTTGTATCATTTTCAGCTGGTTTACATGTAACAGAACATAACAGCTGCTGCCCTTTGGAAACACTCCACTTCTGAAAGGGCTCCTCAAACCCTGGCATTCCCCACACAATGCAACTGCAGAAGATCCATTGATCTGGGGAGGTTCACACCTGGTTGCAGCTGAGCACAGAGAAGGCAACAGCAGGATGCTCCCATAAAATGGTTGTACTCAACCATTTCCCTTCAGGCGCTCCAGCAGGTTGTGGGTGCTAAGCCGAACAGCCACCCAAACAACTGCCTGATATCTGGATAGAGAAAACAGTGGCATAACTGGCTGGTTCTGTGCCTTGGGAGGTAGCAGTGCACAGTGCAGGAGCACCAGCTGGAAGCTTACTGCTGATGGGGTACATGTCACTTCCTTTCTTTTTTTTCCTGCCAAAGCATGTCAAGAGGCCACATAATTACTGATTTTTGGCAGCAAAAAAAAAAGTTAGGGGAAAACATCTCCCTGACATAACAGGGAACCTTTGGCTACTGCTCCTGCATTATGCTTCGCCACCACCCAGGGCACCACGCACTGCCACTACTGCTCTGTCCTACCCATTGCCAGAGCTGAAGCCACAGAAGGGAAAGTTCAGGGTGTGAGGGGAGGAGAGCCAAGGGAAGGGAGTGTAAGATGCCCCCTAACTCCATTCTGGCACCCTCCCCTCCTACGTAGGCAGTATTCAGCGCCTGTGCCCTTAACATTCACCCGTTGTTACACTACTGAGAAAAAGTGTTAGACGCCTTATAACCTGCTTGATTTTCTGTCTCTCACATTAAGCATCAAGTTTTGTATCTTGGCTGGACCAATGTAGGATATTTACAGTGAATAAGTGTGGGCACTGTACCTTAATAACCATGATATACTTATTGGTTAGTGACCGATCTTAAGCCAACCTTTGTTCTTTCCTCTTGTTCCTTTAGAGACCCTGTTACTTTGTACAGTAAATATATTGTATTCATAAAGTATTACTGAGCTGCTCTTTGTCCTTCCCCTCTACCTCCTTGGCAGGGGGAACCATGGGGCCTGGTTATCAAGAGTTTATTTTGATTTTCAATGAAGCAAACAGAGACACAGCTTGAACCTTCTTGTTACTTCACACAAAGATCTAGCGAGCTATCCTTGGCCTAGTCACTGGTATTGTCAAGTACACTAGAATATAAAAAAGATGGCCCCATACAGCTTGTTCTGCTGTACTGGATCATGCCGTAGAGTTGACACCAAGATCAGAAGATTTAAAGGTTATTCCTCCTACTAGCTTGTAAATCTAGAGGAACTGTCTTGCAACATGGAATAGAGTATGTCAGGAAGATTAAGGATTATAAGGGAAGTTTCAAAGCTTGTCAAAAGACAGCAGAAGCACTACATTCAGCACTGTGGTGTCTTTCTAGTTAACAGCTCTCATGGATGGTAAGCATTTTCTAAACTGATTCTAATTCTGCCATTGTAAATAAAACAATGCAATCAATCAAAATCATAGCCTGGACTTTATCTTTTCCTAACCAGTACACACAAGGTGGTATTTGCCAACTGCACCAAATCCATATGCTTTAAATTACTTTAATGTTTTTTTCGATTTTTTAAAAATATATAAAAAACTCAGCCAGACACTGAATTCTACAAATTATCTGATTAATGTTTTATCACACAGGGCATGATCATGACATTTCTTTACAATTTCTTTCCTCACATCAATGTTTACAGACTGCCTTTCTGTTAGTGAGAGGCAATATCATAGAGGGTCCCATGGGACCCTTCACAAGAGTAGAAGAGTCATTCTCGAAAGATGGAGAATCAGGAAACTGAGCAGGAGGAAGGGAAAAAGTAGACAGAGTGAGGTGAGAATGGAGAAGGTAGGTGTGAGAAAGGCGAGGATCACACATTACCAGGGGTACATATACAGATTTTAAACGGTCCTGTGTAGGTCTGTGGCTGAGCTAAGCAGGGGCTAAGCACATACCGCAAAAACACTGAAGAATCCCTGAGTGTACAGAACAACTTCCAAATGAAAAAAGACCCTCACAGGCCCCTGGCAGACATTAAGTAAAGGCACAATGGGATGTGATCTCCAATCCCAATCAAGCCTCCCGCTACATGTATTTTGCAGGAATATGGCATGATCATGATCCCGGCCTCCCCCCTGCACCAGCAAATAGCAAACTGGATGCCTGGTGCACTTAGATGGGAGTGCCAGTCAGCTGATCAGCATTCCCAGTCTTGGGGGCACATCACAGCTCTGATGTGCCCCCAAACCTAGGAGCACTGATCAGCTAACTGGCACTTCCAACCTCAGGGGCCAAGGGCCCTGATGCACTCCTAAGGCTGGGAGCACTGATCCGCCTGGCCACACATCCAATTTAAGGAACGAAGGGAACCAACCACAAAGTTGTTATACATATTTTGTGTAACACTGTGGCTTATTTTCTGTTTTATTGTTTCATTAGGTGCAGGAATGTGTGGACAGGTTACTAGTAATCACAATGTAATACGGTACACAATGCAATATGGTGCACAGTGCAATATGGAAAGGAAGTAACAGGGATACCTTTGGAAAAACGTTAAGTGGCAGAGACACTCATAATGCTGTGCTGCTGTGTGTGGCCAGTGGCACACTTTCAACAGCAAAGCAAATGGGGTGACAGTTTTTACTGGACTTGGAATAAAAACAGGTATTTTTGTCTGTTACAAGGTACACAACATCAGATTCTTCCCAAAAGCCTCTGAGAACAATTAGTACCACAAGCCATCTCTTAAAACTGTTGAATCAAGCAGTCTTTCCTATATAATTTAATGCAAGAAAGAGGCAGATGATATAAATAACTGTATTACAGAACAATCAATGTTTTATTCTAAAATAATTCCCTCCTCAGCACTACTTCAGGCCCTATAACCAAGTATGGAAGTATTGTAATAATGACTGGAAGAAAGACTGTCAGATGCCAGTGAAAAAATAACTGACCAAGTAATACTTAAAATTGCTGAGGATGTGAAACCTGCCAGCAGGGGTGACAGAGCACTCAATTGCGGTGCAATCCAAAATTACTCCTACAGTGCTGGCATGTGCTGATGTTGCTGCTACCCAATGGTTTCAGAAGAATTAATACAAGCTTATCATACTGATTGCCTGCCTTTTTAGATTATAATCTTTGTGGCACAGACTTTCTCTCTTTCTACATGCCTGTACAGTACCTAGAATACTAAGATCCTAAACTCAGTTTCGGGATCTCTGTGAATATAAACAACAATAATATTTGCCAAGTGCGAATGTGAAACAATTTCAGACACAGTTTAAAAAAAGGCAATTTACTGACTGATCTCTGCATGGACTATTTATTCTTGAAGAACTCTTTTCAGCAAGAATCTCCATTTTACTGTAGATCAAACTGAATATTAGCTTTTTCCACAGAGATGAAAGTCCTGGCATTTGATTTGTTTGAAATGGGACTGGAGACAGCAGTAAAAATATACAAAGGAAGAATAAAGTGGCAGGCTCCCTTACTGTAAGTCACTAATACACAATTTAGAATGCCCTCTCCAAATCAGTTGACAAGCTGGCCCTAACTATTATTAAGCCTAAGTGAGTATATTTTATACTGATTGTTATTAATAAGCAGGACACACGTATGAACAAACAAAAGTCTAAACTACACTAAACTGCTGAAGCATACTTGTTAGGGCATATCCTGCTCCAAAACTCTCCCCACAAACAGCAACACCAGCTCTGCTGCTGTGAGTTCCTCCTACATGTTCACAGAGAAGAGAGAAATTTTTGCTCTTATGTGCTGCTAATATCAAGCTCTATAGTATATAGTAAAAAATAACCCTGGACCCAGATCCAATTTTTGTGATTTGGTTTCATCACTAGTAAAAATGCAGAGGTGTCCCTTTCACTGAAATCCTAAATCACACTGGGGAAAAAAACACATGCAGGGACAGCGTTTTAAAGTAGGGCTGTGCAAAGCTTTGGGTGCTGATTCGATTCGGAGAAGATTCAGCCTGATTCAGCAGCCAAATATCTGAATCAAATCAGGAGACCAATAAAAAAGGTCTAAATTGATTCAAAGCTCTCCAAATCTTTGGAAAAGACTCAGAGAGCTTCAATGACTCAGGTAGTCCCCGCCTGCTGCAGCAGGGAGCTGGAGCTGGATTTGGAGCTGGTAAGTAGGCGGCAGAGGGGGAAGGCTGGAGGAGCGGGGGGTAAGGAACATGGGGGGACCCCCACCAGGCTCTATCCCCTGACTGGCCCCCAGCCCCACCACCCTCGCCTGCTCCCCCAGACCCACCCCCATGGCTGCCCCGCCTGCCCCAGCTCCCGATGCTTTAAAAAAACCCAACAAACTCATTGGGTGCTGCTGGGTGGGGGGGGGGGGCAATGAAAATACAACTTCATCATGCTTTTTTGCACTTCTCCCAGCCATTTGCTATTTAGTAGCAGTGCACTGATACATTGGTCCATATCAGATTGGCACTGATAGAAAGAAAATTGGCTGTATTGGAAACTGGCCCAGTGTGGCCGATAATTTGGCTGATAAATGCCCATGTGTGCATGCAGCTGCAGCGGAGCACAGTACATAGGTGGCGAGGAGCAGAGCCCGGTAGCATGGACAGCTGCATGCAGCTGGTAAGTCTGTTGCAGTGGAAGAAGAAGGCAGATCATCACTCCCCATGGTGAGGGAGACAGGGCAGACACTGCCCAGCTGGGGCAGGGCGGGACATGGGATGAAGACACAGCTTGCCCATGGGAAGCGGGGGAGGTGCAGCTCCCACTGCTGCTTGCACCCCAGGAAGGCATGGGGGGGAAATCGGGGGGCAGTGTCTGCCCCCAGATCTGCACGGGGCAGGCCGGGTGGGCTGCAGTTGTGGGCTGGAGCTGGGGCTGCGCCCGGCTCTTCTTGGTGGGGGCTGGGCTGGGCTTGGGGCAGGTGGTGGCAGCGACACTGGGAGGGGGTTACAGGGCTGGTGTCTGCAGCCACCCCAAATTTTGCCATACTCCCCCCATAGCTCCCTCCCAGCACCACTGCTGCCCCCTGCCCTGAGCCCAGTCCCCACCAAGAAGAGCGCAACCCCAGCTCCAACCTGCAGCTGCAGCATGCTAGCCCCAAGCAGATCTGGGGGCATGCCTCACCCCCCTCCCCTGTGCCCTCCCACAGTGCAAGCAGCAGCAGAAGCCACTCCCCCGACATGCCCCAAATGAGCTGTGGCTCCATCCCATGCCCCGCCTGGGCAGTCTGCAGTCTGCCCCACTCCCTCCCTCACCATGGGGGGGGGCAAATTGGTTTGCCCCCCAGCACCCCTTCCCTCCCCTTTCACTACAACAGACTTACCAGCTGCACTGGAAATTGGATCAGTATCAGCCGATATGCCTCCTTAACAATTGATTATCTGTATCAGCCCTCAAAACCTCTATCAGTGCACCCCTACTATTTAGATATGATTGTTTTTCTTTCATTGTTTCCTTTCCCAAGCTACAGTGAAGGGTCAAGACAAATTTTCTCCTATCACCTTAAAGGCCCAGCTTGTTAATGAAACACCTTCTCAGTAAAGTGAAGGCTCCAGCGTACACTGTAATGTTCATCTTTAAATAAGAGACCTGAAACACAGCTACTCTTAGGAGAGAGCACCTTCTGTGACAGTAACGGCTTTCACACCACTCTCCAAGACATTTTATTCTTCCAGCATCATGTATTTTTGAATCTATAGGTTATATTTTGAGAAATGAAAACTCTCAATTTCAAGTTCTAGTGACTGCAGAAATGAGAATGTGAAATTAGAAAATCTGGCAAAAAACAGGGCAGTAGGTGTTCAAAGAAAATGAGAGTTTGGCACAATACTGTAAATAACAAGGTTTTACAAATAATGTACGATTTTCATGCTCTGATAGAAACCTATTACAGCTGTGAATAACATCCATGATTTTGTCACAAAAGATAAAAGATCGTAATGATCTGAATTTCATATTCTCGCCACACACATTGATGTTTCACTACTGATTTTACTGAAGGTTCTCTAAATTTATATTGGTGTAAATAAAATTGGATCCTGGCATTTCTATTTCACTTGCTCTTCAGCTAGTAAGACTTCACATTTGTATGACATCTTTTATAGTGGGATCACCAAAACAATTTGCAAACATTTATTCACAATGCTAGTTATAAAACAGTGGAAGGAAAAATATAATATGTGGAGAAACTAAGGCACACAGGTGCCATGAACTTGTCCAGCAAATTTGGTAAGAAACAGTAATATTATTCTGGTTCTCATGGCTTACGCTGAGTTACATGCTGTAGCCTCTGGTTTCCAGGGCATGGTCATTTCTTGTTTGATAGTGACTTCTGTGCTGGCATGATGAACCCATTCACAAAGCTAATGATATGCTAGGGCAAGAGCTTTGGCCTAGGAGGCATGGGGCCTCAGTGCAGTAATGAGAGAACATTTAATAAAGACAAATGTAAGAAACAGCCACAACACAGGGTAACTTGATAAAGCCCTGTTTTGTGGTTACAGTAATAAAGAACGTTGATCTTTTGAGTGCTGGCTCCTTACAGCACAAAGCAGCATGAAGTTTTGAATCAGTCCTCCTCACAGTCTTTTTTAAATTTTAGGTGGAGATTTATCCATCACTGTGATAAGAGTCTGTTTGACTGAGATGTAGTGATGAAGGCTGGTTCAGCTAGCAAAGGCACTAACTGAACCCACAAGTATGCTCTTTGCTGTGATGAGTAGAACATATTTCCCTGTTCTGCCTGCATGTCAAAAGAGAAGGCAAGATTAATACCAGTAATATTTATAACGAGACCACGCTTTTAAGTAGTTTAACATGCTTGTTCCCTTGCACTCTTCCTTACAGTATCCCTTGCCAGTATAAAGCTTGAATAGAGCTTCTGCCAATAAACTGTTACACTAACCTCTGTGAAACCTGAGAGACTTTGGGTTTGACTCTGCAAACTATACTTTTGTAAACAGCCCCACTGGAGCAAAGGGGGCTCCTGACAGGAGCAAAGGCTGCAGGAATCAAGACAGTAAAAAAAAAATGTAATTAAAAAAAAAAGAGAGAAAGCTGTGCTGTTTATACTATTAATACAAATAGAAGGCATGCCTTTGGGTGTTCTCCTACACCCCACACCACTGGCTCCCAATCTTTTTTACCGTGTGGGCTGGCACAGGAGTGGGATGGGGCGCATGGAGCTGGCTGCCTCCCTCCCAGGGTTGTCCTGCTCCCCAGCTTTAACTCTGCACGTGACCACAGGTGGTGGAAGCTGCTTGCCTGGGTGGACAGACTGGGGGCCGATTGGGGGGCTCATGCCACAACACAGCAGCCAACCCTTCATGGCCTGGTACCAAGGTGTGGTCCAGTTGTTGGGAACCTCTGCCCTATGCAAGCAGAGATCAACACAAGGAACCCACAGCAAGTACTTGGGGAGTTCAGAGATTGGTACTACATTAGGCAGAAGCAGGTTGGACATAGGCGAGCTCAGGTAATGGCCCAGTGGATGGGGTACAAGACCTGGAATCAGCAACCTTTGTCTTCTGTTCCAGGCCCTGTGGCAATAACTTCCCCACCCCATATTTCCCAGTGGGTAAAATGTGAGAGACAAGTGCATTTACCACATCTAAAATAAGCAAACACCTGTCTTTCAGTAACTACAATCTTTCAACAGAGACAAAGCACATCAACAATTACTAATTGTGAGGCAGGGCATAGGAAAAAAAAAGTCCACATTTATGGCAGGGCATAGGAACACAAGGTCCACATTTATTTCTGATATAACTCCACTGATGTTAGAGGAAAATTTAGATTAAGTTTTGAAATGATATTGTACCAAAGCCTGCTCTCTAATGCTGGTAATTATAGTATATGGGGTGTGAGCTGTCAGTACTTGAGTATTGGGTGGCAAAATCTTGTTAGCAGTAAGAATTTGGGTTGAAGGATGAGCATCAACAGGGAAGGTGAACCAGTACAAGACACTAAAAAGGTGATGCAAGTGGAAAAGAAGAAAAACAAGGCAATTACATCCAGGATCACTTTAGGTGTCCTGTAGCATAGTAGAGCCTGATGCAATGTAGTGCACAGTAGTAAACCTAATGACTAAAATTACCTTCCTTAAATTGCCTATGTTCTCTCAATGAACAGCCATAAGTGGAAAAACTCATAAAATTCTTCCAGTAAAATGTTTTCATCCTTTGCATAGCACAAGAAAACAAAATCCATTTTAAAAGGGGCACAAAGAAAGCAGCAATTTACAATGAGGGTAATCCCTGAAAACTGATTCTGAAGATCAGATGTAGCTTTTGTTGATATAGCCAGCACCTCCTGTGCTCAGAAGGATTTCTTATTACAACTATATATTAATGAACCTCAAATCTGAGTCAACCTCACGCAGGTCCCAGCGGAAACAGTTTTAGTGTTTACAATATCTAGATAACTGAGTGTATTAAGGTAACAATAATATCATTTCCATACAAGCTCAGAAGACCCTTTGATGTTCTTACTCCAAACTGACCAGCTTTCATGCTGGTGACTGACCTCACACATTGGACTGATTAAGCCTAGTGTGTGCAGCACATTTAATAGTTACTGCGTTGGGGAAAGGAATGGAGTCATGCACATTCCTGGGCTGGGAAAAAGGGACATACACTACATGTTTATCAGATGGAAAAAATCTGTATCCAATAATTACATTACTAAATTCACCAGTGGAACTCTGCAAGCAGTAACCTCAAATTTACAAACGTGAAGAGTCTTTTCTGGGTCTGAAGTGGCAACTAATTGGCTCACAAGGACAGCGTCAGACTATAGTAATATTTGTCTTTTAATGTTGTAAAAAAGAACTTAAATCTATGTAGTAGCATTTGTAGAAATTGTTTTTCTTCAGAAAATACTGATTAGTCAAAATAGAAACTGTTCATGGGAAAGAGTTGGACTCCATGAATTTCCTGTGTTGGGAAAACAATGAGAAAAAAAAGAGTTTCAGAATTGTAAAAATGAAATGTTTCCAAAATGAAAAAAAATTCTTCTACAGGTGTTAAATCAACTTTGTGTCTTGAAATTTCACTTAATTAGTAGTTAAAACAAACAAATAAACAAGGTCCACAATGAAAGAAAAAGGTTTTGAAGTTTTTTTAACAAAATATTTTAATTGATCTGAACTTTTCAGAAATTGGATTCAAGGGAATGTAAATGTTCATCTTTTAATCTAATTCAGGATGTGGAAAGTTTTCAAAATCCAGAAAGTTCTCATAAGATAACACTTTCCCTTCCAGTTCTGCTATTTAGGCATAATACTAGGAGAAAAATAGGAAAGTATAGTAAGAAATGGAAAACAAAAGAACAGCATAACTTTGACTTGTGTGATGTGAGGTGAATTTCCTGTAAACCAGCTTAAATTTAAGCCAATAAATTTAAGCCAGGACTTCAACAAAATTCCTTCTGATTTACTCTGGAGTGACACCAGTCAGGTCACCTTGACTTCAATAAGAGCGTGGTGGGGTCTTATAAAAACTTCTATCTCAGGTACATTAGAAAAGTGTGAAGAAGTTGTGAGGACAAAAAGATTTTATCCATCTGTGGCACTGGTATAATTAGCCAGAGACTGAGAAAGCCAGTTTAATTAATACCCAGACAGCTCTGCTAGACGTAGACAGAAGCAGTCTTTTTTGTTGGCCTTAAAGATGTTAAATTCTTTCATCCACACCCTCTGATGGGAAGCTATGGTTAACTGTCCTGTGCTGTGGGAAAGCTCTATTTTTTCTTTTAAAAAAAGGGAGGAGGTGGATGGGGCGGGTCAGAAGCATGATAGGCTGGTGCATAGTTGTAGGGTTATTAAGAATTGCTAATGAGTGAGAGAGATCCTAATGATGTTGTTAAGCTATTCAAATACAGTCTGTTTCAGTAGTACAACTTGTGATGCTACGCTTATTTTGAGTACTTACAGGGCTCCTCCTGTCTATTAGAAATTATTTTATTATACAGCTGACAAAGCAACTACATTATTGTCTTAAATTAACAGAACCTGGCTGCCTCTTCCCCCTTTTATTTTACGTAATATGAGTACTTTAATCAACTCAGGCTGAACCACAGATATTCTTAATCTTCTGTAACAAAAGTTTTACAGTTGTGGTCTGTGACCCACAAAGTCCTTAATGGGGGTCCACAGAGAAGTGGCTGAGCACATGGTGCTGTTTCCTTCTCCTCATTTCCGCTGCTGTACCACACTTAAAGGCAGGAAATACATTAAATACTTACCAAGTACTGTTTTTTGTATGTAAGCAATTTCAGCAGTTGATATGGAAATACATGCAATGGAGAGGGGAGGGACTTGGGAGGTTGAAACTGGAAGGCGTCTACAAGACAACCTTTGGAGTAAAATATAGTCCATGCAATGGTAAAGGTTTGGGAAGCCTATGCCATATGCTCTAACTGGGTAAAAAAAGGACTCATCCAAATGTATGTTGTGTTCTTATTATTTACTGTTTGCATTACAGGAGCGCCAAGACCCCAGACAAAATCAGGGCTCTATTACTCTAGGTCAGGGGTGGGCAAAATGCGGCCTGGGGGCTGGATGCGGCCTGCCAGGCCATTTTATCTGGCCCGTGGGGCTCCTAAAAATTTTAGAAAATTAATATTGATCTGCCCTGAGCTACCTGTCATTCAGCCCTCAATGGCTTGCCGAAACTCAGTAAGCGGCCCTCCGCTGAAAATAATTGCCTGTCCTTGCTCTAGGTGCTGTAAGAAGAAAAAGCAACTTGGTCAAAGGTTATCATTCAACTAAGCACAATGCTTTTGTTATAACTAAAGACTCTTGGGCCTGGGACTAAGTGAGAGCCTCTGTTTTAATTAGTAATTTTTTTTTTTTTAATCTGGGAAAGAAATTTGAAAGCAAAACCACTACAACTTACAAACAAACAAACAAAAAAATCAGCGGTAAATACCCACTAAAAGTGACTGGTTTAAAAACCGTGACATGTGAAAAAGCTTCAGGGGATCTGAAATATGATTTTAGGGTTGGGAATACAGATAAAACTCCCTGCTCTAAAATATTTAAACACATTTTGGAATAATATTCCTCCAGCAAATGTAAAAACTTTTAAGCAAAGTTAACTTTGCTCCAGGCTTTATATTGTTTGTTAGTACCAACAGTCTATCCTTTGGACCCCAAAACACTCATTGAAAAAGCTATCATATCATTAGATAAGTAAAAACTTGAACCTCCTTTTCCCCGGTTCCAGAAACCCTTTCCGTTGCTATTAACAACATCTGTTTATAAAAATGGAAAGAATTTTAAACATCTTAAATTTATTTTGTACCATTCTCCCTACATATTTGTTTTTTTTTGTTGTTCAGTTTCATTTCCTGCACTTCAGTCAGTTAAGAGAAGAGAAGAATGCTAGACTTGCCAGGTCACTGTTTGCTTTCAAGACAGTTTCACCTTTCTTCCCTCAGGACCTCTCATGGCTAACATTCTCAGTTTGAGCTACAACTCAAGCTCTAACTCAACTTCTGTCCACACACAAAAACCTATATCTTGAACAGTGGTGCCTTAAACTTGAGGCAACTGACCTGCTGAGTCCCAACAAATCAGCAGCTGCTCAACTAATGGCTCTCCCCTTCCTCAGTACCATGGCAAGGAAGTTTGGTGTGTGGGGCAAAGCCCGCAGCGGCAGCCCGCCCTTGCCCCGCACACAGATCCAGGGAGCACATGCCCCCCCATGCTTGCCTGGGAGTGCACACAGCAGCGGGAGTCACCTTCCCCCTGTCTGCACACCCCTCCAAATAAGCCACTCGCGGCTCCATCCCACGCCCCTCCCGGCTGGGCAGCACCTGTTGACACCCCTTCGCTTTGGCACCCAGGGTGGTCACCCCACTCAGCTCCCCCTTGCTATGGCACTGTGCTTCCTCAGCACCTTCCTTCCAGTCTGCTAACTCAAGCTGGATGTTGCACTGAAGGCACTTTAGCTATAGCAGAAATTTGTTCAGATCTCAACTCTGTTGGGGAACATTTCAAGGCTTTATTATCCAAAACTTCTATGATAGAAACATTTTCTAATCCTGATTTATGGCCTAAATCTACTTCACAGTGGCTGTGTCTACACAAGACGCTGACTGCACAGTTGTCACTGCACAGTCATTTAGTACTTGTATACCCAATTACTAAATGACTGCGCAGTAACCGGCATTACTGTGCAGTAGTGTCTCTGCACTGCTTCCCGGTGAGTGACTGGGGCAGTAGCTCATTACTCTTGCCCCGTAGTGTCCCATCATGGTTTGTGCCCCATGACGAGCTACTGCACAGTCATCGTCTCATGTAGACACGGACTGTGGCCTTTAACACAATCATCTCTCATGTCTGCTTCTCAAATTGCCTTCACCTTTATTGCTGTCCATATAAGGGAGACATTACTGCAGAAAACTGCCCACATTTAAAACAAACATTTAATTCCCACTAAAATGTGTATATTGCTTTTGAGCAGATATTGTTTAGACTATCTTGTGACTATAAAACATACAGACAGAAACAAAGACTTAACCTGAGGAAAGGAGGAGAAAAGGGGTATACAGTTTAAATTTTCTTAGATTTAACCATGTCTATATATATATATAATATATATAATATTATATATATATAGACATGTGAAACTGTTTGTAGGTACACCCTTTAAATTCAAATACCAGGCACTAAGAAGGAAGTGTTAACATTATTGTATAATCTGAAATACTGATTTGTAAACACTCCCTCTGATCTCTAGGCCAAGGTTTCTTAATATATCGAGTTTCCTTATTTGGAGGAAATGCTTATTTAGAAAACTGCAGCAATATTCCTTTTGGAAAACAATAAAGGCAGTCGTTTGAAGAACAGAAGCAGACCTGGATTATCCAGGTGTCAGGGCAAGAACTTCAGCTGCTCAACATAATATTTACTAAGCAGTCCAATAACTATTACATGATTTTACATGAGTGCTAAACTGAGTAGGCATCTGTTCAATCCTGGGAAACTTCTACTTCAAACTGGACGGGCTGAGAAGCTTAGTGTAGGTATACAGTAGAATAGTCCAGCCCATATTAACAACACACTCATTGGCATTGCTACTCCTATTGCAATTAATTGAGGGGCTGATCCTTCATTCACCGAGGCCAATGGTAAAGGTCCCATTGAGGTTTTTGCATGATCAATAGGGATCCTGGTTTTCTTTGTTAAAAAAATCCAAAATTCTCTGATTAAAAGCCCCTCAACTCCATGTTTTTTCATGATTAAAATGAAAAGCCACTATATATATATATATAGGTACCAACTGAACACGGTGTTTTATTGATATATTTACATTTTAAAGCAATTTGGAAGCCTACCAGTGCCTCAATCATTATAATAAAATACATACTAAATACCGATATGTTTCGGTGTTTGATTTTGGTTTTTTTATCATGAAAAATCAAGGCTCCCCCTGCCCCCTCCCCTCACCAGGACGTGGGTCCAGCTGCGGCTATTCTTCACGCTGGTTTATAGCACTGAGCAGTCCTGATATGTCAGTGCCCTGCCTCTGCCCATGCCATTAGCCCTCACTCCCAACCCATAGCCCCCCAGACCCACAGCCCTGCTGGTGCTCCTCACTCCTGATCCGCTGCTCCCCACCCCCAGTTCCCAGCTCCTCAGTTTGTGGTGACAGGGAGGTGCGTGTGGGCATAGGCAAAGCTATAGGCAACTTATTGGAGGGGCATGGGAAGGCACATATCCCCCCAGATTTCTCTGCCCACAGCAGGGTACAGGGCTGCAGCCTGGCTGGACTGGGAGCCACTTCTCCCTCCCCCCAGCCACCCCAGGATGAGCCACCCGTGGCTCTGTTTCCACTCCCCAGCTGGGACCCATGGTCATGCATTCCCATGTACTTCAGCCCCAGCCTTAGCATCTTGCACTGGGCACCACCCCAGCTGGGCAGCACTTCCAGCTCCAGCCCAAGCCACCAACTGCCAACCAACCCTACCGCATTCCCTCCTTCATTGTGTAGGCTTGGTGTGAGCCATCATCGACTCAATCTCACCACAAGTTGTGCTGCCCGCTGTGTCCCCCCATGCATCAGCTATGCCCCCCACCTCCATTGCGTTAACTATGCCCTCCCTTCACAGACTTATCTGCAGGGAGCTGAGGGAACCGCTCCACCCCACACTGCCTGGTTGTATTGCCAGCCATGTCTATGTGTACCTGCGCGTGTGCACATGGTACCCCCTGCCTCTGATTGCCCTCCCCCCCACTCTCCCCAGCCCCCACTGCAGGTTGGAACTTTCCTGGCTGCAAAGAGAAACCTGCAGTTTCCTGAGTTTTTCTCCTTTAAACAAGGAAATCTGAATTTTCCCGTGGGAAATGAAAAACCCAGATCCCTGATGATCAAACATTTGGACCCGAAATATCCATTCAGTGATTTCACTTATCAAGAGTTGGCTAAATGCAACACAAGAAAGTTTGAGGTTTTTCATAGGGTGGTTTGATTGTCTTGCTATGGAGAAATGCAATTTTCTCAGTCTTGCTTGCTTAAACAAATGAATAATAATGGGACCCCCACTTCCAAACCTGAATGCCTACAACTTCTACCCAGAGTTCCACCACTGGACAGGCATGCAGAACATGTTTAAAGCTTGGCTCCTTTTAACACAAATTAACAGAAAAAAAGAACAGGTTGCTGAGTGTCTGGGAACAGGTCGTTTTACTGATCATTCTGAGTTTGGAGAATAGTAGCTTTTTTAATTCTTTTTTTTGCTAGGAGCTATTTATGCGCTTGTGATAATTAATCTTTGTTTGGACCCTCTTATTTATTTTTTTACGTGCTGTGAATACCAACAGAATTAAGAAACAAGTCACACCCTTGTCATGTGGGTTCAAAGCTAAATTTTTTCAAAACATCAAACCAAATTCAGCCTTTGGGAGTGGGAGAAACACTAAAAGCCAAAGCCATGATTTGAATGAAGTTAATTTGCATCAAGCATTTAACATCTAGATTTCAATTATAAAGACTACAGTTAATTGTTAACTGTCTTAACCTGTCAAGGAGTTTTAAAAAAATGACAGAAAACAGCCTTTGATGCCAGTAGGAAAGTTCTTGAGCTATTAATCATTAGTTATCAGTTTGCCTTAGTTGACTAAAACTCATTAATATAAATGAGAAACATGAAAGGAATACATTATTACGCTATCAATTTGTTCCCTAATCTACAGGACTGAAATGGCTAAAATAGTTAAACTAGGCAATATCATACAGGACATGGAAGCATAACTTGGCACCATTAATTTTATTCTGCTGATTGCCAAATGTAATTGAGAATGATGGGGGCTCATAAACCAAGTTCCAGTAGCTTCCCCCCATGTTCCCTTTAATTTTCTTTTTTTCCAGCCAGAGCTCTGGCATTTGATGAATCAACCTTTACAGAAAGTGTGTAGACGCCATTTTAACACAGTGAACAGTGGCTATTCACTGGGACAAGGTAATGTTTCCACTGACCTCCCTCTCTCTCTTGCTTATTTCCACAGGCCCTGCTATTCCAATTTTAAGCCTTTCATCTTGGTTGCTCAAATTGGACTTGATCCTTCTCCTACCGAAGTCTGTGGGAGTTTTGGGAATTCGTGCCAGGAATGATCAGGATTATGGGCCCTCAGCAAAGTTGCAAAGAGTAGAGCAGTCTGAGATAAGTTTATAAATTCCGTTTGCTTTCAAATGGATTTACACCTCATAAAAATACTGCATAGAAGCAAAGATATGCCAGGCTTGTATTAAGTTTCTACCCTTGAAGTTCATGTTAAGGGCTTTTCTACATATCTTCATTATAATTAAGTAACAACCAGCATCTGCCAGGTAAGGATTAGCTTTTCATTAATCATTTACTAAAAGTCAGGCTACTCAAGAACATAAAGCACTTCCAGGCAATATTGCCCAACTGTCAAACCATCCTATCCATACGGGACTTCAGTAGAATGCAGCCGTCTTATGAAATGTGGACGTCCTATAAAAAAGTTTATACAGAGTTTCTCCCTCTCTCTCTCTCCTTAGCCTATCAATACATGTTAGCAAAGAGCAGATAATCAGTAAAAGTTGGTATTTCCAAGACTATTGGAACGATTATCTTCTGACAGAATGCTTATTTACACATAGGAGTTATTCCAAAAATAGATATTTCTTAGGAAACACATCTTACCATATTCTTATTCCAGAATGTGCATGCCCATGCATAGAGTAATTCAGGAATAGATATAATGCGTTACAAACTCAGTGTGACTGGAATTAATTTTCAAGGGGAAAAGTGCCCTTACATTTGTATGCCACCCTTACACTTCAAGGGAATTCTTCCTGATTTACACCAAGGGAGATTTAAATCTATGCTGCTAAAGAACTGGGTTTTTCCATTTACAAAAGGGAAGCATTAATCTCCCCTCCCCTCCCCCCATTTTTGCTGCGTAACAGGTTTTCTTTCATCACGCAATTCTGCAAAATACATAGGTTTGCAGGTTGTCAGGCAGGCTAGACTTAATATTCAACTACTTGCTCTGAATCTGCAGTGAGAATGCTCTTTTAAGCACTTTCATGAAGTTCTCTCATTAGCCACATTAGCAGCTTGACTGAATTACTGTTTTGATGGGGATTGCGTCACAGTAGTAATTTTGAACATGTGAATGTTTGAAGTCAGGCATTCACAAAAGAAATACCAGCATCAGCTACTAGTAAGGGGCTAGAATCTGAGAAATGCTTCTATTGTTCTTGTTAGTTTGGATTACCAGCATCAGAGAGGGCTTATTATTTGCCTTCTCTCACATCCATTTTTCACCAGTAAATCTCATTGATGTGCCAAGAGAGTTGCAATGCAGCTGTCCTGTCAAACATTTTCAGAGAAATAATACAATTTCCAAAGACTTGGGTAATACTTGCACCTTTTGTTGCACATTTTATCTGTGGGGTTTAGCATCATTAGCTTCATTCTTTAGATGGGGAAACTGACAGAGGGTGGCAAAGTAACTTGCCAAAAGTATCCCAGCAAACTCAAGTCTCCTAATTTCTTGCCAACACCCTATCAACAGGGCAGCAGGTGCCCTGAGATCCTTTAAAAGCTGGGGCAGGAAATGTGAGGAGATAAGCAAGGGGAGAAGAGCTAATCGGATAAGGGTAGGCTCAGGCCGTCCCTTCTAGCCACTCTCCTTCTTCCTTTGCCAGGCACCTCTGCAAGGAGGCAAGCACTTTAATAAATAAATTGCTTTTTAAAATGGGGTGCTGCTCAATTCACAAAATTTATGGAGGGGTGCTTTGAATCTAACATGGGGTTCTCTGAGTCTAACAAGGAGTGCCTTGATCCTAAAAAGGTTGAGAGTTACTGCAATAGGGTAATGGGAGCTTCTGTAGCCTCCCTGACCCCTCCTGCCTATAATGGCTATTAATGGCAGGGAAGAGAAACCAGCCTACTGCCATTGTCCTTGGCTCAGCCTGACTCCCTACGTAGGCGGGCAAGAGGGGGGCAAGAGGGGGGCAAGAGGGGGGCAGAGCGACTCTGGAGCTACCTTTGCCACTGAGTCAGTTGGAGACAGTGATAATACTGGGTGGGGGAAGAAACGAATGAGAGGGGAAGGAAGGGGGCATGGGAGGAAAGGAAAAGGGAAAATTGTGACCTAATTTGGAGATTTAAAGTCCCTGGCTGCAACTTCCACACTGTGATCTGAAAGGGGGATGCAACCACACCACTGTACCCCTCTGGATCTGCCCCATCTAGAATTCGGGTAACTGGTTTATCTGTGCCAAAATCTCTTATCTTGCAGAGTATAATTAATTAAATTTCTGACACACCAAGCAGGGTCTTGCTCAAGACAGCCCTATTTCTTTCAAACTCTATTCCCTGTTACAGTAGTGCAGTGATTCTAAACCTTTTTAGCTTAATGGCACCCCTCATCAGACTCAAGGCATCCCTCCATAACTTTTGTGAATTGAGACGCACCCGATTTCAAAAACTGATTTACTACAATGCTTAACTCCTTGCAGGGGAAGCCAGGTAGTGTGGGTGGGGGAGTGGCCAGGCAGGGAGAGTCTGAGCCTGCCTGTATTTGCTTTTCTTCTTACACTTCTTGCAGTACCCTTCAAAGGATCCTGCAGCACCCCAAGGGTGTTCTAGCCCTCTGGTTGAGAAATAACTGCAGTAGTGGATGCAGTAGCAAAGTAAGATTTACTGGGGCCCTGGGCAAACAGAAAATTGGAGGCCCACCGCCAGGGAAGGACAGGTTCCCTCTACGCCTGCCAGGGGGCTGTGGCTGGGCCTGCTCAGCCTCCTCAGTGCGTCTCGGGTGAGCCAGGGGGTGCAAGCGACACTCGAGTGAAGGCAGCCCCAGTCCCTCTGCCCAGCAGGTGTTGCACAGACAGAGCTGCAGACCCCCAGCACCATGGCACAGACTAGGGCTAGGGCCAGTTTGGGATGGGGGGGGCACAAGCTCCACCCCCGACTGCCTACCTGCCCCTCTGCTGGCTCAAGTGGCGTGGGGCTGTCCCATTCTGTCCCAGCTGAACTGGTGCCAGCAGCCACCTGCAGACATCAGGAAGCGGGAATGCCCATGGGGCTTCCTGGCAGCAGATGGTGCTGGGAAGCTGCCACCATGTCCACCCCTAGCCCCTGACCTGGCCAGAGGGAAGAAGGCACACGCTGGCAGCCCCAAATGCCCGTCTCGGCCAGGATGCCCCTGGCACTCCAGGAGCCCTTGACTGGCAGGGGCCCTGTGGGCCCATGTGTTAATCTGCACCGGAGTGGATGTCCAGAGCAACTCCACTGCTTTCAGGAGTTTACAATGATATCAATTAAGTAGTGCTGGATTTACACCAATTAAGTGTGAAGCAGAAAATAGTCCCGAATCTTGATACACCTACCCCCAACGTATACCTCAAAGGAGACTAGATATTTCCTACACTGTCTGAAATTACTCCAGCTGACGTTAACTCTTTTGTTAGTCATGTGAGGGTATGTTCTGTTTGTTCAGTTGCTTTTTTTTTATACAGAAATAAGATAAGATGTAAATAAAAGTGACGGGGGAAAGGGAACATACACTGAACATGGATAGTGCTGACAAATTCTTTCACAGCAGCACAATGACAGCAACACCAGAAAGTGGTAGCAAAGTCAAGCTAATCATTACCACCTGACAGTCTGGCAGAGGTGGAGCACTTGCCTAACCGTTAAACAATAAAGCTTTTACATGATCGTCTGACTCTAGGGGGCTTTTTGAAACCTGCCTTACTTCCCACATAGCCACTAGATTAAACAGAAGGGCTTTAGTGTATCCACACAAGCAGCGTCTTTTAGAAACTAGACCCTAGCTGATGGACAAAAATTTAGTTAGGAATGTTCCTTGGGGGAAAAAAAACTTGATAGCATACGATGAAGATATTTTTCTATTCAAAACTTTAGAGAATGATCAATTTTTGTTTTCCTTAAAACTACTATCGTTACAGTCACAGAACCCTAAATCTTTTCCCCATTTCATTCTTGGTTTAGATTTTGACTCTCTGTCCCTCAGACAAAATGCTTAATAACTAAGCAGCAAACAGTATGGTCTCTTTTTGTGGTGTGAGCAGTTAGGCTTGTAAATCCCTACTCCCTGAGAATAAGTAAGTAAATGTAAAGTATATCTGTTTAGTTCTGTAAACGTACCATGTGCTCTAATGAATGTTACCTTCATATAAGATAGAACTAATATACAATAAACATTAACTCTAAAACCTTATACTCCTTTACAGTGTTGTAAAGCCAATCACTTGTTGGAGACTGAAATAGATAATAGAGAAAAAGATTATTTGATGAGGTTTCAAACCTAGGCCTTGACCATCTGTTAACGTTAAAGGTCTGACGCAACATCTTTGCAAGGTTAGAGTCATCTATCCTGCTGAAAAATGAATTTGTTAATTACATTCAATCCACCTACAAAACCTGCACGTGGCTTCATCTAAAAAGACAGACAAGATTCTTTAGGTAAATGTGATATATTTTATTAGACCAACTAAATAGTTAGAAAAAATTTTCTTTGCAAGCTTTTGGGTACAAACACCCTTTCTTCAGGCACAGGGACAGTTTGTTGTTTCTTTGTTTTCTCTTCTAGATAGAAACTTGAAGAAACAACAAACTCTCCCTGTGCCTGAAGAAGGGTATTTGTACCTGAGAGCTTGCAAAGAACATTTTTATCTAATAAAAGATATCGGATTTACCTAAAGAACCTTGTCTGCCTATGTCCTTAGACCAACATGGCTACAACCAACAATCCTCCCACCCATTCATCTAAAAAGAGAACTTTTCTCATCATCTTCCCCAATCAGGACTGCCTCCCTTTGCTGTGAAACAGCTGCTGTATTCCATGCTAGAGGAACAGATGAAGTTGTTCCAATTTAGAAGTGTTTTGGTGGCCTGTGCGATGAGGTTCACTATGAACATTTTTTATTTTCTCTTTAAACCTTTGAAATGTGGGATGCAGCAAAAGCTGAACTGCTTGTAGAATGCTTAACCAATAAATAGTTCGGTATTTGAATCTTGAATGGAAATGGAACAGCAGGAAATAACCAACAGGTTGCCCAATATCATAAAATGCAACCCATTTAATTGGTAGGAGGTACAATAAAATTTTGTATTTACATTGTGCTTTTCAGCTGAGGACTGCAAAGCATTTTACAAGCACAGGTTAAAACATATAACATTGCCTCAAGACAGGCATCCTGGAAAAATGGATGTATTAATGATAATGATATCACCATATACAAGGAGGGATCAGAAAACCTGTCCCTAATTCCTTCTAGATGTAAATATTCTGTGAATAATATATTAGCTTAAAAACTATCAGCCCCAAATCCACAGTGTAATAAGTAATAGTGTAAATAGGAAAATACATTTTAAAAATCTGATACCAAGTATAAGTGAACAATGAGGGTTGGTTGAGTTACCAGTCTTGCAACGTGACACTTTATAAACAGCCAGAGAATCTCTTTAATACAAATCATACATCACCATTGTATGCACCCTCTCACTTTCTTCACCAGCCTCTGTGACCTGCCAATACCATAAACACGAGACAAGTTTTCCCTGCACCAAACAGGGAGCTGTTACGGGAGAAATCTTTCTTACTTTAGAAAAGCAAACCACATAATATGATCTAGAAGGTCTTGTAAAATGGCTAGCTTCTCCATTTGAGCTAAGAATTGTTCAGCCAAAATAGAAGTGTGGTAGCAGGGGCAGATTAAAATTAAATAAAGAGTCCCTCAGAAGAAATAACAACATTGGTTTTGTTTCGACTGTTGTTTTATGAGATGAAGTTGCCAGAAACCTACTTGCTGGTTTTCCTGCAATTGTGGTTCCAGGAGGGCCACAAACAATGTGACAGAAAATGAAGTTTGTAATTAAAGCTCACATGCACGAGGGCAACAGATCTTGGTTTGTTTGAAGGTCTATGACAGATTTGCTTTGTGACCTTAGATACGTCACATTAACCTAAAATGAGTGCCCCATTTTTCCCATGTCGCAAACATGTTTTGAAGCTTAATTCCTAAGGGCATGTCTTCACAACAGAGATTACCCAGGTTTCGGCTCCCAGACATACACTCCTGGGCTGCAACCAGGCAAGCAGCGGCACAAATAGTAGCGGCACAAATTTGTTCCACTACTTTGTGGAACATACCCCTGTACATGTACTTTGCTGGGGGACACACTTTCCTGCCTGGGGCAAACCTAGGGTGACCACCCATCCCTAACTGGGCAGAACTGTCCTAGAATGGGAACATCAAGTCCTGGTCCTAGGCTACATGACTCCAGGACACCATTTGTCTGGGATTTGCAGTGTCGTGCAGGGATTGGGAAATGGCACATTTCCCCTTGCAGGCAGGCAGCGTTTCAGCCTGCAAGGGGCTGCTGGGAGCAGGATGGCAGGGGATGCCACGTGCATGTGCTCACATACATGTGCATGGCTGGGAATACATGCCCGTTGCCCCCTAGGCAATGTATAGAGCAGCCCCCTGCAGGTAAATCTACAAGGAGAAGGGAGCATAGGGCAGGTATGGGGGGGGGGGGCATGCAGATTGAGGCCCCCAGAGTGAGGGAGGGAATGGGACAGGGTAGCAAAGGTTACCACTGTGCTGCAAATTTGTAGCGTGGCGCATGTTTTAACATTCACTGTGTGTGGTTTGTGGTGCCACACACCACACGCCTCTGCTTGTCTGGACTCAACAAGACTGCTACAAAGGTTTAGAGTGAGGGCACTCGTACACTTTGGACTAAACCCCAGTTAAGACCCCAAGGTAAGTAAGCCTGCAGTGTGGAAATTCTCTGTCCAGCAAGTGTTTTAAAGTCATCCAATGTGAGAAACTGGAAGCGTGCAGTGCTTTCATGGAAGGAAGACAATGAAGAGAGCATAAAGCCACATGAACTACTTACAGATAATTACAAATAAAGCAGTGTTCAGATGATCATCTTATTTTTCAGGGAAGCAAATGTTTCTGACAGAAATCTCACCTATTGTCTGCTTCTCCCTTTCTGGTTTGGAAACACAAGTCCTCCCACACATCTAGAAAGGGTCTGTCAGGCAGGCCAGGGTGTATTCCAAGGTAAAGAGACTGCACTGTTTACTCAGATGGTAACTATCCTCCCTCTTCTTACTACCCTGCTGTTAAAAATAAGTCTCGAAGATAAATTAATTTTGAAAACAACTCCAATGATATCAGAGGGACAGTGTCTCAATTACCACTTGAGAAGTGCTCATTACCAGTAAATGATTCACCTTTGACAGGATCTCTACCTGCAACACACACTAGAGCTCAGTGCTCCCACTACTGAATGCTTCCTTAAGCTGTTAATGACTGTGATATTGCCCGATTTTGATATGCTGTCATTATGGGTCAGGTTTACAAGGCGAAGTTCTACCATCTGCAAACATGGAGGGGAGGGGCTACTGTAATACCATAATACAACTATTTCTTCAGGAAAAAAAACACCATTTTTTAGCAAAAGGGAAACCCACTTCCTGGGGTTTAAGCTGTCAGAAAACAGTCCCCAGGTGTTTCTTCAAATCACA
This sequence comes from Gavialis gangeticus, assembly GCF_001723915.1. Classification (NCBI taxonomy): domain Eukaryota; kingdom Metazoa; phylum Chordata; order Crocodylia; family Gavialidae; genus Gavialis; species Gavialis gangeticus. The sequence goes on along the minus strand of NW_017729025.1, from coordinate 111,113,612 downwards.
TCTAATGGGTAGTCTGTTAAGCATTGCTGGCAGCACTGATGGTAGCAGTCTTTTTAGCATTTATGGCAATATATTGTGTCAGCAGCACATGTAATTGATGTGTTTTTACAAATTTTGTAATTAAAGTGTCTATTGAGGCAACAGGTGCCTTTAGGAATCCATTGAATAAATCAATCAAAACTGGAGTGGGCTGGTTTGTTTTGAATTTGACTTAATTTGGCTGCCATGAGAAACTTCTGAGTCAGATTTATTTCTGTTATATATCCACTGAAGTCAACAGAGCTTCAGGGCTTGTCTACATGGGGAAGTTAGTACGCAGGGAAGCAGGGTATGAATTTCAAACAAATTAGTTCTACATGCTAACTTTTTTAACGTGTACTAAGAGTAGCACTGCTTATGCTTTCTAAAATATATCTAGTGCACTAGAAACTTATCCCCTAATTTACTGTGCATTATCCTCCCCACCTAGACACACACTCTGCAAAGATGAGTTTCTCTTTACCTTTGATAAGCATTGCCCCATTATGGAAAAGCAATTACAAGTTTATAGGAACTAAAACACCATTCACTACTTTCAACATAAGTTTCCATTTGATGGCTGCAGTTATTTTATGGGGTTTTGCAAACATTTTAGCCAGCTTTCTGACTCTTTGAGATTCATTTTTAATAGCATGCTTCTGTTTTGCAAACTGACTAGATAAGAACAGTGACTATTTAGCAGCTGTCCTCTTCGTTGCACCAAATGATTTCAGAGTTGTATTTGTTGAGCATAAATACAAATTTAACATGTTGCTGGTTTTTAAGTCCTGGTAACACTTCAGAAGCCAACAAAATCAGGGGTTTGTCTTCATTAGAGAGTTATGCTGCTTTAACTATACTAATACAGTAAATTTTGTTATACCAATATTAAAGTGTTTTATATCAGTATAGCTTATTCCTATAACTAAACCTGTAAAAGCACATCTATCCCTACAATATTGCATTCACACTAGGGTATTTAGCATTGTATCAAATAAATAAATTAAACAAAAAAATCACACCACTAACTAAAACAGTTGTTCTGACAAAGGTTTCAAATGTAGGCTAGACCTAAGAAAATGAGAGTCTATTTTTCCACATGCAGCCATCACACAAGACTGTAGTTTACCAAGATCCAATTGGTTCCTTCCACCTCAACAAATCTACTGTCAGTCCTTAGATTACATGTGTCAGTCCAAAGACACAGCTTGAAAATAAGGTTCCACATGTATGATGGTAGGCATGATGATGATGCCTAGGAAAGCAAGAACTCAAAGTCATGCCTGAGTTTGCAGAGCTAGCAGTTAGAAAAACCAAAAAACCCATTTTATTCATCAAGAATTTCCAACAATGCATATGAAACTAAAGAGAGACACCTGATTATTTCTGTTCAGCTCTGTGCGTTGCTGGTTGTTTTGCAAGAGCTCATTTGCCCAAGACAACTGCGTATGACCAACTGCCATATTTCCTTACAAAGCTAAATTAAATTATAGAGGTGAAGCTCAAAAGATCTGCATCTATCTCAAGATGGCAAGTGGTGTGTACCCCTTGGCCAACTCCCACTCCATCGTGACAGCTGTTTGGTCCTTAGTAAGCATAGTCACATACTTCTATACACATAGCCTCATACTTCCCATCAGGCAGGGGATCCTCAAGAGGAAGATTAGAATAGACAGGGAGACAAAAAAAATCAGGCGCCAAAAAAATTCAATGAAATTCAAAGAATTACAGAGCTTTTAATGTAAATTCTAGTGTTTAAATTTTTTATGAATTTAAGATAGGTAAACAAGCAAACCGAATATCCCTTCATACAACTTAGAGAAGAATTGAACTTGCCCCGCATCACCAGTCCCCTGGGATTATAAGGATGGCAGTTCCCATCTGTTTGTTTAAAACTTTTAAAATTATACTTCAGACACTTTTACTTCTCTTCACAATGAGATGCTATTATAATATCTTTTATAGTACACTCCTGTTTCCTTGCCCTTAATGTTTCCAGCGCCATGTAGCTTGATCTTTTAGTTAAACAGCCAGCTTTACTAGGCAACTGTTTTTTTTACTGGTCTCAAGTGTGCTTGCTTAGGGCAGGTTTCACAGTAAAATAAGAGGGTGGTCAAGATTTGAAGCTGGAACTCGGATCAAATCTGGCTAATTTCACAGAGCCAGAATCTCTCTGTCATCTGAATGAGGTGTAGAGCAATTGTCTGTCACATACCCATGGTCTGTAAGGGGCCCCCGTTCTGCAGGACAGTACTTTCAGATATTTTTTTTTTAAGCCAGAATCAGCCAAGTTTAATCATTTATTTAGGTTGAAATAATAATAATAAAATGCATGTTTTAGCTATTAATGACTGAGTCTGTCCTCACCTCAATGTACAACAACTAAAATAGTTCTAATTTAACAAAATATACTAAACTATGTTCCAGTCCTAAGAGGAGCCATAAACACTGTAGAGACTCAGCTCCATGTATTGACACTTTTTTTTTTAAAGCTAAACTTTCACAGAGACCAAGAACAGTGAGGTCTTTATGCTCTCTCATATGCTTTACACAGAGGGGAGAAAATGCAGGTAACAGATCCAGCCATACACATTTGATACCAGCTCCAGAGTACACTGCTGGAGCAGTAAAACTTGGGAGGATTTTTTCTGTGGGAAAATTGTAACAGAAAGTCAGGGAGATTTTGCTTTTGTTACAAGGGTGGAATTTTTGCCAACAATTCATACAAGTCCTGAATTAGGATCAATTAGGACTGAAGGCTTAATTGATCCTGACATTGCCTTTGCTTGATCCTGCAAGTCCTCCTGTACAACTCATGACAAGGACTCTGAGCAGAGTAACTCCCATGAACACTCATTTGAACTGTCCTACACATTCAGAAAAGTACTAACCTCACTCTTGTGCACAGTGAAGATTGCCTTGAAATATTACAATCAAAAATGAAAAGATATGCAAATCAACCACCACATAATATGTAAATATGCATGCATAAAATGTTTGTAGAGACGCATACTATGTAAAACTAGTAGAACAATGTAATATAGTAGTTTAGTAGCATGTAAATTTGCCAGGAGGAAAATATTCAAAACTGTCAGCATTTCTTAATTATGCTCCTTAAACAAGCTTTGAAAAACAAGTTTATGGTTCATTTACAAATGTCCCCCTGCCCCACCTCCAGGATGGGACTAAAATGAAAAGCAAGCTGAATTTCAACGGTGCAGTATGACAACTGGACACTCTTTGCAGGGATCCTGATTTTCTCAGTTTAAAAATCCCAAGTTTCTGATATTAAAAAAATTCCCAAATTCTATGATTAAAAAAACCTAATCCATGTTTTTCCATGATTACAATGAAATGCCACTATAGACACAATTGTTTTTCAGTTGAACACAAATTTTTCCAAGTATTTGAATTGTTCTAATAAAAGATACTGGATTTACCCAAAGAACCTTGTCTGCCATCAGTTGAACACAATGTTTTCTTGATATATTTACAGTTTTAAAGCAATTTGGAAGTTTATCAGTGCTTTTGGGTTTTTTTATCATGGAAAATCAGAGCTCCCCCTGCTCTTGTCACTCAATGGGACGTGGGTCCAGCTGTACCTTCCCCCTACCCAGCACTGCTTTGTGGGGCTGAACAGCTCTAGTATGCCGGTGCCCTGCCCCTGCCCTTCACCCCAACCCACAGCTCCCCAAGCCCTGTCTTTGCTCTTCACTCCAAAACCACAGCCCCCAGCTGGTGCCCCTCACTCCCAACCCGCAGCCGTACTGGTATGCAGATGTATACTAGCCATACTGGTATGCAGACTGTATAATAGCTGTACTGTACCCCCACCCCTCCAGCTGTACTGATGCCCCTCACTCCTGACCCACAGGCCCCTGCCCCCCTCCTGCCCTGCTAGAGAAGGTCCCCAGCTCTCAGGGCTATGCGACCCAGCCACTGCTGCAGCCAGAGCAGAGCGTGGAGTGCCCTCTCCCCTGCCATGGACATCACAGCCTGAACAAAGCTGAGTGAAGTATGTGTGGGGTGGGGGGAGGGGGGGCAGGGGAGGTTGCAGACTGCCTGCTGCGGGCTCTGGGCTCTCTGCCCTGCTGCCCTCCCCCAGAGGCCTCTGCAAACTAGCGGGCAGGACCCGGTGTGGGAGGACAGAACAGAGTGGGGTGGCTCAGTGCTGCCACCACTGGGAGCCCCATGCCAAACATGCCAACAAGGTGAGACACCCCCTGCTTGCCCAGCAGCAGCAGGAGGCACAACTCTGCATTGACGCCACCACCCCTGCTGCTGCTGGGTGGGCAAGGGGTGCCTTACACTGGCAGCAGGGCTGGTGTGGGGCTCCCAATGGCTGCAACACTGAGCCTCCCTACCCTGCTCCATCCACCTCTGCTGGGCCCTGTCTACTGGGCTACGGAGGACCATGATGGGGAAAGGCAGTAGGGCAGGAAGTCCAAAGCCCACAGTGGGCAGCCTGCATTCTTCCCCTCTCCACACAAATTGCAGGGGTGGGAGAGGGTGTCCCCCACATACTCCCTGCCCAGAACTGCCTGCGGCAGTGGGAAGCCAGTCCCCGCACTGCCCCTGTGGCTCCATCTTGCCCTCTCAGCCAGGTCCCATAGCCATGCATTTCTGGGTTGGGTAGCACCCCCAGGCCTAGCCCCAGCCACCAATCCTGCCCCAGTCCCTCCCTCCCCATGGCTGCCTCAATCTGCGTCCCTGTGCATCGCCTATGCCTCCCACCCATAGACTTATCTGCAAGCAGCTGGAAAAGCTACTTTTCACCCCTGCCTGGCTGTATTGCTGAACCTAGGTATACATGCATGTTGCTCCCCCTGTGTCCCACCCTCTCTAGCCCCAAGTAGCCCCTTGCAGGCTGGAACTCTGCCAGCCTGCAAGGGGGAACCTGCAGTATTCCGTGTTTTTCTCCTTTAAAAGGAGAAAACCTGTGTTTTCAGACCCCCACACTTCCCCCATGGAACAGACCCCCTCTCCCTGCATTTCCCCCATGGTGCAACAGCAGGCAGGAGGGCACTCAGGGTGCAGGTGCCCAGTAGGGCGCAGCTCCGGCCAGCGCTGCACATCACAGTGAGAAGCGCAGTCTGCACTGGGCCATCTACTGCCAGCGCTCCATGCCACGCACATGCATCCCCTCCACTAGCACAGCACAGCACAGGAGGGAGCCTGGCGTGCTGGACCTGGCTGCCTTCCCTGCCGTGGCTGCACTGCAAGGGAGGGAAGCTCCAGGAGCCTTTCCCTGAGGGGCGGGGAAGGCAGCCAGCTCCAGTGCCTGGGGCTTCTCTCCAGGGCTGTGCAGCCCCAGTGGGGAAGGCAGCTGACTCCAGCACATGAGGCTTCCCTCCCTGCTGTGCGAATGCAGGGGCTGTATGTGCGTGGCAGGGAGTACCGGCAACAGACAGCCCAATGAAGGCTGCACTCTTCACTGGGATGTGCAGCACTGGCTGGACCTGCACCCCTCTAGGCACCTGCACCTTGGGCACCCTGCCTGCTGCTGCTGCTACCACCGCCTGCTGTGGCTGCATGCCATTGAGGGGGAGTATGAGGAGGTCCACACACCCCCCACCCTCCCTCACACATGGCCTACCTGGGCTCCACACTGCTTCCGCCCACCCTGGGCATGGGCTCTGCACTGCCACCAGCACCATGTTCCTGCCCAGCTGCAGCCCTGCCCCCGCTGCTTCCCTACCTGCTGCCCAGAGCCAGCAGGAGACCAGGGAAGCAGAGTAGGTCCCTGGGATCTGCAGCAGTAGCAGCAGCAGCCCTACCTGGAAGCTGAACGTTGGCCAGCCAGACCCCTCTGCCCACAAGGTGGGAGTGAGGCAGTAGAGTATGCTTGAGGTGTGTGTAATCATTGGTGCCTCACCCCCACCCTTGTGGGTGGAAGGGCTAGACAGGGCACAATTTGTTGGGTGCTACAGGCTGGATGAAAGTGCTTGGCAGGCCAGATCCAGCCCATGGGCTGTATTCTGCCCACCCCTGATCTATATCCAGGGCCGCTATAAGGTGCTTTGATTCCAGCTGTAACTGGAAGCAGCCTAAAAGCTGCTTTAAGTTCAGCCGGCTTGTAATAGCCCCCTACTAGCCATGATGATGGTCAGAGATTGCTGGAGCATGAATGTTCTGACCATATTTTCTCCTGCCCTCTACATGAAACAACCTTCCAAGGAGGTGGTATAGAGCTACTGTAACTCCGGAGCAGCAAGAACATCTACACATTCACTAATGCACAGTAGTTACTGCACATTTAGGTTAGTACTTGCTCAATGAAGTATTAACTAAATGCACAGTAACTACAGTTACTGTGCAGTAGCGCCAGTGCACGCTTTTTTGTGATGCTTACTGCACAGTAGCCTAACATCACCACATAGCAAGCGTATTTGCATGGTTTTTGACCGGCATGCTACTGCGCAGTAAACATCTCGTGTAGATGCGCCCTCCCATACTAGGGGATTCTCAGCCACCAATTAAGTAATGCTACAAAACAGCTAGAGTAGGGATTTTGTTTTTACTTACAATTCTGTTCCTGAGGTACTAGTAACCTTCAGTGGGTTACTTTACTGCTTTGTGCTTTGGTTTCACCCTCTTCAGTTGGTGCAGTAATATTTATCTGCCTTGCAGGTGTGTTGTTAGGCATTAATTAATATTTGTAAAGCACTTTCATATCTGTGGACAGATGATGCTTTATAATTGCAGTGAATGCATTGTTGTTATAATTATGATCCTTATAGCTCATTGCTGGGTTGGGTTCTTTCTGGAATACTTTGCAGATAGGGTGTGAAGTTATGAGCAGCACAATGAAACTCTGGGCGTCATCTTATTCCCAGAATATCTTATTATGTCTTATTATTCCCACCTCTTATTATGCACCCGCAAAACTTTAATGACCTTTGCAAACCTAATATAGCTTAAATTTTATTATTCAGTATAACAGAAAGGGCGTGAAGGGTGGAGGCCTCCCAAAAGGTGCAGCATGGCATCATTCTACTTTGCTGTGCAACCAGGAATGAGAAAAGGGTGGAGGGCTTCTTGGGAGGAACAGTATTCAGTGAAATCGCAATGTGATACAAAACCACCAAGTCCTAAAAGAAATAAAGAATGGCCCTTGAATCAGACAAAGAGTTTTCCATAATTTGCCTTAAGAAAGCCACCTTGGTTTACCATTGCACAGAAGTCAGAAAAGCCCATTTGCCATTGGGTGAGCAATCATTTGTCACAGGATGGGTTATGCATAGGTCACTGCTAGATGGGATATGTGGTGAGCTGAATGAACATGTTTTGTGTAATGAGTATGCATAGCGGTTGGTAATAATACTACCACGGAAATGTTGCTCAACTGTGGGTAACAGTGGTGAGAAATAATCCCTAAAATATTCCCAGTCATGTGCTAAATTCATCCGTAATTGAGCTTCACAGAAGCAAACAGAAATCCACTGAGTAAACTGGCTAGTTGCATTTGTTCTCTCCCAAAACTATAAATGAGGGAATGTTGCCAACTCTTGTGATTTCATCACAAATTACACAATATATGATTTTTTTCCTAAAGCCCCATAATCCTGGAAACAAATAAGTACATAAAAATCACCATTTTTTTAAAGATTTTAAAATGTCTTTTTACAATTCTTACCATCGTATTTAGAAGCTTAAAAACATGAAGTTAAGGCACAGAAGCCAAAAGACAAGCGGACTGAATCCAAAATTAATTCTTATCTGATGATTTTTAAGTTAATCTCATCATTTTTATGGCCTTACTCAGTTTCTGAATGCCAGGGATTGGCAATACTGAAATCAAAGATTTTATATGATATAAAAAGAGTATACGTTGATTCCAGGTCTAAATATCTCAGAGAAGAAGGATGTTTACAAGGAAAATCTGCCCCTGCTGTTGGTACTCTCTCTTCCTCACTATTTCTGACAAAATAAGATCTTTCCTTATTAGCTATCTTCCAGATCTTTTACGAGGAAAACCTTATAAAGGCACTACAATCAGTGTCTGGAAGTTAGGACTTGTGATTTTCCCACTGACTTGAAATGTAACCTTGCTCAAGTCATCTACATTTCTGGAAGCATATCTGTATACTAGGTATAATAACACTGCAGCAACAGGCGTACAGAAATGAATGAGGTATGGCTAAGGTAACGAGAAACTCCAAAATACTAACTCTCCTTCCCCAACGCAGAGAACTAGAAATGACTGGGGGTGCCTATACATGTACTCTAATGCGTTCTAATTAGATCGCTCTAGCTCTGCTGCAGCATCATGTGTATAAGCCCCTGCAGGTTTAAAAATGGCTGCTGGAGTGCTTTAACTAAAGCGCGTCAAATAAGCTTTAGTTAAAGCATCCTGTGACTATTTTTAAATGCACAGGAGCGTAATACATGTGACACCATGACATTCTAATTAGAGCAGCTCTCCGGGCACTGCTCCAATTAACCTCTGCCCTAAGCATGTGTATAGGCAGTGTTTTGGGAGTCTGGGACTTCCAGATCTTGTGTAGGGTTTGTCATACTTACAGCAGGGCACACACTCTACACTCTTTCCCTAGGATCAAGACAACATGGGCAAGCTGGCTAGACCTGAAATATTCAACAAGGGTGGAAGGTTCTCTAATATTTGTTCGCTAGCCAACATCAGTAATAATAGCTAACCGTGAATTTTGGGAGGCTTCACATTTGGCAGAGCTGGGCTTAGTCTTCCTCTTCTTTCCATCACATGAGCAACTGAATGTCCTGTTCCCCACAATGAAGACCCCTCATTGGGGTCCTCTCCCACCCTGCTGCCTTGCCCTAGAGACCATGGCCACAGCAGCAGCAGGAACAATGGGGAGTTGCCAGCCAGGCAGGAGCTTGCAGGTGGCACATTAACCCCTCATGGGCTGGATGTGGCCTGTAGTCCACCAGTTGGACAGCCCTGACCTAGGCATCACTCTTTATTTGTGACTTACTTTCTTCAAGCTTTTGTGCAGTGCTTCACGTGGATGGCAGACAGGGGGTACAATTCTGAGGAAGCCAGGATAATTTACTGCAGACTAGAAGGTTCTTCTTTGCTGCTTTAGTAATATTTACATCCACCTCTTTATTAGCTTGTCCACGTGACAGAACAAAGCTTATTTTAAGAGACACCATCCCCCCATGGATTTATTCATTGTGCAAAGTTATGTTTGCATGATCCTTTTTATGCTTGCTTATCACTTGTCAGCTTCAAATGCTTCTTACAGGTGCTAGTGAAAAGAGCTCTCTTACAATACAGTCCAATGTTTTCCCTCTTAAAACTCTTTAAAATCTATATTAGCACTGATTTCTTGGTTGCATTATTCAGGATAAAACTGTAAACACGAAACCTCTCATTTTCAAAGTTGTTGCTCAAGCAACTATCTGAATTCATGAGCTGTTATGATCAAGAACAGCTGAATTGTAAAGAGGACAGAATGATGTGCAAACAAGAATGGGAAAGCCAGTCCAGACTGAAGAAGTGAGTGAAAAGTCTGAAGAGCCCTGTCCAACTTGGAATTTAAATAGATCCTCAGATAAGAAAGAGAACGTTCAATTCAGGCCAGTAGCAAACTTTCATCTTCACATGTGCATTTCTACAAAGAGAACAATTTAGTGATTACAGCTATCTTGACAGTTAAAAAAAAAAAAATCAAAAAAAGAAAAATCAAACTGTGACTGACTATAGAAAGTCACAAGAATGCCTGATAGCTACAGTTCCTGTCTGTGGGATTTTAAAGCCTTCTTAAATTTACATCACTGTGCAGGTGAACTCAAACTTCAGTTTCCCAGGCTGCTCACCTTCCAGCCCAAACCAAACTCTGCAAATAAAGAGATGTTCCTGGGCAGAATTAAAAGTGGAAGTTGTTAATGTTTCAGATGAAGTATTTTATTTAGCACTAAAGAGTAAATTTAGAGTGTAAGGGAACATTTGTTCCCAGAACAAGCACTGCAAGAGAACTTTTTTTTAAGTTTCAAAGACCTGTACAGTTATGATAGTGCTTTCTTGAGCAGCACTATTCCACTTTCAATGATCACTTTCAGGCCTTTTTCTGTGTACAAAAAATTAGAGTGCTGCTGTTAACACCCACAAGTCATTTCTGATCTAAGGACAGCTGCAAGTGTGTGATACCCTGAATAACCATCCCCTTCCCCCCAAAACAAAACAAAAACAAAAAACAAAAACAACATAAAAAACAGGACCCAATTCTTCCCTGGTACTAATTCCACTGCAGAAAAACAAATTAGTGGTTTCCTTTGACAGGGAGCTTGCCAGCAGCCCTAATTAATATGAAGGGTGTTTCTTCTTATTCCTACTTGTAGAGAGAGGTTGAAGCCATGCAGAAGGTAAGACATGGTGGTACCTTTTAGACTAACTTGTTCAAGGAGGCATGAACTTTCATAGGTTACAGCCTGCTTTATCAGATGAAGTAGCCTATGAAAGCTCATGCCCTCTGAACTAGTTAGTTTATAAAATACCACCCTGCCTTGCCTTCCACCTGTGGAATGAGGTTATAAAGAACTGGAAAAAGCTTGCTCATTCATGTGCCACATCTAAGCAAAGAAGCAACTGAACCTCTTAAATCACAGTTATTTTGCATGATGATAAAATAGCAGAGAGCTTGTGTGCCAGTATGTGATATACAGATTTTTCCTGGAATCCATTTTGGATAAGTTGTTCAAATCACTGGTGACTTTGTTGCTCATAAGTAACAAGGCCAGCCAAAACTCACACTAACAAAACTTCTATACCAGCCTGCAACGTTACCTATTTTTATGCCATATATTGTCCTGAAAAGCCACTTTAGTGAATTTTAAAGGAATTATATCTGTTCTACTTGCATATACCCCCACCTATGCTATGATTATCATAAGCCAATGCCATGCAAATCTATCTATAGAGACAGACAGAAAATAAATTGTAGAATATAAACTCCAAACACTTTACGACAGAGCATTCTAATAAGTATGAATGAATGAAGAACCTGCTTGTAAGTCAGATTTCTGACAGCCCCTTTCTGGACACAGCCCCATCACTCTTTCAGCTGATTAGTTACCTCACCAGTTTCCCCCACAACCGCTAAGTGTATGTTTATGATGCCCACTGACTAATCCGATCAACCCCCTTTCTTCATGCCAAAGAACTTATTCATATAGATATTTCTAACTAGGGAGAGAGGAAGGGCTTTTGCTTTAGAAACTAAATTGTGATTCAAGAAATCTGCATTCTATTCTTAGCTTTGCTACAGATTCCCTGTATGACTTTGGACAAATCACTAGATCCTTTTCTTTGTTAGTTACATGCAGGATGTTCTGATGATTAACACATAACACATTTTATTGATAACTAGATCATAGCATAGTTAAAATGTATACTGCCTATAAGAACTAATAAATTATGGCACCATTTTGCCACACTGCAACAGATGCCCCTACCGCTGTTACAGTTATACTGTCATGGCGCGTGCGCACACGCGCGCACACACACACACACACACACACTTCCTCCAAAAATTACTCAGTAATTTTATTTCTTAAAAAAAAGTGCTGAAAAAGCTTAGTGTGTAATGGTTACATTACTGTAATGCAACTCTGTGCATTTAAGAGTCCCCACTGGATAATCTGTATGTAAATGAGACAGCATTAGTTGCACGTATCTCTGGAAACTTAACTTGCTGCTCATTCTGAAGCTTAAGTAAAAACACAACCCTAGGAGAGAACCCCTAATTACCACATAGCGAGAGCCTGATTAAAACCACCAGGTCAGGGTTCCTGTGTTTCACTAAATAAATATACCAAGTTCAGCTTTATTGTTATTTTAGCTGATGAAGGGAAAAAGTCTACCTCCACATGCATGAAATTACCTGAACTTACAGGCCTGCTGGCAACAAATATAGAATAATGCAGGATATATAATGTTTGCATTTAAGTAGTCCACTAGGCTTGCTTGGGTTAATGTTAAATACTGAAGCCTAATTAACCCTTCAAGCTTTTTAACATTCCACATGGAGCCATTTTTGTGAATTTTTAAAAATAAATAACTTTCCACTCAAAGCGGGGGGTGGGGGGGAATCAGAGAACACTTAGGCATAGTGGATAATGCTATAATATGTCATATATTTTCAGGGTCATTATTTTATTATTGCTCTTTGACTTCTGGAAAGGGCTGTAGTATTTACAATGACTTGCTATGATTGTGGGTGAATATTTTCAGCAAGGTTATTTCTGGATAATGTCTTCACGGAGAGCTACTCCAATTAGCGACAAATAGACAAACTGCTAAGTAGGGAGCAAGTCTCCTCCTGATGTTAACCGGCACTCAGTTTGGTAAGACTCATGAGAGTGACAGGTCACTACTGAAATGGGAAAAAAATACACTAGAGACTAAGTCACTTTCCTGGACACAAAGCTGTATAAATCATTTCTATAAATCACTTCTAATAAAATGGATCAGTCAGAACAATCTGTGCTGATATTGGCATAGTCTTTGAAAGAAAAATCTTTACTCTCTTCTCTCTGGTCCCTCAGCTCCCAGTGCAACCATTTGGCATGATGGTAGTTAGCAACTTGCAGAAGCCACTCAGCAACTTTAAGGATAAATCTCCAATTAGTTTCTTTTCTTTTTTTTTAATCTTCTGTCACTTGAATACAGCTTATTCATTTTAATTACAGGACAGCTAAAAGTATATCAGACAACAGACATAGTCATAGGGAATAAGTCATTGCATAGAAAATTTACAATCCAGAAGGATGAGAGAAAAACAATGGGGGAAATGCAAAGTTGGGAGAGTGGTGATTAGCTATATCTTGTTAGTTCCCAGATTATTATATAATGTTATATAATTCTGTATACTTTATCTTAACTGCCCCTCAACCTAGTCATTATTATCCCTTATAATTTTACAAGCAATACTGCATCTGCATGAGTGTGTTCCAAAGAGTTACTTGAGGCAATGATGGCATCAGTCCCTGTATAAATGACCGACAGGAGTCAGGGCAGCTTGGAATAGGAAAGTGATGCTGGTATGTAGGGCCTCTGGAACTACAAGCACCACTTATCCCATTTGATTTTGCTATGTAAAACAGGAGGCTCTCAAAGTGCTTCAGATGCTAAATTCATGAAGTCTGCATGGCGTATCATAGGATGGTGGGGCTGGAAGAGACCTCTTGAGGTTATCTAGTCCAACCCACATAGCCAGAGCAGTAAAGTAGGGAAGAAATTTTTTTTTACAGGTGGAAATACTGAGGTGCATAGAAAAATTAAGAACTCGATACTGCTCTTGTAGATCACAGTTGTGGCAGCTGAAAAGTATGTCTGTGTGATAAAAGTGCTTGCTGAAGGCTCTATGAAGATTAGACCAAGTGTTTTTCTGTATTTGTTTAGATATTAAGCTATAAGTTGTTGCTAAAAGCCTAATTATAGTTTAAGATGTAGTGAGGCCTTGTATAAAGTAAGGCCTAGTAAATTTAGCAAAGCCTAGAAGTAGAAAGGCCCTGTGGCACAGTTAAAGTTACCTTATCAAAGGAATGCAAGGCTTGTACTGCTATTGGTCAGTCTAAGGACAGTTGAAGAAAAAGGAATCTAAGTAGTCATACATTATCAGTGTCTTTCAGAAGCTATAAATTAGCTGAAATATCTGTAAACCATTCAGAAGGAAGATGCAGCTCTGTGAAAAGGATTAGTTAGCTGTTACCTGGATCAGTGGGCCCGTGACCCTCAAGGAGCCCAAGCACTGCATTCTAGGGTCCTTCCCGGCACCCCTCCGACAGCGTTGTTCGGGGATGCCTGACCTTGCTGAACTTTGTGGAAAGAGAAGCTTGCTGTGTACCAGGCATTAGAGGGACTGCCGATAAGTTGCCGATGTGAATTGATTTTGTCTGTCATCGTTTGTCTTGTTACTACATGTAGTTGTGGGTTTTTTTAAGTCATATCTTTCTCACCTTTCTACCCCCGACCACACCGTCAATCTAAACCCTCCACAGGCAGCTGGGACAACGGTGAAAGTCCAAATAAAGTAAGTGCATTGCGCCCATGTCTGGGGGGAACTGGATTGAGCTAGATGTGGTTTAGGCAAAACAGTGACAAAAACGAAATCACAAGAGTTCCTAGGTATCTAAGTTCTACCCAACTGACTACACTTTGCTCTGATTCCACCCTAAGATACGACTAAGCAAATTTAACTTATGATTGGTAAAAAAATAAAACTCACTGAAGAGATGCGACTCGATCTCAGCCAGAGGTTGCCTTTATGGCCAGATTTCAAAGGCTTGTTGTGTTGTAAGAAGTGTCTTTGTAATAAAAATGCTGACAGCGTTTTAAATATAGCTGCATCAATGCCAGTGTTGTAAGATTCAACAGATTCCACTGGAAGGGAATTCAGCTGAGAGAGTTAAAAAGTGTGCAGGAACAAACGTGTGGTTGTGTTTAGTCGTAGCTCAGCTGTGCTTAGATTTCAGAGATAGATGCAGCATATATTTTTAAATGTGATTGATACCATTTTGTACAGTCAGCAGAATGTCAGAGAGCTTCTGTGTGGGAAATACGGCTTGTGGCAGCAGCAAACCAACCCTCTAGTAATTATTCTGTTTCTCACAACACCCTCAAGAGCAGCTGAAGTCTCAGCTCTTTGCTCTGGCAGGATGGGAAACTACATTTTGAATCCTGTATTTTGCTACATTTGTTTACTATGCAGAAAGCCACAGTCCAAACTACTACAAACATTTAGTTCACTCTCTGTTTCCTAGGAACACTTCATTAGCACGTACAGATGCACCCAACTATTGGAAAGAATCCAGAGAGCTTTCCTTTTGTGGCTTCTGTGGTGCCACCAATACCACAGATGCACTAGAGTGACTCCTGACGATATATGGCTCAATGAACTGGGGTGGGTTCATCTCCCTTTCTAAATGCTGGATGTATTTTTTTCAAAGTTTGGGACTTAGCTATGTTAGTAAGTGTTGTGACACTGCTGTGCACTAGAGGCAGCACAACATAGGGACAGACTGTGGAGGCCTGGGTTCTCTTCTTGACTGCCACAGAATTAGTATGTGACTTGGGACAAGCTGCTTCCCCTTTCCATGTATCAGTTTCTCCTCTTATACTTTTGTTTTGCCATTTTTGGGGGATCTAGATGGTCTTTTACTATGTATTTGCAACACAACATTAGAGCTCTGATCTCAGTGGGGGTCTCCGGGCAACACTGTAATACAAGTACATGCATGCTGAATTTCCAAACATAGCAGGATTTCGTCATTATGGCTAGGTACAGACAGTCAAAAACCCCAGGTTGAATCGATTCAGCCTTTGCAGGTTAGTTTAAGCGGCACAAAATAAACTGAAATAGAAGTGAGCAGACAGTGGGACTCATGCTAGTACCATGGACCAAATTCTGCTTTCATTCACATTCAGACAACCTTACTGACATCACTGGAGCCCTGGGTAGAACAGAGACCAGAATTTAACCCACGTATTTAGGACATTCGAAAACCTAAAACAAGCACACTGGACTCCACAGTACTCCTAATTCTCGTAGAACTCCATTTGTCTCTCCTTTTGACAAGCTTTGGAAAGAGAAGCACAAAACTCAAAATGTATTTCTGTATAGTGAAATCCTGAACATTATGGGCAGAGCCAAATACAAAAGCAATGTTTAATCCCTTCAGTGTTAAAGCTTGCTGAGTATGAATGTTGTTTCCAGATAGTGGCTGATTACCAGCATTAAAGCCAGTTGAGGCCGAAGAACAATGACTACACAATAATTTTGACAGAAGAATACAGTGGGGTGAGATTCTGACCTCTGTTAAACTAGTGCAAATCTAGCACCAATTTTTCTGTGAATACAGGTCATTTTAGGGGTAAATGAGATAAGTCTGGCCCATAATCCTTAGCTGGTAACAAAACAGAATTCATTACTAGTGTTGATACAGAAAAATCATGATACAAGACCAGTGACTACAGTTACTGATAGGTATGTTGGCTGTACAAGGCACGTACCCTCCGAAGGTAGAAAGGTGATTCACACCCCAGGATATTTCATTTTGGTTTCCCTCACATACTTTTACTAATAATTATGTCCAATTAGAACTACTGGTTTTGTGGACTACTGTGTACTGGGGGACTAGTGGAAGGAGACCACAGGCTTGACTGTATCTTTACCCTGGAATGAAACATTGGTCCAGTACTTTTCTTATAAACAAAGTAAAGGCTTCAACCTCTCGGCAAATGGTGGGTAAAGTTATACCTGTATTTGACTGTAATATTCCTTACACAGAACATTAAAAAAAACCCCTCTTTTTATTTTTCTTTAAGTCAGGATGCCCACTCTTCCTTCCCCCAACAAAATAATAATGTAAATGTTCATGTCTGTTGTAACAATATTTGAAATAACACACATTATACATAGAAATCTCTGCAATAGGCAGTAAAAGGTATTAAGTGACTGTGATGTAGATGGGACTGTACAGGGAATGCATCTGACAATCTGCTGCAAGGAATTTAAAAATCTGAAAAAACAAGACTAGATGCTTTGATAGACACAATGGTGATTTTTTTGCCTCATACTGTATATTTTTCATTTGCTACTTGAGGGAATTATTAAAGAACAGGCAATTTCTGAATGATGATGGGTAGATGATCAATCAGTAAGAATGAAACGGGAATTTTACATGGCATCAATCAGCATGACTGAAAAAGTTCATAGCAGTCTTTTGCTTGGGCAGGTATTTATATGACCTTGTTAGTCTTGTAAAATCCATGGAAGAAGTTTTAATTCCTCAACATGAATCTATTTGAGGGTTTTTCCCCCCCCACACACTTTAAACTGACTTTCAACCAACAGCACTTAATAGTTAGAAGAAAGATTTAACAGATTCTCAATGTTCTTTATTGCATAAAAGTTATAGGAAAGATTTTAAATAATTTGAAGTGAATTGTCTTCAAATTTTTGTAGATGAAGGTCAAATTATATGATTAATGCAATCTTTAACACCTTATGCTGACTACTAAAAAAAAAAAGAGCTGCTTTATGTAAACTTGTTCATCTCTCTTTGACAGCAGCCACAAAAAACAAACCAGACACCCCCATTTAAACTCTCCAGTGAGGTTGCTATTCCTGTGTCAGATAACAAGGTAAAAAATACCCTTCCATATCTGATTAATAGGGAAGTATTATGAGCCATTGTTTTGTAATCTGTATCACACACATTTTTAAGGATGATTGCACCAATGCAAGTAAACTAAGTGGGAAACAATGTTAAAAAAAGAGAGAGAGAGAGAAATGAAAATGTAGCAAAAATCAGCAAAATAGAATAAATGAATAGAGTTATTTCATGATTTACACGCATATGACTGAGATCAGAACTTCCTTTTGGGACTTCCCTGACATTTTTGGATTTAGACATATGTGACCAAATCCAATCCATCACCTCACTGAGCTCACCGGAATTACCCAGGGTTGAATTTGGCCCAGGATAACTAGCAGAAATATTTTAACCTCCAAACATAGTTTTCCTCATTACTGATGATGCAAGTTATTTTTCAAAAATAAAGATGAGAAATATAATATTTTTAAAGAGCTCAAGGAACTAAGACCAAGGCAAGGATTTCTTAGGATGATATCTTTCATTGACCCAGCTATGTAGCTGTGATAAATTTAGACAAGCTTTCAAAAGCAACACATCCTTATTCCTGATGTCTTGCATCTGAAAGCTCGCCTAACTTTATCTCAACTATGTACAGCCCAATGAAAGATATCATCCTATGAAATCCTTGCCTTTCACATTATTTCTGGACCATCGCAG
>NW_017729025.1:111084516-111090795 GCF_001723915.1 Gavialis gangeticus | reverse complement strand
ATGTACAGCCCAATGAAAGATATCATCCTATGAAATCCTTGCCTTTCACATTATTTCTGGACCATCGCAGGCTACAATATCACTCTTATGCTACAGAATTAAGAGGCAGTCATCAGGAAAAATACTGGCCCATGGGACACCTGCCACTAGATGATATCTAGGTCCACTTGTTTGACTGCCTAAATTATGAGTTTAAGACCGTTGGCAAATTCCAACTGCAGAAACTGCCAATGTATATGTATGTATAAGCCCAAGGATGGTCCCCCAAGGCTCCGTCCTTGGTCCTATACTCTTTAACATCTTTATTAATGATGTAGACACCATATAAAGGGTGTACATCAGGATCTGGGGGAACACCTGTTCACCAGAGCATCCCAAGGGTTGACAAGGTCTAATGGTCACAAACTCCTCCAAAACCATTTCAGGCTGGACATAAGGACAAACTTTTTTACTGTCTGAGCCCCCAAGGCCTGGAATGGGTTCCCTTCAGAGGTGGTGCAAGTACCTTCTCTGGTCTCTTTTAAGAAGTGTTTGAATGCCTATCTTGCTGGGATCGTTTGACCTTAGCTGACTTCCTGCCCCTGGGGCGGGGGACTGGACTTGATGATCTTCCGAGTTCCTTTCCAGCCCTAATGTCTATGAAATCTATGAATTAGAAAATAAAGAGTTTTGTCTAAAATCTATTTTAAACAAATGCATCACTACTGATGATATATGAAATTATTTGGATTTATTTAAAGCAATTCTGAAAGGACAAATAGGAGAGAATGGGAGGATCATAATTACGTGGTTCAGTTTGGTTTCCTTTTTTTCATAGCAGTCAGTGTCTTGTAGATCTCTCACTGTAGGGTTTCTGAATGAGGAGTATTCAGTTCAGATTTCTTGTCGAGAGAAAAACTGTAGAATCTCCTTCATTGGAAGTTTTCAAGAGGAGGCTGGAGAAGCATGTGTTTGGGATAGTTTAGGAATAGCAAATCCTGCATCTGCATCAGGTATTGGACTAGATGACCCTTGAGGTCCCTTCCAGTCCTATGATGTAATGATTCTGATGGTTGGTAGATAAAATTGCTTTTCAAAGTCAGAATGAACCCTGAAAAGGGATTTTCTGTCTTAAGTGTAACCACAGTTTTGAAAGATGGACTGAAATAGCATTTTAGCTTCTGCAGGCCATTTGGAATTGGCTTCTGCAGGCCATGCAGCACTGTTGTTTACTTGGATGTGAATGTAGAGTAATTCCACTATTGCCTTCATTGTGATTACTCCGATTTACACCACAATGATTTACTTCTGTCTATTACCACTCTCTGGGTCCGACCTTAGAGCCAATACCCCGGCCATCGGACTGTGATGTATCTGAGGCTGCAATTGGCCAGTTTTCCCATGACGAGATCATGGGACACTAGATTGAAGGCTTTTTTAAAATCAAGATATATGATGTCAATCTCTTCTCCCTTGTTCAGGTGATATGTCACCTGGTCATAGAAGGAGATGAGATTAGTCGGACAAGACCTAGCTGCAACAAACCTGTGCTGGCTATTCCTCAGGATATTGCCATCAACCAGCTGGTCAAGAATGGTCTCTTTGCTAATTTTTTCCAAGTTCTTCCCCGGGATAGAAGTCAGGCTGACAGGCCTGTAGTTCCCCAGATCTACTTTCCTCCCTTTCTTGAAGATGGGTACCACATTGGCCTTCTTCCAATCTTTGGGCTCTTTACCTGAGCACCATGAGTTCTCGAAGATCTGTGCCAGCGGCTGAGCTATGATGCCTGCCAGCTCCTTAAGTATCCTGGGGTGTAAACTGTCCAGGCCAGCTGACTTGAAGGTGTCCAGCCTCACAAGGTGTTCCTTTATATAGTCTACACTGACGTAGGGTAACAATTCTTGCTCACCCTGGCTGTCCCATACCGTATTGAGCAGGGTGGTGCCTTGGGGCTGGTAAAAAACTGACGCAAAATACCCATTTAGCAGGTTGGCTTTTTCTGGGCAGCAGTTGTCCCATTTGGTTTAGCAGGGGGTCCAATGTCACCCTTGCTTTTCGGCTCCTTACATATCTAAAAAAGGATTTTTTATTGTCTTTGATACGTGTAGCCAGTTGGAGTTCAGTCGCAGCCTTGGTTCATTCCCTACAAGTCCGGACCAGTGCAGAATACTCCTCCTTTGAGGTGATTCCAGTCTTCCCCCTCCTTTATAGATCTTTCTTTTTAGGCACAGGAGGTCCACAAGTTCCCTGCAGAGCCCAGGGGGCTGCTGTGCCCTTTCTTCTGAGATGGAATAGACATTGCCTGTGCTTTCAGGATCACTCCCTTGAGGAGCAACCACTCATCCTGAACTCCCCTCCTCTAATCTTCCCAGCTGTCTTCCCCCCCCCCCCCATGTTGGGAAATTAATCTGTAACTGAACAAGCTGTTTCTTTTTTTCTTTCTGTCCCAGTGGTCACTATAGTAATGCAGAAGAAACACTTCTGACAGCAAAAGTAATATTAAAATGATGACCCCTCGTGTTCAGCAAACCTGTCAATATTATCCTGGAAAAGGCTCTAAAATGGTCACCTTATATATTACAACCCCCTCACTCCCTAGCCACTAATTCAGAATTCCATAGGAGAGCATGGTAAATGTCTGTAAAACTGAAGGCAAGTACAAAGAAAGCGTTAATACAGTGTAGCCTTTACTATATACCCTGCCTCCATTCAGAAACCTCATCATCTTCTCAGGTGTTTCCATCCAGAGGTTTGGTTTATAGAGTTTGGATTTGAACCAAAGTTGCTAAAGTTAAAGGTGTGGGCCCAGGGTTTCCAGGCTCACCTCTAAAATATAAATGGCTCAAACTTACTATAATGAGAGGTCAGAAGTTCAGCATCACACAACTTCTTGTCAAGAACAGAAGAAGAACCGAGTTTAGGAAACCCTGGCTTGCATTGCATGCTTCTTGTTAATTTGCAAATGTATCAAGGAATTTGTGAAACACAAGTTAAAAAGATTTAATGGAACAATGTTAGTCTCCAACTGGAAACCTTACCCACATAAGAAAGCTTCTCTTGATATATTTCCAAAGCTACATCTGCTGAGCACAAGCAGCATCCCCTACCCTCCCCTGCTGACAAGTTAGTCCATATTTCATGTAATAATTTCTCAAGCAAGATTTTAAAAAATGTGCCTCTTTATGAATGGGAAATTTTGGATACTTGGCTGCAGATTTTCAAGGAACTTACACTGAGGACTGCTGTGCTTTCAGGAAGCACTGTAGTTTTTTTTTTTTTCCTGGAAGCAAAGTCTCAATGAATAGGGAGTACTGTGCATACAGAGGAGTTGCCTTGTGAAATAAAGTAAATCAATTTTGTGGAATTAATCCTGCCCAGTGCAGGTGCTGAGTGTTAAAGAGACAAGTCGAACAATGATAAAATGGACTAAGAGTGCAAAGAAATCTAATGGGAACACAGTTGCTGCACGACTAGAAAGCTAAAAAGTAAAGTCACAAAAACTTAAGGAAAATTGCACTTAAGTCCTCAGTTGATCATCAGATACAGCCAGTGTCTACCCTTCTCTTGTATATTGCTCTGCACACTTGCAAGGAAGAAAAGACATTAAAAAGGCTTGAGACTTTTGAGTGTTCATGAACAGCCTCTGATCACTCACGCTAAAGTGCAAGAGCGTTGTGCTGTTTGCTGCATACCATACAAGGACCTATCAGGTCCAAACTTTTAACTTGAAAATACTAAACCAAACCAAGACAACCACAATGCTTTGGATGGGTAGAGGAGACCAACTCCTCCATGTGGATATTTGGTATACCTCATGACATTTGCTCCTGTTTTACACCAGTGCCACTCTGATTCAACAGCCATGCCAACATAAAATTGGAGAACTACAGTGGTGAATCAGGCCCCAGACATATAAATGGATCATTTGAAATTATACAAATATTGCTTAATGTGGAAAAAATTCAAGCTTTAAAAAATGGGTATATAAAATATAAAGAGACTAAAAAAACAAGCCAGCTTTACTTTGCACTGCTTGTTCAGTAGAACAGATAGCCTGTTCTCTTGCTCTCTTTTAACTGCAAACCTTATACTAGTTGTGTATATCTTGGACCCTTTCCCATCCTACCATGATTTCCTGTCTGAGTCTGCAGCCCATGGCAACAGCAGAAAATTGAAGTGCAGGCTTTGCAGATGGTGCTAGGCCAACTAACTTGTGCCAATTTAGTATCTTCTTCCATAACACACGCATTATCTAAGTCTTGGCTACATGGCAAGAGTTACCCTCCTGCTAATAAATTCAATCTATCTTAATTTATAAACTGCACTTGCTTTAGGGGAGCTCTGACCTTTTTGTAGTTAGAAAAATATCTAATACACAAGAACACAAGAGAAAGAGGGATATTTAGAGCTGGTGATTAAAACCAGGAAATCTAAGTTTTATCACTTGTAGTCTCAGTAGTATATCACCTGCTGGATGTAGTTTAAAAAAAAATATCATTTATTGATGTGCAGCACATACATCACACTGCAGAATAACTTATGACGAAAGCTACAATTCCACGTCAGCAACAAAAATGTGACCCAAGATTATACACGGGCAAAAGGTGCCAGAAACAACTCCAGCATTTCTTTCCACTGGGAAATCCAGTCTTAATGTGAATCTTTCTAAAGTGTTCTTAATGAAAGCCTTCACATCTGGCATTGCAAAAATAGAAGAAACAGTTTTTTCAATGGAGTGATCATCAACCAAGCCTCTTTCACACAAAATGATGTTAAGTCCTGCGCAAGAATACTAGGAAACTGTCTCATTTGATCATGTAGGTTTGAGCTTTAATGATTTCAAGTAAAGTCCCATGTAACTGTGGCAGGGTAGATTCTGGCTCAGTTTTCTGACTAGCAAAACCATTTCTTAGCCTTTTCAATAAAACCACAAGCCATAAAAAGACTCTTGGCCACAGCTGCATTCCTCAATGAAAAAAAAAGTCAGAGATAGAGGCTCTGCCTTCAGAGCAATGGTAAACAGACCTAAACTGGAAAGCTCCAGCTTTCATACATCATTAAACTGTACTATTCTGTACAGGGGCTGAGCCATCCAACTGCCAGTCACTGACTTTTCTGCCCTTTTCCTTAATACTTTCTCTTCACATACCCCAAAATCCAAAATAATTAAGGTGGGAGCATTATTCTAGTTTCATAAAACAACTTTCTGAGAAAGTGCAGGGTTTGCAGCACACTACTGGATCATGTTTTTTCATTACCAGAAATTAGACTTTATCCTTCCGGTCAGAGATCAAATGGAAAATACAATAGATGAGAAAATCTGAAGGAAATGTATAGAGTTTGAACAACTTTGCTCTCAGATGCATTAAATCAGACCTACTCTTAGTGTGTATCACAGGTCCTATACATAAGTGTCTTCACCCTGATTAGAGTCAAGGCACCTCTTGGAAAACTCTAGCTCTTAGTTTTCACTTTGATTAGAGAAAAATAAGATATTAGTTCATTTTTTGACTACAGAAAAATAAGATATCAGTTCTTCTGTTGTAAAGATCTGAGGGAAAAACCCACAATGGGTCAGAACGTTTTTAACACTATGGATTTCTATTTAAAATCTCTGGGATTATTTTGTGAATCATGTTTGCAAGCCTAACAATACTCAAATGTGTGGCACCCAGCATCATCCTTGAAAAGATCTCAACACACCTCAGGGTGCTGCAACACCCTGGTTGAGAATGACCACCCTATGCTGTTAATTACTAAGGAAAATTTTCCTTTAGCTCCAGTGAAAGTCTTTTACGATTCTAGAGCAGAAAGATACAGGATTTTTAACCTGACATTATCCTATTGCAGAGCGGAGTATCAGTATGAGATGGACTTACAAGAACAGTAGTCAAACCAAGTCTCCTTCCTCTACCCTTCTTCTTTACAACATAGAGCAGGAAATGTGGAAATTGGACTTGTTAAAGTGTGGTTTTCCTCAAACGAATGACTATGCAAAAAAGCACATCTTATGCATTGAACAGATAGATTTTTATGCATGCATTTGAGTCATGTATTTGAATCACACACTTAAATATTTACTGTAGACCTGATTCCACTTGTGATACCTTGTAATAAAAGATGTGCAGAATCTCCATCACTGTGGATGAGCTGCCATAGGAAAGCAAAGGGAGATCAGGTTCATTTTCAGAAACAAGTGTGAATTTGGAGGTGTACATGCATGTGTCTTTAGGGAGGGGGAGGGGCAAGATCACAGATAGACAAAGCCAGCCAAATCTGTGCAATGCCCCCCCCCCCCCC
>NW_017729025.1:111073703-111084331 GCF_001723915.1 Gavialis gangeticus | reverse complement strand
CCCCCCCACCCCCCCAAACCTATTTCCTGTTCTGGAGCTGGATCCAGTATCCACTGAAGTCAGTGGAAAGACTTTCACTGGCTTCTGTAGGTTTTGGATCAGGCCTTGCGATAAGCAGCAATTCCCATTCAAACACTGAGCTTGCTTTTACTAAGGATCAGAGCAAACAATTTCATTGGTTCCTTCTAATTTAACCAGCTTCACTCTCAGGCATTTGCAGTTCAAACAGAACTCTGATGACATCATACTCGGAGCCAAAATTTCTAAGCACGTTGCCACAGTACTGAGAGAAGTCCCATGGCATCACTTAAAAATGCTGTGTTTTTAGGCCGTCCTTAAAACACTTAGTATTTTGAAGGGGAAGAAAGTGACTTATAAAAACAACAAAGTTATTTAGTTTTAATTGGCTACAAATTACATTCAGTTTTTTTTGTTTCCTGCTTTAAATCAGCCAGTCACACAAAGGAAAATATCCATGGAAGTAACACACATGGTGTAAAGGCTTAAAAGAATGATAATTCAAGAAAGAGATCATAGTAAAACTATGTCAGTGCAAGTCTATAGAGATTTTATGATCTCCAGACTAAACAAAACTGACAGTACAAGTCGAGGACAAAATTATTAAAGCATTCATCATCCAAACATTTTACTATACAAACCAAAAAGAAGAAATAATCAGAAATGATATCCATACACAGAGGGGATATAAATTTGGATATTAAACTACTATTGTCCTTTAGCTTATTATTTTGCTAGGCATTGAATTACATACGGTTTTTCTCTTTGAACGATGGGAAATCTCTCTTTAGCCACACAATATTATATATAAAGAGATAGGCAACTTTTGAAAACATTTACATTAGTATACTGTTACACACTATTCGGTGAAGGACTGCATACAGCATATGTAACAAAGTCTACTGTCTAGTGCTATACAACCTTTTTGTAGAAGAACCTATTTTAATGCTCAGGCACTGCAAAAGCTGAGTTAAATCATGCAGAGACCAACACACTTGTATATGCTATGATGCTCTCTCAGTTGAACAAAGGAGGTATTAAATGGGGTCAGGATCCAGTACAATCATGCAGGTCCTCTACTAGACAACTACTCAAAGCCCTTCCCCACTCCCACCCTCCAGAAGTATTGTGGTATTCTTATTTGAGTCCTGCCTACAGTGCTATCCTGAATTACATTAAGACACCATCACTTGCCATGGATCTCTTGATACAAGCTTTAGTGATCCACAGAACAGTTCTCTAGTGAGTCTAATCCATAGATGATCCTTTAATCTACCTTTGCACATGACACAAACATATGTCTATTATAATGGTATTTAGGTTAAATTTAATTAAGGTGAAGTCATTTTCCCTGACCTACTGTGTTCTCTTTCCTCTGAGTCTGGGTAGGACTCCAACTATACCACCACTTCTGTTTGGGGAACAACGAGCAGAAGAAAAATGATAACCCTGCCATTTTTGACATTTAGCTATAGTATTTCACAGCTTTAAACCCTGTCAAACAAACAGGCTGTCAATTTTTGGATCACAGGATAATACCATGACATGATACACTGTGATTCCAGGCAGCCTTAATTTGGCCATAATCTAGTAACTCTGGCTGTTGCAGTAAATCAACCCATGTTGTCTTACAGATGATTTAGCACAAGTTACCTGACAGCACTTGCTAGGTCTAAAAGGATGGTGCAGTAGGGCATAAAGTATCTGCTGTGGTGATGCATATTTTGTGAATACCAGCATCAGTTGCATAAGATGAGCAGTTGGGCCATGTGTGCTCCTTTCATCTCTTTCTTAGAAGTCTAAAGAAGAAAGGGTTTTTTCTACGTACAAGTAAATCAGTATCATGTAGCAGCTGAAGTGCTGACTAACAATAACTTTTCTCCAGGTCACTATCTGAACTGCCCTGTTTACAGTCCACTTATTTTTCTTTGCTCATAACTAAATTTAGTTACAGCCTGACAGCTCATAGGTGATAATGGTAAAAGGAAGATTTGGGAGTTTTTTCTAGGAGGGACTGTACAATATATGAAATAACCACTGCACTAATATTTTGCACAGGAGACTATATAGCACAAGGTACTGGTAATGTCCAAGCTAAGAGGTTGCATTCAGGATAATGAGATGTATGTGCCTAAGTGCCCAAATTACTTCTGAAAATGTCACTGCAGGATAATAGTGACTGCTGAAATAATGGATTATGAGAAATTAGCCTTCTTATTTTAGTTCCTCATGTACACGTATGGGGATTAAAAATTGAGGACAGTGATTGTCACAGTGTTTTGCAGTGTCAGAGGAACAGCCCATTGATTGTTACAATCACACCTACAGGTTTAGAGGTAAGGCACACAAATTGTGCTTAGGAAGACTGTATTGCCACTGTTTGTAGCTAGAGAACTTCAGGACTGTCACTCTACTGCCATGTAAAACTTCACAACCTCCACATCTCCAAACTTCATGTTGACCTCACTACACAGGTCACATCCACACGAGATGCTAACTGCAGAGTAGCTGAATAATACTGCACAATAGCATGTCACAACACCAACAGTGTTAATACGCTATTGAGCAGTATTATCTCAAGCTACTACACAGTAGCATCACTTAAAAGGCACTCGCCAGTAAATACTGCACAGTAACTCTATTTAACACATATTTATTTAGTACTTGATTATAGAAGTACTAAATAAATGCACAGTAACCACATCATAGCAGCATCTTGTGTAGCTGTGCCCACAGAACACAATTTTATTATTACAAGAATTATAACTGCACAATGAGTAAAAAGCAATTTGTGAACCAAGATAGAGGATTAGGATTGAAACGGAGAGGACAACAGTTACAGACAGGCAACCCAGAGCTGGAAAAACCTGAACCGACTCATGCTATAGCACTGAAAACCTCTTAACTGTTGCTTGCGCTTCGGAAAGGAATGAGCTAACATTATAAAGCCAAAGCCGGAGAAATACCCAGGCTGACTTGAAAAAGTTCTAGTTATTCACTTCTCAGGATTAGCCTCTTAGTTTGTGGAAACAGAAGAGCAAAACAAGGGGCTTTAGTCTCTAAACTACTTGTAGCTACATCTTTCTTCTTTTGATAGTTTAAAACAATGGATTAGACTATCAGCTATTCTCTTTTTATTTCAGGCAACCTCCGCATAAGGTGTCCAGGTAGCCTGGACTGCCCAGAGTATTAGGCAGTCACCATTTGAAAGGAAACACCTTGAATGCCTAATAAAAAGTTATTGAGATTCTAAAATGCAAGAATGGCTTGTAAAAATAAATAGCTAACTAGCCTATGTCTCTGCTCTAACCCTTAAGTAAGGTTCTACTCTGTCCCTTCAGTTGAAGGAGTATAAAGTTTTATTCACAAATTATAAAATCTCCGTAGTAAGAGGAATCCTACCTGCTGTCATCTTGGAATTAGTCAAAAGCCAACAAAAGCTGTAAAGCACCCAGCAAATACTTCAGGAGATAACTATCTGCATCTGCTTGTTAGATTTTATTTAAGAAGCCCAAAGTTAAACATGCAGTCAGGATCCTGATTTATTCTAGATGCATTATCTTTAGAGTCAGGTCAGCAGAGAAAGAGCAGAGAGAAGTAAGAATGCAAAGGGTAGGAAAGACAACAAAAATGCCCAGTATGGACTGTAACATTATAAACAGTGAGAAAAAGGTCACTAATGTTTACACTATTCCTCCTTTTCCCTCCTAAAATATTACAAGGAACCCTTTCCTTTGAACTGCTTTGATCCTGCACTGCAGTATGACTAAAGGGTCTGATTTGGAGATGGTATAAATCCATATCGCACTGCAGAAGTCAGTTTTCACAGAGTGAGAATCTGATCCCAAGCATTTAGCTCAGCCCAATCTTCTGGCTCTATCCCAGGAGCTAGCCTTGCTTATCGAAACCAACCTGGTATCACTACAGTAGAGATGCTGTAGCTATCTAACAGACCGCTGAAAGATGTCAGAGGTTGGGAGGTGCTCTAAGAGTGTTTCTTTATTCCAGCTTGCTCTGCTGCATCTTTTGGCCAGTGAAGACCAAGTGCATTTCCCCTAGCTTATTGTTTGAGTGCTGGAAGACTGTAAGATTTCTATTACCTTTGGGTCACTCAAGACACATCACTATCCTGCTCCCCGCACTCCCCAACACCAAACAAACCTGGGACTCAAGGTATGTAATTTCTCTCATTCGCTAATGAATACACTGACTAAAAAGTGTTTTGTGCCATTTGTATAATCATGCTATGTCCCTGCTCCATCAGATTACCACAATATATGGGAACACTAACCCTCTGTATAAAAACAGTGCAGCAGTTAGCTTGGGAAGAAAGCATCACATGAAACCAATTAATAACCGTTTAGACTGTCCATGGACAATAAGGAATATACTTTGTCCTTCTATGGGTTCTTTTATTCTAGCGTCTCAAAGCATTTTGCAAACATTAATTAATTTAAGGCTTACATTCCCCTTTGGAAATTTGTATTATTACATCACCATTGCATGAATGGGGAAACAGCCACCAACAAGTGTCAGTACAGTCACAACAGTCAATATACTCTGATCTGATTAACCTCTACAATGACTAGAGGGGTGGACAGATTTTATGGTCTTTGCTGGTTGTCTATTTAGAGAAGACTTGTCTGTTAAGATGGTATCAGCACAGAATCCAAGCCAGACTGCCTAATAGCAAAATCCAGCACATAAAGCAGAATTGTAAGTATACCCTTGAACAGTAAGATCACAGTTTGAAAGGGCTGAAAGGAAATTATATTTCACAGGCAAGAAAAACATTCTAATAAGTGGCTATTTCACACTTTTAAACTCAATATACCTTAATTTTAAAAGGTTGAACCTTAGCCTTCACTAAAACAAAAGCTAGTAACTATAGTATAACCCCCCTCATTATAAGCCACTTTTCCATACTTATTCTAAATTTAACTTTCACAAAAGTGAAGAAAAAGTAGCAGTCTGCAGCTAGGCATAGCAGCCATATACCTCTGCTCTACCCTGTCCCGTCTTGTCCCCCCGCTGCTATTCCAGCCCTAGGTTTCCTGATCAGGGCAACTTTGTCAAGCACATCTAACCCTCATGGAAGTTCACTAGGGACTAGGTTTAGATCAGGGATGTAGGTTGTCGTAGCCACGTTGGTTTAAGGACATAGGCAGACAAGGTTCTTCGGGTAAATCTGATAACTTTTATTAGATCATTCTGAGTTAAAAGATATCAGATTTATGCAGAGAACCCTGTCTGCCCAGATTTAGATCAGAAAATCTCTACTCTTACTTGTGACCTAAGTTAGAATCCAAGTTCAGACTGCTAGAGGTGAAAGGCATTAACTTCTATGAATGAGCAACCTCAACTCTTTCTCTCTCCTTTATTCCTTTCCCTTTGATAAAGGCCTGAACTGCTAACAACAAAACTTAAAGAACTTTCCTCTTGTTGTTATCATTGTTTTGACACTCACATTGTTTCAATCAGTGCTTTCAAACGGGTGCAGGACGTTTTACAGTTTTTCTAGCTCTTGTTCTATTGATATCAGAAGTCCGGTGAGATAGTTTGCAATACTGACTTTTAAAGTGAGCTTGCATGAAAGCTCCACTGAGCTGGTTTTACTCACTGCCTCAGGCTTGCTTAGGTTTAGCCAGATGTCAAGTGTTAAGACAGTCGGATGTTGAAAACAACATTCAGATTCATCTCATTAAACAGAAAGAGCAGAAGAAAAGCTCTGCTTGTTTTGTTTTTCCTCCAGCTAGTACAAACACACAGCATATTCTTCTGTTTACTACTTACAACAGAAGAGATTTCAAAGAGTGTTTCTGTTCTGACCTCTAGGAGAAAGAGTTCTCTTCTTTGACAAACAAATAGTTTGTAGGGCAGTCTTGGAAAAATCTTCCATGCCTCCCTTGCTTCATTTATAAAAAACAATCTGCACAGCCTTATTGCCATAGGGGCGCTGCACAACTTACCATTGACAAGATTCACCAGAAGGGGAGCTAAAATCAGCACAAGTGTAATGTATCACAATCCTGATCTTCAAAGAGGCTCAAGAGAAAAATGGTAACAGCTGTGCATGATGACCACTTTTAAATACCAGGAGACTTTTATCATCTTTGCTATATAAAGATTTTGTCTACCTTTTTTCTTTTTAAATTCTGCAGGCCTAATATCTAAATCCTGAAGTCTTTATGTGCGTTAGTTACACTCTGATGGATTTCACTGGGATTTTATCCTAAGTGAGGATCACTAATAAAGATTGCAATATTTGGCCAGTACGTTTCTACTAGCACTTGCTTTCCATCCATTAGGGAAGCTCACTTTAAGGCTGGGTACAGACATTTGGGGAAGTTAGGGAGAGATTAGATGGAGTTAAAAATGGCTATCAGATCTAAGGTAAGTCAGGATGGGAGGCAGGGACAGACTGGAGGTGTCCGCAGGTGGTTTGAGGAACAGGTAGGACCTACAGTGAGGGCTGGGGGGGTCATGTAAGATCAGCAAGAGGGATAGGAGGGATTGGCAGGGGACAAGAGGGGTCTGCAGGAGGGACTGGGGGAGCTTGTGAGGTCTGCAGGGCAAATGGGAGAGCAAGCGGGACCAGGTGACCTCTACGTGGGAGGATCAGGGGGAGGCAAGCAGGATCTGTGGGGAGAATTGGGGGGCAGATGCAGTCCACAGGGTGTTGGTGGGGTTTGTGCATTTGTGAGGGGTCTTGGGGGGATGGGATTGCTGTTGGGTCTGGGAGTTGGGGATTCCAGCTTCTTGCTGTGAGTTTGCAGCCCAGCCCTTGTGGCAATGCCACTTCCCCCTCAGCCCAGCTCAACGCTACCCCCACCCCCAGCTATTTTCAGAATGGAAGGGGGGAAAGGGAGCAGAGAGAGATGATTCTTGGGGTTTCCCAGTCAGCACTGGAGGGTGGTGCGGTTAGACTGGATTCTCCCCCCGTACCTCAGAGGGGTTCCCGTCCACCTGCCCAACCCTCCAGCACCAGGTGAAAAAATCCCAGACCAAACTCCCTCTGCTCCCTCCACCCCCCCCACCATTCTGAGAACAGTGACAGGCTGAGAGCTGAGCAGACAAGTTACAGAACACAGTCGGCTTTGAAGCACGTTCATCTGAATTGTCATGCAATGAGGGTTCAGATTTTCACAGGATCAGGCCCTTTTAAAGTGGTCTGAAACTGTGCACTTCTGTTTGGTCACAACTGTAGGCTGCTTTCTGGGGCCAGATCAGGTGAAAATTGTCACTTCTGTCTGTGCTGTAAGTTAGATCAGGTGGCCATTTTTAACACAATCTGACCTCCCTGAATGTCTGTATGCACCCTAAAGCAACAATACAAACTAGCTTTCGGTGCAAAATTTAGACTTTGGGCACAATGTCTAAGCGATTTAAAAGCTGAAACTGTATTTCCGAACAACAGAAACGCTTACAAAAATCCTGCCTTTGTTTAATAAAACAGAGGGAAGGAGTTTTGCAGAACCTATTAAAAAGTATTATAACCATTTTTATTTCAATAAACATTGGGATTTTAAAATTTATTTTAAAACAGTACTAAAACACCTGGGTACCGATGCACAGTAAAGTATTTACATATGACACAGACTGATCTATTTTCATTGCCAAAAGCCAAGTGAAATATGAAGAGTAAAAACAGCACAACAGATTAGATATTTTGGAGTTTCTTAAAAATAATTTAAGATGATAGTAGCAAATTGGTATGGATTTGGTTTTTAAATGAGTGCTATGTTGAAAACATCTCTCCCAAAATAAAAGAACACCCATTCAAGTGTCTCTTGTAAAATATGCTGCAATTTGTTTCTGAAGTGTTACAAAACGGAGAGAACCAGGGCTTTTCTATGTATACTTCCAGCAATATATCTATAAACAGGGCAAGTGCTAATCTTTCCTGTAATTAGAGGAGAAAGCTTAAAATGGAAAAAAATTGAAATTAATGTGATAAAACACATTTTCTTATAATATTTATTAACATTCAGTAGGATTAGATGGGTATATCAGAAAGCCCAAACCAGCATACTGTTTTGTGCACTAAAGAGACAGGTTAATAGGGGGCTTCTGTGGTTAAAAATAGAATTAAAAGAAAACAAATAAGAACTGACCCATGAATCAAATTCATTAGCATTTCATGGAGTTTTGGATGACAGCTCATACCCTTTTAGGTTCTAGAACGTCTGGATTAAAGAAGTCAGAGAGACTTTTATTTTACTTCATATACTTCAGTATAGAAACACATATGTGCTTTGCTACAGCATTTTCATGACCTGGAATGTGAAGAGTTAAAAAGTTGCTCATTTCATGTTATTTTCATAGGCTTGAAAAAAATGCAGCAGCATCACGTCTCACTGTTCAGTTTTGCACAAAATAAGTTTACCATATCATCTGAAAATACAGAAACCTGTTAGGTTTGCCACTTAGTATTTTGCATAATAAACAGTACTAGCTAGATTTAATCAGATTAAATTCCTATCCTGTTATCAACAGTACATACGTACACAGTTCTAACTTCTTGTCTTGCGTAGTTTGGCTTTATTGATAACTTAAGAACAGGAACAATAAAACTTCATCCAAAACTTAACTATTCTTAGGGTTTTCCCTGCAGAGCTGCCTCTAGTGTAGGACTAATTTGTTTTACTTCAAAGGGATATGCCAAACCCTCTTATATCCTGATTACTCCTAACAAAAACTGTCTGCCAAAATGTATCATTAGTATACATTTACAGAGTTCCCTTTCTGTTTTAGGGTGACTGAACAGAGAAGTCCTTGATAACCTGTTACACCAGGACAATAAAACCCAGTTTAACACTAATGACTTCAGCCCAGTACCAAACTGAGTTTCACAGCATGAAATGGAAATCTAAGGGTCAAAGTTTTCTCTGGCCTATACCCTGCTTCCCCTTGCACATAAGCAATGGTGTACAATGTTATGCAAATACACATGGCTCATACCTTTTGAGTTGCAAACATCTGGGTGCATGCTTTAAAAATGTCTATAGGTATTCAGAGCCCTAGAATATTTGTCTCAGCAGGTGTTGTGGGTATAAATTCTAACACTTGAATATGCAGATATTAGAAATGTCCAGGTGGATGTAAAAGTTGCACGTACACAACTAAAAGCCAGCAAGTGTCACTCTGGGGAAAACCTACCTAGTATAACATGGACATGACAAGATACCTAGGACAGTGAAACCACCCAAGTCCTGTGCTGGGGTACAGGAAGAATCTGAATATCCTACGGGCTGTAGACTGGGCTCTGTGCTTGCTCTGCCTTAGAAAAGATTTGAAGGGAGGGGAGGCCAAGGAAGAGATGAGGAATGGCCAGTATGCAATTATAATCATGTGGCCCAGGACTGTTGTACAGGCTGAGTGCAAGGATGACAGCCCCCAGGCACCAGAGAAGACAGAAAGTTCCCTTTTAAACTGATTAGCAGCCCACTGATGGTACAGCTGTAAGAATAGTCCTAATGCTTTTCCATTCTACTTACCTTATTGATCGCATTTGCTGATCTGCAAACTGCAGCTATTATCCCCAAAATACACATCTCTTGATAACAGCCTTTCTGAGCCGTTGTGAAGCCAATAGCTTATTAAAATTAATGAGACACTGTATGAACCCTCCAATTTGTTTGGTTCAGATAACCAGAAAGCAGTTTGAATAAATAGCACACATTACAAGGTAATTTCTTTGTTGAATGCATGGGTGCTACAAATGGATCTAAGCAAAGCACCACGATTATCCACTGAAGTATAAAATTGATCTTAAAATATTTGACATTAAACTCAAAAACCTAACTTTGAATAGCAAATGCCAGGAAATTAAAAGGAAGGCTGTTATGCCATTCTTAATTTATATGCAAGCAGGGAGAAATATAAAGTAAAATGGACTAAAGTTAACAACAGGATGTAGACTTTGAATTTCCAGACTTGTCTTGCGCTGTGCTTCAGCATTTAATGTGCTAACCGTGTGCTAAAACAGAGAAGACCAAATTTATCTCTGGTTTAACTTCATTAAAACTGACTCTGGCCTTCCTAAAGTATCTTGTAAGGAAAGGTTATAATTTTTAAAAGTTGAGAAACCAGTATAGCTTGTTTTGGAACCTTAATTCCTTGTTGCTCATGTGTTGGTACTTCAAAGGAACGTACCCATGATATAAAGCATCACCTCAACTAACTCCCTCCCAACAGGTGTATGCGGAAGCACTCAAGGCTAGTAGTGATTTTTTAGGTTTTAGTTTCCTACAGCAGGGATGCTCAACCATGGGGCTGGGAATTCGGCAGTAGGGGAGTGGCAATTAACACTACCATGGCTCCCCTGCCACCAAATTTCTGGGTCTTTGGGGAGTCCCATGGGCTGGTTAATGTGGTTAATCCTGCACACTAGATCATGCCTGTAAGTAGGCAGGGGGCACACAGCCAGACTGGGCCAGTGCCCTGATCTTTGGCAGCATAAGGACAAATCGGGGTAGTGGGAAAAATGGAGCTAGATTCAGTAGGCAGATGGCATGCAGCTGGACCAGATCAGCATGAGGCTGGATTAGGGTGGTGGGCAACATGTGGCTGGATCAGGCTGGCAAACAGTCCAAGGGGGGGGGGGGGGG
>NW_017729025.1:111052346-111073614 GCF_001723915.1 Gavialis gangeticus | reverse complement strand
GGGGGGGGGGGTGGCAAATTGGGATGGCAGGTGGCCAAACTAGGGCACATGGGATCAGGTCCATGGACTGACCCTATACAGGAATCCAGTCCATGGACCAACCCTGTGCAACTCATCTGGCCTGCAGGGCCAGAAGCTTGGGTGCCACTGTCCTATAGAATCTGCAGTACTACCAACTCTCCAAAATCTGTGGAATATTAAGGTGTGCCTAGTCCATCATGCAGGTGCATTAGTGGTCCCAGAATTACTTAAAAATAATCAGATAGTTAAGTATAGGACAGTTGTGTTTTACAAACTACTGAACGAATTTTTGTAGTCCTTTGGGACTTTTTAAAACAGCTCAGCATGAATAATGCATAAACCAATTCATCTACACCAGAATTGTAATACAGCTGCATAAGAAATGCGAGACTGACAATCACATTAGAAGGTCCATATAGTCAAATACCCATTACCAGCCATGAACAGGACCAGCGACTTCAAAGTAAGGTGCAAAAAGTCCTCCAGGTGGGTGTTATTAAGGAAAGTTTCCTTCTAATCTCCAACAGTTACTGCTTTTATGTCCTGAAACATGATTTTTTGTTATGCCTTTTAAAACTCTTATTTTTAATTAAGAAATGTACAGTAGAATAAGTGGCATTCACATGCTAAAAATGAATCACTTTCCAAATTAAGTATCTCTCTGTCTTAGTAAGTCTCCCAAAGTATATTCAAAATAAAACCACTCTAATACTGAATGTTAGAAAAGCCTTCAAAACTTCTCTAAAATTATGAAATTTTAAAGTATATTGGTGTAAATTTAGAATAGGCAAGCCAGTCTCCTACTCCCTGCACTTAGTTCTGGCTGAAAATCATGACATCTTTCCAAACCACATGATAGCACTTAAAAAAAAAAAAAGTTACAACCTAGAATTGTTTACTGATTTCTCACTGTTTTAAGGTGCTTGCCAATCTTCTTTATTTTGCCAGCTCTACTAACTGGTTATGCATAATTTATACCACCACACCCAGACTCCATCTGGGAATTAAGTCCTTAAAGGAACAGTCCCCATCATGTCATCTAAGACAGCTTTTCTCAACCTGTAGGTCGCAAGAATATATGAAAGGGTTACAAACAGATTCTCTTTTAAAGGAGAAAAACGTGGGAAACAGTACTTTTTCCTTGCAGGGTGGCAGATTTGCAGGCTACAAGTGACTGCTTGGGGCCTCTCCCACCCACCCCTATGTACTGGGGGGGTTGGGGCTGACCAGTGATATTTACAAATGGGTCCTGGCACAAAAAAGGTTGAGAACCACTGACCTTGGAGACTTTGCTGTATAGTTACCTGAAGAATACTGACCTCATACAGCAAACGTGCTGATCTTGGAGAGATTAGATTAACTGGCCAACCCTCAGCTTTGACAGTGTTTTTGAAGCCAAGAGTTCAAATCTCACTCAAACTTCATATATCCAAGTTAAACTGAGCCCCAAGCAGCCTAGAATCTGATTTTCCTCAGACTTAAATGATATGAAACCAGAAATCAAAACAGATCCTTAATATGTAAAAGAATTTTGGAAACAATTTTAAATTAAGGTCTAATTTGCTCAGCATGCACATTACCAGCCTTTGCATAAGTTTTGGGGGGTTTTGGAAAAACAAGAATTTGTCCCCATATCCCAGTCTAAAAGAAGTGGCAAATAACTGCACCCTGGTTTATCCCTTTACCACAGCAGTTCTCAACCGGGGACAGTTGCACACTGAAGTATCACAAGATCCTTTTAAGGGTTGTGTGACATATCACACAAATATTAGCACTATTAAGCAAGCAAACACCTAGACAACAAAAGACTGTTCTATTATTTTTTTGGTAGTCAAGAAACAAGTGAAAGCTAAGAGCTGGCAATTTCTGAGGGCTGCCTTGAGTCTAAAAAGTTTGAGAACCACTGCTTTAACGCATGATCCTGACAAGGGGCTGTTATGTTGCACGCACAAACTTCCCATAAGCTTCAGTATGAAATATGAGTGTGCAGGGATTGCAGAATCAGCCTATAGGAGATGCATGTATCAGCTACCCTGCAAACTACAGCTAAATTAAGAGACTGTACAGAGAAGACTGATGGCTTTATCCAATTAGTAGAAACCGAGGCACAGCATTCTTGATCTTTTATCATCTTGATGGCTTTTTCAAATATTTATCATTTAATTTAATCATTTACATCTATGCTTTTGTTTCTCTGTAGTCCCCTTCTGCATTTATATTTAGTTTACCTTTGAAAATGTCCATTAGCAGCATCAAACTACAGATACCTCCACTGGTGAGCCTTACAGATGCTTGTATTGACACAAGGTTAGAATGGTCTAGGAAATGTCCAAAAGGCAAGGCTTTTTTGTGATATCTTGTATTGGACTAACTGTATAGTTGGGAGAGGTATTAGACAAACGTTTGGGCATCTGGTTCCCTTCCTCAGGGCTGAAGGAGCAGCAGATGCAGGCTGAGCTAAATATTACAGAAAAGACTCCATGTAAACATAAACAGTCTGCTTGGAGGGATGAAGGAGGGGCTGTGAACTATGAATGAAGAGATGAAAACAGGAACCCTTGTAAGACAAAAGCAGCACAGTAGAATAAGCAATCTAGTTAGTGGCAGAGCAAGACCATTGAGATGGAGGTAGTTATTACCTGGGAAGCACAGGGAAATGATTAGCAGTGTTTGTAAGGTTGTAATGAGACATAACACCACTGTGTATATTAAGTCCAGATTTTTTACTGTCCAATATAGTTATGAATTTCTGTTCCCAGGCATGTATTCTGGAAGTACCCTGTAAATTTTGTGACAGAATAACTACTCCCTAACCTCACCATCCTTGTGCACAAAGGGAATTTATTAAACCTGTACTGACACCACAATAGGTGTGAATTGCGTTAGCATATGAATTATCTTCCTTGATGTTTCCCCACTGGGAATTACTGGCTACGTGAAAGGACTCTTTTTCTACACCAGTGCTTTTATAGTGAAGTCTTCCAGACTGCTGAACATACTGGACCAAATTATTTTTGGGTATTATTGTAAATATGATGGAGTCCTCTTGCTTTCAATGGATGTTCTCCATGTTTATACTAACATGCCAAAAGCAGAATATGGCTTAGTGGCTAAGCTGCTCCTAGGGAAAGAAAATTTGACTGTAGTTGCTTGAAAACAAAGGGATCTATTGGTTATAGATTTATTTTCCCCAGTGCTTATTTTATCCAAATTCATAAAGCAGGGAATCTGGCTACCTCTTAATTTGTACACAATATTACATGATCTTTAATAGTGTGACAAGTACTGTATTCATTTGCCGCCCTACAGAGAGGGTACCATTTTACAAGCATTTTGCATTGAGCCAAATACTATTCAGAGAGACAGGGAGTAGTTACATGAATAAAAAGCAATTTACAACCTCCAACCTATCACAGAAAATCTATCCCAAAGTATTTACATATGTAGCAAGCCATTCTAAAGCATTTACAGATTTTGAAACCCTCCACCCTGCATGCAAGTTGGTACTAGAAATGTGTTCTCCATAATAAAGAATACAAAGTTTTGAGACTCTGGATTCATTTCTGTGGAAAATACAGGCTGGACTGTACCCAGTGTTCTTAATGAGAGATTTATGTGAATAAGGAATGTATGACCAGGCCATTGTATCTTGTGAAATTGCAGGGAGTTAGAGATTTGCTTAACATTCAAACTCCAAGGAGGAATTGGAAAACATCCTGACATAAAACGTAAAACTCTATTATAAAGCCAAAAAGGACTATTAGGATCATCCAGTACAACTTCCTGCATAATAAACAAAGATTTCATCGGGATATTGGAAAGTCTGACTGGAATGTGAATGCCCCATCTTCAGCAACCTCAGTGATACAAGACAAAGCATGATAAATGTTCAACAAGCCTCGTATGCAGAAGTTCTCCATTAACACGTTTTTGGTACAGAAGGAAAGCCAAGAGGACAGAAGCATTATCTGAATGCAGAGAGGTATCTGAATAAAGTATGGTATCACTACTCAACATTCAGCTCTTGATCTACCCAGATGAAGACATCCTTTTAAGACATTTATCGCAAAACCTCTTTATGTTGAAAGTGCAAGGGATGGAGTTTAGACTTCAAAGATTTCCTGACTTTTACATTTGAGGTCAGGCATTAAGACAGCACACTGTCAAACTGAATTAAATGCGCACAAAAGCACATTATAATCTTCAGGCATAACAAAAATAAATATAGTTGTTTAAAGAGTTGTTTAAAGTTGTTTAAAGAGCAAGAGAAGCAACAAAAAGGAGAAAGAAACCAGCCTTTTCCATGGCCAATCACTGCTTAGTATTCAACTACATGAATGTTATCATAGCTGACCACTTGGCATTTTGAATATTTATAACGATTTCCTTGCATAGCTGTTTATGTTTCCATCTAACACCAGGCTCCATTCATTCATTCATTGCTGGTCTTCCAATAGCAGATTTCTCTTCAGGCAAAGGGACTTTATAAATCAGCAATAGTGTGAATTAATACTCCCTTCGGCCTCCCTCTCTTCTCCTTATCTAACACAGAAACTGCATCACGGAAGTACTGAGCAGAGATCATAGACAGCTAGAGCACAAGCTTTTCTCTGTGGAACCGCAACGTGAAATATTCACTCCAGACAACGGGGACAGGGAGTGGAAGAGTAACTACAAATCCTCTCATGATCCACGTAGGATTATCAGTTTTTGTTTTGACAGCTAACAAAATATGCTAGGCTCTTTTCTAAAACCTCTGCAGTTGCTCCACCAAAGACTTAAGGGTTTTAAAAACAGGCAAATGTGTGCACATATTCACTTGATGCAATTTACTGCAACGAATTTCGTCAGTGCCAAAGTAGCATTCCAAAAAAGCCATCAAGTTTTACAGACAATTCCACATTTTTAGCGTATTTGCTGTATTCCTCTCCCACACATTAGACAAAATCCTGCCGGTAGTTGATAGAGGCACCAATAGGGGAAGAAGGCATGGAGCAATGTTGGCTCGCATCTCCTGCCTGGCTAAGGTGATGTAGGAAGAAAATGCACTGATGGGCAATTTGCTTATGCATGGGGTAATGGGTAGGAAGCTGCATAAGTCCTGTTCCCTACTGCACCTGTGCAGCACAGGGCAGGTTTGGCCCTCCCCCCTCACCTTTTTTTTTCCCCATGTAAGGCAAAAATGACAGAAAACCTTGCAGTGTAAACAATTCTTTTCTTTTTTAAACTAAAGGACTCTTAAAGTTTTCTAGAAGACATTGGTTGCTCTTAAGTATGCAAATGGAGACACTGCGGCTTCCCCGCAGAGCTATCAAAATCTTAAACCTTTCAGTCTCGAGGGAAAATGCTGAGATTCCTCTACTATCTGCTTATTTGCTTAACTGCTTAACAACTGTCTCCTTTTTTAATCAGATTATAGAGGTAAGCATCTTAATGCTCTGCTATTCCAATTATTCCAGTACTATCCTATAATCCTCATTTTGGTGGGTTAAGTGCAATTTTTATAGTTTACATTTACCCATTATGCAGCATGCCCTCTACAACAGCAGAGCCTAAATAACACATTTGATTGTTTGTTTGGTTTTTTGGGGAGGAGGGTTGCCTTCTTTACTGGCTAGTAAACCAACTTCAAATTTGTTTTCCTCCTATGGACTGTATGTGAGGATCAGCCCACTTAAAATCACTAAATCTGCCCCCCCAAAACTCTGGACATCAGTCATTATAGGATACTGGCAAACTCTTCTTCAGAAGAAAATAAGTTGTGTGTGATATGTGGATTTTTTTTAAATGAAAATATAATTCAAAGTTTGCTAATGCAACTTTCCCCTATGGGCACTTGGAGGCATACACACACACTCTCCTTCTCTGAAGTGTTAATTTTTTCAAAGGGCAGCTGGCAGGAAGTTTAATTACAGTTTCACATATGACTTTTTAAAAATTTGTTAATATCGTACAGCTTCGTATTCCACTGCCATCACACCTCGTGTCACAATTTACACCTGTGCTGCCTGTAATAGTCTACCATTCTGATTTGACAGAGTTTTACACCTCCTTTGCACAGGAGGTATCAACTGCTACACCACAGCACAAGCTAAGAAATGGGTCTGGCGTACCTATTTATTTCGAAGGAAAGAACACATTTAGCCGACGTTAGGGTAACATACACATAACTGGGCCTTACCATTAGCATTTTTCCCACAGATGAGATGCTCGTAGGGTTGCAGTACTCCCCAAAGCTCAGCATCATTGTTGATGACCATCTCTAGGACTTCAGCCGAGATCTCACTTCCACCTCCTCCTCCGTCTGGGCTCTGACTTGCCAGCACCCTGGCCTTGATCTCTTCCACCAGGTTCTCAATGCAGGCTGTCAAAGAGATGGCGGCGTACTCATGGATCCTAACCGAGATCCTAGTGTCCACCATCCACCTGAAAAACCTCCCAACGGAGAAGGTGAGACCACAGCGGGCTGACTTGCCTTTCCTCAGCCCGTCTCCAGCGCTCATGCTGTAGAGAGAAAGGGCCTTGACGGTTGCCAGGACGCAGCTTTCGGACAACGACCAGCTCTGGATGAGCTTGATGGCACTTTGCACCTCAAACCTGGTGCATTTGGAGTGCATCACACTCAGGCGCTGGGCCTCCCTGGAGACCCTGATCAGCGCCTTCCTCAGCAACTGCGACAGCCTCCTGACCGCTTCCTGAGAAAAGCTCCTAGGGCTGCCTTCCCCCTTCCCCTTGTGGAGAATCTTCCCCACGTCTTCATCTGCCCAAGGGTATTCCTCGAGATCCGGCAGCTTCGGACACTTGGCGAAGAGATCTGCCACCTCGGGGTCTTCGGGCAGGACGGTGTTCACAGTATCCCAGCTGTTATTCCTACTGTTCATGGAGCCAGAGTAGCACCACCAGTTGCCTCGGTGCTGGGCTGACGGGAAGGCTTGGGAGATGGACTTAGAGGAAGAGAGGCTGAGGGACCTGCAGGAATCCCCTGCCCCATAACCAGAGTCCAAGGTGAGATCCTCCAGGGTCTTCAGAGTACAGCTGTATGTCCCAGCCATAGGAAACAACGGTGATCCTCCCAGCCACGGCCAAGACCAACGAGGCAAGGAGCAGACCCCTGTCGCCACTGCACCTTCAACGGGGAAACTCAGCTGGGTCAGGCTAGATATCGGGGCGGCGCGTCACGCGCTACCTCCATGCCCAGCCGGGCTGAGCGCACTCCCGACAGGGAGGGTGAGCGCCGCGGCGAGCGTGGGGCAGCGGGTGGTCGAGGCGGCGGGCGCGGGGCCGAGCTGCCGGAGCGCGGAGCCGAGCCCGGGAGCGCGGTGGGGCAGAGCCGAGCGGGACACCGGCCGCCTGCGACGCTGCCGGCAGCTCGTAGCCAACTCCCGCCTCGCGGCTCCCCCGGCCATGCAAATGACCTGCGGCTAGAGGCACCAATCAGAGGCTCCGGAGGGGGCTGCGCCCGCCAGTCACATCCGAGCCGGGCGGCAGCTATGCAAATATACACACAAGCACACAAGCACTAGCCCCTTCCCGGAGCGGAGCGAGCGGGCCGGTGCAGCAGCGCCGCCCCCGGGCGGGCTCGGGCAGGACCGCGGGTCCGTCCCGCTCGGCTGCGTGAGCGGGGGGACTGCTGCTGCGGGCCACGGCTGTACCCGCAGTTGCTATGAAGTAAGTAGAAGTTAAGAAGCTTTGAAGTTAGACCTCGAACTTGACCAGCTGGTCGGTGTCTGAACCTCAGAGCCGGGATCTCCCCCAGGTTTAATCTGCAGGGCCTGTCCCCTGTGGCGGGGAGTCCTGTCAGCTGAGGGGTAGACAGGCCCAGCGTCAAACCCCTGAGCCCTAGGGACTGTGGCAGCCATGATCCTTAAGTCTGCGCGGTGCACGACCCCCCGCCTGCTGCCTGGGGATCTTGGCTGCTTCTGGGGTGCGGGAAACCCCGCAATGCTGGAGAGCTCAGCTGCTGCAATCCCTAGGGCTCCGAGTGCAGGGAAACCCCCCAGGGCCAGAGGATTGCTGTAGGGGTGATCCTCCTACCCCAGAGTGTGGGGAAACCTCCCACGGCGAGGAGCCCCTCAACTAGGGTGCCACGTGTGGGGCTCCCAGCCATGGGAGATGGCTTCCTGCTGGTGCAGGAGGAGCAGGGCCGGATTAACGCACAGGCAAACTACGCACATGCCTAGGGCCCTGAGCTGCGGGGGGGCCCTGTCCTTCCTTCTGCGGCAGTGGCGTGAATGGCCCCATCTGCCTTCCCTTCCCCTCTGCCAGCCTCTCCCCCCACAGCAGCTGCTTCCTAGTGGCAGCTCTGAGCCCCACTCCCCACGGGCAGTAGCGCCAGGATAGGGAGGGGGGGTCTCGACCAGCTGGGGGCCCATGAATTTGTTTGCCTAGGGCCCACTAAAGGGTTACTCCGGCCCTGAGGAGATGGGGATCAGGTTCCCTCTGCACCTGCAATAAGGTTCAAAGGGATCTAATTCAAGATCCCACAATTGTGCCTCCTGCCGGGCACATGTGGCATGGCAGGAGGCATGATTGTGTGAATTGCACATTAGATCTCCTGCATTTATGTGTAGAGAGGGCCAAAGAAAGAGATATCAGCATATTCATCTTTATTAAAAAAAAACAGCAAAGCAAGCCTTTGGATTATGGTTAAGGCTCTTAACAGTAGTTCATCTAATTTTACTTGGCATTGGTTCTACTTTCTTGCAGACAAATACACCAGACCAAA
Organism: Gavialis gangeticus; assembly: GCF_001723915.1. Taxonomy (NCBI): domain Eukaryota; kingdom Metazoa; phylum Chordata; order Crocodylia; family Gavialidae; genus Gavialis; species Gavialis gangeticus. The sequence goes on along the minus strand of NW_017729025.1, from coordinate 111,064,868 downwards.
AGCCAAATGGAATCAGAAGCTACTGGACTTACCTATTTATTAGAACATAAAAAAAAAAAATCACTTCTCATTTTCTCTCTGATACACACTGATGGATGATGACTATGAACAAACCACAGGGATCTGCTTAGACACTTAAAACACTCTAGCCACTCTACTATTTATTTCTGCTTAGTTTCTTACCGTTGGACCTTATCTATTAAAAAGAGGTGCACAGATGAAGTTTGTTTGTGATGTTGTTTTTCCTCTTCCAAACACAGCTCCCCATTTTCCTTTTGTTTCACTGCATAGAAACATTTCCATTGATCTCCTCTCTCCTACGTGAACCTTTTACTTCAGAATTGTAAGTTTCTTGGGAACTTTGCGTCCATTTCTTTCTCTGCATATGTGGGGTCTTTAACCTTCCTGTCACAGGTTTTTATCTTTAGTGTCTTCATTAGTTTTTAATAACCCTGTGGTTTTTTGTTCTGACATCCAATCCAGAAAAATCCAACGGTTCTTTATGCCTCCAGTAGATGGCATTACTAGTCATTCTTTGCAAGTGACCTTTAGCTCAGGATTTCCAAAGTCCAGTTCCAACCTTCAGCTAATTAGTTTTGGGCAAAGATATCTAGCAATTTTTGGACAAAGTAGATGTCACATTACTCGTTTTATCATTAAGTTTCTATGCAACTTTTGCCAAGTTAGATGAATGCTTTCAGAAACTGTCACTGAAGTTGAATGTCTCATATTTTGGATGTCCAACCTGACACATTTCCACTTTAATCTGACAATAACAGTAGAATAGGGGTACCAATGCCTGTTTTGCATGGATATTGTGATGACTGATATTTATAAAGTGCTTTGAAACCTTCAGATGGACAATGACCAGAGAACTGCAAATAATAATGTGTAATTTATCAAGCTATATCTGGTGCTCATACATTGGAGAAGTAAAAGTAAATGTGTTTTTAAGTCATATTCTGCTACTCTGTGTAAGTTGCCCAGTGATAAATCTGTTACCACAATGTTCATGCTGTTCCCCTTTACTGGGAATTTTACCTATCTCCATGAAACTGTAAGGAAGAGCCTTGTATACAGTTTGGTTTTTGGAGTGTGTGAGGGGAATAACCTGATGTGGGGCAGTCTTGGAACATAGGATAGGAAACTCTATCTTCTGGATCATGGTGTACACATAAGAAGTCTAGTCAGATGCACAGGGGCTAAGACACACCCCTTTTACAGGCAGTGTGGTGCAGGTGCAGTCCACACCCCTGGATCTGACTCATGGCTGCCTCGCAGCCCTCCGCATAGGGCCAAGCTCAGCCTGCTCTGGCCTACCCACACCCATCCTGGCCCCAGCCAGCATACACACCTTCCCAGCAGAGCTGCCTTCCACCTACTCACCTGTCTGCAGCTGGCTGCTCATTTCACTGGGTGGGCAGAGTGGATGGAAGGCAGCCAGGAGCTGGAGCTGGAGCCCCATGGACTGGGGCAAAAGTTGCCCAGCTGCAGCTTCCCTGTGCCCGGCTGTCGCTTCCCTGCCCTACGTGCTGCCTGGAGGAGGAAGAGGAGAAACCTCTGGAGGTGGTGGGAGCTAAGCAGTACCTGGGCATTGCAGGAGCAGCCCCACCAGGAAATTGTGTGTTCTGACCAGGGCTGGACCCATCTGGTAGGAGCGCGGCACAGGCTGCCCTGGGGGGCTCGGCCCCATGCAGAGCACTGTGGGGCAGCCTCAGGCCAGATACAATCAGTTGGTGGCCCAGATCTGGCCTGTGGGCCATATTTTGCTCACCCGTAAGCTACAGACTCAACCTAGGTAGTGTGATGTGAGTGACCATTTTTTCGACTGTGTTCAAGAGGGAGATACCTCTATAGTTGTCCCAGTCATTTCTATCCCCTTTGTTTTAACATAATTGTATAAACTGAGCATCTTTGAAACCATACACTGAGTTTGCACTGGCTAGCAAACATGCAAATATAGGATCAAATCATTACGCATAGAGGTGAATGACTTATCCCTGTACCTTTAAATAGATTTAATAGATTTCATAGATGTTTAGGATCAGAAGGGACCTTAGTAGATCATTGAGTCCGACCCCCTGCCCTGGGCAGCAAAGAGCATTGGGGTCAGGTGACCCCAGCCAGGTGCTTGTCCATTCTCCTCTTAAAGACCTCCAAGGTAGGGGAGAGCACCACCTCCCTTAGAAGCCCATTCCAGATTCTGGTAACCCTTACCATAAGGAAGTTCTTCCTGATGTCTAACCTAAATCTGCTCTCTGTCAGTTTGTGGTTGTTGTTTCTAGTAACTCCAAGGGGTGCCCTGGTAAATAGAACATCTCCTATTCCTTGTTGTCCCCCCTGATAAATTTGTAGATGGCCACTAGATCCCCTCTCAGCCTTCTCTTGCAGAGGCTAAGTATTGTATGGGTAAGGTTCCCAGTTGAAGAAGGAGGGATTAATTACAATCTAATTTCTCAGTAGTTAACATTTGAAAGAACTTTTTCTACACACTGAATCTCATTGTCAATGGTGTACTCCAGCTAAAACATGTCTCTCTGCTACTTAGTGTTTAAACTTTTCCTTTCTGGTTATATTTGAAAATGTGAAGTGCTTTTGCACTTCTTAGACTGTCAACCATATTTCATAAAATTGTAAGTCTCTCTCTTATTAAATCCATTTTGATTTCCTTGGCTGGTAATCACAACAGCTGATATTTGCATTTGTACTACATCCGCATATTTAGTATCTAATGTTAATACAGGTTTCCCTCACTTTATGTGGGTTCTGTATGTGCAAATTCGCTCTTATGCAATGACCCTTTTTTTAACCAAAAATGTGTTATACGGAAGGAAAATTCACTCTTATGCACTCAGTGTGGTGAAAGCCCTCAGTCAGCTGCTTTGTGCAGTACATTGTGGGAGTGACACGCACCAAAATATAGGCTCCTGTATGGATCTCTGCTCCTCCCTCGTTGTCTGTGACACGTGGTTCTGTAGTTGCCATCCCCATTATGGTAACATTCACCACCACTGCATGCTTGTGTGTACTGTCTGCTGTTGGTAAGTACCAAAATCGTCTTGGAAAAGGGGTAGAAATGGGTCTGGGGGTCAGTACAGTTGAGGTGTTGGAATTTGCATGAAGTGGGCTCCCTTTATGTAAATTCGAGTTATGCACCATTTTCCAGAAACACATGTACCACATAAAGCGAGAAAAACCTGTACCTAGGTAGCTATTATAGAGGCTAAAACAAACTCTACCTGAAACTTGGTCTTTTTTTGGAAAATTACTGAGCTGTTGGTGCATGTTACATCCCCTTCTCTCCACCAGCCCAAGAATGCTGAACTTGACATGGACAATGCAGCTGATAGTATTCAGGATGAAGATCACTTGAATATAAAGCAAGGAATTCTTGATGTAAGAAACCCAGTTTTGGAACTCTCCCATGCATCATACCTCTGAGCCCCATGCATCCAGGCAGTTTTGCTGACTGACCATGTCTGCTTCCTTCAACATTCCTAAAAATTCATCCTTCTTTGGAATTCACCTGACTAGAACCGATTTGGGTTCTTAAGTCCTTCTTGGACTACTGCAATCTTTTCCTCTCTAATGTCACTGCCTATGACTCAGATCCATTCAAATCACTGCTACTAAAATGATCTTTCTCGCCTATCCCTAATCATATCACCATAAGCAGATCCAGGATTTTGTAAAGTGGGGTGCAGAAATAACAAGCAGCTCTGAACGGGTGGCTGCACCCCCACTCCCAACTCGCCTCTGTGAGTTGGCCAGAGTGGGGAATTTTTTTAAGTCCCCAAATCAGGTAAAAATCCTGTCATCGTCCCTTTCCCTGCCCCCAGTATCAGCATACCACCCCACCCCTACCATTCCCCCCGCCTTGCTGCTGCTGTCCTTAGCTAATCCAGGTGTGGGGGGAGGATCCAATGGGAACAGTGATGGTAGCAGGCAGGTTTCTCTTTTCTACCGGTCTCTCTGGGTGTTCCCTGCCAGCCTGGGAACAAATATGGTGCTGGGTAACCTGCTTGCCACTACTGCTGGCCCCTGCTGAGGTTGGCTGCAGCAGCTTTGGAGGCCCCCCCCCGGAAATGAATTGGGAGGGTTGTTGGGGGACAGTCTCCAGAGCTACTGCAGCTGGGGACAGCAGAGGTTGCAGCGGTTTGCTGGTGGGCTGACAGGGAATACCTGGGGGGTATACAGAGAAGAGGAACCCCCTGTGCTGCTACTGTTTCCAGCTGGAGTGCAGCAGGAGCTGCTCTGGAGCACTTTCCCAGCCACCTGCAAGCTCCTGAATCAGCCAGGGACAGCAGGACCAGTGGGCAAGGAAGGGGACATGCTACTGAGGACAGAAGGGAACGGAGGAGGTGCTGAGAGCAGGCAGCGAATGGGATTCTTGCCTGCTTTGGGGACTTATAAAAAGTCCCTGGCTGCTTCTCCCATGGCTTGGTCAAATAGTGGGGTGATTCCACACCATTGATCCCTACCCTAACCCTGCATACCATACCTCCATCTGAGTTTCTCCATTACCTCCTAGAAAATTAATGCATTTTGTTAAGTTTCTTGTCTTTTCTTTTCAATATTATACATAACTTGCAGCCACTCCTGAAATATCCATGCCTCGACAATACAGTTTTGCCAACTGCAGATATACAAATAAAGTACACACACCTATCAAGACTTAAGCTCTAAAACACTCACAAGATTATTTTAAACTCAATTAGTTTTTATAATAAAATCTTGGGCTCTTTTTACATCTAATTTTTGAGCCATTAAGGTTCAAGCTTCCTCTACCACAACCAGAGGGAAACTTTTTTTTGTTTAAATGAAAGCTGAGGTTTTCCCATAATCCAATGTCTCTAGGAACTGTTGCTTTAAAGAAATTACTAAGTATTAGGAGATATATGAGAGCATGAAAGACCTGCTATTACACCTAATAGGGGAATCAAAGCAAGAAACTGCCACCACAGCAGTTTAGAATTCATACTTTTGCCACAGCCAATTAAAAATCGGACCTCAGATTATGAGCAGCGTTCTAAATCTGAAAGTTTTAAGGGCTTGATTCAGGTACAAGAGATACACCTATATATAATACTACCATAGAAACTAAAATAAGTTAGATAAATTGAAACAAAGGCTGTAGGGCACAAACATTCCTTAAACTCTAGCTGATTTATAAGGATGTTTAGGCATGCGGGAAAACTAGGATAAGATGGTTCTTCATGAAACAAATAATCTCCAACCTCATGAACAGTAGATTGGTTTGGCACTAGTACCCTGTATTGAAGAAAGACTTTTATTTTAGAAACACACAATGGAATTATTTATGTGACCTAGAGTCTGATCTAGAGTCAGATTAGGGAAAGGGAAAGACACCAAAAAACACTTTAGCTTAAATAGAATGAAGGATAAGTTACAATTTCATAACAGTATTGAGGATATCAGGATTTTTTAAATATGTATGGATCTGATGCTTGGCATATACATATTAAACTCTTTATTTGAAAGACTTCATCCACAGATGGTAAAATTCACCTGTACATGAGTGGTCAGCACTGTTTTTAAAGGCTGATATGGCAAACAGGTCTTGATCTCCTCTGTACTTAGGTGAACTTCAAAGGGAACTTGTGCCATAACCGCCTTCAAGAGAAACTCAAAAGGATTGTGTAAGACAAACTATACAAAGACATAAGCCAGACTATGTTAACAATGGCACCTGTCAGAGTGGCCACACTCCATCCACCTGCAACAGGTAAGTGATCTTACATGGAAACAGCATATATGTTGGTTAGCCAAACAACTGATTAAACCTTTAATTAGATATGCAAGCTGATTAAACTAAATATTTTGGAAATTTACAGTCCAAGGTGGTCTCCTGCTGACTAAATACAATAACTACTGGAATTCAAGTACAAAGAGACACTTATCAGACAAGCCATCACTTTTCAAGTAGAACTTCTAATACATTTTAACGAGGAATTCTACTTGGAAACTGATACCCAAGATATTGCTCAATAATAGGAAATCCATTCCAAGAAGATGAAAGGACCTACTGTTCGTTGAGCTGTATTGACTTTAATCCATATAGTTATTTATTTAAAACTGCAATTTAATAAGCTGTATCCCTGATAGCAAAATCTTTATCTCAAAATCAGGATGAGTGAAAATGAACAGGGTGGGTCGAAGTTAAGGATGGATCTTAATCATAATTGATTAATTTTATTTTATCTATATCCAGACTTAATACAATTAAAAGGGCACCTAAAACATACTCTACAGGTAAAGTGACTTGTCAGGATTTTACATCTTATGTATTTTATACTGTACACATAGGCTAAGTGCAGGCAGTCAAAAAGCTTAACACTGAATCAATTCAATCTCTGCAGGTTAGTCTAAGCTGCATATATTGAACCAATAGCAAGTGAATAGAAATTCATTTTTGATACTGAAAATGCAGCCACATGCCTGCAGTGCCCCAGGCCAGAAGCCAGGGGGTGCTAAAGAATGCCCTCCTGCTCTGCTGAAGCGGACAGCTTGGTCCAAGGCTAGCCCGCCCACTGGGGGGGAGGGGCATGTTGTGGGGGAACTGCAAAGCATGCTGGGGGACTGTGAGTTAACTTGAATCTAGAGGGGATCTGGGACAGAATTCAATAAACTAACCTAATCAGTTCAGTCTGATGCTACGTCCATCTAGGTTTATCTTAAACTGGTTTCTGTCATTTTGAAAGCAGTTTATGTGCACTGAATTTCTGTCGTGTCACACGTTTCAACCAGTTTCTGATCACTTATACTGGTTTATGTGCAATTTCTGTCCCTAGCTGTAGAGTCTTTTCCTAGAGGGGTAATGAATTCCCACTGGTTTCAATGGCAGTTGAGGGGCACAGTTCTACATGGTGCTGCATTCCCTAAAAACAAGTGATTATTGAAGATTATTGAGGTATAAATTGCATCCCCATGAACAAAATTACATAGAGTTTTGCATTAAAATAATTTGTCTTCCATTGCTTTAACAAAAAATTTCCCACCCCCCCACAAATTACTGCCCTGACACCACTGAATAGATTTTCTGAGGATCTTTGGGCAACTTAGTTTGCTTAGGAGAAAACATTTTAACAAGTGAGCCCTGTAGGGAATGTAACACCTTTATGCTGCTGTTAAATCATGGATGACAATATCACAGCTGAAATGTTATCCACAGGCTACAAAGAAGAAATGTTTAGGCTTAATGGTATGTAATGGCAATTCCACTTTCTCTCTGTGCTAGATATTTTTCATAATTTTGCAGGGGCTAAGCATTCTATTACATATAATTCCACAGAGAAAATGCCCATAAAAACACTGTTGCTATTTCAATTTGATACAAGGCGGGGGAGAGGAGCAGTATTCTCTTTGGACTTTCTTGTTTAGTGATCATCTGTAATTTCTTTAAAAATTAAACAACACGCACATAAAATAAAAATATACACAAGAAATTTCCCAGACTTGAAACATTATAGCATGGCAAAGACGTGGATAGGGGGCACATATTAGTAGGTATATGTATAGCCCTGGAGGTAAAACTGCAAAAAAAGACCAGCCCAAATTTGAGCACTCTTGACAGCAAGAACAGGAAAATAGGTTTCCCTGCCTCACTGAAGAGTGCCTTGCTCACTAGGCTACAGAATCATGATCTCTCTTACTCCATCTCTGCATACATCATGAACTATGCTTCAACTGAGCTTCAGTTGGGCCACCTGGGGTGTCCACATCCAGAATCTTTTATAACTTGGTGGTTAGGGCACTCTCCTAGAAAGTGGGAGATACAGGTGTGTCCTTCAGGTTGTGAAGTGCCTAGATATTATCTCCTACTTCCTGAGCAAGTTCTCTAATGAAAATGTGGGCACCACCAATATTCTGCATTCTCAGAGCACTATCTGTGAATAAGTGTGCTTTGTGTGGACTTAAGGCACTTCCCCAGTACTATCTGGATCCAAACAGAGCACCCAGCTGCTCAAGCTGGATCCCTTCTGAGCATGCTCAAAAAGATGCGTAGGAAATTTTTCAGGCCAAAGTTGGGATATCTCATTCTAGGCACCTAACTTGTTTTGTTGCTACTAGAGTGGGTTTGAGCAGAATTGTTTTTGTGACTTAAGCTGTTGACGGACTTTCTTTTAAAGGTGTGATAGGATCTGATTCGCAATCCCAACAGTCATGCCTCCTGCCATGCCACACACGCAATTTTGGGATTAGGGATTAGATCCAAATTTCACCTTACTTGACAGTGCAGGAGGAGCCTGCATGCTCATGATCCCAGCAATGATCATGATCCCAGGCTCCCCCTGCACTAACAAGCTGAAAGCTGGGTGCTCACAATCAGCCAATTATCAACTGGGGCTGAGAACTGAACTGGGTCCTGGAACTGGCCCCAGTCTGGTTCAGGCCTTAGCCAACAATCAGCTGATTGTCAAAGCTCTAGCTGGGTAGCACACACAATTTTTACAAACCCAGTCCCAGCTGTGGGGCACGCATGGGTTTTACAGGTCCTGGAACATGGGGACAGTTTGCTGGGAAGTATCCACCCCCAGAGAACATGTAAAGACACCTATAGTTTTTAAAGGTGTGGGATTCAGTTAACCCAAGATCAGGGAGATGCTCCCCAGTGTCAAGCTCAACTCACACCCCATCTGTCTCCGGGGGCTGAGAGGGGGTCTGGAGTCCAGGGACTGGTTTTGCCCCAAGCCCAAATGAGTAGGGAACAGCTATGTTCCAGACCCTGAGGCTGCCCCATGCTGGATCCTGACACTCCCTGACACTGAATCCTGAGCATCAGAGTGGGTCATGGGCCAGCCCCAACCTGTCACATATTCAATTTAAGGTGTGATACAAACAAGCCAAACAGTTGTTAACAAATTATGTGGACTAATTTTGTAAGTTGCTTACTGTATTATCATGCCTTAAATTGACTTGAACAAATGGCCAGGTTATTATAAACAACATAAGTTTTTGTGTGGCATCAGATATCAATTTCTAAATCTATGAGCCACTGTCTAGTATTGTTCAATGTGCAGATTCTATCTGCCCCATAATGAAAGCCCCATCTGGGTATTTGTAAAGATTGCAGCTTTTGATTAAGTGCTGTGCTTTTGTTGGACACTGCTTTCCCACAGGGGGCTGTCCAAGATGTTCATTTTATAAAGTGTTGTTTTGAAGCATCCATATCCAGACCTCAGTCTGTTCAGCATGACCCAGGGGCTGGGGTGCTGGGCATCAGCCCTGGGGCTCTGCCCCATAGCCCCCCCTCAGGGCTAGAAGACCCAAAATACTGTATATAGTTTTACCCTCATATATAGTTTCCCACTTGTAAGTGGGTTGTTTATTGTTGGTGGGTGGGGAGGGTGGTGGAGCCGGTTCTGTTTGTTGAGGGGGGGACAGGGGCGGGTGTTGTGAGGATAATCAAGTTTTTCTGTTTCAAGCATGTGCATGTCCTGAGAGTGGTGCTGGGGGTGGGGAGTGTGTGGGCAATGGGGCAGGTGGGCTGGAGTGGGGAGCACAGGAGGAGGTGGTCAGGCAGGACCTCCTGCAGCCAGTGCCCTGGACCCTGCTCAGTGTGCATGGCTGTCCTGGAGCCTGGGTGGGAGGTAGGACCTGCTGGGGCCAGCAGCTGGGCAGTGGACATCTTTGGCAGGGCAGGGCAGGGGCAGGGGATGGAGAAGCCCTGGTGTAAGGAGGCAGGGTGGGCAAGGAGGGAGTTGAGCATGCTCTCCCTGTGCTGGGCAATGACTCCTGAGCAGGGAAGGAGCTGGCCAAGGATCAGAGTTTCCCAGATGGCTGCCAGGTGCTACCAGCTATATGGTCGGATGCTGAAGCTCCCCCAAAGGCCACAGGGGCACATGGTAGGGCTGCAGGGACTTGAGACTAACTTTAGTGCCAAGTCTCTGTATGTGTAGACACCTGCCAAAAATCACTTAATGCGTATTAATTTAATGCACATTAAATTTAGTTGCACTTAAATGCATGTGTAGGCATGCCCTGTATGTGCAAGTTGTGTAGTCTGTTATAAGTCTCAGTACACTATTAAGTACAGTGTTGAGTTTTTTAGTGTGGCGACTTGTGGACCATACAGGAACACAATATTCTGCTGGGGCATATATCATTGTGAGTGTGGTGGTTTTGAGCACTTTGAAATTGGCACTCCATGTCATGCGAGCTGAACTTCTTAAGGCAGCTACCCATGCAGAGACTTTACTGCTGACCTTCTGAATGTGATGTTTATAGGTAAGGGAACTGTCTAGTGTTAGTCCTTGGTAGGTTGGGGTATGTTCATGGGGAAGGATGTGGTTGCTTACTCTGATATTTAGTGTGCTCTTGGCTTGACAGTTCTCCAGGTGGAAGAGTGATGATACTGATTTATTGATGCTCAACTTTAAGTGCCCCTTACAGAGATAGTCAGTGAAGAGTTCCATGTTAGTACTCAGTATCTTTTCCAATTCTGTCATGTCATATCAGTTCCTTGGGCTACTAAGGCAACATTGTCAGCATACGTGTATTGCTTAGATGTATGTGGGAAGTCTGAGGTATATACATTGAAAAGTACTGGTGCTAGCACTGACCCTTGAGGGACTCCATTCTTCAGAGTGTGTACTCTGTTTATTTCTCCTTGGCTAGTAATGAGTTTAAATAAATGATCTGCTGGAGATGATGTTCATGATGAAGGCATGTAGCTTGTAGTCAGGTATCATAGAGTGCAGTTTATATTTGAAGCCTTGGTGCCATACAGCATCATAGGCAGCTGTAAGGTCAATAAAGACTGTGTATGTTTCCTACCTTATTTCAAATCCATTTTCTATGTCAGAGGTAAGTAATGTAACTTGGTCAGTGGTACACCACTTTTTCTTCTCATATTTTCTCCTGGCATAAGCCAAAAATTATACAGTATTTGGTGCTGGCATTGTCTTTCTTACATAGGAACACAATATGATGACAGCCACTCAGTGTTACCACAGTGGGTACAAGAAGTAACTACAACAGCATTCATAAGTGGTTATCAGCTCTTTTTTAAATCTGGGTATAGACGTATACCAGTATGCAAATTTATGGTTAGTTACTTGTATAGAAGATTTTTCAGGGACGTTTGCAATGGTCTGCACCACATCCTGGAGTCCTATATCACACTCCTGCTATTACTCCTACACACATTGAAGCCTCAGGATACAATGTACTGTCATTTTTATGATAATCCTTATGGCAAAATTGCATTTACTGCAATAGCCATTCACCAGCTATGCTCTTAATATACAAACATCTCCCATGTGAAGCAATAACTAGAACAAATTACATGTATAGAACATGATGGGCATGTGTCATACTTCCTGAGTCTGGCCAATGCTGAAAAAAAATATGTAATGGTGTTTACAACTTTTGAATTGATGGCTATGAATGACAGAGAGACAGGAAGGGGACTGCTTTTTTGAACTGTGAAAACCTGAAATTTCCAATATGTTCTTGTTTTACATTGGGACAAAGTTAAAACATTTCTTTCTCTTTGAAAAAGAAGGAAAACAAGAGACCTAAGAACACACTAGTGATTACAGTGCTTGTTTGGAATGGGGTAGTCCTAGTTTCAGGGCTCTCATTTGCCCTCAACAGAGCAGGGATTTGACCTAGAGTTTCCTACATGCCAGATAAATGCCCTAATCATTGGTCTGTTGTCTAATCTGGAATAGGTGTTGGTGAATTGTTGCTCTCTCTAGTTGGAATAGGTGTGGGTGACTTGTGATCTCTCTAGCTGGAAGTCTTCCACTTTCTTATATAATTATTTAGAGAGACAGAGAGAGGCTGAATCCATGGCCCATTAGTCACAATGCTCATTTGAAGGTGGAAGATTGAGGTTCATGGATGTTCTTGTAAGATGTTTTAATGTCAGTGAATCAACATTTTTCCAACTCAAAGGGTTTTAGTTTTCTCCTTTCTTCAGGAGAGAAAAAAATTCCAAAAACTTAAAAAGAAATTTGCAGGAAAGAATGCGAGGGTGGGGAGGGCAGGGAGCACCTCAACTCAGCAAGGACTCAAGCCTCTTTATCTACTGAGCTACCTTCTGTCTGACTAATCACCTGAGATCTGGGTTTTCCATTTCCCACAAAAAAACAGAGTAAAACACAGGTTTCCCCCCTTACCATAGTAAAATGCAGATTTCTCATTTTAGAGGAGAAATCCATGGATTTTGCAGTTTTGAAATGATCCTTCTGCAGGCTGGCAGAGTCCCAGCCTGCAGGGAGGGAGCGGGAGAAGGGTGATCAGGAAGGGGGTGTCATGTTCATGTACATGGACATGGCCACCAGGCAGCCTGGAGAACAGGTCCACGAGGTAAGTTGGGGGCGGGGGGATTGGGGCCCCCCTAGGGAGGGAGGCAGGGAGGTGGGCAGTGCTTGGGGCCTTGGGGCCGCAATGCGTGGCCACAGGCTCCTGGCAGGAAGTGGGAAGGGGCCATGGGCAGCTTGTCCAGGGGGTGGGGGTGGGGCCAGCTCCCTGCCTCCAAGGGGCGGGGGGGGG
>NW_017729025.1:111051481-111052196 GCF_001723915.1 Gavialis gangeticus | reverse complement strand
GGGCGGGGGGGGGGAACCTGTGCCCCCAGATCTGTGCATAGGGTAGGGGGGGTGGGCTACCCTCTGTAGGCTCTAGCTCTCACCATGCTGCCCTCTCCCAGGGTCTCTGCAGCCCAGTGGGTGTGATCCAACACTGGAGGGCAGAGCGGGGCCACACAGGAAAGCTGTTTGCCACTGTAAGCTCCTCCCTGCCCTGGCAACGCATCCCCTACACATGGGGCTGCAGTGAGGGTGGTGGCGCGCAGTCGTGCCCCTCACTCAGCTGTGCATAGGGGACAGATCGCCAGAGCAGCGGGCAGCTTGCAGCATCAGTGAGATCCCTGTGCGCCCCTACTGTTCTCTGCAATACCAGGTCGCTCCCGCCGGACTGTGGAGGCCCCAGGGGACGGCAGCAGGGTGGAAGCCTGAGCCCTCAGCGTGTACCCACCCCCACCCTGCACACAGATCTGGGGGGCACAGGCCCCCCCTTGTCCACCCCCAGGAGTATGCGCAGCTGTAGGGATCTGCCCACCACCCTCTCCCCCCGCCTGAGCACACAGCAGGCAGGCAGCAGGAGGGGAGCTGGGCTCTGCTCTGCTGCAGGAGCCGCTGCCTTCTGTTGGGGGCAGGGGGCTATGGCCCCAGGTCCCTGGCCCCATAGCCCTGGCAGCTGCAGGTCCCTCTGGCGGGGCTGGAGTTGAGGGGTACCAGCAGGGTTGGGAGGGGGGTGATACGG
>NW_017729025.1:111036033-111046481 GCF_001723915.1 Gavialis gangeticus | reverse complement strand
CTGGGCTCTGCTCTGCTGCAGGAGCCGCTGCCTTCTGTTGGGGGCAGGGGGCTATGGCCCCAGGTCCCTGGCCCCATAGCCCTGGCAGCTGCAGGTCCCTCTGGCGGGGCTGGAGTTGAGGGGTACCAGCAGGGTTGGGAGGGGGGTGAGAGGCACCAGCAGGGCCAGGGGGTTGTCAGGTGGCCTTTATTTTTAATCATGGATTGTGGGGGTTTTATCAGAGAATCTGAATTTTTTTTATCAGCGAAAACCAGGATCCCTGCTAATCACTAATAACCCCAATTCTCCCTTCTACAATTTCCTTTTCCTTTTATACATTCCCAGGTTGGTTTCCTGAATATCTAATGAGGTTCTAGGTGCTTTTGAACTCCATTAGATAACTTTGCTTGTGTAAAAAGAAACTTGGCTTAGGTTCCTAAGCTTTTCTATTCTGGATTTCTTTGTACAGTCTAGCACCCCAGACATATATTAACCCACCAACCTATCTACATCTGTGGATGACTGCCCAAAACATTAGACAATATTATGTCTAATTAAATAGTAGATTCATATCATATCAGTATGAAAAGACCATACATACTAAAGCATGAGGTAACACTGGTAAGCCACTTGATATAATAAAGTAACATACTGCAGATGGAAATTATATACTTAGGAAACAGTGAACTGGATACTGATCAGATATTTCTCATAGCAGCATGCAAAAGCACCACATTTTGTGTTACTGGTATTCCCTATTGATACAGAGAAGGGCTCATAAAGGTGAGCAAAATAAGTATAAAATTCTAATATGCCATTACCACAGTGTGCCTATTCACGTATATCAGGCTGGCCACAACAAATTTGATTTATGTTATGTAAAATTATTTATATTTTTCTGCATCATTTTTCCTGTATGGATTAGAACCTCTTCAATATGCACTTTAGTGAACTGCAGAGTTTATGATCTGTGTACCAGTTGTGTTCTCCTGTCTCTCAAACAAATAACAGCAGATACTGTGAAGAATTTTAACGATAAGAATTCTTTTTTTTAAACACAGTATATTTCAGCACAGTAGCTAGTAGACTATGAAATATTGTCACTGATTTTAAACTGCACCTGAAAAAATAAATGAACGAAGAACATTTTCTGATGCATTACCCTTACACTTTTCATTTATGCTTGTTCCCAGTTATGTGATTAGCAGGATTCTACTGGATCTTTTTTGTTGTGAAGAGCCATATAGTGAATGTAAATGTCACTACATTCTTTGCTACTGCAAGACAAGGATATACATGATTTGTACCCAATAGATATCTCCATTTGAAAAGCCCAGCCTCATTGCAAGCACAGTGAATTACAGTCTGGCCTTCTTCCACAATTTCCAGTGCTCACCTCAGGTTACAGCAGTTTACGTAAAATGAGATGTCGACTGGTATTGTGACATGGGATCTCCACCTGGTCAACAGTCAGCTTTCCTAAACATACTACCACTAACCTTCAATACTTATAAATGAATTCTGGTCACAGTATTGAACTGCTTTAGACCAAAGTCTCTGCTCACGTGTCTTTCAACAGGAAAGCATGGAGGCAAAGCTATAACAAAACAAACAGTGGGTGAGGGATATGTCAATAATTGTAAAATACTTTTCCCGCCTCCCACAGCATTGACAGCACTGTAGACACATATAAGAGACATGTCACCAATACTAGATGTAAACAGAACATAATAATGTAGGAGAGGACTCTCTTATGCAGAAGTAGTATTAGCCAATGCTTCTTACAAAAACATGAAAATAAGCTCCATGGTTTAGCCAAAAAAGACTTGTATGTAGCTTTGCCAAGATTGTAAGATAGAGGGCCCAACAACATGGCAAAACTGAAGTGACATACACTAAAAAATGAGTGGTTTGTGGACATCATGAGATAACTTACTACGTTAGTAGTCAAAAACCCTTTAGCTCAAATACTTCAGAATCTTTAGGGTGGGTTGAAATCCATATGTGAATTTC
Organism: Gavialis gangeticus; assembly: GCF_001723915.1. Lineage (NCBI taxonomy): Eukaryota > Metazoa > Chordata > Crocodylia > Gavialidae > Gavialis > Gavialis gangeticus. Next base: position 111,044,489 of record NW_017729025.1, on the reverse strand, counting down.
GAGACAGATTTCACCAACTGGATAGCTCAATTTCTAAATTCTCAAAAGGATTTAAAAAGAAGCAACAGTAGATAGATACAAACAAAAAACACCTGTTTGACACAATTAACAAAAATAGTAATAAAATAACTAGACTGTCAAGAAGTTTTTCCTTATGTCCAGTCTAAATTGGACTTCAAAAAGTTTGTGGCCGTTAGACCTCATTATCCCTTGGGGAACCCTGGTGAACAACTGTTCTCCCAGATCCTGGTGCACCCCTTATATACTTATAGGCTGCCACCAAGCCTCTCTCCAGGCTGAAGAGTCCCATGTCCCTCAGGCTCTGCTCATAAGGCTTGCTCTATTGGCCTTTGATCATGGGTATCTTTCCTTTGCACTCTCTCAAGGTTTTCCACGTCCCTCCTGAAGTGGGGGACCCAAAACTGGATACAGTACTCCAGCTGCGGCCTCACTAAAGCCGACTAAAGTGGGAGGATGACGTTCCTGGTTTTGCTTCAGATGCATCAGTGGATGCATGCCAGAGTTTGGTTTGCTTTGCTGGCTGTGGCATCACATTGGTGGCTCATGTTCATCTTGTGGTCAATCAAGACCCCCAAGTTTCTTTTGGTTGTGGTGCTAGTGAGCTTAGCACTGCCAAGCCTGTAAGTATGATGCTGGTTTTTCCTCCCATGGTGGAGCACCCTGCACTTTTCTACATTGAATGCCATCAGGTTTTTGCAGGAGGGCCAGAGCAGTGCCATGTAGTGAAAGATGTAGAATACACTTTCACATGATGATGCAGGTGAGAAGTGGGGCAGTGCTAGTGGGGTTGTCAGGCCTCAACAATCCCAGGACTTGATTGTATGTGCTGCACTGGTTATTAAAAGGGCAGGCTTGGGGGGGTTGGGCAAGCAGCTGTGGTCCTTAGCACAATGTCCAGTGCCTTATCTCAAGATCTTGGCATGCAGCCAGGTGCAGGAGGGGAAGGCAGATGGGGAGAGGGATATCAGTAGCTCTTGCTCCAGCGCTGAGTGTACAGCATATATCTGATACACAATGTGTCAATCAGGCTGTTACCATAACTGTTCCACAATTGACAGTGAAAGGAGAGGAACCCACAGCACAGAAAGACAGAATGATCTCTGTTATGGACTTACCTCCATAAGAAAATGACAGTGCTTAACTGTTTAGTTGAACCAAGGTGGTCTGCATGCACCCACAGTCATCATGGAATGAGGGTGTGGACAGTAAATTGCCATGAGGCTGAGTCTGGCGTTCCTGCTCCCTTCCCAGAAACACATGCTGGTAGTGTTTCCAGCCCCTTGCCAACCTCTTGTACTCTTGCTTGATACCTGTGGTATACAGGTAAACAAAAGCAAAGGTTTGGGCTTCCCACCTTGGCACAAGAAAACTTACCATATGAAGGCAGGGAAGGGGTTCCATGTGTTCTATTATACTGATTGTGTCCATGGGGCTGGGACAAGGTCAGCATTGTGAGGAGCAATGCAGGCAGCACTGGAGAGCTTGGGTTGCACACCCTTTGTTATTAGGGTTGGTGGGGAAGTTGCAGACTGGAGACACCCAGAGAACTGGGGCTGGTCACTGTCCAACTCAAAGTCTATCTCTATGTCCATGCCACTGTCCTGGAGAGGCAGAGAGTTCTTAACCTGGCTCAGTTCCATGGTCATCTCTGAGGTCACCATGGGGGCATATGGCTGAGTGGACCCACAGTGATGGTGTTATCCATGTCTATATCTATGTCCTGGAAGATGAGCATCATGCTTTCTGTGTGCTGGCATACACCATGTCATTTATCGTGGAGGACAGCTCCTCACTGTATGCGCGCATCCCCCTGTGTACATTGGACATATGGTTGGCATCATAGGCCTTCATGAACCACTAACTATCTCAGCATCTTGTATTTTGAGTGGCAGTGATGCCAATTGTGCTTGTGCCCATGGACTGCCATTTTCATGGCAATCCACTGCCTGGTTACAGTGGCTGGAACAGAGTGCCTTCTGGTTTTCCCCCTTTGGATGCCTGCTGGTTCCTCCCCTCCCTGCTATCAGGTCCACTATTTCATCCCAGTTTCAGCTGGTGGCAGACAGTGGTGGGGGTAGTCGGTGAGGTCATGGCTTGAGCTCAGGATGGCCTCATGGGATGAGTGGCATTCACACAACCAGTTCTGATGTTGACCTTGACCACATGGATAGTAAGCATAAGTGTCCCACAAGTCAATATAGAGAGCAATCAAGGGTTAAGCCAACTATGACTTATCATAGCCTGCAATAATGGCACAATGCATCCAGGATGTCACGGGAAAAAGTAATTGAACATTTTATCCAGCATTCTTCAGTGGGAGTTGACCTGGGACAGCGGGAAGGTATGACTATAAAGATGCACTTAAGTGCAGGATGAAACCCATCTCCCAGGAGAAATGTAATGTCCATTTACAGTCTAAGAGTCGGGATTTCTTATATCTTTCCTCACTTGCCCAGAAAGTCTTCTCATTGTTTTTCTGCTTTTCTTTCTTTATTTCATGGTTGCACTAGCAAAGCCCACCATTGTTTTACCTCTAAAGGTTTTTACAGTTTGGTTATGAAAACATAGCAATATATAAAGTACATAAGGTTACATAACTTATTAATAATTTTCAATGTAACTAAGGATATAGCATGCACATATACACCCTGTATACAATTGCGCCTGCTTACTAATAGTCTATTACTAATTAAACCTTAGGTTAAAACCTTCTGGCAAGCTGTTTCCTGTTGTGATTTCTTAAGTTAAATTCCAGAACTTACTAGTGGTTTTGCTTGGAATTTTGTTTACTTTAAACCTTTTGCTAAAATACTAACTGCAACACTTACAAAGTTACTGTAGTAAAACATATTTGTATATGTCTTTTTACTTTATAACCTGATACCATTTTTTGCTGAAGCACTTGGTATTTTCCAGTTCACAACAAAGGATAAGTCATAGGAGGTAGATGAGTGTAGTTAAAACTAATAAAAAAAATAAGTGCCAGATGTGCTTATAGTAGGATATAACTTCACCAAATAATAGTTGACATTGCATAGATGGCATCATTTGAAACTGATTTAGTTGCAAGAATTAAGGTAAAACAAGAGCATTGTCATTAGAATGCCACAAATAACACATCAGGAGATGGCACACTAAGATATATACTTCCTACCAATCAGCTGTGTTGCTTTCTTAATAATTGTTAGCATTCTGCATTTTCTTATCTCTGGAAAAACACAAAGTGTTTTACTCTTTCATAACTTCCCTGTGGAGTTGTTGGATTTATATTTAGGACCCAGATGCCTTGTTTTGGGGGAATGGGGTGGGGACCCACCCTCAGCCCGACCGTGACCTTTTTATTCAATAAAGGCAAATTTATTGATACACAGCGATAACAGAAAAGAAACAACACAAACAATCAAGCATTTTTATATATTTACCAAATCCTAGGGCTGTCAAAGTACATCTGGCCAGGGTGCAGACTTCCCCTTGAGGCTCTTTCTAAGGTGTCAGATGTTAGCATGTCAGCAACCTGGAGGTGGGATGCCAAGGCCCACACCCCACTCTAGTGGGTGGATAAGATGGGCTGGTGACGTGTCTTTTGTCCATAGTGGCCTCGGCGACCCTTCCTGGAGGATGTGGATGGGAACAGGGACCCTCTCAAGGAGGAGGACGGGGAGGAACCCTTTGTTACTTTGAACTCTGTTTTTGTATTCTCCTTCCCTTTTGATAACTCGTGATGACTTTTGATCCGTGTCTATCACTAGTTGGTCTCTCTTTGTGGTCACACATTCACGTAACTTTCTGGGCCTTTTTCTAACTTGGTCTGTTACCCGAAAACGGGGACTCAGCCCTCCCCTCCTGCTCTGGGGCCTTGTTAGCTGGTACCCCTTTATTTTATGTTATGAGACAGTACGGTACATGTCCCTAGTTTCCAGACTGTTTTCCAGACTATGTGTCCTTGTTGGTCTTGTTGTGTTAGACAGCCTGTCTGCTTTCAAGGCTGTGTGACTATGTGACTGTGTGACCCAGAGTCTTAGAAATCAGTTAACCCCTACTGCCCATCCTGAACCATTTTAATCCATATATGTATACCTATAATCCAATTTCCAAAAAAACAAACCTTTAAGTACCATTTCATAGATTTCATAGACGTTAGGACTGGAAGGGACCTTGGAAGATCATTGAGTCCTGCCCCCTGCCCCAGGGGCAGGAAGTCAGCTAAGGTCAAACGATCCCAGCAAGATAGACGTCCAAACATTTCTTAAGAGTCCAAAGTAGGTGCTTACACCAACTCTGGAGGCAATCTATTCCAGGCCTTGGGGGCTTGGACAGTAAAGAATTTTTTCCTTATGTCCAGCCTGAAACGTCTTGGAGGAGTTTATGACCGCTTGATCTTGTCTTCCCTTGGAGCGCTCTGGTGAACAGGTGTTCCCCCAGATCCTGATGTAAACCCTTTATAAACCTATAGGCAGTCACTAGGTCACCCCTGAGCCTGCACTTTTCCCAGCTGAAGAGTCCCATGGCTCTCAGCCTCTCATCATAGGGCCTCTGATCATGCACATGACTCTCCTCTCGACTCTCTCAAGCTTTTCCACATCCTTTTTAAATTGTGGAGCCCAGAACTGGATACAGTACTCCAGCTGTGGCCTCACCAAGGTCTAGTATAGTGGGGGATGACATCCTGAGATTTGCTTGAGAAGCATCTATGGATGCAAGCCAGAGTTTTGCTCGCTTTACCAGCTGCAACATTGCATTGGTGGCTCATGTGTATCTTATGGTCAGTCATGACCCCAAAGTCCCTTTCAGCAGTGGTGCTAGCAAGTGTAGCACTGCCGAGCCTATAAGTGTAATGTGGGTTTTTTTTCCCAAGGTGGAGTACCTTGCATTTTTCAGTATTGAATATCATCAGGTTTTCATCCACCCATTTTCTGAGCCTGTCAAGTTCGGCCTGGATCACCAGCCTATCCTGAGGAGCGGACGCTTTATCCCAAAGTTTGGTGTCATCGGTGAACTTGGCCAGTCCGCTTCTGACACCAAAGTCCACATTGTTAATAAAGATGTTAAAGAGTATAGGTCCAAGGACAGAGCCTTGGGGGACCCCACTGGTCATGGAGGACCATGATGATTTACTTCCATCGATTACCACTCTCTGGGTCTGACCTCGGAGGCAATTCCCCAGCCATCAGACTGTGATATAGCCGAGGCCGCAGGTGGCCAATTTTGCCATGAGGAAATCATGGGACACTAAATCAAAGGCTTTTTTAAAGTCAAGATATATGACATCAATCTCTTCTCTTTTGTCCAAGTGATATGTCACCTGATCATAGAAGGACACACAATTCTAAGCCAACAGAGTAAGGCTAAGATGTATATAATAGATAAATGGGAAAAATGGTTTTATAATTAAGACATTGGACTAGGATCTAAGAGACCATGATTAACATGGATTTCACATGTGAACTCAGGCGGTTGGTTACTTTTGCTGTTGGCACTTTTTGCAGCTGTAAACCCCAATGATCTGACTTGGATTTAGGATGGGCCAGTACAAGTGTTATAAAAATAGACTTTTTGCCTATTGCTTTTAATTTTATGTATTTTCTTGAGTTTTGCATTGCCTTAAGAAACTACAAAACTACATTTTGTATTGTTCTGTAGCTTGATATAAGTGCTCAACCTTTTACTCTTTTGTATGCTGTATGGGTGAGAGTGTGTTTGTGGAAAAGGAAAACATCAGCTGGCGACTGGCTGAAGAATGCAGACAGATAAAAGACCAAACAAGAAGAATTCACCCCAGAACAGTGAGAGAACAATGGCAAGCGACCTTCAAGAAAGAACACAGTGATAACCCAGCAAAAACCCAGAGGACTGGGTGAGTTGACAAGGCTGTAAAACATGGGGTGAGACGTATCAATTTTGGGTCTTGTTCTGCATGTCATCCTGGAGCATCAGTTCGTCTAACGAGATGGACTGGCAGGAGCCCAGCTCCTACTTGTGATCAACTTAGCTGGCCACTAAGTTGAACCAATCACTGATCAGACTGGTAATGTATACCAGCACAGAACAGAAATTGGGGTATGAATGTGGTATGTGTGTGTATTAAGTGTTTAATCAATAAATGTGGCGTCTTGCCTTCTCTTCCCTCATAAGGTCTCACTCATGATTTGAGCAATTGGCAATTTGTGTAGTACAAGGGCCTGGCCCTCACTGCTGCTTCTCACTACTACTCAGGGTCAGCATGGATGAAGCCTCCCCAGTCCTCTGCTGCTAAAGCCATGCATCGTCCAGCCACTGTGTGGTGTGATCAAAGTCCTTGCCCGCTGAACTCCCATGCCACCTGGATCTTACATTATCTACACCTATATTTTCCAGTCTTTTCTACTACTCTTGATCTTTGAAAGAAAAAAATTCAGGACAAGGGCCTTGTAACTGATTCTATGCTCTTAGATGGTACTTTTAGGCATAACTGGAATACAAAAAGGCTGACTCCTAAGTTCTTATTTAGATTTCCCAAAAGCAATCTGATTTTTCTAACTATATGGGCATGTCCAGATGAGCCTGCACATGACTCTTGCTGCGTCTCAAAGCAGTTTGAGACATGACAAGAGGCACGCTGGGAACAAAAAAATGTTCCTTGTGCTGCATATTTGTAGTGGGCGCTCAAAATTTGATACCTGGATATCCAGGTATCAAAAAACAAAAATCCCACAGAAAAAAAGCAGGGCCAAAGTGCCAAAGTGTATAGATATTTAGAATCTATTTTATTATGATGATAGAGGCACTGGTAAGCTATAGCCCCCCAACAGGGCCAAAGTCCCCCAACACATGCCCACAGCCCCTCAACAGGGGCCACATGCCCCCCCGCAGGGGCTATCGCCCCCTCCCCCACAGGACCTATGTGCCCCCTGTGTGGCCCCAGCCCCTGCTCCCTCCCCCAGGCCCCCCGATCATTTCCCCGCCCAGTCCCAGCCCTCAATCGCTGCCCTGCCCAGCCCCAGCATCCCTGCACTCACCGGCTACAGCAGAGGCAGACCCCATGGTCCCCTCCTCCAGCTCCCCCAACCCCCTACTTACCTGGCACGAAGGCGGGTCCAGGTTCCTGCAGCCTGCACCCCTGCTTGCCCCACACAGACAGGCAGCGTGCTTCAGCACCGGGTCAAGAGCCAGCCATAGAGATGCTCTGGCTAGCTACCAGAGCATCTCTCTGGAGGACCGAGCCTTCAGTTACCTTGGTCCAGTTGCCTGCCCCTTTTTTTCGCCCAGATTTTTTTTTGACCCCTTGATATCCAGGTATCTAACATTGCCCCTGTGCTGCAAATCTGCAGTGCAGGGAATGTTTTTTTGGTCCACACATGTGTCTTGCAGCATTTCAAAGGGGTTTGAGATGCTGCAAGAGGCACGTGCATGCTCATCTGGACACACCCTGTGAGGCTAAAGGAGTCTGGCTAAGAAATGTACTTAAAGCCATCTTGGATTTAATAAAGCCCCCAAATCAAGTAAGCATCTTCTCCCTCTCCCTGCTCTTGGCACCCCCTTCATTATGCTCTGTGTGTAATTACACTTCCCCACCCCTTTCACCTCTTGCCATCTCTACTTATGCCTTTGGTTTACACAGGACGGGAAAACCTGCCTGCTGCCAACACTATCCCAGCTGGAGTTGTGTGAGGAGCCAGGTTCATCCAGGGACAATGGCAGGTGGGTTCCCCCTCCCTGAGCCTGTTCCTGGTATGGTGAGGAGCACTGGTGAGGGGGAGCAGGCAGGGAGGGGAAACCCACCCTTCCTCCACTACTGCCATTGCTGCCACTACCCCTGGCTGAGCCTAGCTCCCTGTACAGCCTGGCTGGAGAATGGTAAGAGTGGCTCTGGAGCTCCCCCATCCCTGGGTCATCCATGGACAATGCAGCTGCAGTTTGTGGAATGGTAGGGGAGGGGAGGGGAGGGGAGGGGAGGTACAGGTAAGGGAGGAGGTGCTGAAAGTAGAGAAGATTCATATCTTCTTCAGAGACTTATCATAGAATCATAGAATCATAGAAATAGGGTCAGAAGGGACCTTGTAGATCTTCAGGTCCGACCCCCTGCCTGGGCGGAGGAAAAAGACTGGACTCAAATGAGTCCAGCCAGGTAGTCATCAAGCCTCTTCTTAAAGATCCCCAGGGTAGGAGCCAGCACCACTTCCCTAGGAAGTTGGTTCCAGCTCCTAGCGACCCTAACTGTGAAGTAGTTCTTACGGATGTCTAATCTAAACCTACTCTCTAATAATTTGTGTCCATTGTTCCTTGTCATGCCAGGGGGCACTAGGGGAAACAGTGTCTCCCCTAAACCCTTCTGGTCCCCCCTAGTGAGTTTATAGACAGTCACCAGGTCCCCCCTCAGCCTTCTCTTGTGAAGGCTGAACAGGTTTAGGTCCTGCAGCCTTTCAATGTAGGGTCTGCCCTGTAGTCCCCGGATCATG